>NW_028115436.1:1200000-1800000 GCF_964273445.1 Streptopelia decaocto | reverse complement strand
TCACGTCCAAATCTCTCAAACTCCGGGAAAGATTCTCAAAACCAAGGTTGACATGTTTCGAGTTCCTCTCAACATTTTGGAAATCCCGCTGAAACTTTGGACATTCTCGCGAAGGGTTCCCAATCCCCGACAAGACTGGTACCCTTTCACGTCCAAATCTCTCAAACTCCGGGAGAGATTCTCAAAACCAAGGTTGACATGTTTCGAGTTCCTTTCAACATTTTGGAAATCCCGCTGAAACTTTGGACATTCTGACGAAGGGTTCCCAATCCCCAACAAGACTGGTACCCTTTCACGTCCAAATCTCTCATACTCCGGGAAAGATTCTCAAAACCAAGGTTGACATGTTTCGAGTTCCTCTCAACATTTTGGAAATCCAGCTGAAACTTTGGACATTCTCGCGAAGGGTTCCCAATCCCCGACAAGACTGGTACCCTTTCACGTCCAAATCTCTCAAACTCCGGGAGAGATTCTCAAAACCAAGGTTGACATGTTTCGAGTTCCTTTCAACATTTTGGAAATCCTGCTGAAACTTTGGACATTCTGGCGAAGGGTTCCCAATCCCCGACAAGACTGGTACCCTTTCACGTCCAAATCTCTCAAACTCCGGGAGAGATTCTCAAAACCAAGGTTGACATGTTTCGAGTTCCTCTCAACATTTTCGAAATCCCGCTGAAACTTTGGACATTCTCGCGAAGGGTTCCCAATCCCCGACAAGACTGGTACCCTTTCACGTCCAAATCTCTCAAACTCCGGGAGAGATTCTCAAAACCAAGGTTGACATGTTTCGAGTTCCTCTCAACATTTTGGAAATCCCGCTGAAACTTTGGACATTCTCGCGAAGGGTTCCCAATCCCCGACAAGACTGGTACCCTTTCACGTCCAAATCTCTCAAACTCCGGGAGAGATTCTCAAAACCAAGGTTGACATGTTTCGAGTTCCTCTCAACATTTTGGAAATCCCGCTGAAACTTTGGACATTCTCGCGAAGGGTTCCCAATCCCCGACAAGACTGGTACCCTTTCACGTCCAAATCTCTCAAACTCCGGGAGAGATTCTCAAAACCAAGGTTGACATGTTTCGAGTTCCTCTCAACATTTTGGAAATCCCGCTGAAACTTTGGACATTCTCGCGAAGGGTTCCCAATCCCCGACAAGACTGGTACCCTTTCACGTCCAAATCTCTCAAACTCCGGGAGAGATTCTCAAAACCAAGGTTGACATGTTTCGAGTTCCTCTCAACATTTTGGAAATCCCGCTGAAACTTTGGACATTCTGGCGAAGGGTTCCCAATCCCCAACAAGACTGGTACCCTTTCACGTCCAAATCTCTCAAACTCCGGGAGAGATTCTCAAAACCAAGGTTGACATGTTTCGAGTTCCTCTCAACATTTTGGAAATCCCGCTGAAACTTTGGACATTCTCGCGAAGGGTTCCCAATCCCCGACAAGACTGGTACCCTTTCACGTCCAAATCTCTCAAACTCCGGGAGAGATTCTCAAAACCGAGGTTGACATGTTTCGAGTTCCTCTCAACATTTTGGAAATCCTGCTGAAACTTTGGACATTCTCGCGAAGGGTTCCCAATCCCCGACAAGACTGGGACCCTTTCACGTCCAAATCTCTCAAACTCCGGGAAAGATTCTCAAAACCAAGGTTGACATGTTTCGAGTTCCTCTCAACATTTTGGAAATCCCGCTGAAACTTTGGACATTCTCGCGAAGGGTTCCCAATCCCCGACAAGACTGGTACCCTTTCACGTCCAAATCTCTCAAACTCCGGGAGAGATTCTCAAAACCAAGGTTGACATGTTTCGAGTTCCTTTCAACATTTTGGAAATCCTGCTGAAACTTTGGACATTCTGGCGAAGGGTTCCCAATCCCCGACAAGACTGGTACCCTTTCACGTCCAAATCTCTCAAACTCCGGGAGAGATTCTCAAAACCAAGGTTGACATGTTTCGAGTTCCTCTCAACATTTTGGAAATCCCGCTGAAACTTTGGACATTCTCGCGAAGGGTTCCCAATCCCCGACAAGACTGGTACCCTTTCACGTCCAAATCTCTCAAACTCCGGGAGAGATTCTCAAAACCAAGGTTGACATGTTTCGAGTTCCTCTCAACATTTTGGAAATCCCGCTGAAACTTTGGACATTCTGGCGAAGGGTTCCCAATCCCCGACAAGACTGGTACCCTTTCACGTCCAAATCTCTCAAACTCCGGGAGAGATTCTCAAAACCAAGGTTCACATGTTTCGAGTTCCTCTCAACATTTTGGAAATCCCGCTGAAACTTTGGACATTCTCGCGAAGGGTTCCCAATCCCCGACAAGACTGGTACCCTTTCACGTCCAAATCTCTCAAACTCCGGGAGAGATTCTCAAAACCAAGGTTGACATGTTTCGAGTTCCTCTCAACATTTTGGAAATCCCGCTGAAACTTTGGACATTCTCGCGAAGGGTTCCCAATCCCCGACAAGACTGGTACCCTTTCACGTCCAAATCTCTCAAACTCCGGGAGAGATTCTCAAAACCAAGGTTGACATGTTTCGAGTTCCTTTCAACATTTTGGAAATCCCGCTGAAACTTTGGACATTCTCGCGAAGGGTTCCCAATCCCCGACAAGACTGGTACCCTTTCACGTCCAAATCTCTCAAACTCCGGGAGAGATTCTCAAAACCGAGGTTGACATGTTTCGAGTTCCTTTCAACATTTTGGAAATCCCGCTGAAACTTTGGACATTCTCGCAAAGGGTTCCCAATCCCCGACAAGACTGGTACCCTTTCACGTCCAAATCTCTCAAACTCCGGGAGAGATTCTCAAAACCGAGGTTGACATGTTTCGAGTTCCTCTCAACATTTTGGAAATCCCGCTGAAACTTTGGACATTCTGGCGAAGGGTTCCCAATCCCCGACAAGACTGGTACCCTTTCACGTCCAGATCTCGCAAACTCCGGGAGAGATTCTCAAAACCAAGGTTGACATGTTTCGAGTTCCTCTCAACATTTTGGAAATCCCGCTGAAACTTTGGACATTCTCGCAAAGGGTTCCAAATCCCCGACAAGACTGGTACCCTTTCACGTCCAAATCTCTTAAACTCCGGGAGAGATTCTCAAAACCAAGGTTGACATGTTTCGAGTTCCTCTCAACATTTTGGAAATCTCGATGAAACTTTGGGCATTCTCGCGAAGTGTTCCCAATCCCCGACAAGACTGGTACCCTTTCACGTCCAAATCTCTCAAACTCCGGGAGAGATTCTCAAAACCAAGGTTGACATGTTTGGAGTTCCTCTCAACATTTTGGAAATCCCGCTGAAACTTTGGACATTCTCGCGAAGGGTTCCCAATCCCCGACAAGACTGGTACCCTTTCACGTCCAAATCTCTCAAACTCCGGGAGAGATTCTCAAAACCAAGGTTGACATGTTTCGAGTTCCTCTCAACATTTTGGAAATCCCGCTGAAACTTTGGACATTCTCGCGAAGGGTTCCCAATCCCCGACAAGACTGGTACCCTTTCACGTCCAAATCTCTCAAACTCCGGGAGAGATTCTCAAAACCAAGGTTGACATGTTTCGAGTTCCTCTCAACATTTTGGAAATCCCGCTGAAACTTTGGACATTCTCGCGAAGGGTTCCCAATCCCCGACAAGACTGGTACCCTTTCACGTCCAAATCTCTCAAACTCCGGGAGAGATTCTCAAAACCAAGGTTGACATGTTTCGAGTTCCTCTCAACATTTTGGAAATCCCGCTGAAACTTTGGACATTCTCGCGAAGGGTTCCCAATCCCCGACAAGACTGGTACCCTTTCACGTCCAAATCTCTCAAACTCCGGGAGAGATTCTCAAAACCAAGGTTGACATGTTTCGAGTTCCTTTCAACATTTTGGAAATCCCGCTGAAACTTTGGACATTCTGGCGAAGGGTTCCCAATCCCCAACAAGACTGGTACCCTTTCACGTCCAAATCTCTCAAACTCCGGGAGAGATTCTCAAAACCAAGGTTGACATGTTTCGAGTTCCTCTCAACATTTTGGAAATCCCGCTGAAACTTTGGACATTCTCGCGAAGGGTTCCCAATCCCCGACAAGACTGGTACCCTTTCACGTCCAAATCTCTCAAACTCCGGGAGAGATTCTCAAAACCAAGGTTGACATGTTGCGAGTTCCTCTCAACATTTTGGAAATCCCGCTGAAACTTTGGACATTCTCGCGAAGGGTTCCCAATCCCCGACAAGACTGGTACCCTTTCACGTCCAAATCTCTCAAACTCCGGGAGAGATTCTCAAAACCAAGGTTGACATGTTTCGAGTTCCTCTCAACATTTTGGAAATCCCGCTGAAACTTTGGACATTCTCGCGAAGGGTTCCCAATCCCCGACAAGACTGGTACCCTTTCACGTCCAAATCTCTCAAACTCCGGGAGAGATTCTCAAAACCAAGGTTGACATGTTTCGAGTTCCTCTCAACATTTTGGAAATCCCGCTGAAACTTTGGACATTCTCGCGAAGGGTTCCCAATCCCCGACAAGACTGGTACCCTTTCACGTCCAAATCTCTCAAACTCCGGGAGAGATTCTCAAAACCAAGGTTGACATGTTTCGAGTTCCTCTCAACATTTTGGAAATCCCGCTGAAACTTTGGACATTCTCGCGAAGGGTTCCCAATCCCCGACAAGACTGGTACCCTTTCACGTCCAAATCTCTCAAACTCCGGGAGAGATTCTCAAAACCAAGGTTGACATGTTTCGAGTTCCTCTCAACATTTTGGAAATCCCGCTGAAACTTTGGACATTCTCGCGAAGGGTTCCCAATCCCCGACAAGACTGGTACCCTTTCACGTCCAAATCTCTCAAACTCCGGGAGAGATTCTCAAAACCAAGGTTGACATGTTTCGAGTTCCTTTCAACATTTTGGAAATCCCGCTGAAACTTTGGACATTCTCGCGAAGGGTTCCCAATCCCCGACAAGACTGGTACCCTTTCACGTCCAAATCTCTCAAACTCCGGGAGAGATTCTCAAAACCGAGGTTGACATGTTTCGAGTTCCTTTCAACATTTTGGAAATCCCGCTGAAACTTTGGACATTCTCGCAAAGGGTTCCCAATCCCCGACAAGACTGGTACCCTTTCACGTCCAAATCTCTCAAACTCCGGGAGAGATTCTCAAAACCAAGGTTGACATGTTTCGAGTTCCTCTCAACATTTTGGAAATCCCGCTGAAACTTTGGACATTCTCGCGAAGGGTTCCCAATCCCCGACAAGACTGGTACCCTTTCACGTCCAAATCTCTCAAACTCCGGGAGAGATTCTCAAAACCAAGGTTGACATGTTTCGAGTTCCTCTCAACATTTTGGAAATCCCGCTGAAACTTTGGACATTCTCGCGAAGGGTTCCCAATCCCCGACAAGACTGGTACCCTTTCACGTCCAAATCTCTCAAACTCCGGGAGAGATTCTCAAAACCAAGGTTGACATGTTTCGAGTTCCTCTCAACATTTTGGAAATCCCGCTGAAACTTTGGACATTCTCGCGAAGGGTTCCCAATCCCCGACAAGACTGGTACCCTTTCACGTCCAAATCTCTCAAACTCCGGGAGAGATTCTCAAAACCAAGGTTGACATGTTTCGAGTTCCTCCCAACATTTTGGAAATCCCGCTGAAACTTTGGACATTCTCGCGAAGGGTTCCCAATCCCCGACAAGACTGGTACCCTTTCACGTCCAAATCTCTCAAACTCCGGGAGAGATTCTCAAAACCAAGGTTGACATGTTTCGAGTTCCTCTCAACATTTTGGAAATCCCGCTGAAACTTTGGACATTCTGGCGAAGGGTTCCCAATCCCCGACAAGACTGGTACCCTTTCACGTCCAAATCTCTCAAACTCCGGGAGGGATTCTCAAAACCAAGGTTGACATGTTTCGAGTTCCTCTCAACATTTTGGAAATCCCGCTGAAACTTTGGACATTCTCGCGAAGGGTTCCCAATCCCCGACAAGACTGGTACCCTTTCACGTCCAAATCTCTCAAACTCCGGGAGAGATTCTCAAAACCAAGGTTGACATGTTTCGAGTTCCTCTCAACATTTTGGAAATCTCGCTGAAACTTTGGACATTCTC
Organism: Streptopelia decaocto; assembly: GCF_964273445.1. Taxonomy (NCBI): domain Eukaryota; kingdom Metazoa; phylum Chordata; class Aves; order Columbiformes; family Columbidae; genus Streptopelia; species Streptopelia decaocto. The sequence goes on along the minus strand of NW_028115436.1, from coordinate 1,793,906 downwards.
GCGAAGGGTTCCCAATCCCCGACAAGACTGGTACCCTTTCACGTCCAAATCTCTCAAACTCCGGGAGAGATTCTCAAAACCAAGGTTGACATGTTTCGAGTTCCTCTCAACATTTTGGAAATCCCGCTGAAACTTTGGACATTCTCGCGAAGGGTTCCCAATCCCCGACAAGACTGGTACCCTTTCACGTCCAAATCTCTTAAACTCCGGGAGAGATTCTCAAAACCAAGGTTGACATGTTTCGAGTTCCTCTCAACATTTTGGAAATCCCGCTGAAACTTTGGACATTCTCGCGAAGGGTTCCCAATCCCCGACAAGACTGGTACCCTTTCACGTCCAAATCTCTCAAACTCTGGGAGAGATTCTCAAAACCAAGGTTGACATGTTTCGAGTTCCTCTCAACATTTTGGAAATCCTGCTGAAACTTTGGACATTCTCGCGAAGGGTTCCCAATCTCTGACAAGACTGGTACCCTTTCACGTCCAAATCTCTCAAACTCCGGGAGAGGTTCTCAAAACCAAGGTTGACATGTTTCGAGTTCCTCTCAACATTTTGGAAATCCCGCTGAAACTTTGGACATTCTCGCGAAGGGTTCCCAATCCCCGACAAGACTGGTACCCTTTCACGTCCAAATCTCTCAAACTCCGGGAGAGATTCTCAAAACCGAGGTTGACATGTTTCGAGTTCCTCTCAACATTTTGGAAATCCTGCTGAAACTTTGGACATTCTCGCAAAGGGTTCCCAATCCCCGACAAGACTGGTACCCTTTCACGTCCAAATCTCTCAAACTCCGGGAGAGATTCTCAAAACCAAGGTTGACATGTTTCGAGTTCCTCTCAACATTTTGGAAATCCCGCTGAAACTTTGGACATTCTGGCGAAGGGTTCCCAATCCCCGACAAGACTGGTACCCTTTCACGTCCAAATCTCTCAAACTCCGGGAGGGATTCTCAAAACCAAGGTTGACATGTTTCGAGTTCCTCTCAACATTTTGGAAATCCCGCTGAAACTTTGGGCATTCTCGCGAAGTGTTCCCAATCCCCGAAAAGACTGGTACCCTTTCACGTCCAAATCTCTCAAACTCCGGGAGAGATTCTCAAAACCAAGGTTGACATGTTTTGAGTTCCTCTCAACATTTTGGAAATCCCGCTGAAACTTTGGACATTCTCGCAAAGGGTTCCCAATCCCCGACAAGACTGGTACCCTTTCACGTCCAAATCTCTCAAACTCCGGGAGAGATTCTCAAAACCAAGGTTGACATGTTTCGAGTTCCTCTCAACATTTTGGAAATCCCGCTGAAACTTTGGACATTCTCGCGAAGGGTTCCCAATCCCCGACAAGACTGGTACCCTTTCACGTCCAAATCTCTCAAACTCCGGGAGAGATTCTCAAAACCAAGGTTGACATGTTTCGAGTTCCTCTCAACATTTTGGAAATCCCGCTGAAACTTTGGACATTCTTGCGAAGGGTTCCCAGTCCTTGACAAGACTGGTACCCTTTCACGTCCAAATCTCTCAAACTCCAGGAGAGATTCCCAAAACCAAGGTTGACATGTTTCGAGTTCCTCTCAACATTTTGGAAATCCCGCTGAAACTTTGGACATTCTCGCGAAGGGTTCCCAATCCCCGACAAGACTGGTACCCTTTCACGTCCAAATCTCTCAAACTCCGGGAGAGATTCTCAAAACCAAGGTTGACATGTTTCGAGTTCCTCTCAACATTTTGGAAATCCCGCTGAAACTTTGGACATTCTCGCGAAGGGTTCCCTATCCCCAACAAGACTTGTACCCTTTCACGTCCAAATCTCTCAAACTCCGGGAGAGATTCTCAAAACCAAGGTTGACATGTTTCGAGTTCCTCTCAACATTTTGGAAATCCTGCTGAAACTTTGGGCATTCTCGCGAAGGGTTCCCAATCTCCGACAAGACTGGTACCCTTTCACGTCCAAATCTCTCAAACTCCGGGAGAGATTCTCAAAACCAAGGTTGACATGTTTTGAGTTCCTCTCAACATTTTGGAAATCCCGCTGAAACTTTGGACATTCTCGCGAAGGGTTCCCAATCCCCGACAAGACTGGTACCCTTTCACGTCCAAACCTCTCACACTCCGGGAGAGATTCTCAAAACCAAGGTTGACATGTTTCGAGTTCCTTTCAACATTTTGGAAATCCCGCTGAAACTTTGGACATTCTCGCGAAGGGTTCCCAATCTCTGACAAGACTGGTACCCTTTCACGTCCAAATCTCTCAAACTCCGGGAAAGATTCTAAAAACCAAGGTTGACATGTTTCGAGTTCCTCTCAACATTTTGGAAATCCCGCTGAAACTTTGGACATTCTCGCGAAGGGTTCCCAATCCCCGACAAGACTGGTACCCTTTCACGTCCAAATCTCTCAAACTCCGGGAGAGATTCTCAAAACCAAGGTTGACATGTTTCGAGTTCCTTTCAACATTTTGGAAATCCCGCTGAAACTTTGGACATTCTCGCGAAGGGTTCCCAATCCCCGACAAGACTGGTACCCTTTCACGTCCAAATCTCTCAAACTCCGGGAGAGATTCTCAAAACCAAGGTTGACATGTTTCGAGTTCCTCTCAACATTTTGGAAATCCCGCTGAAACTTTGGACATTCTCGCGAAGGGTTCCCAATCCCCGACAAGACTGGTACCCTTTCACGTCCAAATCTCTCAAACTCCGGGAGAGATTCTCAAAACCAAGGTTGACATGTTTCGAGTTCCTTTCAACATTTTGGAAATCCCGCTGAAACTTTGGACATTCTGGCGAAGGGTTCCCAATCCCCGACAAGACTGGTACCCTTTCACGTCCAAATCTCTCAAACTCCAGGAGAGATTCTCAAAACCAAGGTTGACATGTTTCGAGTTCCTCTCAACATTTTGGAAATCCCGCTGAAACTTTGGACATTCTGGCGAAGGGTTCCCAATCCCCGACAAGACTGGTACCCTTTCACGTCCAAATCTCTCAAACTCTGGGAGAGATTCTCAAAACCGAGGTTGACATGTTTCGAGTTCCTTTCAACATTTTGGAAATCCGGCTGAAACTTTGGACATTCTCGCGAAGGGTTCCCAATCCCCGACAAGACTGGTACCCTTTCACGTCCAAATCTCTCAAACTCCGGGAGAGATTCTCAAAACCAAGGTTGACATGTTTCGAGTTCCTCTCAACATTTTGGAAATCCCGCTGAAACTTTGGACATTCTCACGAAGGGTTCCCAATCCCCGACAAGACTGGTACCCTTTCACGTCCAAATCTCTCAAAGTCCGGGAGAGATTCTCAAAACCAAGGTTGACATGTTTCGAGTTCCTCTCAACATTTTGGAAATCCCGCTGAAGCTTTTCACATTCTCGTGAAGGGTTCCCAATCCCCGACAAGACTGGTACCCTTTCACGTCCAAATCTCTCAAACTCCGGGAGAGATTCTCAAAACCAAGGTTGACATGTTGCGAGTTCCTTTCAACATTTTGGAAATCCCGCTGAAACTTTGGACATTCTGGCGAAGGGTTCCCAATCCCCGACAAGACTGGTACCCTTTCACGTCCAAATCTCTCAAACTCCGGGAGAGATTCTCAAAACCAAGGTTGACATGTTTCGAGTTCCTCTCAACATTTTGGAAATCCCGCTGAAACTTTGGACATTCTCGCGAAGGGTTCCCAATCCCCGACAAGACTGGTACCCTTTCACGTCCAAATCTCTCAAACTCCGGGAGAGATACTCAAAACCAAGGTTGACATGTTTGGAGTTCCTCTCAACATTTTGGAAATCCCGCTGAAACTTTGGACATTCTCGCGAAGGGTTCCCAATCCCCGACAAGACTGGTAGCCTTTCACGTCCAAATCTCTCAAACTCCGGGAGAGATTCTCAAAACCAAGGTTGACATGTTTCGAGTTCCTCTCAACATTTTGGAAATCCCGCTGAAACTTTGGACATTCTCGCGAAGGGTTCCCAATCCCCGACAAGACTGGTACCCTTTCACGTCCAAATCTCTCAAACTCCGGGAGAGATTCTCAAAACCAAGGTTGACATGTTTCGAGTTCCTTTCAACATTTTGGAAATCCCGCTGAAACTTTGGACATTCTCGCGAAGGGTTCCCAATCCCCGACAAGACTGGTAGCCTTTCACGTCCAAATCTCTCAAACTCCGGGAGAGATTCTCAAAACCAAGGTTGACATGTTTCGAGTTCCTCTCAACATTTTGGAAATCCCGCTGAAACTTTGGACATTCTCGCGAAGGGTTCCCAATCCCCGACAAGACTGGTACCCTTTCACGTCCAAATCTCTCAAACTCCGGGAGAGATTCTCAAAACCAAGGTTGACATGTTTCGAGTTCCTCTCAACATTTTGGAAATCCCGCTGAAACTTTGGACATTCTCGCGAAGGGTTCCCAATCCCCGACAAGATTCTTACCCTTTCACGTCCAAATCTCTCAAACTCCGGGAGAGATTCTCAAAACCAAGGTTGACATGTTTCGAGTTCCTCTCAACATTTTGGAAATCCCGCTGAAACTTTGGACATTCTCGCGAAGGGTTCCCAATCCCCGACAAGACTGGTACCCTTTCACGTCCAAATCTCTCAAACTCCGGGAGAGATTCTCAAAACCAAGGTTGACATGTTTCGAGTTCCTCTCAACATTTTGGAAATCCCGCTGAAACTTTGGACATTCTCGCGAAGGGTTCCCAATCCCCGACAAGATTCTTACCCTTTCACGTCCAAATCTCTCAAACTCCGGGAGAGATTCTCAAAACCAAGGTTGACATGTTTCGAGTTCCTCTCAACATTTTGGAAATCCCGCTGAAACTTTGGACATTCTGGCGAAGGGTTCCCAATCCCCGACAAGACTGGTACCCTTTCACGTCCAGATCTCTCAAACTCCGGGAGAGATTCTCAAAACCAAGGTAGACATGTTTCGAGTTCCTCTCAACATTTTGGAAATCCCGCTGAAACTTTGGACATTCTCGCGAAGGGTTCCCAATCCCCGACAAGACTGGTACCCTTTCACGTCCAAATCTCTCAAACTCCGGGAGAGATTCTCAAAACCAAGGTTGACATGTTTCGAGTTCCTCTCAACATTTTGGAAATCCCGCTGAAACTTTGGACATTCTCGCGAAGGGTTCCCAATCCCCGACAAGACTGGTACCCTTTCACGTCCAAATCTCTCAAACTCCGGGAGAGATTCTCAAAACCAAGGTGGAAATGTTTGGAGTTCCTCTCAACATTTTGGAAATCCCGCTGAAACTTTGGACATTCTGGCGAAGGGTTCCCAATCCCCGACAAGACTGGTACCCTTTCACGTCCAAATCTCTCAAACTCCGGGAGAGATTCTCAAAACCAAGGTTGACATGTTTGGAGTTCCTCTCAACATTTTGGAAATCCCGCTGAAACTTTGGACATTCTCGCGAAGGGTTCCCAATCCCCGACAAGACTGGTAGCCTTTCACGTCCAAATCTCTCAAACTCCGGGAGAGATTCTCAAAACCAAGGTTGACATGTTTTGAGTTCCTCTCAACATTTTGGAAATCCTGCTGAAACTTTGGGCATTCTCGCGAAGGGTTCCCAATCTCCGACAAGACTGGTACCCTTTCACGTCCAAATCTCTCACACTCCGGGAGAGATTCTCAAAACCAAGGTTGACATGTTTCGAGTTCCTTTCAACATTTTGGAAATCCCGCTGAAACTTTGGACATTCTCGCGAAGGGTTCCCAATCCCCGACAAGACTGGTACCCTTTCACGTCCAAATCTCTCAAACTCCGGGAAAGATTCTCAAAACCAAGGTTGACATGTTTCGAGTTCCTCTCAACATTTTGGAAATCCCGCTGAAACTTTGGACATTCTCGCGAAGGGTTCCCAATCCCCGACAAGACTGGTACCCTTTCACGTCCAAATCTCTCAAACTCCGGGAAAGATTCTCAAAACCAAGGTTGACATGTTTCGAGTTCCTCTCAACATTTTGGAAATCCCGCTGAAACTTTGGACATTCTGGCGAAGGGTTCCCAATCCCCGACAAGACTGGTACCCTTTCACGTCCAAATCTCTCAAACTCCGGGAGAGATTCTCAAAACCAAGGTTGACATGTTTGGAGTTCCTCTCAACATTTTGGAAATCCCGCTGAAACTTTGGACATTCTGGCGAAGGGTTCCCAATCCCCGACAAGACTGGTACCCTTTCACGTCCAAATCTCTCAAACTCCGGGAGAGATTCTCAAAACCAAGGTTGACATGTTTCGAGTTCCTCTCAACATTTTGGAAATCCCGCTGAAACTTTGGACATTCTCGCGAAGGGTTCCCAATCCCCGACAAGACTGGTACCCTTTCACGTCCAAATCTCTCAAACTCCGGGAGAGATTCTCAAAACCAAGGTTGACATGTTTCGAGTTCCTTTCAACATTTTGGAAATCCCGCTGAAACTTTGGACATTCTGGCGAAGGGTTCCCAATCCCCGACAAGACTGGTACCCTTTCACGTCCAAATCTCTCAAACTCCGGGAGAGATTCTCAAAACCAAGGTTGACATGTTTGGAGTTCCTCTCAACATTTTGGAAATCCCGCTGAAACTTTGGACATTCTGGCGAAGGGTTCCCAATCCCCGACAAGACTGGTACCCTTTCACGTCCAAATCTCTCAAACTCTGGGAGAGATTCTCAAAACCGAGGTTGACATGTTTCGAGTTCCTTTCAACATTTTGGAAATCCGGCTGAAACTTTGGACATTCTCGCGAAGGGTTCCCAATCCCCGACAAGACTGGTACCCTTTCACGTCCAAATCTCTCAAACTCCGGGAGAGATTCTCAAAACCAAGGTTGACATGTTTCGAGTTCCTCTCAACATTTTGGAAATCCCGCTGAAACTTTGGACATTCTCACGAAGGGTTCCCAATCCCCGACAAGACTGGTACCCTTTCACGTCCAAATCTCTCAAACTCTGGGAGAGATTCTCAAAACCAAGGTTGACATGTTTTGAGTTCCTCTCAACATTTTGGAAATCCCGCTGAAACTTTTCACATTCTCGTGAAGGGTTCCCAATCCCCGACAAGACTGGTACCCTTTCACGTCCAAATCTCTCAAACTCCGGGAGAGATTCTCAAAACCAAGGTTGACATGTTGCGAGTTCCTTTCAACATTTTGGAAATCCCGCTGAAACTTTGGACATTCTGGCGAAGGGTTCCCAATCCCCGACAAGACTGGTACCCTTTCACGTCCAAATCTCTCAAACTCCGGGAGAGATTCTCAAAACCAAGGTTGACATGTTGCGAGTTCCTCTCAACATTTTGGAAATCCCGCTGAAACTTTGGACATTCTCGCGAAGGGTTCCCAATCCCCGACAAGACTGGTACCCTTTCACGTCCAAATCTCTCAAACTCCGGGAGAGATACTCAAAACCAAGGTTGACATGTTTGGAGTTCCTCTCAACATTTTGGAAATCCCGCTGAAACTTTGGACATTCTCGCGAAGGGTTCCCAATCCCCGACAAGACTGGTAGCCTTTCACGTCCAAATCTCTCAAACTCCGGGAGAGATTCTCAAAACCAAGGTTGACATGTTTCGAGTTCCTCTCAACATTTTGGAAATCCCGCTGAAACTTTGGACATTCTCGCGAAGGGTTCCCAATCCCCGACAAGACTGGTACCCTTTCAAGTCCAAATGTCTCAAACTCCGGGAGAGATTCTCAAAACCAAGGTTGACATGTTTCGAGTTCCTTTCAACATTTTGGAAATCCCGCTGAAACTTTGGACATTCTCGCGAAGGGTTCCCAATCCCCGACAAGACTGGTAGCCTTTCACGTCCAAATCTCTCAAACTCCGGGAGAGATTCTCAAAACCAAGGTTGACATGTTTCGAGTTCCTCTCAACATTTTGGAAATCCTGCTGAAACTTTGGACATTCTCACGAAGGGTTCCCAATCCCCGACAAGACTGGTACCCTTTCACGTCCAAATCTCTCAAACTCCGGGAGAGATTCTCAAAACCAAGGTTGACATGTTTCGAGTTCCTCTCAACATTTTGGAAATCCCGCTGAAACTTTGGACATTCTCGCGTAGGGTTCCCAATCCCCGACAAGATTCTTACCCTTTCACGTCCAAATCTCTCAAACTCCGGGAGAGATTCTCAAAACCAAGGTTGACATGTTTCGAGTTCCTCTCAACATTTTGGAAATCCCGCTGAAACTTTGGACATTCTCACGAAGGGTTCCCAATCCCCGACAAGACTGGTACCCTTTCACGTCCAAATCTCTCAAACTCCGGGAGAGATTCTCAAAACCAAGGTTGACATGTTTCGAGTTCCTCTCAACATTTTGGAAATCCCGCTGAAACTTTGGACATTCTCGCGAAGGGTTCCCAATCCCCGACAAGACTGGTACCCTTTCACGTCCAGATCTCTCAAACTCCGGGAGAGATTCTCAAAACCAAGGTAGACATGTTTCGAGTTCCTCTCAACATTTTGGAAATCCCGCTGAAACTTTGGACATTCTCGCGAAGGGTTCCCAATCCCCGACAAGACTGGTACCCTTTCACGTCCAAATCTCTCAAACTCCGGGAGAGATTCTCAAAACCAAGGTTGACATGTTTCGAGTTCCTCTCAACATTTTGGAAATCCCGCTGAAACTTTGGACATTCTCGCGAAGGGTTCCCAATCCCCGACAAGACTGGTACCCTTTCACGTCCAAATCTCTCAAACTCCGGGAGAGATTCTCAAAACCAAGGTTGACATGTTTCGAGTTCCTCTCAACATTTTGGAAATCCCGCTGAAACTTTGGACATTCTCGCGAAGGGTTCCCAATCCCCGACAAGACTGGTAGCCTTTCACGTCCAAATCTCTCAAACTCCGGGAGAGATTCTCAAAACCAAGGTTGACATGTTTCGAGTTCCTCTCAACATTTTGGAAATCCCGCTGAAACTTTGGACATTCTCGCGAAGGGTTCCCAATCCCCGACAAGACTGGTACCCTTTCAAGTCCAAATGTCTCAAACTCCGGGAGAGATTCTCAAAACCAAGGTTGACATGTTTCGAGTTCCTTTCAACATTTTGGAAATCCCGCTGAAACTTTGGACATTCTCGCGAAGGGTTCCCAATCCCCGACAAGACTGGTAGCCTTTCACGTCCAAATCTCTCAAACTCCGGGAGAGATTCTCAAAACCAAGGTTGACATGTTTCGAGTTCCTCTCAACATTTTGGAAATCCTGCTGAAACTTTGGACATTCTCACGAAGGGTTCCCAATCCCCGACAAGACTGGTACCCTTTCACGTCCAAATCTCTCAAACTCCGGGAGAGATTCTCAAAACCAAGGTTGACATGTTTCGAGTTCCTCTCAACATTTTGGAAATCCCGCTGAAACTTTGGACATTCTCGCGTAGGGTTCCCAATCCCCGACAAGATTCTTACCCTTTCACGTCCAAATCTCTCAAACTCCGGGAGAGATTCTCAAAACCAAGGTTGACATGTTTCGAGTTCCTCTCAACATTTTGGAAATCCCGCTGAAACTTTGGACATTCTCACGAAGGGTTCCCAATCCCCGACAAGACTGGTACCCTTTCACGTCCAAATCTCTCAAACTCCGGGAGAGATTCTCAAAACCAAGGTTGACATGTTTCGAGTTCCTCTCAACATTTTGGAAATCCCGCTGAAACTTTGGACATTCTCGCGAAGGGTTCCCAATCCCCGACAAGACTGGTACCCTTTCACGTCCAGATCTCTCAAACTCCGGGAGAGATTCTCAAAACCAAGGTAGACATGTTTCGAGTTCCTCTCAACATTTTGGAAATCCCGCTGAAACTTTGGACATTCTCGCGAAGGGTTCCCAATCCCCGACAAGACTGGTACCCTTTCACGTCCAAATCTCTCAAACTCCGGGAGAGATTCTCAAAACCAAGGTTGACATGTTTCGAGTTCCTCTCAACATTTTGGAAATCCCGCTGAAACTTTGGACATTCTCGCGAAGGGTTCCCAATCCCCGACAAGACTGGTACCCTTTCACGTCCAAATCTCTCAAACTCCGGGAGAGATTCTCAAAACCAAGGTTGACATGTTTCGAGTTCCTCTCAACATTTTGGAAATCCCGCTGAAACTTTGGACATTCTCGCGAAGGGTTCCCAATCCCCGACAAGACTGGTACCCTTTCACGTCCAAATCTCTCAAACTCCGGGAGAGATTCTCAAAACCAAGGTTGACATGTTTCGAGTTCCTCTCAACATTTTGGAAATCCCGCTGAAACTTTGGACATTCTGGCGAAGGGTTCCCAATCCCCGACAAGACTGGTACCCTTTCACGTCCAAATCTCTCAAACTCCGGGAGAGATTCTCAAAACCAAGGTTGACATGTTTCGAGTTCCTCTCAACATTTTGGAAATCCCGCTGAAACTTTGGACATTCTCGCGAAGGGTTCCCAATCCCCGACAAGACTGGTACCCTTTCACGTCCAAATCTCTCAAACTCCGGGAGAGATTCTCAAAACCAAGGTTGACATGTTTCGAGTTCCTCTCAACATTTTGGAAATCCCGCTGAAACTTTGGACATTCTCGCGAAGGGTTCCCAATCCCCGACAAGACTGGTACCCTTTCACGTCCAAATCTCTCAAACTCCGGGAGAGATTCTCAAAACCAAGGTTGACATGTTTCGAGTTCCTCTCAACATTTTGGAAATCCCGCTGAAACTTTGGACATTCTCGCGAAGGGTTCCCAGTCCCCGACAAGACTGGTACCCTTTCACGTCCAAATCTCTCAAACTCCGGGAGAGATTCTCAAAACCAAGGTTGACATGTTGCGAGTTCCTCTCAACATTTTGGAAATCCCGCTGAAACTTTGGACATTCTCGCGAAGGGTTCCCAATCCCCGACAAGACTGGTACCCTTTCACGTCCAGATCTCTCAAACTCCGGGAGAGATTCTCAAAACCAAGGTTGACATGTTTCGAGTTCCTCTCAACATTTTGGAAATCCCGCTGAAACTTTGGACATTCTCGCGAAGGGTTCCCAATCCCCGACAAGACTGGTACCCTTTCACGTCCAAATCTCTCAAACTCCGGGAGAGATTCTCAAAACCAAGGTTGACATGTTTTGAGTTCCTCTCAACATTTTGGAAATCCCGCTGAAACTTTGGACATTCTCGCGAAGGGTTCCCAATCCCCGACAAGACTGGTACCCTTTCACGTCCAAATCTCTCAAACTCCGGGAGAGATTCTCAAAACCAAGGTTGACATGGTTCGAGTTCCTCTCAACATTTTGGAAATCCCGCTGAAACTTTGGACATTCTCGCGAAGGGTTCCCAGTCCCCGACAAGACTGGTACCCTTTCACGTCCAAATCTCTCAAAGTCCGGGAGAGATTCTCAAAACCAAGGTTGACATGTTTCGAGTTCCTCTCAACATTTTGGAAATCCCGCTGAAACTTTGGACATTCTGGCGAAGGGTTCCCAATCCCCGACAAGACTGGTAGCCTTTCACGTCCAATTCTCTCAAACTCCGGGAGAGATTCTCAAAACCAAGGTTGACATGTTTTGAGTTCCTCTCAACATTTTGGAAATCCCGCTGAAACTTTGGACATTCTCGCGAAGGGTTCCCAATCCCCGACAAGACTGGTACCCTTTCACGTCCAGATCTCTCAAACTCCGGGAGAGATTCTCAAAACCAAGGTAGACATGTTTCGAGTTCCTCTCAACATTTTGGAAATCCCGCTGAAACTTTGGACATTCTCGCGAAGGGTTCCCAATCCCCGACAAGACTGGTACCCTTTCACGTCCAAATCTCTCAAACTCCGGGAGAGATTCTCAAAACCAAGGTTGACATGTTTCGAGTTCCTCTCAACATTTTGGAAATCCCGCTGAAACTTTGGACATTCTCGCGAAGGGTTCCCAATCCCCGACAAGACTGGTACCCTTTCACGTCCAAATCTCTCAAACTCCGGGAGAGATTCTCAAAACCAAGGTTGACATGTTTCGAGTTCCTCTCAACATTTTGAAAATCCCGCTGAAACTTTGGACATTCTCGCGAAGGGTTCCCAATCCCCGACAAGACTGGTACCCTTTCACATCCAAATCTCTCAAACTCCGGGAGAGATTCTCAAAACCAAGGTTGACATGTTTCGAGTTCCTCTCAACATTTTGGAAATCCCGCTGAAACTTTGGACATTCTGGCGAAGGGTTCCCAATCCCCGACAAGACTGGTACCCTTTCACGTCCAAATCTCTCAAACTCCGGGAGAGATTCTCAAAACCAAGGTTGACATGTTTCGAGTTCCTCTCAACATTTTGGAAATCCCGCTGAAACTTTGGACATTCTGGCGAAGGATTCCCAATCCCCGACAAGACTGGTACCCTTTCACGTCCAAATCTCTCAAACTCCGGGAGAGATTCTCAAAACCAAGGTTGACATGTTTCGAGTTCCTCTCAACATTTTGGAAATCCCGCTGAAACTTTGGACATTCTCGCGAAGGGTTCCCAATCCCCGACAAGACTGGTACCCTTTCACGTCCAAATCTCTCAAACTCCGGGAGAGATTCTCAAAACCAAGGTTGACATGTTTCGAGTTCCTCTCAACATTTTGGAAATCCCGCTGAAACTTTGGACATTCTCGCGAAGGGTTCCCAATCCCCGACAAGACTGGTACCCTTTCACGTCCAAATCTCTCAAACTCCGGGAGAGATTCTCAAAACCAAGGTTGACATGTTGCGAGTTCCTCTCAACATTTTGGAAATCCCGCTGAAACTTTGGACATTCTCGCGAAGGGTTCCCAATCCCCGACAAGACTGGTACCCTTTCACGTCCAAATCTCTCAAACTCCGGGAGAGATTCTCAAAACCAAGGTTGACATGTTTCGAGTTCCTCTCAACATTTTGGAAATCCCGCTGAAACTTTGGACATTCTCGCGAAGGGTTCCCAGTCCCCGACAAGACTGGTACCCTTTCACGTCCAAAACTCTCAAAGTCCGGGAGAGATTCTCAAAACCAAGGTTGACATGTTTCGAGTTCCTCTCAACATTTTGGAAATCCCGCTGAAACTTTGGACATTCTGGCGAAGGGTTCCCAATCCCCGACAAGACTGGTAGCCTTTCACGTCCAAATCTCTCAAACTCCGGGAGAGATTCTCAAAACCAAGCTTGACATGTTTTGAGTTCCTCTCAACATTTTGGAAATCCCGCTGAAACTTTGGACATTCTCGCGAAGGGTTCCCAATCCCCGACAAGACTGGTACCCTTTCACGTCCAAATCTCTCAAACTACGGGAGAGATTCTCAAAACCAAGGTTGACATGTTTCGAGTTCCTCTCAACGTTTTGGAAATCCCGCTGAAACTTTGGACATTCTCGCGAAGGGTTCCCAGTCCCCGACAAGACTGGTACCCTTTCACGTCCAAATCTCTCAAACTCCGGGAGAGATTCTCAAAACCAAGGTTGACATGTTTCGAGTTCCTCTCAACATTTTGGAAATCCCGCTGAAACTTTGGACATTCTCGCGAAGGGTTCCCAATCCCCGACAAGACTGGTACCCTTTCACGTCCAAATCTCTCAAACTCCGGGAGAGATTCTCAAAACCAAGGTTGACATGTTTCGAGTTCCTCTCAACATTTTGGAAATCCCGCTGAAACTTTGGACATTCTCGTGAAGGGTTCCCAATCCCCGACAAGACTGGTACCCTTTCACGTCCAAATCTCTCAAACTCCGGGAGAGATTCTCAAAACCAAGGTTGACATGTTTCGAGTTCCTTTCAACGTTTTGGAAATCACGGTGAAACTTTGGACATTCTGGCGAAGGGTTCCCAATCCCCGACAAGACTGGTACCCTTTCACGTCCAAATCTCTCAAACTCCGGGAGAGATTCTCAAAACCAAGGTTGACATGTTTCGAGTTCCTCTCAACATTTTGGAAATCCCGCTGAAACTTTGGACATTCTCGCGAAGGGTTCCCAATCCCCGACAAGACTGGTACCCTTTCACGTCCAAATCTCTCAAACTCCGGGAGAGATTCTCAAAACCAAGGTTGACATGTTTCGAGTTCCTTTCAACATTTTGGAAATCCCGCTGAAACTTTGGACATTCTGGCGAAGGGTTCCCAATCCCCGACAAGACTGGTACCCTTTCACGTCCAAATCTCTCAAACTCCAGGAGAGATTCTCAAAACCAAGGTTGACATGTTTGGAGTTCCTCTCAACATTTTGGAAATCCCGCTGAAACTTTGGACATTCTCGCGAAGGGTTCCCAATCCCCGACAAGACTGGTACCCTTTCACGTCCAAATCTCTCAAACTCTGGGAGAGATTCTCAAAACCGAGGTTGACATGTTTCGAGTTCCTTTCAACATTTTGGAAATCCGGCTGAAACTTTGGACATTCTCGCGAAGGGTTCCCAATCCCCGACAAGACTGGTACCCTTTCACGTCCAAATCTCTCAAACTCCGGGAGAGATTCTCAAAACCAAGGTTGACATGTTTCGAGTTCCTCTCAACATTTTGGAAATCCCGCTGAAACTTTGGACATTCTCACGAAGGGTTCCCAATCCCCGACAAGACTGGTACCCTTTCACGTCCAAATCTCTCAAACTCCGGGAGAGATTCTCAAAACCAAGGTTGACATGTTTTGAGTTCCTCTCAACATTTTGGAAATCCCGCTGAAACTTTTCACATTCTCGTGAAGGGTTCCCAATCCCCGACAAGACTGGTACCCTTTCACGTCCAAATCTCTCAAACTCCGGGAGAGATTCTCAAAACCAAGGTTGACATGTTTCGAGTTCCTTTCAACATTTTGGAAATCCCGCTGAAACTTTGGACATTCTGGCGAAGGGTTCCCAATCCCCGACAAGACTGGTACCCTTTCACGTCCAAATCTCTCAAACTCCGGGAGAGATTCTCAAAACCAAGGTTGACATGTTTCGAGTTCCTCTCAACATTTTGGAAATCCCGCTGAAACTTTGGACATTCTCGCGAAGGGTTCCCAATCCCCGACAAGACTGGTACCCTTTCACGTCCAAATCTCTCAAACTCCGGGAGAGATACTCAAAACCAAGGTTGACATGTTTGGAGTTCCTCTCAACATTTTGGAAATCCCGCTGAAACTTTGGACATTCTCGCGAAGGGTTCCCAATCCCCGACAAGACTGGTAGCCTTTCACGTCCAAATCTCTCAAACTCCGGGAGAGATTCTCAAAACCAAGGTTGACATGTTTCGAGTTCCTCTCAACATTTTGGAAATCCCGCTGAAACTTTGGACATTCTCGCGAAGGGTTCCCAATCCCCGACAAGACTGGTACCCTTTCACGTCCAAATCTCTCAAACTCCGGGAGAGATTCTCAAAACCAAGGTTGACATGTTTCGAGTTCCTTTCAACATTTTGGAAATCCCGCTGAAACTTTGGACATTCTCGCGAAGGGTTCCCAATCCCCGACAAGACTGGTAGCCTTTCACGTCCAAATCTCTCAAACTCCGGGAGAGATTCTCAAAACCAAGGTTGACATGTTTCGAGTTCCTCTCAACATTTTGGAAATCCCGCTGAAACTTTGGACATTCTCGCGAAGGGTTCCCAATCCCCGACAAGACTGGTACCCTTTCACGTCCAAATCTCTCAAACTCCGGGAGAGATTCTCAAAACCAAGGTTGACATGTTTCGAGTTCCTCTCAACATTTTGGAAATCCCGCTGAAACTTTGGACATTCTCGCGAAGGGTTCCCAATCCCCGACAAGATTCTTACCCTTTCACGTCCAAATCTCTCAAACTCCGGGAGAGATTCTCAAAACCAAGGTGGACATGTTTCGAGTTCCTCTCAACATTTTGGAAATCCCGCTGAAACTTTGGACATTCTCACGAAGGGTTCCCAATCCCCGACAAGACTGGTACCCTTTCACGTCCAAATCTCTCAAACTCCGGGAGAGATTCTCAAAACCAAGGTTGACATGTTTGGAGTTCCTCTCAACATTTTGGAAATCCCGCTGAAACTTTGGACATTCTCGCGAAGGGTTCCCAATCCCCGACAAGACTGGTACCCTTTCACGTCCAGATCTCTCAAACTCCGGGAGAGATTCTCAAAACCAAGGTAGACATGTTTTGAGTTCCTCTCAACATTTTGGAAATCCCGCTGAAACTTTGGACATTCTCGCGAAGGGTTCCCAATCCCCGACAAGACTGGTAGCCTTTCACGTCCAAATCTCTCAAACTCCGGGAGAGATTCTCAAAACCAAGGTTGACATGTTTCGAGTTCCTCTCAACATTTTGGAAATCCCGCTGAAACTTTGGACATTCTGGCGAAGGGTTCCCAATCCCCGACAAGACTGGTACCCTTTCACGTCCAAATCTCTCAAACTCCAGGAGAGATTCTCAAAACCAAGGTTGACATGTTTCGAGTTCCTCTCAACATTTTGGAAATCCCGCTGAAACTTTGGACATTCTCGCGAAGGGTTCCCAATCCCCGACAAGACTGGTACCCTTTCACATCCAAATCTCTCAAACTCCGGGAGAGATTCTCAAAACCAAGGTTGACATGTTTCGAGTTCCTCTCAACATTTTGGAAATCCCGCTGAAACTTTGGACATTCTCGCGAAGGGTTCCCAATCCCCGACAAGACTGGTACCCTTTCACGTCCAAATCTCTCAAACTCCGGGAGAGATTCTCAAAACCAAGGTTGACATGTTTCGAGTTCCTCTCAACATTTTGGAAATCCCGCTGAAACTTTGGACATTCTCGCGAAGGGTTCCCAATCCCCGACAAGACTGGTAGCCTTTCACGTCCAAATCTCTCAAACTCCGGGAGAGATTCTCAAAACCAAGGTTGACATGTTTCGAGTTCCTCTCAACATTTTGGAAATCCCGCTGAAACTTTGGACATTCTCGCGAAGGGTTCCCAATCCCCGACAAGACTGGTACCCTTTCACGTCCAAATCTCTAAAACTCCGGGAGAGATTCTCAAAACCAAGGTTGACATGTTTCGAGTTCCTCTCAACATTTTGGAAATCCCGCTGAAACTTTGGACATTCTCGCGAAGGGTTCCCAGTCCCCGACAAGACTGGTACCCTTTCACGTCCAAATCTCTCAAACTCCGGGAGAGATTCTCAAAACCAAGGTTGACATGTTTCGAGTTCCTCTCAACATTTTGGAAATCCCGCTGAAACTTTGGACATTCTCGCGAAGGGTTCCCAGTCCCCGACAAGACTGGTACCCTTTCACGTCCAAAACTCTCAAAGTCCGGGAGAGATTCTCAAAACCAAGGTTGACATGTTTCGAGTTCCTCTCAACATTTTGGAAATCCCGCTGAAACTTTGGACATTCTGGCGAAGGGTTCCCAATCCCCGACAAGACTGGTAGCCTTTCACGTCCAAATCTCTCAAACTCCGGGAGAGATTCTCAAAACCAAGGTTGACATGTTTCGAGTTCCTCTCAACATTTTGGAAATCCCGCTGAAACTTTGGACATTCTCGCGAAGGGTTCCCAATCCCCGACAAGACTGGTACCCTTTCACGTCCAAATCTCTCAAACTCCGGGAGAGATTCTCAAAACCAAGGTTGACATGTTTCGAGTTCCTCTCAACGTTTTGGAAATCCCGCTGAAACTTTGGACATTCTCGCGAAGGGTTCCCAGTCCCCGACAAGACTGGTACCCTTTCACGTCCAAATCTCTCAAACTCCGGGAGAGATTCTCAAAACCAAGGTTGACATGTTTCGAGTTCCTCTCAACATTTTGGAAATCCCGCTGAAACTTTGGACATTCTCGCGAAGGGTTCCCAATCCCCGACAAGACTGGTACCCTTTCACGTCCAAATCTCTCAAACTCCGGGAGAGATTCTCAAAACCAAGGTTGACATGTTTCGAGCTCCTCACAACATTTTGGAAATCCCGCTGAAACTTTGGACATTCTCGCGAAGGGTTCCCAATCCCCGACAAGACTGGTACCTTTTCACGTCCAAATCTCTCAAACTCCGGGAGAGATTCTCAAAACCAAGGTTGACATGTTTCGAGTTCCTCTCAACATTTTGGAAATCCCGCTGAAACTTTGGACATTCTCGTGAAGGGTTCCCAATCCCCGACAAGACTGGTACCCTTTCACGTCCAAATCTCTCAAACTCCGGGAGAGATTCTCAAAACCAAGGTTGACATGTTTCGAGTTCCTTTCAACGTTTTGGAAATCACGGTGAAACTTTGGACATTCTGGCGAAGGGTTCCCAATCCCCGACAAGACTGGTACCCTTTCACGTCCAAATCTCTCAAACTCCGGGAGAGATTCTCAAAACCAAGGTTGACATGTTTCGAGTTCCTCTCAACATTTTGGAAATCCCGCTGAAACTTTGGACATTCTCGCGAAGGGTTCCCAATCCCCGACAAGACTGGTACCCTTTCACGTCCAAATCTCTCAAACTCCGGGAGAGATTCTCAAAACCAAGGTTGACATGTTTCGAGTTCCTTTCAACATTTTGGAAATCCCGCTGAAACTTTGGACATTCTGGCGAAGGGTTCCCAATCCCCGACAAGACTGGTACCCTTTCACGTCCAAATCTCTCAAACTCCAGGAGAGATTCTCAAAACCAAGGTTGACATGTTTGGAGTTCCTCTCAACATTTTGGAAATCCCGCTGAAACTTTGGACATTCTGGCGAAGGGTTCCCAATCCCCGACAAGACTGGTACCCTTTCACGTCCAAATCTCTCAAACTCTGGGAGAGATTCTCAAAACCGAGGTTGACATGTTTCGAGTTCCTTTCAACATTTTGGAAATCCGGCTGAAACTTTGGACATTCTCGCGAAGGGTTCCCAATCCCCGACAAGACTGGTACCCTTTCACGTCCAAATCTCTCAAACTCCGGGAGAGATTCTCAAAACCAAGGTTGACATGTTTCGAGTTCCTCTCAACATTTTGGAAATCCCGCTGAAACTTTGGACATTCTCACGAAGGGTTCCCAATCCCCGACAAGACTGGTACCCTTTCACGTCCAAATCTCTCAAACTCCGGGAGAGATTCTCAAAACCAAGGTTGACATGTTTTGAGTTCCTCTCAACATTTTGGAAATCCCGCTGAAACTTTTCACATTCTCGTGAAGGGTTCCCAATCCCCGACAAGACTGGTACCCTTTCACGTCCAAATCTCTCAAACTCCGGGAGAGATTCTCAAAACCAAGGTTGACATGTTGCGAGTTCCTTTCAACATTTTGGAAATCCCGCTGAAACTTTGGACATTCTGGCGAAGGGTTCCCAATCCCCGACAAGACTGGTACCCTTTCACGTCCAAATCTCTCAAACTCCGGGAGAGATTCTCAAAACCAAGGTTGACATGTTTCGAGTTCCTCTCAACATTTTGGAAATCCCGCTGAAACTTTGGACATTCTCGCGAAGGGTTCCCAATCCCCGACAAGACTGGTACCCTTTCACGTCCAAATCTCTCAAACTCCGGGAGAGATACTCAAAACCAAGGTTGACATGTTTGGAGTTCCTCTCAACATTTTGGAAATCCCGCTGAAACTTTGGACATTCTCGCGAAGGGTTCCCAATCCCCGACAAGACTGGTAGCCTTTCACGTCCAAATCTCTCAAACTCCGGGAGAGATTCTCAAAACCAAGGTTGACATGTTTCGAGTTCCTCTCAACATTTTGGAAATCCCGCTGAAACTTTGGACATTCTCGCGAAGGGTTCCCAATCCCCGACAAGACTGGTACCCTTTCACGTCCAAATCTCTCAAACTCCGGGAGAGATTCTCAAAACCAAGGTTGACATGTTTCGAGTTCCTTTCAACATTTTGGAAATCCCGCTGAAACTTTGGACATTCTCGCGAAGGGTTCCCAATCCCCGACAAGACTGGTAGCCTTTCACGTCCAAATCTCTCAAACTCCGGGAGAGATTCTCAAAACCAAGGTTGACATGTTTCGAGTTCCTCTCAACATTTTGGAAATCCCGCTGAAACTTTGGACATTCTGGCGAAGGGTTCCCAATCCCCGACAAGACTGGTACCCTTTCACGTCCAAATCTCTCAAACTCCGGGAGAGATTCTCAAAACCAAGGTTGACATGTTTCGAGTTCCTCTCAACATTTTGGAAATCCCGCTGAAACTTTGGACATTCTCGCGAAGGGTTCCCAATCCCCGACAAGATTCTTACCCTTTCACGTCCAAATCTCTCAAACTCCGGGAGAGATTCTCAAAACCAAGGTGGACATGTTTCGAGTTCCTCTCAACATTTTGGAAATCCCGCTGAAACTTTGGACATTCTCACGAAGGGTTCCCAATCCCCGACAAGACTGGTACCCTTTCACGTCCAAATCTCTCAAACTCCGGGAGAGATTCTCAAAACCAAGGTTGACATGTTTGGAGTTCCTCTCAACATTTTGGAAATCCCGCTGAAACTTTGGACATTCTCGCGAAGGGTTCCCAATCCCCGACAAGACTGGTACCCTTTCACGTCCAGATCTCTCAAACTCCGGGAGAGATTCTCAAAACCAAGGTAGACATGTTTCGAGTTCCTCTCAACATTTTGGAAATCCCGCTGAAACTTTGGACATTCTCGCGAAGGGTTCCCAATCCCCGACAAGACTGGTACCCTTTCACGTCCAAATCTCTCAAACTCAGGGAGAGATTCTCAAAACCAAGGTTGACATGTTTCGAGTTCCTCTCAACATTTTGGAAATCCCGCTGAAACTTTGGACATTCTGGCGAAGGGTTCCCAATCCCCGACAAGACTGGTACCCTTTCACGTCCAAATCTCTCAAACTCCGGGAGAGATTCTCAAAACCAAGGTTGACATGTTTCGAGTTCCTCTCAACATTTTGGAAATCCCGCTGAAACTTTGGACATTCTCGCGAAGGGTTCCCAATCCCCGACAAGACTGGTACCCTTTCACATCCAAATCTCTCAAACTCCGGGAGAGATTCTCAAAACCAAGGTTGACATGTTTCGAGTTCCTCTCAACATTTTGGAAATCCCGCTGAAACTTTGGACATTCTCGCGAAGGGTTCCCAATCCCCGACAAGACTGGTACCCTTTCACGTCCAAATCTCTCAAACTCCGGGAGAGATTCTCAAAACCAAGGTTGACATGTTTCGAGTTCCTCTCAACATTTTGGAAATCCCGCTGAAACTTTGGACATTCTCGCGAAGGGTTCCCAATCCCCGACAAGACTGGTAGCCTTTCACGTCCAAATCTCTCAAACTCCGGGAGAGATTCTCAAAACCAAGGTTGACATGTTTCGAGTTCCTCTCAACATTTTGGAAATCCCGCTGAAACTTTGGACATTCTCGCGAAGGGTTCCCAATCCCCGACAAGACTGGTACCCTTTCACGTCCAAATCTCTAAAACTCCGGGAGAGATTCTCAAAACCAAGGTTGACATGTTTCGAGTTCCTCTCAACATTTTGGAAATCCCGCTGAAACTTTGGACATTCTCGCGAAGGGTTCCCAGTCCCCGACAAGACTGGTACCCTTTCACGTCCAAATCTCTCAAACTCCGGGAGAGATTCTCAAAACCAAGGTTGACATGTTTCGAGTTCCTCTCAACATTTTGGAAATCCCGCTGAAACTTTGGACATTCTCGCGAAGGGTTCCCAATCCCCGACAAGACTGGTACCCTTTCACGTCCAGATCTCTCAAACTCCGGGAGAGATTCTCAAAACCAAGGTTGACATGTTTCGAGTTCCTCTCAACATTTTGGAAATCCCGCTGAAACTTTGGACATTCTCGCGAAGGGTTCCCAATCCCCGACAAGACTGGTAGCCTTTCACGTCCAAATCTCTCAAACTCCGGGAGAGATTCTCAAAACCAAGGTTGACATGTTTTGAGTTCCTCTCAACATTTTGGAAATCCCGCTGAAACTTTGGACATTCTCGCGAAGGGTTCCCAATCCCCGACAAGACTGGTACCCTTTCACGTCCAAATCTCTCAAACTCCGGGAGAGATTCTCAAAACCAAGGTTGACATGTTTCGAGTTCCTCTCAACATTTTGGAAATCCCGCTGAAACTATGGACATTCTCGCGAAGGGTTCCCAGTCCCCGACAAGACTGGTACCCTTTCACGTCCAAATCTCTCAAAGTCCGGGAGAGATTCTCAAAACCAAGGTTGACATGTTTCGAGTTCCTCTCAACATTTTGGAAATCCCGCTGAAACTTTGGACATTCTCGCGAAGGGTTCCCAATCCCCGACAAGACTGGTACCCTTTCACGTCCAAATCTCTCAAACTCCGGGAGAGATTCTCAAAACCAAGGTTGACATGTTTGGAGTTCCTCTCAACATTTTGGAAATCCCGCTGAAACTTTGGACATTCTGGCGAAGGGTTCCCAATCCCCGACAAGACTGCTAGCCTTTCACGTCCAAATCTCTCAAACTCCGGGAGAGATTCTCAAAACCAAGGTTGACATGTTTCGAGTTCCTCTCAACATTTTGGAAATCCCGCTGAAACTTTGGACATTCTCGAGAAGGGTTCCCTATCCCCGACAAGACTGGTACCCTTTCACGTCCAAATCTCTCAAACTCCAGGAGAGATTCTCAAAACCAAGGTTGACATGTTTCGAGTTCCTCTCAACATTTTGGAAATCCCGCTGAAACTTTGGGCATCCTCGCGAAGGGTTCCCAATCTCCGACAAGACTGGTACCCTTTCACGTCCAAATCTCTCAAACTCCGGGAGAGATACTCAAAACCAAGGTTGACATGTTTCGAGTTCCTCTCAACATTTTGGAAATCCCGCTGAAACTTTGGACATTCTCGCGAAGGGTTCCCAATCCCCGACAAGACTGGTACCCTTTCACGTCCAAATCTCTCAAACTCCGGGAGAGATTCTCAAAACCAAGGTTGACATGTTTCGAGTTCCTCTCAACATTTTGGAAATCCCGCTGAAGCTTTGGACATTCTCGCGAAGGGTTCCCAATCCCCGACAAGACTGGTACCCTTTCACGTCCAAATCTCTCAAACTCCGGGAGAGATTCTCAAAACCAAGGTTGACATGTTTCGAGTTCCTCTCAACATTTTGGAAATCCCGCTGAAACTTTGGACATTCTCGCGAAGGGTTCCCAATCCCCGACAAGACTGGTACCCTTTCACGTCCAAATCTCTCAAACTCCGGGAGAGATTCTCAAAACCAAGGTTGACATGTTTCGAGTTCCTCTCAACATTTTGGAAATCCCGCTGAAACCTTGGGCATTCTCGCGAAGGGTTCCCAATCCCCGACAAGACTGGTACCCTTTCACGTCCAAATCTCTCAAACTCCGGGAGAGATTCTCAAAACCAAGGTTGACATGTTTCGACTTCCTCTCAACATTTTGGAAATCCCGCTGAAACTTTGGACATTCTTGCGAAGGGTTCCCAATCCCCGACAAGACTGGTACCCTTTCACGTCCAAATCTCTCAAACTCCGGGAGAGATTCTCAAAACCAAGGTTGACATGTTTCGAGTTCCTCTCAACATTTTGGAAATCCCGCTGAAACTTTGGACATTCTCGCGAAGGGTTCCCAATCCCCGACAAGACTGGTACCCTTTCACGTCCAAATCTCTCAAACTCCGGGAGAGGTTCTCAAAACCAAGGTTGACATGTTTCGAGTTCCTCTCAACGTTTTGGAAATCCCGCTGAAACTTTGGACATTCTCGCGAAGGGTTCCCAATCCCCGACAAGACTGGTACCCTTTCACGTCCAAATCTCTCACACTCCGGGAGAGATTCTCAAAACCAAGGTTGACATGTTTCGAGTTCCTCTCAACATTTTGGAAATCCCGCTGAAACTTTGGACATTCTCGCGAAGGGTTCCCAATCCCCAACAAGACTGGTACCCTTTCACGTCCAAATCTCTCAAACTCCGGGAGAGATTCTCAAAACCAAGGTTGACATGTTTCGAGTTCCTCTCAACATTTTGGAAATCCCGCTGAAACTTTGGACATTCTGGCGAAGGGTTCCCAATCCCCGACAAGACTGGTAGCCTTTCACGTCCAAATCTCTCAAACTCCGGGAGAGATTCTCAAAACCAAGGTTGACATGTTTCGAGTTCCTCTCAACATTTTGGAAATCCCGCTGAAACTTTGGACATTCTCGCGAAGGGTTCCCAGTCCCCGACAAGACTGGTACCCTTTCACGTCCAAATCTCTCAAAGTCCGGGAGAGATTCTCAAAACCAAGGTTGACATGTTTCGAGTTCCTCTCAACATTTTGGAAATCCCGCTGAAACTTTGGACATTCTGGCGAAGGGTTCCCAATCCCCGACAATACTGGTACCCTTTCACGTCCAAATCTCTCAAACTCCGGGAGAGATTCTCAAAACCAAGGTTGACATGTTTCGAGTTCCTCTCAACATTTTGGAAATCCCGCTGAAACTTTGGACATTCTCGCGAAGGGTTCCCAATCCCCGACAAGACTGCTAGCCTTTCACGTCCAAATCTCTCAAACTCCGGGAGAGATTCTCAAAACCAAGGTTGACATGTTTCGAGTTCCTCTCAACATTTTGGAAATCCCGCTGAAACTTTGGA
This sequence comes from Streptopelia decaocto, assembly GCF_964273445.1. Lineage (NCBI taxonomy): Eukaryota > Metazoa > Chordata > Aves > Columbiformes > Columbidae > Streptopelia > Streptopelia decaocto. Next base: position 1,769,531 of record NW_028115436.1, on the reverse strand, counting down.
CATTCTCGAGAAGGGTTCCCTATCCCCGACAAGACTGGTACCCTTTCACGTCCAAATCTCTCAAACTCCAGGAGAGATTCTCAAAACCAAGGTTGACATGTTTGGAGTTCCTCTCAACATTTTGGAAATCCCGCTGAAACTTTGGGCATCCTCGCGAAGGGTTCCCAATCTCCGACAAGACTGGTACCCTTTCACGTCCAAATCTCTCAAACTCCGGGAGAGATACTCAAAACCAAGGTTGACATGTTTCGAGTTCCTCTCAACATTTTGGAAATCCCGCTGAAACTTTGGACATTCTCGCGAAGGGTTCCCAATCCCCGACAAGACTGGTACCCTTTCACGTCCAAATCTCTCAAACTCCGGGAGAGATTCTCAAAACCAAGGTTGACATGTTTCGAGTTCCTCTCAACATTTTGGAAATCCCGCTGAAACTTTGGACATTCTCGCGAAGGGTTCCCAATCCCCGACAAGACTGGTACCCTTTCACGTCCAAATCTCTCAAACTCCGGGAGAGATTCTCAAAACCAAGGTTGACATGTTTCGAGTTCCTCTCAACATTTTGGAAATCCCGCTGAAACTTTGGACATTCTCGCGAAGGGTTCCCAATCCCCGACAAGACTGGTACCCTTTCACGTCCAAATCTCTCAAACTCCGGGAGAGATTCTCAAAACCAAGGTTGACATGTTTCGAGTTCCTCTCAACATTTTGGAAATCCCGCTGAAACCTTGGGCATTCTGGCGAAGGGTTCCCAATCCCCGACAAGACTGGTACCCTTTCACGTCCAAATCTCTCAAACTCCGGGAGAGATTCTCAAAACCAAGGTTGACATGTTTCGAGTTCCTCTCAACATTTTGGAAATCCCGCTGAAACTTTGGACATTCTTGCGAAGGGTTCCCAATCCCCGACAAGACTGGTACCCTTTCACGTCCAAATCTCTCAAACTCCGGGAGAGATTCTCAAAACCAAGGTTGACATGTTTCGAGTTCCTCTCAACATTTTGGAAATCCCGCTGAAACTTTGGACATTCTCGCGAAGGGTTCCCAATCCCCGACAAGACTGGTACCCTTTCACGTCCAAATCTCTCAAACTCCGGGAGAGGTTCTCAAAACCAAGGTTGACATGTTTCGAGTTCCTCTCAACGTTTTGGAAATCCCGCTGAAACTTTGGACATTCTCGCGAAGGGTTCCCAATCCCCGACAAGACTGGTACCCTTTCACGTCCAAATCTCTCACACTCCGGGAGAGATTCTCAAAACCAAGGTTGACATGTTTCGAGTTCCTCTCAACGTTTTGGAAATCCCGCTGAAACTTTGGACATTCTCGCGAAGGGTTCCCAATCCCCGACAAGACTGGTACCCTTTCACGTCCAAATCTCTCAAACTCCGGGAGAGGTTCTCAAAACCAAGGTTGACATGTTTCGAGTTCCTCTCAACGTTTTGGAAATCCCGCTGAAACTTTGGACATTCTCGCGAAGGGTTCCCAATCCCCGACAAGACTGGTACCCTTTCACGTCCAAATCTCTCACACTCCGGGAGAGATTCTCAAAACCAAGGTTGACATGTTTCGAGTTCCTCTCAACATTTTGGAAATCCCGCTGAAACTTTGGACATTCTCGCGAAGGGTTCCCAATCCCCGACAAGACTGGTACCCTTTCACGTCCAAATCTCTCAAACTCCGGGAGAGATTCTCAAAACCAAGGTTGACATGTTTCGAGTTCCTCTCAACATTTTGGAAATCCCGCTGAAACTTTGGACATTCTGGCGAAGGGTTCCCAATCCCCGACAAGACTGGTACCCTTTCACGTCCAAATCTCTCAAAGTCCGGGAGAGATTCTCAAAACCAAGGTTGACATGTTTCGAGTTCCTCTCAACATTTTGGAAATCCCGCTGAAACTTTGGACATTCTCGCGAAGGGTTCCCAATCCCCGACAAGACTGGTACGCTTTCACGTCCAAATCTCTCAAACTCCGGGAGAGATTCTCAAAACCAAGGTTGACATGTTTCGAGTTCCTCTCAACATTTTGGAAATCCCGCTGAAACTTTGGACATTCTCGCGAAGGGTTCCCAATCCCCGACAAGACTGGTACCCTTTCACGTCCAAATCTCTCAAACTCCGGGAGAGATTCTCAAAACCAAGGTTGACATGTTTCGAGTTCCTCTCAACATTTTGCAAATCCCGCTGAAACTTTGGACATTCTCGAGAAGGGTTCCCTATCCCCGACAAGACTGGTACCCTTTCACGTCCAAATCTCTCAAACTCCAGGAGAGATTCTCAAAACCAAGGTTGACATGTTTCGAGTTCCTCTCAACATTTTGGAAATCCCGCTGAAACTTTGGGCATCCTCGCGAAGGGTTCCCAATCTCCGACAAGACTGGTACCCTTTCACGTCCAAATCTCTCAAACTCCGGGAGAGATACTCAAAACCAAGGTTGACATGTTTCGAGTTCCTCTCAACATTTTGGAAATCCCGCTGAAACTTTGGACATTCTCGCGAAGGGTTCCCAATCCCCGACAAGACTGGTACCCTTTCACGTCCAAATCTCTCAAACTCCGGGAGAGATTCTCAAAACCAAGGTTGACATGTTTCGAGTTCCTCTCAACATTTTGGAAATCCCGCTGAAACTTTGGACATTCTCGCGAAGGGTTCCCAATCCCCGACAAGACTGGTACCCTTTCACGTCCAAATCTCTCAAACTCCGGGAGAGATTCTCAAAACCAAGGTTGACATGTTTCGAGTTCCTCTCAACATTTTGGAAATCCCGCTGAAACTTTGGACATTCTCGCGAAGGGTTCCCAATCCCCGACAAGACTGGTACCCTTTCACGTCCAAATCTCTCAAACTCCGGGAGAGATTCTCAAAACCAAGGTTGACATGTTTCGAGTTCCTCTCAACATTTTGGAAATCCCGCTGAAACCTTGGGCATTCTGGCGAAGGGTTCCCAATCCCCGACAAGACTGGTACCCTTACACGTCCAAATCTCTCAAACTCCGGGAGAGATTCTCAAAACCAAGGTTGACATGTTTCGAGTTCCTCTCAACATTTTGGAAATCCCGCTGAAACTTTGGACATTCTTGCGAAGGGTTCCCAATCCCCGACAAGACTGGTACCCTTTCACGTCCAAATCTCTCAAACTCCGGGAGAGATTCTCAAAACCAAGGTTGACATGTTTCGAGTTCCTCTCAACATTTTGGAAATCCCGCTGAAACTTTGGACATTCTCGCGAAGGGTTCCCAATCCCCGACAAGACTGGTACCCTTTCACGTCCAAATCTCTCAAACTCCGGGAGAGGTTCTCAAAACCAAGGTTGACATGTTTCGAGTTCCTCTCAACGTTTTGGAAATCCCGCTGAAACTTTGGACATTCTCGCGAAGGGTTCCCAATCCCCGACAAGACTGGTACCCTTTCACGTCCAAATCTCTCACACTCCGGGAGAGATTGTCAAAACCAAGGTTGACATGTTTCGAGTTCCTCTCAACATTTTGGAAATCCCGCTGAAACTTTGGACATTCTCGCGAAGGGTTCCCAATCCCCGACAAGACTGGTACCCTTTCACGTCCAAATCTCTCAAACTCCGGGAGAGATTCTCAAAACCAAGGTTGACATGTTTCGAGTTCCTCTCAACATTTTGGAAATCCCGCTGAAACTTTGGACATTCTGGCGAAGGGTTCCCAATCCCCGACAAGACTGGTACCCTTTCACGTCCAAATCTCTCAAACTCCGGGAGAGATTCTCAAAACCAAGGTTGACATGTTTCGAGTTCCTCTCAACATTTTGGAAATCCCGCTGAAACTTTGGACATTCTCGCGAAGGGTTCCCAATCCCCGACAAGACTGGTACCCTTTCACGTCCAAGTCTCTCAAACTCCGGGAGAGATTCTCAAAACCAAGGTTGACATGTTTCGAGTTCCTCTCAACATTTTGGAAATCCCGCTGAAACTTTGGACATTCTCGCGAAGGGTTCCCAATCCCCGACAAGACTGGTACCCTTTCACGTCCAAATCTCTCAGACTCCGGGAGAGATTCTCAAAACCAAGGTTGACATGTTTCGAGTTCCTCTCAACATTTTGGAAATCCCGCTGAAACTTTGGCCATCCTCGCGAAGGGTTCCCAATCTCCGACAAGACTGGTACCCTTTCACGTCCAAATCTCTCAAACTCCGGGAGAGATTCTCAAAACCAAGGTTGACATGTTTCGAGTTCCTCTCAACATTTTGGAAATCCCGCTGAAACTTTGGACATTCTTGCGAAGGGTTCCCAATCCCCGACAAGACTGGTACCCTTTCACGTCCAAATCTCTCAAACTCCGGGAGAGATTCTCAAAACCAAGGTTGACATGTTTCGAGTTCCTCTCAACATTTTGGAAATCCCGCTGAAACTTTGGACATTCTCGCGAAGGGTTCCCAATCCCCGACAAGACTGGTACCCTTTCACGTCCAAATCTCTCAAACTCCGGGAGAGATTCTCAAAACCAAGGTTGACATGTTTCGAGTTCCTCTCAACATTTTGGAAATCCCGCTGAAACTTTGGACATTCTCGCGAAGGGTTCCCAATCCCCGACAAGACTGGTACCCTTTCACGTCCAAATCTCTCAAACTCCGGGAGAGATTCTCAAAACCAAGGTTGACATGTTTCGAGTTCCTCTCAACATTTTGGAAATCCCCCTGAAACCTTGGGCATTCTCGCGAAGGGTTCCCAATCCCCGACAAGACTGGTACCCTTTCACGTCCAAATGTCTCAAACTCCGGGAGAGATTCTCAAAACCAAGGTTGACATGTTTCGAGTTCCTCTCAACATTTTGGAAATCCCGCTGAAACTTTGGACATTCTCGCGAAGGGTTCCCAATCCCCGACAAGACTGGTACCCTTTCACGTCCAAATCTCTCAAACTCCGGGAGAGATTCTCAAAACCAAGGTTGACATGTTTCGAGTTCCTTTCAACATTTTGGAAATCCCGCTGAAACTTTGGACATTCTCGCGAAGGGTTCCCAATCCCCGACAAGACTGGTACCCTTTCACGTCCAAATCTCTCAAACTCCGGGAGAGATTCTCAAAACCAAGGTTGACATGTTTCGAGTTCCTCTCAACGTTTTGGAAATCCCGCTGAAACTTTGGATATTCTCGCGAAGGGTTCCCAATCCCCGACAAGACTGGTACCCTTTCACGTCCAAATCTCTCAAACTCCGGGAGAGGTTCTCAAAACCAAGGTTGACATGTTTCGAGTTCCTCTCAACGTTTTGGAAATCCCGCTGAAACTTTGGACATTCTCGCGAAGGGTTCCCAATCCCCGACAAGACTGGTACCCTTTCACGTTCAAATCTCTCAAACTCCGGGAGAGATTCTCAAAACCAAGGTTGACATGTTTCGAGTTCCTCTCAACATTTTGGAAATCCCGCTGAAACTTTGGACATTCTCGCGAAGGGTTCCCAATCCCCGACAAGACTGGTACCCTTTCACGTCCAAATCTCTCAAACTCCGGGAGAGATTCTCAAAACCAAGGTTGACATGTTTCGAGTTCCTTTCAACATTTTGGAAATCCCGCTGAAACTTTGGACATTCTCGCGAAGGGTTCCCAATCCCCGACAAGACTGGTACCCTTTCACGTCCAAATCTCTCAAACTCCGGGAGAGATTCTCAAAACCAAGGTTGACATGTTTCGAGTTCCTCTCAACGTTTTGGAAATCCCGCTGAAACTTTGGATATTCTCGCGAAGGGTTCCCAATCCCCGACAAGACTGGTACCCTTTCACGTCCAAATCTCTCAAACTCCGGGAGAGGTTCTCAAAACCAAGGTTGACATGTTTCGAGTTCCTCTCAACGTTTTGGAAATCCCGCTGAAACTTTGGACATTCTCGCGAAGGGTTCCCAATCCCCGACAAGACTGGTACCCTTTCACGTTCAAATCTCTCAAACTCCGGGAGAGATTCTCAAAACCAAGGTTGACATGTTTCGAGTTCCTCTCAACATTTTGGAAATCCCGCTGAAACTTTGGACATTCTCGCGAAGGGTTCCCAATCCCCGACAAGACTGGTACCCTTTCACGTCCAAATCTCTCAAACTCCGGGAGAGATTCTCAAAACCAAGGTTGACATGTTTCGAGTTCCTCTCAACATTTTGGAAATCCCGCTGAAACTTTGGACATTCTCGCGAAGGGGTCCCAATCCCCGACAAGACTGGTACCCTTTCACGTCCAAATCTCTCAAACTCCGGGAGAGATTCTCAAAACCAAGGTTGACATGTTTCGAGTTCCTCTCAACATTTTGGAAATCCCGCTGAAACTTTGGACATTCTCGCGAAGGGTTCCCAATCCCCGACAAGACTGGTACCCTTTCACGTCCAAGTCTCTCAAACTCCGGGAGAGATTCTCAAAACCAAGGTTGACATGTTTCGAGTTCCTCTCAACATTTTGGAAATCCCGCTGAAACTTTGGACATTCTCGCGAAGGGTTCCCAATCCCCGACAAGACTGGTACCCTTTCACGTCCAAATCTCACAAACTCCGGGAGAGATTCTCAAAACCAAGGTTGACATGTTTCGAGTTCCTCTCAACATTTTGGAAATCCCGCTGAAACTTTGGACATTCCCGCGAAGGGTTCCCAATCCCCGACAAGACTGGTACCCTTTCACGTCCAAATCTCTCAAACTCCGGGAGAGATTCTCAAAACCAAGGTTGACATGTTTCGAGTTCCTCTCAACATTTTGGAAATCCCGCTGAAACTCTGGACATTCTGGCGAAGGGTTCCCAATCCCACAAGACTGGTACCCTTTCACGTCCAAATCTCTCAAACTCCGGGAGAGATTCTCAAAACCAAGGTTGACATGTTTCGAGTTCCTCTCAACATTTTGGAAATCCCGCTGAAACTTTGGACATTCTCGCGAAGGGTTCCCAATCCCCGACAAGACTGGTACCCTTTCACGTCCAAATCTCTCAAACTCCGGGAGAGATTCTCAAAACCAAGGTTGACATGTTTCGAGTTCCTCTCAACATTTTGGAAATCCCGCTGAAACTTTGGACATTCTCGCGAAGGGTTCCCAATCCCCGACAAGACTGGTACCCTTTCACGTCCAAATCTCTCAAACTCCGGGAGAGATTCTCAAAACCAAGGTTGACATGTTTCGAGTTCCTCTCAACATTTTGGAAATCCCGCTGAAACATTGGGCATTCTCGCTAAGGGTTCCCAATCCCCGACAAGACTGGTACCCTTTCACGTCCAAATCTCTCAAACTCCGGGAGAGATTCTCAAAACCAAGGTTGACATGTTTCGAGTTCCTCTCAACATTTTGGAAATCCCGCTGAAACTTTGGACATTCTCGCGAAGGGTTCCCAATCCCCGACAAGACTGGTAGCCTTTCACGTCCAAATCTCTCAAACTCCGGGAGAGATTCTCAAAACCAAGGTTGACATGTTTCGAGTTCCTCTCAACATTTTGGAAATCCCGCTGAAACTTTGGACATTCTCGCAAAGGGTTCCCAATCCCCGACAAGACTGGTACCCTTTCACGTCCAAATCTCTCAAACTCCGGGAGAGATTCTCAAAACCAAGGTTGACATGTTTCGAGTTCCTCTCAACGTTTTGGAAATCCCGCTGAAACTTTGGACATTCTCGCGAAGGGTTCCCAATCCCCGACAAGACTGGTACCCTTTCACGTCCAAATCTCTCAAACTCCGGGAGAGGTTCTCAAAACCAAGGTTGACATGTTTCGAGTTCCTCTCAACATTTTGGAAATCCCGCTGAAACTTTGGACATTCTCGCAAAGGGTTCCCAATCCCCGACAAGACTGGTACCCTTTCACGTCCAAATCTCTCAAACTCCGGGAGAGATTCTCAAAACCAAGGTTGACATGTTTCGAGTTCCTCTCAACATTTTGGAAATCCCGCTGAAACTTTGGACATTCTCGCGAAGGGTTCCCAATCTCCGACAAGACTGGTACCCTTTCACGTCCAAATCTCTCAAACTCCGGGAGAGATTCTAAAAACCGAGGTTGACATGTTTCGAGTTCCTCTCAACATTTTGGAAATCCCGCTGAAACTTTGGACATTCTGGCGAAGGGTTCCCAATCCCCGACAAGACTGGTACCCTTTCACATCCAAATCTCTAAAACTCCGGGAGAGATTCTCCAAACCAAGGTTGACATGTTTCGAGTTCCTCTCAACATTTTGGAAATCCCGCTGAAACTTTGGACATTCTCGCGAAGGGTTCCCAATCCCCGACAAGACTGGTACCCTTTCACGTCCAAATCTCTCAAACTCCGGGAGAGATTCTCAAAACCAAGGTTGACATGTTTCGAGTTCCTTTCAACGTTTTGGAAATCCCGCTGAAACTTTGGATATTCTCGCGAATGGTTCCCAATCCCCGACAAGACTGGTACCCTTTCACGTCCAAATCTCTCAAACTCCGGGAGAGATTCTCAAAACCAAGGTGGACATGTTTCGAGTTCCTCTCAACATTTTGGAAATCCCGCTGAAACTTTGGACATTCTCGCGAAGGGTTCCCAATCCCCGACAAGACTGGTACCCTTTCACGTCCAAATCTCTCAAAGTCCGGGAGAGATTCTCAAAACCAAGGTTGACATGTTTCGAGTTCCTCTCAACGTTTTGGAAATCCCGCTGAATCTTCGGACATTCTCGCGAAGGGTTCCCAATCCCCGACAAGACTGGTACCCTTTCACGTCCAAATCTCTCAAACTCCGGGAGAGGTTCTCAAAACCAAGGTTGACATGTTTCGAGTTCCTCTCAACATTTTGGAAATCCCGCTGAAACTTTGGACATTCTGGCGAAGGGTTCCCAATCCCCGACAAGACTGGTACCCTTTCACGTCCAAATCTCTCAAACTCCGGGAGAGATTCTCAAAACCAAGGTTGACATGTTTCGAGTTCCTCTCAACATTTTGGAAATCCCGCTGAAACTTTGGACATTCTCGCGAAGGGTTCCCAATCCCCGACAAGACTGGTACCCTTTCACGTCCAAATCTCTCAAACTCCGGGAGAGATTCTCAAAACCAAGGTTGACATGTTTCGAGTTCCTCTCAACATTTTGGAAATCCCGCTGAAACTTCGGACTTTCTCGCGAAGGGTTCCCAATCCCCGACAAGACTGGTACCCTTTCAGGTCCAAATCTCTCACACTCCGGGAGAGATTCTCAAAACCAAGGTTGACATGTTTCGAGTTCCTCTCAACATTTTGGAAATCCCGCTGAAACTTTGGACGTTCTGGCGAAGGGTTCCCAATCCCCGACAAGACTGGTACCCTTTCACGTCCAAATCTCTCAAACTCCGGGAGAGATTCTCAAAACCAAGGTTGACATGTTTCGAGTTCCTCTCAACGTTTTGGAAATCCCGCTGAAACTTTGGACATTCTCGCGAAGGGTTCCCAATCCCCGACAAGACTGGTACCCTTTCACGTCCAAATCTCTCAAACTCCGGGAGAGATTCTCAAAACCAAGGTTGACATGTTTCGAGTTCCTCTCAACATTTTGGAAATCCCGCTGAAACTTTGGACATTCTCGCGAAGAGTTCCCAATCCCCGACCAGACTGGTACCCTTTCACGTTCAAATCTCTCAAACTCCGGGAGAGATTCTCAAAACCAAGGTTGACATGTTTCGAGTTCCCCTCAACGTTTTGGAAATCCCGCTGAAACTTTGGACATTCTCGCGAAGGGTTCCCAGTCCCCGACAAGACTGGTACCCTTTCACGTCCAAATCTCTCAAACTCCGGGAGAGATTCTCAAAACCAAGGTTGACATGTTTCGAGTTCCTTTCAACATTTTGGAAATCCCGCTGAAACTTTGGACATTCTCGCGAAGGGTTCCCAATCCCCGACAAGACTGGTACCCTTTCACGTCCAAATCTCTCAAACTCCGGGAGAGATTCTCAAAACCAAGGTTGACATGTTTCGAGTTCCTCTCAACATTTTGGAAATCCCGCTGAAATTTTGGACATTCTGGCGAAGGGTTCCCAATCCCCGACAAGAATGGTACCCTTTCACGTCCAAATCTCTCAAACTCCGGGAGAGATTCTCAAAACCAAGGTTGACATGTTTCAAGTTCCTCTCAACATTTTGGAAATCCCGCTGAAACTTTGGACATTCTGGCGAAGGGTTCCCAATCCCCGACAAGACTGGTACCCTTTCACGTCCAAATCTCTCAAACTCCGGGAGAGATTCTCAAAACCAAGGTTGACATGTTTCGAGTTCCTCTCAACATTTTGGAAATCCCGCTGAAACTTTGGACATTCTCGCAAAGGGTTCCCAATCCCCGACAAGACTGGTACCCTTGCACGTCCAAATCTCTCAAACTCCGGGAGAGATTCTCAAAACCGAGGTTGACATGTTTCGAGTTCCTCTCAACATTTTGGAAATCCCGCTGAAACTTCGGACTTTCTCGCGAAGGGTTCCCAATCCCCGACAAGACTGGTACCCTTTCACGTCCAAATCTCTCAAACTCCGGGAGAGATTCTCAAAACCAAGGTTGACATGTTTCGAGTTCCTCTCAACATTTTGGAAATCCCGCAGAAACTTTGGACATTCTCGTGAAGGGTTCCCAATCCCCGACAAGACTGGTACCCTTTCACGTCCAAATCTCTCAAAGTCCGGGAGAGATTCTCAAAACCAAGGTTGACATGTTTCGAGTTCCTTTCAACATTTTGGAAATCCCGCTGAAACTTTGGACATTCTGGCGAAGGGTTCCCAATCCCCGACAAGACTGGTACCCTTTCACGTCCAAATCTCTCAAACTCCGTGAGAGATTCTCAAAACCAAGGTTGACATGTTTCGAGTTCCTCTCAACATTTTGGAAATCCCGCTGAAACTTTGGACATTCTCGCGAAGGGTTCCCAATCCCCGACAAGACTGGTACCCTTTCACGTCCAAATCTCTCAAACTCCGGGAGAGATTCTCAAAACCAAGGTTGACATGTTTCGAGTTCCTCTCAACATTTTGGAAATCCCGCTGAAACTTTGGACATTCTCGCGAAGGGTTCCCAATCCCCGACAAGACTGCTACCCTTTCACGTCCAAATCTCTCAAACTCCGGGAGAAGATTCTCAAAACCAAGGTTGACATGTTTCGAGTTCCTCTCAACATTTTGGAAATCCCGCTGAAACTTTGGACATTCTCGCGAAGAGTTCCCAATCCCCGACCAGACTGGTACCCTTTCACGTCCAAATCTCTCAAACTCCGGGAGAGATTCTCAAAACCAAGGTTGACATGTTTCGAGTTCCTCTCAACATTTTGGAAATCCCGCTGAAACTTGGGACATTCTCGCGAAGGGTTCCCAATCCCCGACAAGACTGGTACCCTTTCACGTCCAAATCTCACAAACTCCGGGAGAGATTCTCAAAACCAAGGTTGACATGTTTCGAGTTCCTCTCAACATTTTGGAAATCCCGCTGAAACTTTGGACATTCTCGCGAAGGGTTCCCAATCCCCGACAAGACTGGTACCCTTTCACGTCCAAATCTCTCAAACTCCGGGAGAGATTCTCAAAACCAAGGTTCACATGTTTCGAGTTCCTTTCAACATTTTGGAAATCCCGCTGAAACTTTGGACATTCTCGCGAAGGGTTCCCAATCCCCGACAAGGCTGGTACCCTTTCACGTCCAAATCTCTCAAACTCCGGGAGAGATTCTCAAAACCAAGGTTGACATGTTTCGAGTTCCTCTCAACATTTTGGAAATCCCGCTGAAACTTTGGACATTCTGGCGAAGGGTTCCCAATCCCCGACAAGACTGGTACCCTTTCACGTCCAAATCTCTCAAACTCTGGGAGAGATTCTCAAAACCAAGGTTGACATGTTTCGAGTTCCTCTCAACATTTTGGAAATCCCACTGAAACTTTGGACATTCTCGCGAAGGGTTCCCAATCCCCGACAAGACTGGTACCCTTTCACGTCCAAATCTCTCAAACTCTGGGAGAGATTCTCAAAACCAAGGTTCACATGTTTCGAGTTCCGTTCAACATTTTGGAAATCCCGCTGAAACTTTGGACATTCTCGCGAAGGGCTCCCAATCCCCGACAAGACTGGTACCCTTTCACGTCCAAATCTCTCAAACTCCGGGAGAGATTCTCAAAACCGAGGTTGACATGTTTCGAGTTCCTCTCAACATTTTGGAAATCCCGCTGAAACTTTGGACATTCTCGCGAAGGGTTCCCAATCCCCAACAAGACTGGTACCCTTTCACGTCCAAATCTCTCAAACTCCGGGAGAGATTCTCAAAACCAAGGTTGACATGTTTCGAGTTCCTCTCAACGTTTTGGAAATCCCGCTGAAACTTTGGAAATTCTCGTGAAGGGTTCCCAATCCCCGACAAGACTGGTACCCTTTCACGTCCACATCTCTCAAACTCCGGGAGAGATTCTCAAAACCAAGGTTGACATGTTTCGAGTTCCTCCCAACATTTTGGAAATCCCGCTGAAACTTTGGACATTGTCGCGAAGGGTTCCCAATCCCCAACAAGACTGGTACCCTTTCACGTCCAAATCTCTCAAACTCCGGGAGAGATTCTCAAAACCAAGGTTGACATCTTTCGAGTTCCTCTCAACGTTTTGGAAATCCCGCTGAAACTTTGGACATTCTCGCGAAGGGTTCCCAATCCCCGACAAGACTGGTACCCTTTCACGTCCAAATCTTTCAATCTCCGGGAGAGATTCTCAAAACCAAGGTTGACATGTTTTGAGTTCCTCTCAACATTTTGGAAATCCCGCTGAAACTTTGGACATTCTCGCGAAGGGTTCCCAATCCCCGACAAGACTGGTACCCTTTCACGTCCAAATCTCTCAAACTCCGGGAGAGATTCTCAAAACCAAGGTTGACATGTTTCGAGTTCCTCTCAACATTTTGGAAATCCCGCTGAAACTTTGGACATTCTGACGAAGGGTTCCCAATCCCCGACAAGACTGGTACCCTTTCACGTCCAAATCTCTCAAACTCCGGGAGAGATTCTCAAAACCAAGGTTGACATGTTTCGAGTTCCTTTCAACGTTTTGGAAATCCCGCTGAAACTTTGGACATTCTCGTGAAGGGTTCCCAATCCCCGACAAGACTGGTACCCTTTCACGTCCAAATCTCTCAAACTCCGGGAGAGATTCTCAAAACCAAGGTTGACATGTTTCGAGTTCCTCTCAACATTTTGGAAATCCCGCTGAAACTTTGGACATTCTCGCGAAGGGTTCCCAATCCCCGACAAGACTGGTACCCTTTCACGTCCAAATCTCTCAAACTCCGGGAGAGATTCTCAAAACAAAGGTTCACATGTTTCGAGTTCCTTTCAACGTTTTGGAAATCACGCTGAAACTTTGGACATTCTCGCGAAGGGTTCCCAATCCCCGACAAGACTGGTACCCTTTCACGTCCAAATCTCTCAAACTCCGGGAGAGATTCTCAAAACCAAGGTTGACATGTTTCGAGTTCCTTTCAACATTTTGGAAATCCCGCTGAAACTTTGGACATTCTCGCGAAGGGTTCCCAATCCCCGACAAGACTGGTACCCTTTCACGTCCAAATCTCTCAAACTCCGGGAGAGATTCTCAAAACAAAGGTTCACATGTTTCGAGTTCCTTTCAACGTTTTGGAAATCACGCTGAAACTTTGGACATTCTCGCGAAGGGTTCCCAATCCCCGACAAGACTGGTACCCTTTCACGTCCAAATCTCTCAAACTCCGGGAGAGATTCTCAAAACCAAGGTTGACATGTTTCGAGTTCCTTTCAACATTTTGGAAATCCCGCTGAAACTTTGGACATTCTCGCGAAGGGTTCCCAATCCCCGACAAGACTGGTACCCTTTCACGTCCAAATCTCTCAAACTCCGGGAGAGATGCTCAAAACCAAGGTTGACATGTTTCGAGTTCCTTTCAACATTTTGGAAATCCCGCTGAAACTTTGGACATTCTCGCGAAGGGTTCCCAATCCCCGACAAGACTGGTACCCTTTAACGTCCAAATCTCTCAAACTCCGGGAGAGATTCTCAAAACCAAGGTTGACATGTTTCGAGTTCCTCTCAACATTTTGGAAATCCCGCTGAAACTTTGGACATTCTGGCGAAGGGTTCCCAATCCCCGACAAGACTGGTACCCTTTCACGTCCAAATCTCTCAAATTCCGGGAGAGATTCTCAAAACCAAGGTTGACATGTTTCGAGTTCCTCTCAACATTTTGGAAATCCCGCTGAAACTTTGGACATTCTCGCGAAGGGTTCCCAATCCCCGACAAGACTGGTACCCTTTCACGTCCAAATCTCTCAAACTCCGGGAGAGATTCTCAAAACCAAGGTTCACATGTTTCGAGTTCCTTTCAACATTTTGGAAATCCCGCTGAAACTTTGGACATTCTCGCGAAGGGTTCCCAATCCCCGACAAGACTCGTACCCTTTCACGTCCAAATCTCTCAAACTCCGGGAGAGATTCTCAAAACCAAGGTTGACATGTTTCGAGTTCCTCTCAACGTTTTGGAAATCCCGCTGAAACTTTGGAAATTCTCGTGAAGGGTTCCCAATCCCCGACAAGACTAGTACCCTTTCACGTCCACATCTCTCAAACTCCGGGAGAGATTCTCAAAACCAAGGTTGACATGTTTCGAGTTCCTCTCAACGTTTTGGAAATCCCGCTGAAACTTTGGACATTGTCGCGAAGGGTTCCCAATCCCCGACAAGACTGGTACCCTTTCACGTCCAAATCTCTCAAACTCCGGGAGAGATTCTCAAAACCAAGGTTGACATGTTTCGAGTTCCTTTCAACATTTTGGAAATCCCGCTGAAACTTTGGACATTCTGGCGAAGGGTTCCATATCCCCGACAAGACTGGTACCCTTTCACGTCCAAATCTCTCAAACTCCGGGAGAGATTCTCAAAACCAAGGTTGACATGTTTCGAGTTCCTCTCAACATTTTGGAAATCCCGCTGAAACTTTGGACATTCTGGCGAAGGGTTCCCAATCCCCGACAAGACTGGTACCCTTTCACGTCCAAATCTCTCAAACTCCGGGAGAGATTCTCAAAACCAAGGTTGACATGTTTCGAGTTCCTTTCAACGTTTTGGAAATCCCGCTGAAACTCTGGACATTCTCGCGAAGGGTTCCCAATCCCCGACAAGACTGGTACCCTTTCACGTCCAAATCTCTCAAACTCCGGGAGAGATTCTCAAAACCAAGGTTGACATGTTTCGAGTTCCTCTCAACATTTTGGAAATCCCGCTGAAACTTTGGACATTCTCGCGAAGGGTTCCCAATCCCCGACAAGACTGGTACCCTTTCTCGTCCAAATCTCTCAAACTCCGGGAGAGATTCTCAAAACCAAGGTTGACATGTTTCGAGTTCCTCTCAACATTTTGGAAATCCCGCTGAAACTTTGGACATTCTCGCGAAGGGTTCCCAATCCCCGACAAGACTGGTACCCTTTCACGTCCAAATCTCTCAAACTCCGGGAGAGATTCTCAAAACCAAGGTTGACATGTTTCGAGTTCCTCTCAACATTTTGGAAATCCCGCTGCAACTTTGGACATTCTGGCGAAGGGTTCCCAATCCCTGACAAGACTGGTACCCTTTCACGTCCAAATCTCTCAAACTCCGGGAGAGATTCTCAAAACCAAGGTTGACATGTTTCGAGTTCCTCTCAACATTTTGGAAATCCCGCTGAAACTTTGGACATTCTCGCGAAGGGTTCCCAATCCCCGACAAGACTGGTACCCTTTCACGTCCAAATCTCTCAAACTCCGGGAGAGATTCTCAAAACCGAGGTTGACATGTTTCGAATTCCTCTCAACATTTTGGAAATCCCGCTGAAACTTTGGACATTCTCGCGAAGGGTTCCAATCCCCGACAAGACTGGTACCCTTTCACGTCCAAATCTCTCAAACTCCGGGAGAGATTCTCAAAACCAAGGTTGACATGTTTCGAGTTCCTCTCAACGTTTTGGAAATCCCGCTGAAACTTTGGACATTCTTGCGAAGGGTTCCCAATCCCCGACAAGACTGGTACCCTTTCACGTCCAAATCTCTCAAACTCCGGGAGAGATTCTCAAAACCAAGGTTGACATGTTTCAAGTTCCTTTCAACGTTTTGGAAATCCCGCTGAAACTTTGGACATTCTGGCGAAGGGTTCCCAATCCCCGACAAGACTGGTACCCTTTCACGTCCAAATCTCTCAAACTCTGGGAGAGATTCTCAAAACCAAGGTTGACATGTTTCGAGTTCCTTTCAACATTTTGGAAATCCCGCGGAAACTTTGGACATTCTGGCGAAGGGTTCCCAATCCCCGACAAGACTGGTACCCTTTCACGTCCAAATCTCTCAAACTCCGGGAGAGATTCTCAAAACCAAGGTTGACATGTTTCGAGTTCCTCTCAACGTTTTGGAAATCCCGCTGAAACTTTGGACATTCTCGCGAAGGGTTCCCAATCCCCGACAAGACTGGTACCCTTTCACGTCCAAATCTCTCAAACTCCGGGAGAAGATTCTCAAAACCAAGGTTGACATGTTTCGAGTTCCTCTCAACATTTTGGAAATCCCGCTGAAACTTTGGACATTCTCGTGAAGGGTTCCCAATCCCCGACAAGACTGGTACCCTTTCACGTCCAAATCTCTCAAACTCCAGGAGAGATTCTCAAAACCAAGGTTGACATGTTTCGAGTTCCTCTCAACATTTTGGAAATCCCGCTGAAACTTTGGACATTCTCGCGAAGGGTTCCCAATCCCCGACAAGACTGGTACCCTTTCACGTCCAAATCTCTCAAACTCCGGGAGAGATTCTCAAAACCAAGGTTGACATGTTTCGAGTTCCTCTCAACATTTTGGAAATCCCGCTGAAACTTTGGACATTCTCACGAAGGGTTCCCAATCCCCGACAAGACTGGTACCCTTTCACGTCCAAATCTCTCAAACTCCGGGAGAGATTCTCAAAACCAAGGTTGACATGTTTCGAGTTCCTCTCAACATTTTGGAAATCCCGCTGAAACTTTGGACATTCTCGCGAAGGGTTCCCAATCCCCGACAGGACTGGTACCCTTTCACGTCCAAATCTCTCAAACTCCGGGAGAGATTCTCAAAACCAAGGTTCACATGTTTCGAGTTCCTTTCAACGTTTTGGAAATCCCACTGAAACTTTGGACATTCTCGCGAAGGGTTCCCAATCCCCGACAAGACTGGTACCCTTTCACGTCCAAATCTCTCAAACTCCGGGAGAGATTCTCAAAACCAAGGTTGACATGTTTCGAGTTCCTTTCAACGTTTTGGAAATCCCGCTGAAACTTTGGACATTCTCGCGAAGGGTTCCCAGTCCCCGACAAGACTGGTACCCTTTCACGTCCAAATCTCTCAAACTCCGGGAGAGATTCTCAAAACCAAGGTTGAAATGTTTCGAGTTCCTTTTAACATTTTGGAAATCCCGCTGAAACTTTGGACATTCTGGCGAAGGGTTCCCAATCCCCGACAAGACTGGTACCCTTTCACGTCCAAATCTCTCAAACTCCGGGAGAGATTCTCAAAACCAAGGTTGACATGTTTCGAGTTCCTCTCAACATTTTGGAAATCCCGCTGAAACTTTGGACATTCTCGCGAAGGGTTCCCAATCCCCGACAAGACTGGTACCCTTTCACGTCCAAATCTCTCAAACTCCGGGAGAGATTCTCAAAACCAAGGTTCACATGTTTCGAGTTCCTTTCAACGTTTTGGAAATCCCGCTGAAACTTTGGACATTCTCGCGAAGGGTTCCCAATCCCCGACAAGACTGGTACCCTTTCACGTCCAAATCTCTCAAACTCCGGGAGAGATTCTCAAAACCAAGGTTGACATGTTTCGAGTTCCTCTCAACGTTTTGGAAATCCCGCTGAAACTTTGGACATTCTCGCGAAGGGTTCCCAGTCCCCGACAAGACTGGTACCCTTTCACGTCCAAATCTCTCAAACTCCGGGAGAGATTCTCAAAACCAAGGTTGAAATGTTTCGAGTTAATTTCAACATTTTGGAAATCCCGCTGAAACTTTGGACATTCTGGCGAAGGGTTCCCAATCCCCGACAAGACTGGTACCCTTTCACGTCCAAATCTCTCAAACTCCGGGAGAGATTCTCAAAACCAAGGTTGACATGTTTCGAGTTCCTCTCAACATTTTGGAAATCCCGCTGAAACTTTGGACATTCTCGCGAAGGGTTCCCAATCCCCGACAAGACTGGTACCCTTTCACGTCCAAATCTCTCAAACTCCGGGAGAGATTCTCAAAACCAAGGTTGACATGTTTTGAGTTCCTCTCAACATTTTGGAAATCCCGCTGAAACTTTGGACATTCTCGCGAAGGGTTCCCAATCCCCGACAAGACTGGTACCCTTTCACGTCCAAATCTCTCAAAGTCCGGGAGAGATTCTCAAAACCAAGGTTGACATGATTCGAGTTCCTCTCAACATTTTGGAAATCCCGCTGAAACTTTGGACATTCTCGTGAAGGGTTCCCAATCCCCGACAAGACTGGTACCCTTTCACGTCCAAATCTCTCAAACTCCGGGAGAGATTCTCAAAACCAAGGTTGACATGTTTCGAGTTCCTCTCAACATTTTGGAAATCCCGCTGAAACTTTGGACATTCTCGCGAAGGGTTCCCAATCCCCGACAAGACTGGTAGCCTTTCACGTCCAAATCTCTCAAACTCCGGGAGAGATTCTCAAAACCAAGGTTGACATGTTTCGAGTTCCTCTCAACATTTTGGAAATCCCGCTGAAACTTTGGACATTCTCGCGAAGGGTTCCCAATCCCCGACAAGACTGGTACCCTTTCACGTCCAAATCTCTCAAACTCCGGGAGAGATTCTCAAAACCAAGGTTGACATGTTTCGAGTTCCTTTCAACGTTTTGGAAATCCTGCTGAAACTTTGGACATTCTCGCGAAGGGTTCCCAATCCCCGACAAGACTGGTACCCTTTCACGTCCAAATCTCTCAAACTCCGGGAGAGATTCTCAAAAGCAAGGTTGACATGTTTCGAGTTCCTTTCAACATTTTGGAAATCCCGCTGAAACTTTGGACATTCTCGCGAAGGGTTCCCAATCCCCGACAAGACTGGTACCCTTTCATGTCCAAATCTCTCAAACTCCGGGAGAGATTCTCAAAACCAAGGTTGACATGTTTCGAGTTCCTCTCAACATTTTGGAAATCCCGCTGAAACTTTGGACATTCTCGCGAAGGGTTCCCAATCCCCGACAAGACTGGTACCCTTTCACGTCCAAATCTCTCAAACTCCGGGAGAGATTCTCAAAACCAAGGTTGACATGTTTCGAGTTCCTTTCAACATTTTGGAAATCCCGCTGAAACTTTGGACATTCTCGCGAAGGGTTCCCAATCCCCGACAAGACTGGTACCCTTTCATGTCCAAATCTCTCAAACTCCGGGAGAGATTCTCAAAACCAAGGTTGACATGTTTCGAGTTCCTCTCAACATTTTGGAAATCCCGCTGAAACTTTGGACATTCTGGCGAAGGGTTCCCAATCCCCGACAAGACTGGTACCCTTTCACGTCCAAATCTCTCAAACTCCGGGAGAGATTCTCAAAACCAAGGTTGACATGTTTCGAGTTCCTCTCAACCTTTTGGAAATCCCGCTGAAACTTTGGACATTCTCGCGAAGGGTTCCCAATCCCCGACAAGAATGGTACCCTTTCACGTCCAAATCTCTCAAACTCCGGGAGAGATTCTCAAAACCAAGGTTCACATGTTTCGAGTTCCTTTCAACGTTTTGGAAATCCCGCTGAAACTTTGGACATTCTCGCGAAGGGTTCCCAATCCCCGACAAGACTGGTACCCTTTCACGTCCAAATCTCTCAAACTCCGGGAGAGATTCTCAAAACCAAGGTTGACATGTTTCGAGTTCCTCTCAACGTTTTGGAAATCCCGCTGAAACTTTGGACATTCTCGTGAAGGGTTCCCAATCCCCGACAAGACTGGTACCCTTTCACGTCCAAATCTCTCAAACTCCGGGAGAGATTCTCAAAACCAAGGTTGAAATGTTTCGAGTTCCTTTCAACATTTTGGAAATCCCGCTGAAACTTTGGACATTCTCGCGAAGGGTTCCCAATCCCCGACAAGACTGGTACCCTTTCACGTCCAAATCTCTCAAAGTCCGGGAGAGATTCTCAAAACCAAGGTTGACATGATTCGAGTTCCTCTCAACATTTTGGAAATCCCGCTGCAACTTTGGACATTCTCGTGAAGGGTTCCGAATCCCCGACAAGACTGGTACCCTTTCACGTCCAAATCTCTCAAACTCCGGGAGAGATTCTCAAAACCAAGGTTGACATGTTTCGAGTTCCTCTCAACATTTTGGAAATCCCGCTGAAACTTTGGACATTCTCGCGAAGGGTTCCCAATCCCCGACAAGACTGGTACCCTTTCACGTCCAAATCTCTCAAACTCCGGGAGAGATTCTCAAAACCAAGGTTGACATGTTTCGAGTTCCTCTCAACATTTTGGAAATCCCGCTGAAACTTTGGACATTCTCGCGAAGGGTTCCCAATCCCCGACAAGACTGGTACCCTTTCACGTCCAAATCTCTCAAACTCCGGGAGAGATTCTCAAAACCAAGGTTGACATGTTTCGAGTTCCTTTCAACGTTTTGGAAATCCTGCTGAAACTTTGGACATTCTCGCGAAGGGTTCCCAATCCCCGACAAGACTGGTACCCTTTCACGTCCAAATCTCTCAAACTCCGGGAGAGATTCTCAAAACCAAGGTTGACATGTTTCGAGTTCCTCTCAACATTTTGGAAATCCCGCTGAAACTTTGGACATTCTCGCGAAGGGTTCCCAATCCCCGACAAGACTGGTACCCTTTCATGTCCAAATCTCTCAAACTCCGGGAGAGATTCTCAAAACCAAGGTTGACATGTTTCGAGTTCCTCTCAACATTTTGGAAATCCCGCTGAAACTTTGGACATTCTCGCGAAGGGTTCCCAATCCCCGACAAGACTGGTACCCTTTCACGTCCAAATCTCTCAAACTCCGGGAGAGATTCTCAAAACCAAGGTTGACATGTTTCGAGTTCCTTTCAACATTTTGAAAATCCCGCTGAAACTTTGGACATTCTCGCGAAGGGTTCCCAATCCCCGACAAGACTGGTACCCTTTCACGTCCAAATCTCTCAAACTCCGGGAGAGATTCTCAAAACCAAGGTTGACATGTTTTGAGTTCCTCTCAACATTTTGGAAATCCCGCTGAAACTTTGGACATTCTCGCAAAGGGTTCCCAATCCCCGACAAGACTGGTACCCTTTCACGTCCAAATCTCTCAAACTCCGGGAGAGATTCTCAAAACCAAGGTTGACATGTTTCGAGTTCCTTTCAACATTTTGGAAATCCCGCTGAAACTTTGGACATTCTCGCGAAGGGTTCCCAATCCCCGACAAGACTGGTACCCTTTCATGTCCAAATCTCTCAAACTCCGGGAGAGATTCTCAAAACCAAGGTTGACATGTTTCGAGTTCCTCTCAACATTTTGGAAATCCCGCTGAAACTTTGGACATTCTCGCGAAGGGTTCCCAGTCCCCGACAAGACTGGTACCCTTTCACGTCCAAATCTCTCAAACTCCGCGAGAGATTCTCAAAACCAAGGTTGACATGTTTCGAGTTCCTTTCAACATTTTGGAAATCCCGCTGAAACTTTGGACATTCTCGCGAAGGGTTCCCAATCCCCGACAAGACTGGTACCCTTTCACGTCCAAATCTCTCAAACTCCGGGAGAGATTCTCAAAACCAAGGTTGACATGTTTCGAGTTCCTTTCAACATTTTGGAAATCCCGCAGAAATTTTGGACATTCTCGCAAAGGGTTCCCAATCCCCGACAAGACTGGTACCCTTTCACGTCCAAATCTCTCAAACTCCGGGAGAGATTCTCAAAACCAAGGTTGACATGTTTCGAGTTCCTCTCAACATTTTGGAAATCCCGCTGAAACTTTGGACATTCTCGCGAAGGGTTCCCAATCCCCGACAAGACTGGTACCCTTTCACGTCCAAATCTCTCAAACTCCGGGAGAGATTCTCAAAACCAAGGTTGACATGTTTTGAGTTCCTCTCAACATTTTGGAAATCCCGCTGAAACTTTGGACATTCTCGCGAAGGGTTCCCAATCCCCGACAAGACTGGTACCCTTTCACGTCCAAATCTCTCAAACTCCGGGAGAGATTCTCAAAACCAAGGTTGACATGATTCGAGTTCCTCTCAACATTTTGGAAATCCCGCTGAAACTTTGGACATTCTCGTGAAGGGTTCCGAATCCCCGACAAGACTGGTACCCTTTCACGTCCAAATCTCTCAAACTCCGGGAGAGATTCTCAAAACCAAGGTTGACATGTTTCGAGTTCCTTTCAACATTTTGGAAATCCTGCTGAAACTTTGGACATTCTGGCGAAGGGTTCCCAATCCCCGACAAGACTGGTACCATTTCACGTCCAAATCTCTCAAACTCCGGGAGAGATTCTCAAAACCAAGGTTGACATGTTTCGAGTTCCTCTCAACATTTTGCAAATCCCACTGAAACTTTGGACATTCTCGCGAAGGGTTCCCAATCCCCGACAAGACTGGTACCCTTTCACGTCCAAATCTCTCAAACTCCGGGAGAGATTCTCAAAACCAAGGTTGACATGTTTCGAGTTCCTTTCAACATTTTGAAAATCCCGCTGAAACTTTGGACATTCTCGCTAAGGGTTCCCAATCCCCGACAAGACTGGTACCCTTTCATGTCCAAATCTCTCAAACTCCGGGAGAGATTCTCAAAACCAAGGTTGACATGTTTCGAGTTCCTTTCAACATTTTGGAAATCCCGCTGAAACTTTGGACATTCTCGCGAAGGGTTCCCAATCCCCGACAAGACTGGTACCCTTTCACGTCCAAATCTCTCAAACTCCGGGAGAGATTCTCAAAACCAAGGCTGACATGTTTCGAGTTCCTCTCAACATTTTGGAAATCCCGCTGAAACTCTGGACATTCTCACGAAGGGTTCCCAATCCCCGACAAGACTGGTACCCTTTCACGTCCAAATCTCTCAAACTCCGGGAGAGATGCTCAAAACCAAGGTTGACATGTTTCGAGTTCCTCTCAACGTTTTGGAAATCCCGCTGAAACTTAGGACATTCTCGCGAAGGGTTCCCAATCCCCGACAAGACTGGTACCCTTTCACGTCCAAATCTCTCAAACTCCGGGAGAGATGCTCAAAACCAAGGTTGACATGTTTCGAGTTCCTCTCAACATTTTGGAAATCCCGCTGAAACTTTGGACATTCTCGCGAAGGGTTCCCAATCCCCGACAAGACTGGTACCCTTTCACGTCCAAATCTCTCAAACTCCGGGAGAGATTCTCAAAACCAAGGTTGACATGTTTCGAGTTCCTTTCAACATTTTGAAAATCCCGCTGAAACTTTGGACATTCTCGCTAAGGGTTCCCAATCCCCGACAAGACTGGTACCCTTTCATGTCCAAATCTCTCAAACTCCGGGAGAGATTCTCAAAACCAAGGTTGACATGTTTCGAGTTCCTCTCAACATTTTGGAAATCCCGCTGAAACTTTGGACATTCTCACGAAGGGTTCCCAATCCCCGACAAGACTGGTACCCTTTCACGTCCAAATCTCTCAAACTCCGGGAGAGATGCTCAAAACCAAGGTTGACATGTTTCGAGTTCCTCTCAATGTTTTGGAAATCCCGCTGAAACTTTGGTCATTCTCGCGAAGGGTTCCCAATCCCCGACAAGACTGGTACCCTTTCACGTCCAAATCTCTCAAACTCCGGGAGAGATTCTCAAAACCAAGGTTGACATGTTTCGAGTTCCTCTCAACGTTTTGGAAATCCCGCTGAAACTTTGGACATTCTCGCGAAGGGTTCCCAATCCCCGACAAGACTGGTACCCTTTCACGTCCAAATCTCTCAAACTCCGGGAGAGATTCTCAAAACCAAGGTTGACATGTTTCGAGTTCCTCTCAACATTTTGGAAATCCCGCTGAAACTTTGGACATTCTGACGAAGGGTTCCCAATCCCGACAAGACTGGTACCCTTTCACGTCCAAATCTCTCAAACTCCGGGAGAGATTCTCAAAACCAAGGTTGACATGTTTCGAGTTCCTTTCAACGTTTTGGAAATCCCGCTGAAACTTTGGACATTCTCGTGAAGGGTTCCCAATCCCCGTCAAGACTGGTACCCTTTCACGTCCAAATCTCTCAAACTCCGGGAGAGATTCTCAAAACCAAGGTTGACATGTTTCGAGTTCCTCCCAACATTTTGGAAATCCCGCTGAAACTTTGGACATTGTCGCGAAGGGTTCCCAATCCCCGACAAGACTGGTACCCTTTCACGTCCAAATCTCTCAAACTCCGGGAGAGATTCTCAAAACCAAGGTTGACATGTTTCGAGTTCCTCTCAATGTTTTGGAAATCCCGCTGAAACTTTGGACATTCTCGTGAAGGGTTCCCAATCCCCGACAAGACTGGTACCCTTTCACGTCCAAATCTTTCAAACTGCGGGAGAGATTCTCAAAACCAAGGTTGACATGTTTCGAGTTCCTCTCAACATTTTGGAAATCCCGCTGAAACTTTGGACATTCTCGCGAAGGGTTCCCAATCCCCGACAAGACTGGTACCCTTTCACGTCCAAATCTCTCAAACTCCGGGAGAGATTCTCAAAACCAAGGTTGACATGTTTCGAGTTCCTCTCAACATTTTGGAAATCCCGCTGAAACTTTGGACATTCTGGCGAAGGGTTCCCAATCCCCGACAAGACTGGTACCCTTTCACGTCCAAATCTCTCAAACTCCGGGAGAGATTCTCAAAACCAAGGTTGACATGTTTCGAGTTCCTCTCAACGTTTTCGAAATCCCGCTGAAACTTTGGACATTCTCGCGAAGGGTTCCCAATCCCCGACAAGACTGGTACCCTTTCACGTCCAAATCTCTCAAACTCCGGGAGAGATTCTCAAAACCAAGGTTGACATGTTTCGAGTTCCTTTCAACATTTTGGAAATCCCGCTGAAACTTTGGACATTCTCGCGAAGGGTTCCCAATCCCCGACAAGACTGGTACCCTTTCACGTCCAAATCTCTCAAACTCCGGGAGAGATTCTCAAAACCAAGGTTGACATGTTTCGAGTTCCTCTCAACATTTTGGAAATCCCGCTGAAACTTTGGACATTCTCGCAAAGGGTTCCCAATCCCCGACAAGACTGGTACCCTTTCACGTCCAAATCTCTCAAACTCTGGGAGAGATTCTCAAAACCAAGGTTGACATGTTTCGAGTTCCTTTCAACGTTTTGGAAATCACGCTGAAACTTTGGACATTCTCGCGAAGGGTTCCCAATCCCCGACAAGACTGGTACCCTTTCACGTCCAAATCTCTCAAACTCCGGGAGAGATTCTCAAAACCAAGGTTTACATGTTTCGAGTTCCTCTCAACATTTTGGAAATCCCGCTGCAACTTTGGACATTCTCGCGAAGGGTTCCCAATCCCCGACAAGACTGGTACCCTTTCACGTCCAAATCTCTCAAACTCCGGGAGAGATTCTCAAAACCAAGGTTGACATGTTTCGAGTTCCTCTCAACATTTTGGAAATCCCGCTGAAACTTTGGAAATTCTCGTGAAGGGTTCCCAATCCCCGACAAGACTGGTACCCTTTCACGTCCAAATCTCTCAAACTCCGGGAGAGATTCTCAAAACCAAGGTTGACATGTTTCGAGTTCCTCCCAACATTTTGGAAATCCCGCTGAAACTTTGGACATTCTGGCGAAGGGTTCCCAATCCCCAACAAGACTGGTACCCTTTCACGTCCAAATCTCTCAAACTCCGGGAGAGATTCTCAAAACCAAGGTTGACATGTTTCGAGTTCCTCTCAACGTTTTGGAAATCCCGCTGAAACTTTGGACATTCTGGCGAAGGGTTCCCAATCCCCGACAAGACTGGTACCCTTTCACGTCCAAATCTTTCAATCTCCGAGAGATATTCTCAAAACCAAGGTTGACATGTTTTGAGTTCCTCTCAACATTTTGGAAATCCTGCTGAAACTTTGGACATTCTCGCGAAGGGTTCCCAATCCCCGACAAGACTGGTACCCTTTCACGTCCAAATCTCTCAAACTCCGGGAGAGATTCTCAAAACAAAGGTTGACATGTTTCGAGTTCCTCTCAACATTTTGGAAATCCCGCTGAAACTTTGGACATTCTGACGAAGGGTTCCCAATCCCCGACAAGACTGGTACCCTTTCACGTCCAAATCTCTCAAACTCTGGGAGAGATTCTCAAAACCAAGGTTGACATGTTTCGAGTTCCTCTCAACGTTTTGGAAATCCCGCTGAAACTTTGGACAATCTCGTGAAGGGTTCCCAATCCCGACAAGACTGGTACCCTTTCACGTCCAAATCTCTCAAACTCCGGGAGAGATTCTCAAAACCAAGGTTGACATGTTTCGAGTTCCTCTCAACATTTTGGAAATCCCGCTGAAACTTTGGACATTCTCGCGAAGGGTTCCCAATCCCCGACAAGACTGGTACCCTTTCACGTCCAAATCTCTCAAACTCCGGGAGAGATTCTCAAAACCAAGGTTGACATGTTTCGAGTTCCTTTCAACGTTTTGGAAATCCCGCTGAAACTTTGGACATTCTCGCGAAGGGTTCCCAATCCCCGACAAGACTGGTACCCTTTCACGTCCAAATCTCTCAAACTCCGGGAGAGATTCTCAAAACCAAGGTTGACATGTTTCGAGTTCCTTTCAACATTTTGGAAATCCCGCTGAAACTTTGGACATTCTCGCGAAGGGTTCCCAATCCCCGACAAGACTGGTACCCTTTCACGTCCAAATCTCTCAAACTCCGGGAGAGATTCTCAAAACCAAGGTTGACATGTTTCAAGTTCCTCTCAACATTTTGGAAATCCCGCTGAAACTTTGGACATTCTGGCGAAGGGTTCCCAATCCCCGACAAGACTGGTACCCTTTCACGTCCAAATCTCTCAAACTCCGGGAGAGATGCTCAAAACCAAGGTTGACATGTTTCGAGTTCCTTTCAACATTTTGGAAATCCCGCTGAAACTTTGGACATTCTCGCGAAGGGTTCCCAATCCCCGACAAGACTGGTACCCTTTCACGTCCAAATCTCTCAAACTCCGGGAGAGATTCTCAAAACCAAGGTTGACATGTTTCGAGTTCCTCTCAACATTTTGGAAATCCCGCTGAAACTTTGGACATTCTCGCGAAGGGTTCCCAATCCCGACAAGACTGGTACCCTTTCACGTCCAAATCTCTCAAACTCCGGGAGAGATTCTCAAAACCAAGGTTGACATGTTTCGAGTTCCTCTCAACATTTTGGAAATCCCGCTGAAACTTTGGACATTCTCGCGAAGGGTTCCCAATCCCCGACAAGACTGGTACCCTTTCACGTCCAAATCTCTCAAACTCCGGGAGAGATTCTCAAAACCAAGGTTGACATGTTTCGAGTTCCTTTCAACGTTTTGGAAATCCCGCTGAAACTTTGGACATTCTCGCGAAGGGTTCCCAATCCCCGACAAGACTGGTACCCTTTCACGTCCAAATCTCTCAAAGTCCGGGAGAGATTCTCAAAACCAAGGTTGACATGTTTCGAGTTCCTTTCAACATTTTGGAAATCCCGCTGAAACTTTGGACATTCTCGCGAAGGGTTCCCAATCCCCGACAAGACTGGTACCCTTTCACGTCCAAATCTCTCAAACTCCGGGAGAGATTCTCAAAACCAAGGTTGACATGTTTCAAGTTCCTCTCAACATTTTGGAAATCCCGCTGAAACTTTGGACATTCTCGCGAAGGGTTCCCAATCCCCGACAAGACTGGTACCCTTTCACGTCCAAATCTCTCAAACTCCGGGAGAGATTCTCAAAACCAAGGTTGACATGTTTCGAGTTCCTTTCAACATTTTGGAAATCCCGCTGAAACTTTGGACATTCTCGCGAAGGGTTCCCAATCCCCGACAAGACTGGTACCCTTTCACGTCCAAATCTCTCAAACTCCGGGAGAGATTCTCAAAACCAAGGTTGACATGTTTCGAGTTCCTCTCAACATTTTGGAAATCCCGCTGAAACTTTGGACATTCTCGCGAAGGGTTCCCAATCCCCGACAAGACTGGTACCCTTTCACGTCCAAATCTCTCAAACTCCGGGAGAGATTCTCAAAACCAAGGTTGACATGTTTTGAGTTCCTCTCAACATTTTGGAAATCCCGCTGAAACTTTGGACATTCTCGCGAAGGGTTCCCAATCCCCGACAAGACTGGTACCCTTTCACGTCCAAATCTCTCAAACTCCGGGAGAGATTCTCAAAACCAAGGTTGACATGTTTCGAGTTCCTCTCAACATTTTGGAAATCCCGCTGAAACTTTGGACATTCTCGCGAAGGGTTCCCAATCCCCGACAAGACTGGTACCCTTTCACGTCCAAATCTCTCAAATTCCGGGAGAGATTCTCAAAAACAAGGTTGACATGTTTCGAGTTCCTTTCAACATTTTGGAAATCCCGCTGAAACTTTGGACATTCTCGCGAAGGGTTCCCAATCCCCGACAAGACTGGTACCCTTTCACGTCCAAATCTCTCAAACTCCGGGAGAGATTCTCAAAACCAAGGTTGACATGTTTCGAGTTCCTCTCAACATTTTGGAAATCCCGCTGAAACTTTGGACATTCTCGCGAAGGGTTCCCAATCCCCGACAAGACTGGTACCCTTTCACGTCCAAATCTCTGAAACTCCGGGAGAGATTCTCAAAACCAAGGTTGACATGTTTCGAGTTCCTTTCAACGTTTTGGAAATCCCGCTGAAACTTTGGACATTCTGGCGAAGGGTTCCCAATCCCCGACAAGACTGGTACCCTTTCACGTCCAAATCTCTCAAACTCCGGGAGAGATTCTCAAAACCAAGGTTGACATGTTTCGAGTTCCTCTTAACATTTTGGAAATCCCGCTGAAACTTTGGACATTCTCGCGAAGGGTTCCCAATCCCCGACAAGACTGGTACCCTTTCACGTCCAAATCTCTCAAACTCCGGGAGAGATTCTCAAAACCAAGGTTGACATGTTTCGAGTTCCTCTCAACATTTTGGAAATCCCGCTGAAACTTTGGACATTCTCGCGAAGGGTTCCCAATCCCCGACAAGACTGGTACCCTTTCACGTCCAAATCTCTCAAACTCCGGGAGAGATTCTCAAAACCAAGGTTGACATGTTTCAAGTTCCTCTCAACATTTTGGAAATCCCGCTGAAACTTTGGACATTCTCGCGAAGGGTTCCCAATCCCCGACAAGACTGGTACCCTTTCACGTCCAAATCTCTCAAACTCCGGGAGAGATGCTCAAAACCAAGGTTGACATGTTTTGAGTTCCTTTCAACATTTTGGAAATCCCGCTGAAACTTTGGACATTCTCGCGAAGGGTTCCCAATCCCCGACAAGACTGGTACCCTTTCACGTCCAAATCTCTCAAACTCCGGGAGAGATTCTCAAAACCAAGGTTGACATGTTTCGAGTTCCTCTCAACATTTTGGAAATCCCGCTGAAACTTTGGACATTCTCGCGAAGGGTTCCCAATCCCCGACAAGACTGGTACCCTTTCACGTCCAAATCTCTCAAACTCCGGGAGAGATTCTCAAAACCAAGGTTGACATGTTTTGAGTTCCTCTCAACATTTTGGAAATCCCGCTGAAACTTTGGACATTCTCGCGAAGGGTTCCCAATCCCCGACAAGACTGGTACCCTTTCACGTCCAAATCTCTCAAACTCCGGGAGAGATTCTCAAAACCAAGGTTGACATGTTTCGAGTTCCTCTCAACATTTTGGAAATCCCGCTGAAACTTTGGACATTCTCGCGAAGGGTTCCCAATCCCCGACAAGACTGGTACCCTTTCACGTCCAAATCTCTCAAATTCCGGGAGAGATTCTCAAAAACAAGGTTGACATGTTTCGAGTTCCTCTTAACATTTTGGAAATCCCGCTGAAACTTTGGACATTCTCGCGAAGGGTTCCCAATCCCCGACAAGACTGGTACCCTTTCACGTCCAAATCTCTCAAACTCCAGGAGAGATTCTCAAAACCAAGGTTGACATGTTTCGAGTTCCTTTCAACGTTTTGGAAATCACGCTGAAACTTTGGACATTCTCGCGAAGGGTTCCCAATCCCCGACAAGACTGGTACCCTTTCACGTCCAAATCTCTCAAACTCCGGGAGAGATTCTCAAAACCAAGGTTGACATGTTTCGAGTTCCTTTCAACATTTTGGAAATCCCGCTGCAACTTTGGACATTCTCGCGAAGGGTTCCCAATCCGCAACAAGACTGGTACCCTTTCACGTCCAAATCTCTCAAACTCCGGGAGAGATTCTCAAAACCAAGGTTGACATGTTTCGAGTTCCTCTCAACGTTTTGGAAATCCCGCTGAAACTTTGGAAATTCTCGTGAAGGGTTCCCAATCCCCGACAAGACTGGTACCCTTTCACGTCCACATCTCTCAAACTCCGGGAGAGATTCTCAAAACCAAGGTTGACATGTTTCGAGTTCCTCCCAACATTTTGGAAATCCCGCTGAAACTTTGGACATTGTCGCGAAGGGTTCCCAATCCCCAACAAGACTGGTACCCTTTCACGTCCAAATCTCTCAAACTCCGGGAGAGATTCTCAAAACAAAGGTTGACATGTTTCGAGTTCCTCTCAACATTTTGGAAATCCCGCTGAAACTTTGGACATTCTGACGAAGGGTTCCCAATCCCCGACAAGACTGGTACCCTTTCACGTCCAAATCTCTCAAACTCCGGGAGAGATTCTCAAAACCAAGGTTGACATGTTTCGAGTTCCTTTCAACGTTTTGGAAATCCCGCTGAAACTTTGGACATTCTCGCGAAGGGTTCCCAATCCCCGACAAGACTGGTACCCTTTCACGTCCAAATCTCTCAAACTCCGGGAGAGATTCTCAAAACCAAGGTTGACATGTTCCGAGTTCCTTTCAACGTTTTGGAAATCCCGCTGAAACTTTGGACATTCTCGCGAAGGGTTCCCAATCCCCGACAAGACTGGTACCCTTTCACGTCCAAATCTCTCAAACTCCGGGAGAGATTCTCAAAACCAAGGTTGACATGTTTCGAGTTCCTCTCAACATTTTGGAAATCCCGCTGAAACTTTGGACATTCTCGCAAAGGGTTCCCAATCCCCGACAAGACTGGTACCCTTTCACGTCCAAATCTCTCAAACTCCGGGAGAGATTCTCAAAACCAAGGTTGACATGTTTCGAGTTCCTTTCAACGTTTTGGAAATCCCGCTGAAACTTTGGACATTCTCGCGAAGGGTTCCCAATCCCCGACAAGACTGGTACCCTTTCACGTCCAAATCTCTCAAACTCCGGGAGAGATTCTCAAAACCAAGGTTGACATGTTTCGAGTTCCTCTCAACATTTTGGAAATCCCGCTGAAACTTTGGGCATCCTCGCGAAGGGTTCCCAATCCCCGACAAGACTGGTACCCTTTCACGTCCAAATCTCTCAAACTCCAGGAGAGATTCTCAAAACCAAGGTTGACATGTTTCGAGTTCCTTTCAACGTTTTGGAAATCCCGCTGCAACTTTGGACATTCTCGCGAAGGGTTCCCAATCCCCGACAAGACTGGTACCCTTTCACGTCCAAATCTCTCAAACTCCGGGAGAGATTCTCAAAACCAAGGTTGACATGTTTCGAGTTCCTCTCAACGTTTTGGAAATCCCGCTGAAACTTTGGAAATTCTCGTGAAGGGTTCCCAATCCCCGACAAGACTGGTACCCTTTCACGTCCACATCTCTCAAACTCCGGGAGAGATTCTCAAAACCAAGGTTGACATGTTTCGAGTTCCTCTCAACATTTTGGAAATCCCGCTGAAACTTTGGACATTGTCGCGAAGGGTTCCCAATCCCCAACAAGACTGGTACCCTTTCACGTCCAAATCTCTCAAACTCCGGGAGAGATTCTCAAAACCAAGGTTGACATGTTTCGAGTTCCTCTCAACGTTTTGGAAATCCCGCTGAAACTTTGGACATTCTCGCGAAGGGTTCCCAATCCCCGACAAGACTGGTACCCTTTCACGTCCAAATCTTTCAATCTCCGGGAGAGATTCTCAAAACCAAGGTTGACATGTTTCGAGTTCCTCTCAACATTTTGGAAATCCCGCTGAAACTTTGGACATTCTCGCGAAGGGTTCCCAATCCCCGACAAGACTGGTACCCTTTCACGTCCAAATCTCTCAAACTCCGGGAGAGATTCTCAAAACAAAGGTTGACATGTTTCGAGTTCCTCTCAACATTTTGGAAATCCCGCTGAAACTTTGGACATTCTGACGAAGGGTTCCCAATCCCCGACAAGACTGGTACCCTTTCACGTCCAAATCTCTCAAACTCCGGGAGAGATTCTCAAAACCAAGGTTGACATGTTTCGAGTTCCTTTCAACGTTTTGGAAATCCCGCTGAAACTTTGGACATTCTCGTGAAGGGTTCCCAATCCCCGACAAGACTGGTACCCTTTCACGTCCAAATCTCTCAAACTCCGGGAGAGATTCTCAAAACCAAGGTTGACATGTTTCGAGTTCCTCTCAACATTTTGGAAATCCCGCTGAAACTTTGGACATTCTGGCGAAGGGTTCCCAATCCCCGACAAGACTGGTACCCCTTCACGTCCACATCTCTCAAACTCCGGGAGAGATTCTCAAAACCAAGGTTGACATGTTTCGAGTTCCTCTCAACATTTTGGAAATCCCGCTGAAACTTTGGACATTGTCGCGAAGGGTTCCCAATCCCCAACAAGACTGGTACCCTTTCACGTCCAAATCTCTCAAACTCCGGGAGAGATTCTCAAAACCAAGGTTGACATGTTTCGTGTTCCTCTCAACGTTTTGGAAATCCCGCTGAAACTTTGGACATTCTCGCGAAGGGTTCCCAATCCCCGACAAGACTGGTACCCTTTCACGTCCAAATCTCTCAAACTCCGGGAGAGATTCTCAAAACCAAGGTTGACATGTTTCGAGTTCCTTTCAACGTTTTGGAAATCCCGCTGAAACTTTGGACATTCTCGTGAAGGGTTCCCAATCCCCGACAAGACTGGTACCCTTTCACGTCCAAATCTCTCAAACTCCGGGAGAGATTCTCAAAACCAAGGTTGACATGTTTCGAGTTCCTCTCAACGTTTTCGAAATCCCGCTGAAACTTTGGACATTCTCGCGAAGGGTTCCCAATCCCCGACAAGACTGGTACCCTTTCACGTCCAAATCTCTCAAACTCCGGGAGAGATTCTCAAAACCAAGGTTGACATGTTTCGAGTTCCTTTCAACGTTTTGGAAATCCCGCTGAAACTTTGGACATTCTCGCGAAGGGTTCCCAATCCCCGACAAGACTGGTACCCTTTCACGTCCAAATCTCTCAAACTCCGGGAGAGATTCTCAAAACCAAGGTTGACATGTTTCGAGTTCCTTTCAACATTTTGGAAATCCCGCTGAAACTTTGGACATTCTCGCGAAGGGTTCCCAATCCCCGACAAGACTGGTACCCTTTCACGTCCAAATCTCTCAAACTCCGGGAGAGATTCTCAAAACCAAGGTTGACATGTTTCGAGTTCCTCTCAACATTTTGGAAATCCCGCTGAAACTTTGGACATTCTCGCGAAGGGTTCCCAATCCCCGACAAGACTGGTACCCTTTCACGTCCAAATCTCTCAAACTCCGGGAGAGATTCTCAAAACCAAGGTTGACATGTTTCGAGTTCCTCTCAACATTTTGGAAATCCCGCTGAAACTTTGGACATTCTGGCGAAGGGTTCCCAATCCCCGACAAGACTGGTACCCTTTCACGTCCAAATCTCTCAAATTCCGGGAGAGATTCTCAAAAACAAGGTTGACATGTTTCGAGTTCCTTTCAACATTTTGGAAATCCCGCTGAAACTTTGGACATTCTGGCGAAGGGTTCCCAATCCCCGACAAGACTGGTACCCTTTCTCGTCCAAATCTCTCAAACTCCGGGAGAGATTCTCAAAACCAAGGTTGACATGTTTCGAGTTCCTCTCAACATTTTGGAAATCCCGCTGAAACTTTGGACATTCTGGCGAAGGGTTCCCAATCCCCGACAAGACTGGTACCCTTTCACGTCCAAATCTCTCAAACTCCGGGAGAGATTCTCAAAACCAAGGTTGACATGTTTCGAGTTCCTTTCAACATTTTGGAAATCCCGCTGAAACTTTGGACATTCTCGCGAAGGGTTCCCAATCCCCGACAAGACTGGTACCCTTTCACGTCCAAATCTCTCAAACTCCGGAAAGATTCTCAAAACCAAGGTTGACATGTTTCGAGTTCCTCTCAACATTTTGGAAATCCCGCTGAAACTTTGGACATTCTCGCGAAGGGTTCCCAATCCCCGACAAGACTGGTACCCTTTCACGTCCAAATCTCTCAAACTCCGGGAGAGATTCTCAAAACCAAGGTTGACATGTTTCGAGTTCCTCTCAACATTTTGGAAATCCCGCTGAAACTTTGGACATTCTCGCGAAGGGTTCCCAATCCCCGACAAGACTGGTACCCTTTCACGTCCAAATCTCTCAAACTCCGGGAGAGATTCTCAAAACCAAGGTTGACATGTTTCGAGTTCCTCTCAACATTTTGGAAATCCCGCTGAAACTTTGGACATTCTCGCGAAGGGTTCCCAATCCCCGACAAGACTGGTACCCTTTCACGTCCAAATCTCTCAAACTCTGGGAGAGATTCTCAAAACCAAGGTTGACATGTTTCGAGTTCCTTTCAACGTTTTGGAAATCCCGCTGAAACTTTGGACATTCTCGCGAAGGGTTCCCAATCCCCGACAAGACTGGTACCCTTTCACGTCCAAATCTCTCAAACTCCGGGAGAGATTCTCAAAACCAAGGTTGACATGTTTCGAGTTCCTCTCAACATTTTGGAAATCCCGCTGAAACTTTGGACATTCTGGCGAAGGGTTCCCAATCCCCGACAAGACTGGTACCCTTTCACGTCCAAATCTCTCAAATTACGGGAGAGATTCTCAAAAACAAGGTTGACATGTTTCGAGTTCCTTTCAACATTTTGGAAATCCCGCTGAAACTTTGGACATTCTGGCGAAGGGTTCCCAATCCCCGACAAGACTGGTACCCTTTCACGTCCAAATCTCTCAAACTCCGGGAGAGATTCTCAAAACCAAGGTTGACATGTTTCGAGTTCCTCCCAACATTTTGGAAATCCCGCTGAAACTTTGGACATTCTGGCGAAGGGTTCCCAATCCCCGACAAGACTGGTACCCTTTCACGTCCAAATCTCTCAAACTCCGGGAGAGATTCTCAAAACCAAGGTTGACATGTTTCGAGTTCCTTTCAACGTTTTGGAAATCCCGCTGAAACTTTGGACATTCTCGCGAAGGGTTCCCAATCCCCGACAAGACTGGTACCCTTTCACGTCCAAATCTCTCAAACTCCGGGAGAGATTCTCAAAACCAAGGTTGACATGTTTCGAGTTCCTCTCAACATTTTGGAAATCCCGCTGAAACTTTGGACATTCTCGCGAAGGGTTCCCAATCCCCGACAAGACTGGTACCCTTTCTCGTCCAAATCTCTCAAACTCCGGGAGAGATTCTCAAAACCAAGGTTGACATGTTTCGAGTTCCTCTCAACATTTTGGAAATCCCGCTGAAACTTTGGACATTCTGGCGAAGGGTTCCCAATCCCCGACAAGACTGGTACCCTTTCACGTCCAAATCTCTCAAACTCCGGGAGAGATTCTCAAAACCAAGGTTGACATGTTTCGAGTTCCTTTCAACGTTTTGGAAATCCCGCTGAAACTTCGGATATTCTCGCGAATGGTTCCCAATCCCCGACAAGACTGG
Source organism: Streptopelia decaocto (assembly GCF_964273445.1). NCBI lineage: Eukaryota > Metazoa > Chordata > Aves > Columbiformes > Columbidae > Streptopelia > Streptopelia decaocto. Next base: position 1,733,728 of record NW_028115436.1, on the reverse strand, counting down.
TACCCTTTCACGTCCAAATCTCTCAAACTCCGGGAGAGATTCTCAAAACCAAGGTTGACATGTTTCGAGTTCCTTTCAACGTTTTGGAAATCCCGCTGAAACTTTGGACATTCTCGCGAAGGGTTCCCAATCCCCGACAAGACTGGTACCCTTTCACGTCCAAATCTCTCAAACTCCGGGAGAGATTCTCAAAACCAAGGTTGACATGTTTCGAGTTCCTCTCAACATTTTGGAAATCCCGCTGAAACTTTGGACATTCTCGCGAAGGGTTCCCAATCCCCGACAAGACTGGTACCCTTTCTCGTCCAAATCTCTCAAACTCCGGGAGAGATTCTCAAAACCAAGGTTGACATGTTTCGAGTTCCTCTCAACATTTTGGAAATCCCGCTGAAACTTTGGACATTCTCGCGAAGAGATCCCAATCCCCGACAAGACTGGTACCTTTTCACGTCCAAATCTCTCAAACTCCGGGAGAGATTCTCAAAACCAAGGTTGACATGTTTCGAGTTCCTTTCAACATTTTGGAAATCCCGCTGAAACTTTGGACATTGTCGCGAAGGGTTCCCAATCCCCGACAAGACTGGTACCCTTTCACGTCCAAATCTCTCAAACTCCGGGAGAGATTCTCAAAACCAAGGTTGACATGTTTCGAGTTCCTTTCAACATTTTGGAAATCCCGCTGAAACTTTGGACATTCTCGCGAAGGGTTCCCAATCCCCGACAAGACTGGTACCCTTTCACGTCCAAATCTCTCAAACTCCGGGAGAGATTCTCAAAACCAAGGTTGACATGTTTCGAGTTCCTCTCAACATTTTGGAAATCCCGCTGAAACTTTGGACATTCTGGCGAAGGGTTCCCAATCCCCGACAAGACTGGTACCCTTTCACGTCCAAATCTCTCAAACTCCGGGAGAGATTCTCAAAACCAAGGTTGACATGTTTCGAGTTCCTTTCAACGTTTTGGAAATCCCGCTGAAACTTTGGACATTCTCGCGAAGGGTTCCCAATCCCCGACAAGACTGGTACCCTTTCACGTCCAAATCTCTCAAACTCCGGGAGAGATTCTCAAAACCAAGGTTGACATGTTTCGAGTTCCTCTCAACATTTTGGAAATCCCGCTGAAACTTTGGACATTCTTGCGAAGGGTTCCCAATCCCCGACAAGACTGGTACCCTTTCACGTCCAAATCTCTCAAACTCCGGGAGAGATTCTCAAAACCAAGGTTGACATGTTTCGAGTTCCTCTCAACATTTTGGAAATCCCGCTGAAACTTTGGACATTCTGACGAAGGGTTCCCAATCCCCGACAAGACTGGTACCCTTTCACGTCCAAATCTCTCAAACTCCGGGAGAGATTCTCAAAACCAAGGTTGACATGTTTCGAGTTCCTTTCAACGTTTTGGAAATCCCGCTGAAACTTTGGACATTCTCGTGAAGGGTTCCCAATCCCCGACAAGACTGGTACCCTTTCACGTCCAAATCTCTCAAACTCCGGGAGAGATTCTCAAAACCAAGTTTGACATGTTTCGAGTTCCTCTCAACATTTTGGAAATCCCGCTGAAACTTTGGACATTCTCGCAAAGGGTTCCCAATCCCCGACAAGACTGGTACCCTTTCACGTCCAAATCTCTCAAAATCCAGGAGAGATTCTCAAAACCAAGGTTGACATGTTTCGAGTTCCTTTCAACGTTTTGGAAATCCCGCTGAAACTTTGGATATTCTCGCGAATGGTTCCCAATCCCCGACAAGACTGGTACCCTTTCTCGTCCAAATCTCTCAAACTCCGGGAGAGATTCTCAAAACCAAGGTTGACATGTTTCGAGTTCCTCTCAACATTTTGGAAATCCCGCTGAAACTTTGGACATTCTCGCGAAGGGTTCCCAATCCCCGACAAGACTGGTACCCTTTCTCGTCCAAATCTCTCAAACTCCGGGAGAGATTCTCAAAACCAAGGTTGACATGTTTCGAGTTCCTCTCAACATTTTGGAAATCCCGCTGAAACTTTGGACATTCTCGCGAAGAGATCCCAATCCCCGACAAGACTGGTACCTTTTCACGTCCAAATCTCTCAAACTCCGGGAGAGATTCTCAAAACCAAGGTTGACATGTTTCGAGTTCCTTTCAACATTTTGGAAATCCCGCTGAAACTTTGGACATTGTCGCGAAGGGTTCCCAATCCCCGACAAGACTGGTACCCTTTCACGTCCAAATCTCTCAAACTCCGGGAGAGATTCTCAAAACCAAGGTTGACATGTTTCGAGTTCCTTTCAACATTTTGGAAATCCCGCTGAAACTTTGGACATTCTCGCGAAGGGTTCCCAATCCCCGACAAGACTGGTACCCTTTCACGTCCAAATCTCTCAAACTCCGGGAGAGATTCTCAAAACCAAGGTTGACATGTTTCGAGTTCCTCTCAACATTTTGGAAATCCCGCTGAAACTTTGGACATTCTGGCGAAGGGTTCCCAATCCCCGACAAGACTGGTACCTTTTCACGTCCAAATCTCTCAAACTCCGGGAGAGATTCTCAAAACCAAGGTTGACATGTTTCGAGTTCCTTTCAACATTTTGGAAATCCCGCTGAAACTTTGGACATTGTCGCGAAGGGTTCCCAATCCCCGACAAGACTGGTACCCTTTCACGTCCAAATCTCTCAAACTCCGGGAGAGATTCTCAAAACCAAGGTTGACATGTTTCAAGTTCCTTTCAACATTTTGGAAATCCCGCTGAAACTTTGGACATTCTCGCGAAGGGTTCCCAATCCCCGACAAGACTGGTACCCTTTCACGTCCAAATCTCTCAAACTCCGGGAGAGATTCTCAAAACCAAGGTTGACATGTTTCGAGTTCCTCTCAACATTTTGGAAATCCCGCTGAAACTTTGGACATTCTCGCGAAGGGTTCCCAATCCCCGACAAGACTGGTACCCTTTCACGTCCAAATCTCTCAAACTCCGGGAGAGATTCTCAAAACCAAGGTTGACATGTTTCGAGTTCCTTTCAACGTTTTGGAAATCCCGCTGAAACTTTGGACATTCTCGCGAAGGGTTCCCAATCCCCGACAAGACTGGTACCCTTTCACGTCCAAATCTCTCAAACTCCGGGAGAGATTCTCAAAACCAAGGTTGACATGTTTCGAGTTCCTCTCAACATTTTGGAAATCCCGCTGAAACTTTGGACATTCTCGCAAAGGGTTCCCAATCCCCGACAAGACTGGTACCCTTTCACGTCCAAATCTCTCAAACTCCGGGAGAGATTCTCAAAACCAAGGTTGACATGTTTCGAGTTCCTCTCAACATTTTGGAAATCCCGCTGAAACTTTGGACATTCTGACGAAGGGTTCCCAATCCCCGACAAGACTGGTACCCTTTCACGTCCAAATCTCTCAAACTCCGGGAGAGATTCTCAAAACCAAGGTTGACATGTTTCGAGTTCCTTTCAACGTTTTGGAAATCCCGCTGAAACTTTGGACATTCTCGTGAAGGGTTCCCAATCCCCGACAAGACTGGTACCCTTTCACGTCCAAATCTCTCAAACTCCCGGAGAGATTCTCAAAACCAAGTTTGACATGTTTCGAGTTCCTCTCAACATTTTGGAAATCCCGCTGAAACTTTGGACATTCTCGCAAAGGGTTCCCAATCCCCGACAAGACTGGTACCCTTTCACGTCCAAATCTCTCAAAATCCAGGAGAGATTCTCAAAACCAAGGTTGACATGTTTCGAGTTCCTTTCAACGTTTTGGAAATCCCGCTGAAACTTTGGATATTCTCGCGAATGGTTCCCAATCCCCGACAAGACTGGAACCCTTTCACGTCCAAATCTCTCAAACTCCGGGAGAGATTCTCAAAACCAAGGTTGACATGATTCGAGTTCCTCTCAACATTTTGGAAATCCCGCTGAAACTTTGGACATTCTCGCGAAGGGTTCCCAATCCCCGACAAGACTGGTACCTTTTCATGTCCAAATCTCTCAAACTCCGGGAGAGATTCTCAAAACCAAGGTTGACATGTTTCGAGTTCCTCTCAACATTTTGGAAATCCCGCTGAAACTTTGGACATTCTCGCGAAGGGTTCCCAATCCCCGACAAGACTGGTACCCTTTCACGTCCAAATCTCTCAAACTCCGGGAGAGATTCTCAAAACCAAGGTTGACATGTTTCGAGTTCCTTTCAACATTTTGGAAATCCAGCTGAAACTTTGGACATTCTTGCGAAGGGTTCCCAATCCCCGACAAGACTGGTACCCTTTCACGTCCAAATCTCTCAAACTCCGGGAGAGATTCTCAAAACCAAGGTTGACATGTTTCGAGTTCCTTTCAACATTTTGGAAATCCCGCTGAAACTTTGGACATTCTCGCGAAGGGTTCCCAATCCCCGACAAGACTGGTACCCTTTCACGTCCAAATCTCTCAAACTCCGGAAAGATTCTCAAAACCAAGGTTGACATGTTTCGAGTTCCTCTCAACATTTTGGAAATCCCGCTGAAACTTTGGACATTCTCGCGAAGGGTTCCCAATCCCCGACAAGACTGGTAGCCTTTCACGTCCAAATCTCTCAAACTCCGGGAGAGATTCTCAAAACCAAGGTTGACATGTTTCGAGTTCCTTTCAACATTTTGGAAATCCCGCTGAAACTTTGGACATTCTCGCGAAGGGTTCCCAATCCCCGACAAGACTGGTACCTTTTCACGTCCAAATCTCTCAAACTCCGGAAAGATTCTCAAAACCAAGGTTGACATGTTTCGAGTTCCTCTCAACATTTTGGAAATCCCGCTGAAACTTTGGACATTCTCGCGAAGGGTTCCCAATCCCCGACAAGACTGGTACCCTTTCACGTCCAAATCTCTCAAACTCCGGGAGAGATTCTCAAAACCAAGGTTGACATGTTTCGAGTTCCTTTCAACATTTTGGAAATCCCGCTGAAACTTTGGACATTCTCGCGAAGGGTTCCCAATCCCCGACAAGACTGGTACCTTTTCACGTCCAAATCTCTCAAACTCCGGGAGAGATTCTCAAAACCAAGGTTGACATGTTTCGAGTTCCTTTCAACATTTTGGAAATCCCGCTGAAACTTTGGACATTGTCGCGAAGGGTTCCCAATCCCCGACAAGACTGGTACCCTTTCACGTCCAAATCTCTCAAACTCCGGGAGAGATTCTCAAAACCAAGGTTGACATGTTTCGAGTTCCTTTCAACATTTTGGAAATCCCGCTGAAACTTTGGACATTGTCGCGAAGGGTTCCCAATCCCCGACAAGACTGGTACCCTTTCACGTCCAAATCTCTCAAACTCCGGGAGAGATTCTCAAAACCAAGGTTGACATGTTTCGAGTTCCTCTCAACATTTTGGAAATCCCGCTGAAACTTTGGACATTCTCGCGAAGGGTTCCCAATCCCCGACAAGACTGGTACCCTTTCACGTCCAAATCTCTCAAACTCCGGGAGAGATTCTCAAAACCAAGGTTGACATGTTTCGAGTTCCTCTCAACATTTTGGAAATCCCGCTGAAACTTTGGACATTCTGGCGAAGGGTTCCCAATCCCCGACAAGACTGGTACCCTTTCACGTCCAAATCTCTCAAACTCCGGGAGAGATTCTCAAAACCAAGGTTGACATGTTTCGAGTTCCTCTCAACATTTTGGAAATCCCGCTGAAACTTTGGACATTCTCGCGAAGGGTTCCCAATCCCCGACAAGACTGGTACACTTTCACGTCCAAATCTCTCAAACTCCGGGAGAGATTCTCAAAACAAAGGTTGACATGTTTCGAGTTCCTCTCAACATTTTGGAAATCCCGCTGAAACTTTGGATATTCTCGCGAATGGTTCCCAATCCCCGATAAGACTGGTACCCTTTCACGTCCAAATCTCTCAAACTCCGGGAGAGATTCTCAAAACCAAGGTTGACATGTTTCGAGTTCTTTTCAACGTTTTGGAAATCCCGCTGAAACTTTGGACATTCTCGCGAAGGGTTCCCAATCCCCGACAAGACTGGTACCCTTTCACGTCCAAATCTCTCAAACTCCGGGAGAGATTCTCAAAACCAAGGTTGACATGTTTCGAGTTCCTCTCAACATTTTGGAAATCCCGCTGAAACTTTGGACATTCTCGCGAAGGGTTCCCAATCCCCGACAAGACTGGTACCCTTTCACGTCCAAATCTCTCAAACTCCGGGAGAGATTCTCAAAACCAAGGTTGACATGTTTCGAGTTCCTTTCAACGTTTTGGAAATCCCGCTGAAACTTTGGATATTCTCGCGAATGGTTCCCAATCCCCGACAAGACTGGAACCCTTTCACGTCCAAATCTCTCAAACTCCGGGAGAGATTCTCAAAACCAAGGTTGACATGTTTCGAGTTCCTCTCAACATTTTGGAAATCCCGCTGAAACTTTGGACATTCTCGCGAAGGGTTCCCAATCCCCGACAAGACTGGTACCTTTTCATGTCCAAATCTCTCAAACTCCGGGAGAGATTCTCAAAACCAAGGTTGACATGTTTCGAGTTCCTCTCAACATTTTGGAAATCCCGCTGAAACTTTGGACATTCTCGCGAAGGGTTCCCAATCCCCGACAAGACTGGTACCCTTTCACGTCCAAATCTCTCAAACTCCGGGAGAGATTCTCAAAACCAAGGTTGACATGTTTCGAGTTCCTCTCAACATTTTGGAAATCCCGCTGAAACTTTGGACATTCTCGCGAAGGGTTCCCAATCCCCGACAAGACTGGTACCCTTTCACGTCCAAATCTCTCAAACTCCGGGAGAGATTCTCAAAACCAAGGTTGACATGTTTCGAGTTCCTTTCAACATTTTGGAAATCCCGCTGAAACTTTGGACATTCTCGCGAAGGGTTCCCAATCCCCGACAAGACTGGTACCCTTTCACGTCCAAATCTCTCAAACTCCGGGAGAGATTCTCAAAACCAAGGTTGACATGTTTCGAGTTCCTTTCAACATTTTGGAAATCCCGCTGAAACTTTGGACATTCTTGCGAAGGGTTCCCAATCCCCGACAAGACTGGTACCCTTTCACGTCCAAATCTCTCAAACTCCGGGAGAGATTCTCAAAACCAAGGTTGACATGTTTCGAGTTCCTTTCAACATTTTGGAAATCCCGCTGAAACTTTGGACATTCTCGCGAAGGGTTCCCAATCCCCGACAAGACTGGTACCCTTTCACGTCCAAATCTCTCAAACTCCGGAAAGATTCTCAAAACCAAGGTTGACATGTTTCGAGTTCCTCTCAACATTTTGGAAATCCCGCTGAAACTTTGGACATTCTGGCGAAGGGTTCCCAATCCCCGACAAGACTGGTACCCTTTCACGTCCAAATCTCTCAAACTCCGGGAGAGATTCTCAAAACCAAGGTTGACATGTTTCGAGTTCCTCTCAACATTTTGGAAATCCCGCTGAAACTTTGGACATTCTCGCGAAGGGTTCCCAATCCCCGACAAGACTGGTACCCTTTCACGTCCAAATCTCTCAAACTCCGGGAGAGATTCTCAAAACAAAGGTTGACATGTTTCGAGTTCCTCTCAACATTTTGGAAATCCCGCTGAAACTTTGGATATTCTCGCGAATGGTTCCCAATCCCCGACAAGACTGGTACCCTTTCACGTCCAAATCTCTCAAACTCCGGGAGAGATTCTCAAAACCAAGGTTGACATGTTTCGAGTTCTTTTCAACGTTTTGGAAATCCCGCTGAAACTTTGGACATTCTCGTGAAGGGTTCCCAATCCCCGACAAGACTGGTACCCTTTCACGTCCAAATCTCTCAAACTCCGGGAGAGATTCTCAAAACCAAGGTTGACATGTTTCGAGTTCCTCTCAACATTTTGGAAATCCCGCTGAAACTTTGGACATTCTCGCGAAGGGTTCCCAATCCCCGACAAGACTGGTACCCTTTCACGTCCAAATCTCTCAAACTCCGGGAGAGATTCTCAAAACCAAGGTTGACATGTTTCGAGTTCCTTTCAACGTTTTGGAAATCCCGCTGAAACTTTGGATATTCTCGCGAATGGTTCCCAATCCCCGACAAGACTGGAACCCTTTCACGTCCAAATCTCTCAAACTCCGGGAGAGATTCTCAAAACCAAGGTTGACATGTTTCGAGTTCCTCTCAACATTTTGGAAATCCCGCTGAAACTTTGGACATTCTCGCGAAGGGTTCCCAATCCCCGACAAGACTGGTACCTTTTCATGTCCAAATCTCTCAAACTCCGGGAGAGATTCTCAAAACCAAGGTTGACATGTTTCGAGTTCCTCTCAACATTTTGGAAATCCCGCTGAAACTTTGGACATTCTGGCGAAGGGTTCCCAATCCCCGACAAGACTGGTACCCTTTCACGTCCAAATCTCTCAAACTCCGGGAGAGATTCTCAAAACCAAGGTTGACATGTTTCGAGTTCCTCTCAACATTTTGGAAATCCCGCTGAAACTTTGGACGTTCTGGCGAAGGGTTCCCAATCCCCGACAAGACTGGTACCCTTTCACGTCCAAATCTCTCAAACTCCGGGAGAGATTCTCAAAACCAAGGTTGACATGTTTCGAGTTCCTTTCAACATTTTGGAAATCCCGCTGAAACTTTGGACATTCTCGCGAAGGGTTCCCAATCCCCGACAAGACTGGTACCCTTTCACGTCCAAATCTCTCAAACTCCGGAAAGATTCTCAAAACCAAGGTTGACATGTTTCGAGTTCCTCTCAACATTTTGGAAATCCCGCTGAAACTTTGGACATTCTCGCGAAGGGTTCCCAATCCCCGACAAGACTGGTACCCTTTCACGTCCAAATCTCTCAAACTCCGGGAGAGATTCTCAAAACCAAGGTTGACATGTTTCGAGTTCCTCTCAACATTTTGGAAATCCCGCTGAAACTTTGGACATTCTCGCGAAGGGTTCCCAATCCCCGACAAGACTGGTACCCTTTCACGTCCAAATCTCTCAAACTCCGGGAGAGATTCTCAAAACCAAGGTTGACATGTTTCGAGTTCCTCTCAACATTTTGGAAATCCCGCTGAAACTCTGGACATTCTCGCGAAGGGTTCCCAATCCCCGACAAGACTGGTACCCTTTCACGTCCAAATCTCTCAAACTCCGGGAGAGATTCTCAAAACCAAGGTTGACATGTTTCGAGTTCCTTTCAACGTTTTGGAAATCCCGCTGAAACTTTGGACATTCTCGCGAAGGGTTCCCAATCCCCGACAAGACTGGTACCCTTTCACGTCCAAATCTCTCAAACTCCGGGAGAGATTCTCAAAACCGAGGTTGACATGTTTCGAGTTCCTCTCAACATTTTGGAAATCCCGCTGAAACTTTGGACATTCTGGCGAAGGGTTCCCAATCCCCGACAAGACTGGTACCCTTTCACGTCCAAATCTCACAAATTCCGGGAGAGATTCTCAAAAACAAGGTTGACATGTTTCGAGTTCCTTTCAACATTTTGGAAATCCCGCTGAAACTTTGGACATTCTGGCGAAGGGTTCCCAATCCCCGACAAGACTGGTACCCTTTCACGTCCAAATCTCTCAAACTCCGGGAGAGATTCTCAAAACCAAGGTTGACATGTTTCGAGTTCCTCTCAACATTTTGGAAATCCCGCTGAAACTTTGGACATTCTCGCGAAGGGTTCCCAATCCCCGACAAGACTGGTACCCTTTCACGTCCAAATCTCTCAAACTCCGGGAGAGATTCTCAAAACCAAGGTTGACATGTTTCGAGTTCCTTTCAACGTTTTGGAAATCCCGCTGAAACTTTGGACATTCTCGCGAAGGGTTCCCAATCCCCGACAAGACTGGTACCCTTTCACGTCCAAATCTCTCAAACTCCGGGAGAGATTCTCAAAACCAAGGTTGACATGTTTCGAGTTCCTCTCAACATTTTGGAAATCCCGCTGAAACTTTGGACATTCTGGCGAAGGGTTCCCAATCCCCGACAAGACTGGTACCCTTTCTCGTCCAAATCTCTCAAACTCCGGGAGAGATTCTCAAAACCAAGGTTGACATGTTTCGAGTTCCTCTCAACATTTTGGAAATCCCGCTGAAACTTTGGACATTCTCGCGAAGGGTTCCCAATCCCCGACAAGACTGGTACCCTTTCACGTCCAAATCTCTCAAACTCCGGGAGAGATTCTCAAAACCAAGGTTGACATGTTTCGAGTTCCTTTCAACGTTTTGGAAATCCCGCTGAAACTTTGGATATTCTCGCGAATGGTTCCCAATCCCCGACAAGACTGGTACCCTTTCACGTCCAAATCTCTCAAACTCCGGGAGAGATTCTCAAAACCAAGGTTGACATGTTTCGAGTTCCTCTCAACATTTTGGAAATCCCGCTGAAACTTTGGACATTCTGGCGAAGGGTTCCCAATCCCCGACAAGACTGGTACCCTTTCACGTCCAAATCTCTCAAACTCCGGGAGAGATTCTCAAAACCAAGGTTGACATGTTTCGAGTTCCTTTCAACGTTTTGGAAATCCCGCTGAAACTTTGGACATTCTCGCGAAGGGTTCCCAATCCCCGACAAGACTGGTACCCTTTCACGTCCAAATCTCTCAAACTCCGGGAGAGATTCTCAAAACCAAGGTTGACATGTTTCGAGTTCCTCTCAACATTTTGGAAATCCCGCTGAAACTTTGGACATTCTCGCGAAGGGTTCCCAATCCCCGACAAGACTGGTACCCTTTCTCGTCCAAATCTCTCAAACTCCGGGAGAGATTCTCAAAACCAAGGTTGACATGTTTCGAGTTCCTCTCAACATTTTGGAAATCCCGCTGAAACTTTGGACATTCTCGCGAAGGGTTCCCAATCCCCGACAAGACTGGTACCTTTTCACGTCCAAATCTCTCAAACTCCGGGAGAGATTCTCAAAACCAAGGTTGACATGTTTCGAGTTCCTTTCAACATTTTGGAAATCCCGCTGAAACTTTGGACATTGTCGCGAAGGGTTCCCAATCCCCGACAAGACTGGTACCCTTTCACGTCCAAATCTCTCAAACTCCGGGAGAGATTCTCAAAACCAAGGTTGACATGTTTCGAGTTCCTTTCAACATTTTGGAAATCCCGCTGAAACTTTGGACATTGTCGCGAAGGGTTCCCAATCCCCGACAAGACTGGTACCCTTTCACGTCCAAATCTCTCAAACTCCGGGAGAGATTCTCAAAACCAAGGTTGACATGTTTCGAGTTCCTTTCAACATTTTGGAAATCCCGCTGAAACTTTGGACATTCTCGCGAAGGGTTCCCAATCCCCGACAAGACTGGTACCCTTTCACGTCCAAATCTCTCAAACTCCGGGAGAGATTCTCAAAACCAAGGTTGACATGTTTCGAGTTCCTTTCAACGTTTTGGAAATCCCGCTGAAACTTTGGACATTCTTGCGAAGGGTTCCCAATCCCCGACAAGACTGGTACCCTTTCACGTCCAAATCTCTCAAACTCCGGGAGAGATTCTCAAAACCAAGGTTGACATGTTTCGAGTTCCTCTCAACATTTTGGAAATCCCGCTGAAACTTTGGACATTCTCGCGAAGGGTTCCCAATCCCCGACAAGACTGGTACCCTTTCACGTCCAAATCTCTCAAACTCCGGGAGAGATTCTCAAAACCAAGGTTGACATGTTTCGAGTTCCTCTCAACATTTTGGAAATCCCGCTGAAACTTTGGACATTCTGACGAAGGGTTCCCAATCCCCGACAAGACTGGTACCCTTTCACGTCCAAATCTCTCAAACTCCGGGAGAGATTCTCAAAACCAAGGTTGACATGTTTCGAGTTCCTTTCAACGTTTTGGAAATCCCGCTGAAACTTTGGACATTCTCGCGAAGGGTTCCCAATCCCCGACAAGACTGGTACCCTTTCACGTCCAAATCTCTCAAACTCCGGGAGAGATTCTCAAAACCAAGGTTGACATGTTTCGAGTTCCTCTCAACATTTTGGAAATCCCGCTGAAACTTTGGACATTCTCGCGAAGGGTTCCCAATCCCCGACAAGACTGGTACCCTTTCTCGTCCAAATCTCTCAAACTCCGGGAGAGATTCTCAAAACCAAGGTTGACATGTTTCGAGTTCCTCTCAACATTTTGGAAATCCCGCTGAAACTTTGGACATTCTCGCGAAGGGTTCCCAATCCCCGACAAGACTGGTACCTTTTCACGTCCAAATCTCTCAAACTCCGGGAGAGATTCTCAAAACCAAGGTTGACATGTTTCGAGTTCCTTTCAACATTTTGGAAATCCCGCTGAAACTTTGGACATTGTCGCGAAGGGTTCCCAATCCCCGACAAGACTGGTACCCTTTCACGTCCAAATCTCTCAAACTCCGGGAGAGATTCTCAAAACCAAGGTTGACATGTTTCGAGTTCCTTTCAACATTTTGGAAATCCCGCTGAAACTTTGGACATTGTCGCGAAGGGTTCCCAATCCCCGACAAGACTGGTACCCTTTCACGTCCAAATCTCTCAAACTCCGGGAGAGATTCTCAAAACCAAGGTTGACATGTTTCGAGTTCCTTTCAACATTTTGGAAATCCCGCTGAAACTTTGGACATTCTCGCGAAGGGTTCCCAATCCCCGACAAGACTGGTACCCTTTCACGTCCAAATCTCTCAAACTCCGGGAGAGATTCTCAAAACCAAGGTTGACATGTTTCGAGTTCCTTTCAACGTTTTGGAAATCCCGCTGAAACTTTGGACATTCTTGCGAAGGGTTCCCAATCCCCGACAAGACTGGTACCCTTTCACGTCCAAATCTCTCAAACTCCGGGAGAGATTCTCAAAACCAAGGTTGACATGTTTCGAGTTCCTCTCAACATTTTGGAAATCCCGCTGAAACTTTGGACATTCTCGCGAAGGGTTCCCAATCCCCGACAAGACTGGTACCCTTTCACGTCCAAATCTCTCAAACTCCGGGAGAGATTCTCAAAACCAAGGTTGACATGTTTCGAGTTCCTCTCAACATTTTGGAAATCCCGCTGAAACTTTGGACATTCTCGCGAAGGGTTCCCAATCCCCGACAAGACTGGTACCCTTTCACGTCCAAATCTCTCAAACTCCGGCAGAGATTCTCAAAACCAAGGTTGACATGTTTCGAGTTCCTTTCAACGTTTTGGAAATCCCGCTGAAACTTTGGATATTCTCGCGAATGGTTCCCAATCCCCGACAAGACTGGAACCCTTTCACGTCCAAATCTCTCAAACTCCGGGAGAGATTCTCAAAACCAAGGTTGACATGTTTCGAGTTCCTCTCAACATTTTGGAAATCCCGCTGAAACTTTGGACATTCTCGCGAAGGGTTCCCAATCCCCGACAAGACTGGTACCTTTTCATGTCCAAATCTCTCAAACTCCGGGAGAGATTCTCAAAACCAAGGTTGACATGTTTCGAGTTCCTCTCAACATTTTGGAAATCCCGCTGAAACTTTGGACATTCTCGCGAAGGGTTCCCAATCCCCGACAAGACTGGTACCCTTTCACGTCCAAATCTCTCAAACTCCGGGAGAGATTCTCAAAACCAAGGTTGACATGTTTCGAGTTCCTTTCAACATTTTGGAAATCCCGCTGAAACTTTGGACATTCTCGCAAAGGGTTCCCAATCCCCGACAAGACTGGTACCCTTTCACGTCCAAATCTCTCAAAATCCAGGAGAGATTCTCAAAACCAAGGTTGACATGTTTCGAGTTCCTTTCAACATTTTGGAAATCCCGCTGAAACTTTGGACATTCTCGCGAAGGGTTCCCAATCCCCGACAAGACTGGTACCCTTTCACGTCCAAATCTCTCAAACTCCGGAAAGATTCTCAAAACCAAGGTTGACATGTTTCGAGTTCCTTTCAACATTTTGGAAATCCCGCTGAAACTTTGGACATTCTCGCGAAGGGTTCCCAATCCCCGACAAGACTGGTACCTTTTCACGTCCAAATCTCTCAAACTCCGGGAGAGATTCTCAAAACCAAGGTTGACATGTTTCGAGTTCCTTTCAACATTTTGGAAATCCCGCTGAAACTTTGGACATTCTCGCGAAGGGTTCCCAATCCCCGACAAGACTGGTACCCTTTCACGTCCAAATCTCGCAAACTCCGGGAGAGATTCTCAAAACCAAGGTTGACATGTTTCGAGTTCCTTTCAACATTTTGGAAATCCCGCTGAAACTTTGGACATTGTCGCGAAGGGTTCCCAATCCCCGACAAGACTGGTACCCTTTCACGTCCAAATCTCTCAAACTCCGGGAGAGATTCTCAAAACCAAGGTTGACATGTTTCGAGTTCCTCTCAACATTTTGGAAATCCCGCTGAAACTTTGGACATTCTCGCGAAGGGTTCCCAATCCCCGACAAGACTGGTACCCTTTCACGTCCAAATCTCTCAAACTCCGGGAGAGATTCTCAAAACCAAGGTTGACATGTTTCGAGTTCCTTTCAACGTTTTGGAAATCCCGCTGAAACTTTGGACATTCTCGCGAAGGGTTCCCAGTCCCCGACAAGACTGGTAACCTTTCACGTCCAAATCTCTCAAACTCCGGGAGAGATTCTCAAAACCAAAGTTGACATGTTTCGAGTTCCTCTCAACATTTTGGAAATCCCGCTGAAACTTTGGACATTGTCGCGAAGGGTTCCCAATCCCCGACAAGACTGGTACCCTTTCACGTCCAAATCTCTCAAACTCCGGGAGAGATTCTCAAAACCAAGGTTGACATGTTTCGAGTTCCTCTCAACATTTTGGAAATCCCGCTGAAACTTTGGACATTCTGGCGAAGGGTTCCCAATCCCCGACAAGACTGGTACCCTTTCACGTCCAAATCTCTCAAACTCCGGGAGAGATTCTCAAAACCAAGGTTGACATGTTTCGAGTTCCTTTCAAGATTTTGGAAATCCTGCTGAAACTTTGGACATTCTCGCGAAGGGTTCTCAATCCCCGACAAGACTGGTACCCTTTCACGTCCAAATCTCTCAAACTCCGGGAGAGATTCTCAAAACCAAAGTTGACATGTTTCGAGTTCCTCTCAACATTTTGGAAATCCCGCTGAAACTTTGGACATTGTCGCGAAGGGTTCCCAATCCCCGACAAGACTGGTACCCTTTCACGTCCAAATCTCTCAAACTCCGGGAGAGATTCTCAAAACCAAGGTTGACATGTTTCGAGTTCCTCTCAACATTTTGGAAATCCCGCTGAAACTTTGGACATTCTGGCGAAGGGTTCCCAATCCCCGACAAGACTGGTACCCTTTCACGTCCAAATCTCTCAAACTCCGGGAGAGATTCTCAAAACCAAGGTTGACATGTTTCGAGTTCCTTTCAAGATTTTGGAAATCCTGCTGAAACTTTGGACATTCTCGTGAAGGGTTCCCAATCCCCGACAAGACTGGTACCCTTTCACGTCCAAATCTCTCAAACTCCGGGAGAGATTCTCAAAACCAAGGTTGACATGTTTCGAGTTCCTTTCAACGTTTTGGAAATCCCGCTGAAACTTTGGACATTCTCGCGAAGGGTTCCCAATCCCCGACAAGACTGGTACCCTTTCACGTCCAAATCTCTCAAACTCTGGGAGAGATTCTCAAAACCAAGGTTGACATGTTTCGAGTTCCTTTCAACGTTTTGGAAATCCCGCTGAAACTTTGGACATTCTTGCGAAGGTTTCCCAATCCCCGACAAGACTGGTACCCTTTCACGTCCAAATCTCTCAAACTCCGGGAGAGATTCTCAAAACCAAGGTTGACATGTTTCGAGTTCCTTTCAACATTTTGGAAATCCCGCTGAAACTTTGGACATTCTGGCGAAGGGTTCCCAATCCCCGACAAGACTGGTACCCTTTCACGTCCAAATCTCTCAAACTCCGGGAGAGATTCTCAAAACCAAGGTTGACATGTTTCGAGTTCCTCTCAACATTTTGGAAATCCCGCTGAAACTTTGGACATTCTCGCGAAGGGTTCCCAATCCCCGACAAGACTGGTACCCTTTCACGTCCAAATCTCTCAAACTCCGGGAGAGATTCTCAAAACCAAGGTTGACATGTTTCGAGTTCCTCTCAACATTTTGGAAATCCCGCTGAAACTTTGGACATTCTCGCAAAGGGTTCCCAATCCCCGACAAGACTGGTACCCTTTCACGTCCAAATCTCTCAAACTCCGGGAGAGATTCTCAAAACCAAGGTTGACATGTTTCGAGTTCCTTTCAACATTTTGGAAATCCCGCTGAAACTTTGGACATTCTCGCGAAGGGTTCCCAGTCCCCGACAAGACTGGTAACCTTTCACGTCCAAATCTCTCAAACTCCGGGAGAGATTCTCAAAACCAAAGTTGACATGTTTCGAGTTCCTCTCAACATTTTGGAAATCCCGCTGAAACTTTGGACATTCTCGCGAAGGGTTCCCAATCCCCGACAAGACTGGTACCCTTTCACGTCCAAATCTCTCAAACTCCGGGAGAGATTCTCAAAACCAAGGTTGACATGTTTCGAGTTCCTCTCAACATTTTGGAAATCCCGCTGAAACTTTGGACATTCTGGCGAAGGGTTCCCAATCCCCGACAAGACTGCTAGCCTTTCACGTCCAAATCTCTCAAACTCCGGGAGAGATTCTCAAAACCAAGGTTGACATGTTTCGAGTTCCTTTCAACATTTTGGAAATCCTGCTGAAACTTTGGACATTCTCGTGAAGGGTTCCCAATCCCCGACAAGACTGGTACCCTTTCACGTCCAAATCTCTCAAACTCCGGGAGAGATTCTCAAAACCAAGGTTGACATGTTTCGAGTTCCTTTCAACGTTTTGGAAATCCCGCTGAAACTTTGGACATTCTCGCGAAGGGTTCCCAATCCCCGACAAGACTGGTACCCTTTCACGTCCAAATCTCTCAAACTCCGGGAGAGATTCTCAAAACCAAGGTTTACATGTTTCGAGTTCCTTTCAACTTTTTGGAAATCCCGCTGAAACTTTGGACATTCTCGCGAAGGGTTCCCAATCCCCGACAAGACTGGTACCCTTTCACGTCCAAATCTCTCAAACTCCGGGAGAGATTCTCAAAACCAAGGTTGACATGTTTCGAGTTCCTTTCAACATTTTGGAAATCCCGCTGAAACTTTGGACATTCTGGTGAAGGGTTCCCAATCCCCGACAAGACTGGTACCCTTTCACGTCCAAATCTCTCAAACTCCGGGAGAGATTCTCAAAACCAAGGTTGACATGTTTCGAGTTCCTCTCAACATTTTGGAAATCCCGCTGAAACTTTGGACATTCTCACGAAGGGTTCCCAATCCCCGACAAGACTGGTACCCTTTCACGTCCAAATCTCTCAAACTCCGGGAGAGATTCTCAATACCAAGGTTGACATGTTTCGAGTTCCTTTCAACATTTTGGAAATCCCGCTGAAACTTTGGACATTCTCGCGAAGGGTTCCCAGTCCCCGACAAGACTGGTACCCTTTCACGTCCAAATCTCTCAAACTCCGGGAGAGATTCTCAAAACCAAAGTTGACATGTTTCGAGTTCCTCTCAACATTTTGGAAATCCCGCTGAAACTTTGGACATTCTCGCGAAGGGTTCCCAATCCCCGACAAGACTGGTACCCTTTCACGTCCAAATCTCTCAAACTCCGGGAGAGATTCTCAAAACCAAGGTTGACATGTTTCGAGTTCCTCTCAACATTTTGGAAATCCCGCTGAAACTTTGGACATTCTCGCGAAGGGTTCCCGATCCCCGACAAGACTGGTACCCTTTCACGTCCAAATCTCTCAAACTCCGGGAGAGATTCTCAAAACCAAGGTTGACATGTTTCGAGTTCCTTTCAACATTTTGGAAATCCCGCTGAAACTTTGGACATTCTCGCGAAGGGTTCCCAATCCCCGACAAGACTGGTACCCTTTCACGTCCAAATCTCTCAAACTCCCGGAGAGATTCTCAAAACCAAGGTTGACATGTTTCGAGTTCCTTTCAACGTTTTGGAAATCCCGCTGAAACTTTGGACATTCTGGCGAAGGGTTCCCAATCCCCGACAAGACTGGTACCCTTTCACGTCCAAATCTCTCAAACTCCGGGAGAGATTCTCAAAACCAAGGTTGACATGTTTCGAGTTCCTTTCAACGTTTTGGAAATCCCGCTGAAACTTTGGACATTCTGGCGAAGGGTTCCCAATCCCCGACAAGACTGGTACCCTTTCACGTCCAAATCTCTCAAACTCCGGGAGAGATTCTCAAAACCAAGGTTCACATGTTTCGAGTTCCTCTCAACATTTTGGAAATCCCGCTGAAACTTTGGACATTCTGGCGAAGGGTTCCCAATCCCCGACAAGACTGGTACCCTTCACGTCCAAATCTCTCAAACTCCGGGAGAGATTCTCAAAACCAAGGTTGACATGTTTCGAGTTCCTCTCAACATTTTGCAAATCCCACTGAAACTTTGGACATTCTCGCGAAGGGTTCCCAATCCCCGACAAGACTGGTACCCTTTCACGTCCAAATCTCTCAAACTCCGGGAGAGATTCTCAAAACCAAGGTTGACATGTTTCGAGTTCCTTTCAACATTTTGGAAATCCCGCTGAAACTTTGGACATTCTGGCGAAGGGTTCCGATCCCCGACAAGACTGGTACCCTTTCACGTCCAAATCTCTCAGACTCCGGGAGAGATTCTCAAAACCAAGGTTGACATGTTTCGAGTTCCTTTCAACATTTTGGAAATCCCGCTGAAACTTTGGACATTCTCGCGAAGGGTTCCCAATCCCCGACAAGACTGGTACCCTTTCACGTCCAAATCTCTCAAACTCCGGGAGAGATTCTCAAAACCAAGGTTGACATGTTTCGAGTTCCTCTCAACATTTTGGAAATCCCGCTGAAACTTTGGACATTCTCGCGAAGGGTTCCCAATCCCCGACAAGACTGGTACCCTTTCACGTCCAAATCTCTCAAACTCCGGGAGAGATTCTCAAAACCAAGGTTGACATGTTTCGAGTTCCTCTCAACATTTTGGAAATCCCGCTGAAACTTTGGACATTCTGGCGAAGGGTTCCCAATCCCCGACAAGACTGGTACCCTTTCACGTCCAAATCTCTCAAACTCCGGGAGAGATTCTCAAAACCAAGGTTGACATGTTTCGAGTTCCTTTCAACATTTTGGAAATCCCGCTGAAACTTTGGACATTCTCGCGAAGGGTTCCCAATCCCCGACAAGACTGGTACCCTTTCACGTCCAAATCTCTCAAACTCCGGGAGAGATTCTCAAAACCAAGGTTGACATGTTTCGAGTTCCTCTCAACATTTTGGAAATCCCGCTGAAACTTTGGACATTCTCGCGAAGGGTTCCCAATCCCCGACAAGACTGGTACCCTTTCACGTCCAAATCTCTCAAACTCCGGGAGAGATTCTCAAAACCAAGGTTGACATGTTTCGAGTTCCTTTCAACATTTTGGAAATCCCGCTGAAACTTTGGACATTCTCGCGAAGGGTTCCGATCCCCGACAAGACTGGTACCCTTTCACGTCCAAATCTCTCAAACTCCGGGAGAGATTCTCAAAACCAAGGTTGACATGTTTCGAGTTCCTCTCAACATTTTGGAAATCCCGCTGAAACTTTGGACATTCTCGCGAAGGGTTCCCAATCCCCGACAAGACTGGTACCCTTTCACGTCCAAATCTCTCAAACTCCGGGAGAGATTCTCAAAACCAAGGTTGACATGTTTTGAGTTCCTTTCAACATTTTGGAAATCCCGCTGAAACTTTGGACATTCTTGCGAAGGGTTCCCAATCCCCGACAAGACTGGTACCCTTTCACGTCCAAATCTCTCAAACTCCGGGAGAGATTCTCAAAACCAAGGTTGACATGTTTCGAGTTCCTCTCAACATTTTGGAAATCCTGCTGAAACTTTGGACATTCTCGCGAAGGGTTCCCAATCCCCGACAAGACTGGTACCCTTTCACGTCCAAATGTCTCAAACTCCGGGAGAAGATTCTCAAAACCAAGGTTGACATGTTTCGAGTTCCTCTCAACATTTTGGAAATCCCGCTGAAACTTTGGACATTCTCGCGAAGGGTTCCCAATCCCCGACAAGACTGGTACCCTTTCACGTCCAAATCTCTCAAACTCCGGGAGAGATTCTCAAAACCAAGGTTGACATGTTTCGAGTTCCTCACAACATTTTGGAAATCCCGCTGAAACTTTGGACATTCTCGCGAAGGGTTCCCAATCCCCGACAAGACTGGTACCTTTTCACGTCCAAATCTCTCAAACTCCGGGAGAGATTCTCAAAACCAAGGTTGACATGTTTCGAGTTCCTCTCAACATTTTGGAAATCCCGCTGAAACTTTGGACATTCTCGTGAAGGGTTCCCAATCCCCGACAAGACTGGTACCCTTTCACGTCCAAATCTCTCAAACTCCGGGAGAAATTCTCAAAACCAAGGTTGACATGTTTCGAGTTCCTTTCAACGTTTTGGAAATCACGGTGAAACTTTGGACATTCTGGCGAAGGGTTCCCAATCCCCGACAAGACTGGTACCCTTTCACGTCCAAATCTCTCAAACTCCGGGAGAGATTCTCAAAACCAAGGTTGACATGTTTCGAGTTCCTCTCAACATTTTGGAAATCCCGCTGAAACTTTGGACATTCTCGCGAAGGGTTCCCAATCCCCGACAAGACTGGTACCCTTTCACGTCCAAATCTCTCAAACTCCGGGAGAGATTCTCAAAACCAAGGTTGACATGTTTCGAGTTCCTTTCAACATTTTGGAAATCCCGCTGAAACTTTGGACATTCTGGCGAAGGGTTCCCAATCCCCGACAAGACTGGTACCCTTTCACGTCCAAATCTCTCAAACTCCGGGAGAGATTCTCAAAACCAAGGTTGAAATGCTTCGAGTTCCTTTCAACATTTTTCGAAATCCCGCTGAAATTTTGGACATTCTCGCGAAGGGTTCCCAATCCCCGACAAGACTGGTACCCTTTCATGTCCAAATCTCTCAAACTCCGGGAGAAATTCTCAAAACCAAGGTTGACATGTTTCGAGTTCCTTTCAACATTTTGGAAATCCCGCTGAAACTTTGGACATTCTGGCGAAGGGTTCCCAATCCCCGACAAGACTGGTACCCTTTCACGTCCAAATCTCTCAAACTCCGGGAGAGATTCTCAAAACCAAGGTTGACATGTTTCGAGTTCCTTTCAACATTTTGAAAATCCCGCTGAAACTTTGGACATTCTGGCGAAGGGTTCCGATCCCCGACAAGACTGGTAGCCTTTCACGTCCAAATCTCTCAAACTCCGGGAGAGATTCTCAAAACCAAGGTTGACATGTTTCGAGTTCCTCTCAACATTTTGGAAATCCCGCTGAAACTTTGGACATTCTCGCGAAGGGTTCCCAATCCCCGACAAGACTGGTACCCTTTCACGTCCAAATCTCTCAAACTCCGGGAGAGATTCTCAAAACCAAGGTTGACATGTTTCGAGTTCCTCTCAACATTTTGGAAATCCCGCTGAAACTTTGGACATTCTGGCGAAGGGTTCCCAATCCCCGACAAGACTGGTACCCTTTCACGTCCAAATCTCTCAAACTCCGGGAGAGATTCTCAAAACCAAGGTTGACATGTTTCGAGTTCCTTTCAACATTTTGGAAATCCCGCTGAAACTTTGGACATTCTGGCGAAGGGTTCCGATCCCCGACAAGACTGGTAGCCTTTCACGTCCAAATCTCTCAAACTCCGGGAGAGATTCTCAAAACCAAGGTTGACATGTTTCGAGTTCCTCTCAACATTTTGGAAATCCCGCTGAAACTTTGGACATTCTCGCGAAGGGTTCCCAATCCCCGACAAGACTGGTACCCTTTCACGTCCAAATCTCTCAAACTCCGGGAGAGATTCTCAAAACCAAGGTTGACATGTTTCGAGTTCCTTTCAACATTTTGGAAATCCCGCTGAAACTTTGGACATTCTCGCGAAGGGTTCCCAATCCCCGACAAGACTGGTACCCTTTCACGTCCAAATCTCTCAAACTCCGGGAGAGATTCTCAAAACCAAGGTTGACATGTTTCGAGTTCCTTTCAACATTTTGGAAATCCCGCTGAAACTTTGGACATTCTGGCGAAGGGTTCCCAATCCCCGACAAGACTGGTACTCTTTCACGTCCAAATCTCTCAAACTCCGGGAGAGATTCTCAAAACCAAGGTTGACATGCTTCGAGTTCCTTTCAACATTTTTCGAAATCCCGCTGAAATTTTGGACATTCTCGTGAAGGGTTCCCAATCCCCGACAAGACTGGAACCCTTTCATGTCCAAATCTCTCAAACTCCGGGAGAGATTCTCAAAACCAAGGTTGACATGTTTCGAGTTCCTTTCAACATTTTGGAAATCCCGCTGAAACTTTGGACATTCTCGCGAAGGGTTCCCAATCCCCGACAAGACTGGTACCCTTTCACGTCCAAATCTCTCAAACTCCGGGAGAGATTCTCAAAACCAAGGTTGACCTGTTTCGAGTTCCTTTCAACATTTTGGAAATCCCGCTAAAACTTTGGACATTCTGGCGAAGGGTTCCGATCCCCGACAAGACTGGTACCCTTTCACGTCCAAATCTCTCAAACTGTGGGAGAGATTCTCAAAACCAAGGTTGACATGTTTCGAGTTCCTCTCAACATTTTGGAAATCCCGCTGAAACTTGGGACATTCTCGCGAAGGGTTCCCAATCCCCGACAAGACTGGTACCCTTTCACGTCCAAATCTCTCAAACTCCGGGAGAGATTCTCAAAACCAAGGTTGACATGTTTCGAGTTCCTCTCAACATTTTGGAAATCCCGCTGAAACTTTGGACATTCTCGCGAAGGGTTCCCAATCCCCGACAAGACTGGTACCCTTTCACGTCCAAATGTCTCAAACTCCGGGAGAAGATTCTCAAAACCAAGGTTGACATGTTTTGAGTTCCTCTCAACATTTTGGAAATCCCGCTGAAACTTTGGACATTCTGGCGAAGGGTTCCCAATCCCCGACAAGACTGGTACCCTTTCACGTCCAAATCTCTCAAACTCCGGGAGAGATTCTCAAAACCAAGGTTGACATGTTTCGAGTTCCTCACAACATTTTGGAAATCCCGCTGAAACTTTGGACATTCTCGCGAAGGGTTCCCAATCCCCGACAAGACTGGTACCTTTTCACGTCCAAATCTCTCAAACTCCGGGAGAGATTCTCAAAACCAAGGTTGACATGTTTCGAGTTCCTCTCAACATTTTGGAAATCCCGCTGAAACTTTGGACATTCTCGTGAAGGGTTCCCAATCCCCGACAAGACTGGTACCCTTTCACGTCCAAATCTCTCAAACTCCGGGAGAGATTCTCAAAACCAAGGTTGACATGTTTCGAGTTCCTTTCAACGTTTTGGAAATCACGGTGAAACTTTGGACATTCTGGCGAAGGGTTCCCAATCCCCGACAAGACTGGTACCCTTTCACGTCCAAATCTCTCAAACTCCGCGAGAGATTCTCAAAACCAAGGTTGACATGTTTCGAGTTCCTCTCAACATTTTGGAAATCCCGCTGAAACTTTGGACATTCTGGCGAAGGGTTCCCAATCCCCGACAAGACTGGTACCCTTTCACGTCCAAATCTCTCAAACTCCGGGAGAGATTCTCAAAACCAAGGTTGACATGTTTCGAGTTCCTTTCAACATTTTGGAAATCCCGCTGAAACTTTGGACATTCTGGCGAAGGGTTCCCAATCCCCGACAAGACTGGTACCCTTTCACGTCCAAATCTCTCAAACTCCGGGAGAGATTCTCAAAACCAAGGTTGAAATGCTTCGAGTTCCTTTCAACATTTTTCGAAATCCCGCTGAAATTTTGGACATTCTCGCGAAGGGTTCCCAATCCCCGACAAGACTGGTACCCTTTCATGTCCAAATCTCTCAAACTCCGGGAGAGATTCTCAAAACCAAGGTTGACATGTTTCGAGTTCCTTTCAACATTTTGGAAATCCCGCTGAAACTTTGGACATTCTCGCGAAGGGTTCCCAATCCCCGACAAGACTGGTACCCTTTCACGTCCAAATCTCTCAAACTCCGGGAGAGATTCTCAAAACCAAGGTTGACATGTTTCGAGTTCCTTTCAACATTTTGGAAATCCCGCTGAAACTTTGGACATTCTCGCGAAGGGTTCCGATCCCCGACAAGACTGGTAGCCTTTCACGTCCAAATCTCTCAAACTCCGGGAGAGATTCTCAAAACCAAGGTTGACATGTTTCGAGTTCCTCTCAACATTTTGGAAATCCCGCTGAAACTTTGGACATTCTCGCGAAGGGTTCCCAATCCCCGACAAGACTGGTACCCTTTCACGTCCAAATCTCTCAAACTCCGGGAGAGATTCTCAAAACCAAGGTTGACATGTTTCGAGTTCCTCTCAACATTTTGGAAATCCCGCTGAAACTTTGGACATTCTGGCGAAGGGTTCCCAATCCCCGACAAGACTGGTACCCTTTCACGTCCAAATCTCTCAAACTCCGGGAGAGATTCTCAAAACCAAGGTTGACATGTTTCGAGTTCCTTTCAACATTTTGGAAATCCCGCTGAAACTTTGGACATTCTGGCGAAGGGTTCCGATCCCCGACAAGACTGGTAGCCTTTCACGTCCAAATCTCTCAAACTCCGGGAGAGATTCTCAAAACCAAGGTTGACATGTTTCGAGTTCCTCTCAACATTTTGGAAATCCCGCTGAAACTTTGGACATTCTCGCGAAGGGTTCCCAATCCCCGACAAGACTGGTAGCCTTTCACGTCCAAATCTCTCAAACTCCGGGAGAGATTCTCAAAACCAAGGTTGACATGTTTCGAGTTCCTTTCAACATTTTGGAAATCCCGCTGAAACTTTGGACATTCTCGCAAAGGGTTCCCAATCCCCGACAAGACTGGTACCCTTTCACGTCCAAATCTCTCAAACTCCGGGAGAGATTCTCAAAACCAAGGTTGACATGTTTCGAGTTCCTTTCAACATTTTGGAAATCCCGCTGAAACTTTGGACATTCTGGCGAAGAGTTCCCAATCCCCGACAAGACTGGTACTCTTTCACGTCCAAATCTCTCAAACTCCGGGAGAGATTCTCAAAACCAAGGTTGACATGCTTCGAGTTCCTTTCAACATTTTTCGAAATCCCGCTGAAATTTTGGACATTCTCGTGAAGGGTTCCCAATCCCCGACAAGACTGGAACCCTTTCATGTCCAAATCTCTCAAACTCCGGGAGAGATTCTCAAAACCAAGGTTGACATGTTTCGAGTTCCTTTCAACATTTTGGAAATCCCGCTGAAACTTTGGACATTCTGGCGAAGGGTTCCCAATCCCCGACAAGACTGGTACCCTTTCACGTCCAAATCTCTCAAACTCCGGGAGAGATTCTCAAAACCAAGGTTGAAATGCTTCGAGTTCCTTTCAACATTTTTCGAAATCCCGCTGAAATTTTGGACATTCTCGCGAAGGGTTCCCAATCCCCGACAAGACTGGTACCCTTTCATGTCCAAATCTCTCAAACTCCGGGAGAGATTCTCAAAACCAAGGTTGACATGTTTCGAGTTCCTTTCAACATTTTGGAAATCCCGCTGAAACTTTGGACATTCTCGCGAAGGGTTCCCAATCCCCGACAAGACTGGTACCCTTTCACGTCCAAATCTCTCAAACTCCGGGAGAGATTCTCAAAACCAAGGTTGACATGTTTCGAGTTCCTTTCAACATTTTGGAAATCCCGCTGAAACTTTGGACATTCTCGCGAAGGGTTCCGATCCCCGACAAGACTGGTAGCCTTTCACGTCCAAATCTCTCAAACTCCGGGAGAGATTCTCAAAACCAAGGTTGACATGTTTCGAGTTCCTCTCAACATTTTGGAAATCCCGCTGAAACTTTGGACATTCTCGCGAAGGGTTCCCAATCCCCGACAAGACTGGTACCCTTTCACGTCCAAATCTCTCAAACTCCGGGAGAGATTCTCAAAACCAAGGTTGACATGTTTCGAGTTCCTCTCAACATTTTGGAAATCCCGCTGAAACTTTGGACATTCTGGCGAAGGGTTCCCAATCCCCGACAAGACTGGTACCCTTTCACGTCCAAATCTCTCAAACTCCGGGAGAGATTCTCAAAACCAAGGTTGACATGTTTCGAGTTCCTTTCAACATTTTGGAAATCCCGCTGAAACTTTGGACATTCTGGCGAAGGGTTCCGATCCCCGACAAGACTGGTAGCCTTTCACGTCCAAATCTCTCAAACTCCGGGAGAGATTCTCAAAACCAAGGTTGACATGTTTCGAGTTCCTCTCAACATTTTGGAAATCCCGCTGAAACTTTGGACATTCTCGCGAAGGGTTCCCAATCCCCGACAAGACTGGTAGCCTTTCACGTCCAAATCTCTCAAACTCCGGGAGAGATTCTCAAAACCAAGGTTGACATGTTTCGAGTTCCTTTCAACATTTTGGAAATCCCGCTGAAACTTTGGACATTCTCGCAAAGGGTTCCCAATCCCCGACAAGACTGGTACCCTTTCACGTCCAAATCTCTCAAACTCCGGGAGAGATTCTCAAAACCAAGGTTGACATGTTTCGAGTTCCTTTCAACATTTTGGAAATCCCGCTGAAACTTTGGACATTCTGGCGAAGAGTTCCCAATCCCCGACAAGACTGGTACTCTTTCACGTCCAAATCTCTCAAACTCCGGGAGAGATTCTCAAAACCAAGGTTGACATGCTTCGAGTTCCTTTCAACATTTTTCGAAATCCCGCTGAAATTTTGGACATTCTCGTGAAGGGTTCCCAATCCCCGACAAGACTGGAACCCTTTCATGTCCAAATCTCTCAAACTCCGGGAGAGATTCTCAAAACCAAGGTTGACATGTTTCGAGTTCCTTTCAACATTTTGGAAATCCCGCTGAAACTTTGGACATTCTCGCGAAGGGTTCCCAATCCCCGACAAGACTGGTACCCTTTCACGTCCAAATCTCTCAAACTCCGGGAGAGATTCTCAAAACCAAGGTTGACCTGTTTCGAGTTCCTTTCAACATTTTGGAAATCCCGCTGAAACTTTGGACATTCTGGCGAAGGGTTCCGATCCCCGACAAGACTGGTACCCTTTCACGTCCAAATCTCTCAAACTGTGGGAGAGATTCTCAAAACCAAGGTTGACATGTTTCGAGTTCCTCTCAACATTTTGGAAATCCCGCTGAAACTTTGGACATTCTGGCGAAGGGTTCCGATCCCCGACAAGACTGGTACCCTTTCACGTCCAAATCTCTCAAACTGTGGGAGAGATTCTCAAAACCAAGGTTGACATGTTTCGAGTTCCTCTCAACATTTTGGAAATCCCGCTGAAACTTTGGACATTCTCGCGAAGGGTTCCCAATCCCCGACAAGACTGGTACCCTTTCACGTCCAAATCTCTCAAACTCCGGGAGAGATTCTCAAAACCAAGGTTGACATGTTTCGAGTTCCTCTCAACATTTTGGAAATCCCGCTGAAACTTTGGACATTCTCGTGAAGGGTTCCCAATCCCCGACAAGACTGGTACCCTTTCACGTCCAAATGTCTCAAACTCCGGGAGAAGATTCTCAAAACCAAGGTTGACATGTTTCGAGTTCCTCTCAACATTTTGGAAATCCCGCTGAAACTTTGGACATTCTGGCGAAGGGTTCCCAATCCCCGACAAGACTGGTACCCTTTCACGTCCAAATCTCTCAAACTCCGCGAGAGATTCTCAAAACCAAGGTTGACATGTTTCGAGTTCCTCACAACATTTTGGAAATCCCGCTGAAACTTTGGACATTCTCGCGAAGGGTTCCCAATCCCCGACAAGACTGGTACCTTTTCACGTCCAAATCTATCAAACTCCGGGAGAGATTCTCAAAACCAAGGTTGACATGTTTCGAGTTCCTCTCAACATTTTGGAAATCCCGCTGAAACTTTGGACATTCTCGTGAAGGGTTCCCAATCCCCGACAAGACTGGTACCCTTTCACGTCCAAATCTCTCAAACTCCGGGAGAGATTCTCAAAACCAAGGTTGACATGTTTCGAGTTCCTTTCAACGTTTTGGAAATCACGGTGAAACTTTGGACATTCTGGCGAAGGGTTCCCAATCCCCGACAAGACTGGTACCCTTTCACGTCCAAATCTCTCAAACTCCGGGAGAGATTCTCAAAACCAAGGTTGACATGTTTCGAGTTCCTCTCAACATTTTGGAAATCCCGCTGAAACTTTGGACATTCTCGCGAAGGGTTCCCAATCCCCGACAAGACTGGTACCCTTTCACGTCCAAATCTCTCAAACTCCGGGAGAGATTCTCAAAACCAAGGTTGACATGTTTCGAGTTCCTTTCAACATTTTGGAAATCCCGCTGAAACTTTGGACATTGTCGCGAAGGGTTCCCAATCCCCGACAAGACTGGTAGCCTTTCACGTCCAAATCTCTCAAACTCCGGGAGAGATTCTCAAAACCAAGGTTGACATGTTTCGAGTTCCTCTCAACATTTTGGAAATCCCGCTGAAACTTTGGACATTCTCGCGAAGGGTTCCCAATCCCCGACAAGACTGGTACCCTTTCACGTCCAAATCTCTCAAACTCCGGGAGAGATTCTCAAAACCAAGGTTGACATGTTTCGAGTTCCTTTCAACATTTTGGAAATCCCGCTGAAACTTTGGACATTCTGGCGAAGGGTTCCCAATCCCCGACAAGACTGGTACCCTTTCACGTCCAAATCTCTCAAACTCCGGGAGAGATTCTCAAAACCAAGGTTGACATGTTTCGAGTTCCTTTCAACATTTTGGAAATCCCGCTGAAACTTTGGACATTCTGGCGAAGGGTTCCGATCCCCGACAAGACTGGTAGCCTTTCACGTCCAAATCTCTCAAACTCCGGGAGAGATTCTCAAAACCAAGGTTGACATGTTTCGAGTTCCTCTCAACATTTTGGAAATCCCGCTGAAACTTTGGACATTCTCGCGAAGGGTTCCCAATCCCCGACAAGACTGGTACCCTTTCACGTCCAAATCTCTCAAACTCCGGGAGAGATTCTCAAAACCAAGGTTGACATGTTTCGAGTTCCTCTCAACATTTTGGAAATCCCGCTGAAACTTTGGACATTCTCGCGAAGGGTTCCCAATCCCCGACAAGACTGGTACCCTTTCACGTCCAAATCTCTCAAACTCCGGGAGAAGATTCTCAAAACCAAGGTTGACATGTTTCGAGTTCCTCTCAACATTTTGGAAATCCCG
The DNA here is from genome assembly GCF_964273445.1 of Streptopelia decaocto. Taxonomy (NCBI): domain Eukaryota; kingdom Metazoa; phylum Chordata; class Aves; order Columbiformes; family Columbidae; genus Streptopelia; species Streptopelia decaocto. The sequence continues at coordinate 1,704,587 of NW_028115436.1, read as the reverse complement.
CTGAAACTTTGGACATTGTCGCGAAGGGTTCCCAATCCCCGACAAGACTGGTACCCTTTCACGTCCAAATCTCTCAAACTCCGGGAGAGATTCTCAAAACCAAGGTTGACATGTTTCGAGTTCCTTTCAACATTTTGGAAATGAAGCTGAAACTTTGGACATTCTCGCGAAGGGTTCCCAATCCCCGACAAGACTGGTACCTTTTCACGTCCAAATCTCTCAAACTCCGGGAGAGATTCTCAAAACCAAGGTTGACATGTTTCGAGTTCCTCTCAACATTTTGGAAATCCCGCTGAAACTTTGGACATTCTCGCGAAGGGTTCCCAATCCCCGACAAGACTGGTACCCTTTCACGTCCAAATCTCTCAAACTCCGGGAGAGATTCTCAAAACCAAGGTTGACATGTTTCGAGTTCCTTTCAACATTTTGGAAATCCCGCTGAAACTTTGGACATTCTCGCGAAGGGTTCCCAATCCCCGACAAGACTGGTACCCTTTCACGTCCAAATCTCTCAAACTCCGGGAGAGATTCTCAAAACCAAGGTTGACATGTTTCGAGTTCCTTTCAACATTTTGGAAATCCCGCTGAAACTTTGGACATTCTCGCGAAGGGTTCCCAATCCCCGACAAGACTGGTACCCTTTCACGTCCAAATCTCTCAAACTCCGGGAGAGATTCTCAAAACCAAGTTTGACATGTTTCGAGTTCCTTTGAACGTTTTGGAAATCCCGCTGAAACTTAGGACATTCTCGCGAAGGGTTCCCAATCCCCGACAAGACTGGTACCCTTTCACGTCCAAATCTCTCAAACTCCGGGAGAGATTCTCAAAACCAAGGTTGACATGTTTCGAGTTCCTCTCAACATTTTGGAAATCCCACTGAAACTTTGGACATTCTCGCGAAGGGTTCCCAATCCCCGACAAGACTGGTACCCTTTCACGTCCAAATCTCTCAAACTCCGGGAGAGATTCTCAAAACCAAGGTTGACATGCTTCGAGTTCCTTTCAACATTTTGGAAATCCCGCTGAAACTTTGGACATTCTCGCGAAGGGTTCCGATCCCCGACAAGACTGGTACCCTTTCACGTCCAAATCTCTCAAACTCCGGGAGAGATTCTCAAAACCAAGGTTGACATGTTTCGAGTTCCTCTCAACATTTTGGAAATCCCGCTGAAACTTTGGACATTCTCGCGAAGGGTTCCCAATCCCCGACAAGACTGGTACCCTTTCACGTCCAAATCTCTCAAACTCCGGGAGAGATTCTCAAAACCAAGGTTGACATGTTTCGAGTTCCTTTCAACATTTTGGAAATCCCGCTGAAACTTTGGACATTGTCGCGAAGGGTTCCCAATCCCCGACAAGACTGGTACCCTTTCACGTCCAAATCTCTCAAACTCCGGGAGAGATTCTCAAAACCAAGGTTGACATGTTTCGAGTTCCTCTCAACATTTTGGAAATCCCGCTGAAACTTTGGACATTCTGGCGAAGGGTTCCCAATCCCCGACAAGACTGGTACCCTTTCACGTCCAAATCTCTCAAACTCCGGGAGAGATTCTCAAACCAAGGTTGACATGTTTCGAGTTCCTCTCAACGTTTTGGAAATCCCGCTGAAACTTTGGACATTCTTGCGAAGGTTTCCCAATCCCCGACAAGACTGGTACCCTTTCACGTCCAAATCTCTCAAACTCCGGGAGAGATTCTCAAAACCAAGGTTGACATGTTTCGAGTTCCTTTCAACATTTTGGAAATCCCGCTGAAACTTTGGACATTCTCGCGAAGGGTTCCCAATCCCCGACAAGACTGGTACCCTTTCACGTCCAAATCTCTCAAACTCCGGGAGAGATTCTCAAAACCAAGGTTGACATGTTTCGAGTTCCTCTCAACATTTTGCAAATCCCACTGAAACTTTGGACATTCTCGCGAAGGGTTCCCAATCCCCGACAAGACTGGTACCCTTTCACGTCCAAATCTCTCAAACTCCGGGAGAGATTCTCAAAACCAAGGTTGACATGTTTCGAGTTCCTTTCAACATTTTGGAAATCCCGCTGAAACTTTGGACATTCTCGCGAAGGGTTCCGATCCCCGACAAGACTGGTACCCTTTCACGTCCAAATCTCTCAAACTCCGGGAGAGATTCTCAAAACCAAGGTTGACATGTTTCGAGTTCCTCTCAACATTTTGGAAATCCCGCTGAAACTTTGGACATTCTCGCGAAGGGTTCCCAATCCCCGACAAGACTGGTACCCTTTCACGTCCAAATCTCTCAAACTCCGGGAGAGATTCTCAAAACCAAGGTTGACATGTTTCGAGTTCCTTTCAACGTTTTGGAAATCCCGCTGAAACTTTGGACATTCTGGTGAAGGGTTCCCAATCCCCGACAAGAGTGGTACCCTTTCACGTCCAAATCTCTCAAACTCCGGGAGAGATTCTCAAAACCAAGGTTGACATGTTTCGAGTTCCTCTCAACATTTTGGAAATCCCGCTGAAACTTTGGACATTCTGGCGAAGGGTTCCCAATCCCCGACAAGACTGGTACCCTTTCACGTCCAAATCTCTCAAACTCTGGGAGAGATTCTCAAAACCAAGGTTGACATGTTTCGAGTTCCTTTCAACGTTTTGGAAATCCCGCTGAAACTTTGGACATTCTTGCGAAGGTTTCCCAATCCCCGACAAGACTGGTACCCTTTCACGTCCAAATCTCTCAAACTCCGGGAGAGATTCTCAAAACCAAGGTTGACATGTTTCGAGTTCCTTTCAACATTTTGGAAATCCCGCTGAAACTTTGGACATTCTCGCGAAGGGTTCCCAATCCCCGACAAGACTGGTACCCTTTCACGTCCAGATCTCTCAAACTCCGGGAGAGATTCTCAAAACCAAGGTTGACATGTTTCGAGTTCCTCTCAACATTTTGGAAATCCCGCTGAAACTTTGGACATTCTCGCGAAGGGTTCCCAATCCCCGACAAGACTGGTACCCTTTCACGTCCAAATCTCTCAAACTCCGGGAGAGATTCTCAAAACCAAGGTGGACATGTTTCGAGTTCGTCTCAACATTTTGCAAATCCCGCTGAAACTTTGGACATTCTCGCGAAGGGTTCGCAGTCCCTGACAAGACTGGTACCCTTACACGTCCAAATCTCTCAAACTCCGGGAGAGATTCTCAAAACCAAGGTTGACATGTTTCGAGTTCCTTTCAACATTTTGGAAATCCCGCTGAAACTTTGGACATTCTGGCGAAGGGTTCCCAATCCCCGACAAGACTTGTACCCTTTCACGTCCAAATCTCTCAAACTCCGGGAGAGATTCTCAAAACCAAGGTTGACATGCTTCGAGTTCCTTTCAACATTTTGGAAATCCCGCTGGAACTTTGGACATTCTCGCGAAGGGTTCCCAATCCCCGACAAGACTGGTACCCTTTCACGTCCAAATCTCTCAAACTCCGGGAGAGATTCTCAAAACCAAGGTTGACATGTTTCGAGTTCCTTTCAACATTTTGGAAATCCCGCTGAAACTTTGGACATTCTCGCGAAGGGTTCCCAATCCCCGACAAGACTGGTACCCTTTCACGTCCAAATCTCTCAAACTCCGGGAGAGATTCTCAAAACCAAGGTTGACATGTTTCGAGTTCCTTTCAACATTTTGGAAATCCCGCTGAAACTTTGGACATTCTCGCGAAGGGTTCCCAATCCCCGACAAGACTGGTACCCTTTCACGTCCAAATCTCTCAAACTCCGGGAGAGATTCTCAAAACCAAGTTTGACATGTTTCGAGTTCCTTTGAACGTTTTGGAAATCCCGCTGAAACTTTGGACATTCTCGCGAAGGGTTCCCAATCCCCGACAAGACTGGTACCCTTTCACGTCCAAATCTCTCAAACTCCGGGAGAGATTCTCAAAACCAAGGTTGACATGTTTCGAGTTCCTCTCAACATTTTGGAAATCCCACTGAAACTTTGGACATTCTCGCGAAGGGTTCCCAATCCCCGACAAGACTGGTACCCTTTCACGTCCAAATCTCTCAAACTCCGGGAGAGATTCTCAAAACCAAGGTTGACATGCTTCGAGTTCCTTTCAACATTTTGGAAATCCCGCTGAAACTTTGGACATTCTCGCGAAGGGTTCCGATCCCCGACAAGACTGGTACCCTTTCACGTCCAAATCTCTCAAACTCCGGGAGAGATTCTCAAAACCAAGGTTGACATGTTTCGAGTTCCTCTCAACATTTTGGAAATCCCGCTGAAACTTTGGACATTCTCGCGAAGGGTTCCCAATCCCCGACAAGACTGGTACCCTTTCACGTCCAAATCTCTCAAACTCCGGGAGAGATTCTCAAAACCAAGGTTGACATGTTTCGAGTTCCTTTCAACATTTTGGAAATCCCGCTGAAACTTTGGACATTGTCGCGAAGGGTTCCCAATCCCCGACAAGACTGGTACCCTTTCACGTCCAAATCTCTCAAACTCCGGGAGAGATTCTCAAAACCAAGGTTGACATGTTTCGAGTTCCTCTCAACATTTTGGAAATCCCGCTGAAACTTTGGACATTCTGGCGAAGGGTTCCCAATCCCCGACAAGACTGGTACCCTTTCACGTCCAAATCTCTCAAACTCCGGGAGAGATTCTCAAACCAAGGTTGACATGTTTCGAGTTCCTCTCAACGTTTTGGAAATCCCGCTGAAACTTTGGACATTCTTGCGAAGGTTTCCCAATCCCCGACAAGACTGGTACCCTTTCACGTCCAAATCTCTCAAACTCCGGGAGAGATTCTCAAAACCAAGGTTGACATGTTTCGAGTTCCTTTCAACATTTTGGAAATCCCGCTGAAACTTTGGACATTCTCGCGAAGGGTTCCCAATCCCCGACAAGACTGGTACCCTTTCACGTCCAAATCTCTCAAACTCCGGGAGAGATTCTCAAAACCAAGGTTGACATGTTTCGAGTTCCTCTCAACATTTTGCAAATCCCACTGAAACTTTGGACATTCTCGCGAAGGGTTCCCAATCCCCGACAAGACTGGTACCCTTTCACGTCCAAATCTCTCAAACTCCGGGAGAGATTCTCAAAACCAAGGTTGACATGTTTCGAGTTCCTTTCAACATTTTGGAAATCCCGCTGAAACTTTGGACATTCTCGCGAAGGGTTCCGATCCCCGACAAGACTGGTACCCTTTCACGTCCAAATCTCTCAAACTCCGGGAGAGATTCTCAAAACCAAGGTTGACATGTTTCGAGTTCCTCTCAACATTTTGGAAATCCCGCTGAAACTTTGGACATTCTCGCGAAGGGTTCCCAATCCCCGACAAGACTGGTACCCTTTCACGTCCAAATCTCTCAAACTCCGGGAGAGATTCTCAAAACCAAGGTTGACATGTTTCGAGTTCCTTTCAACGTTTTGGAAATCCCGCTGAAACTTTGGACATTCTGGTGAAGGGTTCCCAATCCCCGACAAGAGTGGTACCCTTTCACGTCCAAATCTCTCAAACTCCGGGAGAGATTCTCAAAACCAAGGTTGACATGTTTCGAGTTCCTCTCAACATTTTGGAAATCCCGCTGAAACTTTGGACATTCTGGCGAAGGGTTCCCAATCCCCGACAAGACTGGTACCCTTTCACGTCCAAATCTCTCAAACTCTGGGAGAGATTCTCAAAACCAAGGTTGACATGTTTCGAGTTCCTTTCAACGTTTTGGAAATCCCGCTGAAACTTTGGACATTCTTGCGAAGGTTTCCCAATCCCCGACAAGACTGGTACCCTTTCACGTCCAAATCTCTCAAACTCCGGGAGAGATTCTCAAAACCAAGGTTGACATGTTTCGAGTTCCTTTCAACATTTTGGAAATCCCGCTGAAACTTTGGACATTCTCGCGAAGGGTTCCCAATCCCCGACAAGACTGGTACCCTTTCACGTCCAGATCTCTCAAACTCCGGGAGAGATTCTCAAAACCAAGGTTGACATGTTTCGAGTTCCTCTCAACATTTTGGAAATCCCGCTGAAACTTTGGACATTCTCGCGAAGGGTTCCCAATCCCCGACAAGACTGGTACCCTTTCACGTCCAAATCTCTCAAACTCCGGGAGAGATTCTCAAAACCAAGGTGGACATGTTTCGAGTTCCTCTCAACATTTTGCAAATCCCGCTGAAACTTTGGACATTCTCGCGAAGGGTTCGCAGTCCCTGACAAGACTGGTACCCTTACACGTCCAAATCTCTCAAACTCCGGGAGAGATTCTCAAAACCAAGGTTGACATGTTTCGAGTTCCTTTCAACATTTTGGAAATCCCGCTGAAACTTTGGACATTCTGGCGAAGGGTTCCCAATCCCCGACAAGACTTGTACCCTTTCACGTCCAAATCTCTCAAACTCCGGGAGAGATTCTCAAAACCAAGGTTGACATGCTTCGAGTTCCTTTCAACATTTTGGAAATCCCGCTGGAACTTTGGACATTCTCGCGAAGGGTTCCCAATCCCCGACAAGACTGGTACCCTTTCACGTCCAAATCTCTCAAACTCCGGGAGAGATTCTCAAAACCAAGGTTGACATGTTTCGAGTTCCTTTCAACATTTTGGAAATCCCGCTGAAACTTTGGACATTCTCGCGAAGGGTTCCCAATCCCCGACAAGACTGGTACCCTTTCACGTCCAAATCTCTCAAACTCCGGGAGAGATTCTCAAAACCAAGGTTGACATGTTTCGAGTTCCTTTCAACATTTTGGAAATCCCGCTGAAACTTTGGACATTCTCGCGAAGGGTTCCCAATCCCCGACAAGACTGGTACCCTTTCACGTCCAAATCTCTCAAACTCCGGGAGAGATTCTCAAAACCAAGTTTGACATGTTTCGAGTTCCTTTGAACGTTTTGGAAATCCCGCTGAAACTTTGGACATTCTCGCGAAGGGTTCCCAATCCCCGACAAGACTGGTACCCTTTCACGTCCAAATCTCTCAAACTCCGGGAGAGATTCTCAAAACCAAGGTTGACATGTTTCGAGTTCCTCTCAACATTTTGGAAATCCCACTGAAACTTTGGACATTCTCGCGAAGGGTTCCCAATCCCCGACAAGACTGGTACCCTTTCACGTCCAAATCTCTCAAACTCCGGGAGAGATTCTCAAAACCAAGGTTGACATGCTTCGAGTTCCTTTCAACATTTTGGAAATCCCGCTGAAACTTTGGACATTCTCGCGAAGGGTTCCGATCCCCGACAAGACTGGTACCCTTTCACGTCCAAATCTCTCAAACTCCGGGAGAGATTCTCAAAACCAAGGTTGACATGTTTCGAGTTCCTCTCAACATTTTGGAAATCCCGCTGAAACTTTGGACATTCTCGCGAAGGGTTCCCAATCCCCGACAAGACTGGTACCCTTTCACGTCCAAATCTCTCAAACTCCGGGAGAGATTCTCAAAACCAAGGTTGACATGTTTCGAGTTCCTTTCAACATTTTGGAAATCCCGCTGAAACTTTGGACATTGTCGCGAAGGGTTCCCAATCCCCGACAAGACAGGTACCCTTTCACGTCCAAATCTCTCAAACTCCGGGAGAGATTCTCAAAACCAAGGTTGACATGTTTCGAGTTCCTCTCAACATTTTGGAAATCCCGCTGAAACTTTGGACATTCTGGCGAAGGGTTCCCAATCCCCGACAAGACTGGTACCCTTTCACGTCCAAATCTCTCAAACTCCGGGAGAGATTCTCAAACCAAGGTTGACATGTTTCGAGTTCCTCTCAACGTTTTGGAAATCCCGCTGAAACTTCGGACATTCTTGCGAAGGGTTCCCAATCCCCGACAAGACTGGTACCCTTTCACGTCCAAATCTCTCAAACTCCGGGAGAGATTCTCAAAACCAAGGTTGACATGTTTCGAGTTCCTTTCAACATTTTGGAAATCCCGCTGAAACTTTGGACATTCTCGCGAAGGGTTCCCAATCCCCGACAAGACTGGTACCCTTTCACGTCCAAATCTCTCAAACTCCGGGAGAGATTCTCAAAACCAAGGTTGACATGTTTCGAGTTCCTCTCAACATTTTGCAAATCCCACTGAAACTTTGGACATTCTCGCGAAGGGTTCCCAATCCCCGACAAGACTGGTACCCTTTCACGTCCAAATCTCTCAAACTCCGGGAGAGATTCTCAAAACCAAGGTTGACATGTTTCGAGTTCCTTTCAACATTTTGGAAATCCCGCTGAAACTTTGGACATTCTCGCGAAGGGTTCCGATCCCCGACAAGACTGGTACCCTTTCACGTCCAAGTCTCTCAAACTCCGGGAGAGATTCTCAAAACCAAGGTTGACATGTTTCGAGTTCCTCTCAACATTTTGGAAATCCCGCTGAAACTTTGGACATTCTCGCGAAGGGTTCCCAATCCCCGACAAGACTGATACCCTTTCACGTCCAAATCTCTCAAACTCCGGGAGAGATTCTCAAAACCAAGGTTGACATGTTTCGAGTTCCTTTCAACGTTTTTGAAATCCCGCTGAAACTTTGGACATTCTGGTGAAGGGTTCCCAATCCCCGACAAGACTGGTACCCTTTCACGTCCAAATCTCTCAAACTCCGGGAGAAATTCTCAAAACCAAGGTTGACATGTTTCGAGTTCCTCTCAACATTTTGGAAATCCCGCTGAAACTTTGGACATTCTGGCGAAGGGTTCCCAATCCCCGACAAGACTGGTACCCTTTCACGTCCAAATCTCTCAAACTCCGGGAGAGATTCTCAAAACCAAGGTTGACATGTTTCGAGTTCCTTTCAACGTTTTGGAAATCCCGCTGAAACTTTGGACATTCTTGCGAAGGTTTCCCAATCCCCGACAAGACTGGTACCCTTTCACGTCCAAATCTCTCAAACTCCGGGAGAGATTCTCAAAACCAAGGTTGACATGTTTCGAGTTCCTTTCAACATTTTGGAAATCCCGCTGAAACTTTGGACATTCTCGCGAAGGGTTCCCAATCCCCGACAAGACTGGTACCCTTTCATGTCCAAATCTCTCAAACTCCGGGAGAGATTCTCAAAACCAAGGTTGACATGTTTCGAGTTCCTTTCAACATTTTGGAAATCCCGCTGAAACTTTGGACATTCTGGCGAAGGGTTCCGATCCCCGACAAGACTGGTACCCTTTCACGTCCAAATCTCTCAAACTCCGGGAGAGATTCTCAAAACCAAGGTTGACATGTTTCGAGTTCCTCTCAACATTTTGGAAATCCCGCTGAAACTTTGGACATTCTCGCGAAGGGTTCCCAATCCCCGACAAGACTGGTACCCTTTCACGTCCAAATCTCTCAAACTCCGGGAGAGATTCTCAAAACCAAGGTTGACATGTTTCGAGTTCCTCTCAACATTTTGGAAATCCCGCTGAAACTTTGGACATTCTCGCGAAGGGTTCCCAATCCCCGACAAGACTGGTACCCTTTCACGTCCAAATCTCTCAAACTCCGGGAGAAGATTCTCAAAACCAAGCTTGACATGTTTCGAGTTCCACTCAACATTTTGGAAATCCCGCTGAAACTTTGGACATTCTCGCGAAGGGTTCCCAATCCCCGACAAGACTGGTACCCTTTCACGTCCAAATCTCTCAAACTCCGGGAGAGATTCTCAAAACCAAGGTTGACATGTTTCGAGTTCCTTTCAACATTTTGGAAATCCCGCTGAAACTTTGGACATTCTTGCGAAGGGTTCCCAATCCCCGACAAAACTGGTACCTTTTCACGTCCAAATCTCTCAAACTCCGGGAGAGATTCTCAAAACCAAGGTTGACATGTTTCGAGTTCCTCTCAACATTTTGGAAATCCCGCTGAAACTTTGGACATTCTCGCGAAGGGTTCCCAATCCCCGACAAGACTGGTACCCTTTCACATCCAATTCTCTCAAACTCCGGGAGAGATTCTCAAAACCAAGGTTGACATGTTTCGAGTTCCTTTCAACGTTTTGGAAATCCCGCTGAAACTTTGGACATTCTCGCGAAGGGTTCCCAATCTCCGACAAGACTGGTACCCTTTCACGTCCAAATCTCTCAAACTCCGGGAGAGATTCTCAAAACCAAGTTTGACATGTTTCGAGTTCCTCTCAACATTTTGGAAATCCCGCTGAAACTTTGGACATTCTCGCGAAGGGTTCCCAATCCCCGACAAGACTGGTACCCTTTCACGTCCAAATCTCTCAAACTCCGGGAGAAGATTCTCAAAACCAAGCTTGACATGTTTCGAGTTCCTCTCAACATTTTGGAAATCCCGCTGAAACTTTGGACATTCTCGCGAAGGGTTCCCAATCCCCGACAAGACTGGTACCCTTTCACGTCCAAATCTCTCAAACTCCGGGAGAGATTCTCAAAACCAAGGTTGACATGTTTCGAGTTCCTTTCAACATTTTGGAAATCCCGCTGAAACTTTGGACATTCTGGCGAGGGGTTCCGATCCCCGACAAGACTGGTACCCTTTCACGTCCAAATCTCTCAAACTCCGGGAGAGATTCTCAAAACTAAGGTTGACATGTTTCGAGTTCCTCTCAACATTTTGGAAATCCCGCTGAAACTTTGGACATTCTCGCGAAGGGTTCCCAATCCCCGACAAGACTGGTACCCTTTCACGTCCAAATCTCTCAAACTCCGGGAGAGATTCTCAAAACCAAGGTTGACATGTTTCGAGTTCCTTTCAACATTTTGGAAATTCCGCTGAAACTTTGGACATTCTCGCAAAGGGATCCCAATCCCTGACAAGACTGGTACCCTTTCACGTCCAAATCTCTCAAACTCCGGGAGAAGATTCTCAAAACCAAGGTTGACATGTTTCGAGTTCCTCTCAACATTTTGGAAATCCCGCTGAAACTTTGGACATTCTCGCGAAGGGTTCCCAATCCCCGACAAGACTGGTACCCTTTCACGTCCAAATCTCTCAAACTCCGGGAGAGATTCTCAAAACCAAGGTTGACATGTTTCGAGTTCCTCTCAACATTTTGGAAATCCCGCTGAAACTTTGGACATTCTTGCGAAGGGTTCCCAATCCCCGACAAAACTGGTACCTTTTCACGTCCAAATCTCTCAAACTCCGGGAGAGATTCTCAAAACCAAGGTTGACGTGTTTCGAGTTCCTTTCAACATTTTGGAAATCCCGCTGAAACTTTGGACATTCTTGCGAAGGGTTCCCAATCCCCGACAAGACTGGTACCCTTTCACATCCAATTCTCTCAAACTCCGGGAGAGATTCTCAAAACCAAGGTTGACATGTTTCGAGTTCCTTTCAACGTTTTGGAAATCCCGCTGAAACTTTGGACATTCTCGCGAAGGGTTCCCAATCTCCGACAAGACTGGTACCCTTTCACGTCCAAATCTCTCAAACTCCGGGAGAGATTCTCAAAACCAAGGTTGACATGTTTCGAGTTCCTTTCAACATTTTGGAAATCCCGCTGAAACTTTGGACATTCTCGCGAAGGGTTCCCAATCCCCGACAAGACTGGTACCCTTTCACGTCCAAATCTCTCAAACTCCGGGAGAGATTCTCAAAACCAAGGTTGACATGTTTCGAGTTCCTCTCAACATTTTGGAAATCCCGCTGAAACTTTGGACATTCTGGTGAAGGGTTCCGATCCCCGACAAGACTGGTACCCTTTCACGTCCAAATCTCTCAAACTCCGGGAGAGATTCTCAAAACTAAGGTTGACATGTTTCGAGTTCCTCTCAACATTTTGGAAATCCCGCTGAAACTTTGGACATTCTCGCGAAGGGTTCCCAATCCCCGACAAGACTGGTACCCTTTCACGTCCAAATCTCTCAAACTCCGGGAGAGATTCTCAAAACCAAGGTTGACATGTTTCGAGTTCCTCTCAACATTTTGGAAATCCCGCTGAAACTTTGGACATTCTCGCAAAGGGTTCCCAATCCCCGACAAGACTGGTACCCTTTCACGTCCAAATCTCTCAAACTCCGGGAGAAGATTCTCAAAACCAAGGTTCACACGTTTCGAGTTCCTCTCAACATTTTGGAAATCCCGCTGAAACTTTGGACATTCTCGCGAAGGGTTCCCAATCCCCGACAAGACTGGTACCCTTTCACGTCCAAATCTCTCAAACTCCGGGAGAGATTCTCAAAACCAAGGTTGACATGTTTCGAGTTCCTCTCAACATTTTGGAAATCCCGCTGAAACTTTGGACATTCTCGCGAAGGGTTCCCAATCCCCGACAAGACTGGTACCCTTTCACGTCCAAATCTCTCAAACTCCGGGAGAGATTCTCAAAACGAAGGTTGACATGTTTCGAGTTCCTTTCAACGTTTTGGAAATCACGCTGAAACTTTGGACATTCTGGCGAAGGGTTCCCAATCCCCGACAAGACTGGTACCCTTTCACGTCCAAATCTCTCAAACTCCGGGAGAGATTCTCAAAACCAAGGTTGACATGTTTCGAGTTCCTTTCAACATTTTGGAAATCCCGCTGAAACTTTGGACATTCTCGCGAAGGGTTCCCAATCCCCGACAAGACTGGTACCCTTTCACGTCCAAATCTCTCAAACTCCGGGAGAGATTCTCAAAACCAAGGTTGACATGTTTCGAGTTCCTCTCAACATTTTGGAAATCCCGCTGAAACTTTGGACATTCTCGCAAAGGGTTCCCAATCCCCGACAAGACTGGTACCCTTTCACGTCCAAATCTCTCAAACTCCGGGAGAGATTCTCAAAACCAAGGTTGACATGTTTCGAGTTCCTTTCAACATTTTGGCAATCCCGCTGAAACTTTGGACATTCTCGCGAAGGGTTCCCAATCCCCGACAAGACTGGTACCCTTTCACGTCCAAATCTCTCAAACTCCGGGAGAGATTCTCAAAACCAAGGTTGACATGTTTCGAGTTCCTTTCAACATTTTGGAAATCCCGCTGAAACTTTGGACATTCTGGCGAAGGGTTCCCAATCCCCGACAAGACTGGTACCCTTTCACGTGCAAATCTCTCAAACTCCGAGAGAGATTCTCAAAACCAAGGTTGACATGTTTCGAGTTCCTTTCAACGTTTTGGAAATCCCGCTGAAACTTTGGACATTCTGGCGAAGGGTTCCCAATCCCCGACAAGACTGGTACCCTTTCACGTCCAAATCTCTCAAACTCCGGGAGAGATTCTCAAAACCAAGGTTGACATGTTTCGAGTTCCTCTCAACATTTTGGAAATCCCGCTGAATCTTTGGACATTCTGGCGAAGGGTTCCCAATCCCCGACAAGACTGGTACCCTTTCACGTCCAAATCTCTCAAACTCTGGGAGAGATTCTCAAAACCAAGGTTGACATGTTTCGAGTTCCTTTCAACATTTTGGAAATCCCGCTGAAACTTTGGACATTCTCGCGAAGGGTTCCCAATCTCCGACAAGACTGGTACCCTTTCACGTCCAAATCTCTCAAACTCCGGGAGAGATTCTCAAAACCAAGGTTGACATGTTTCGAGTTCCTCTCAACATTTTGGAAATCCCGCTGAAACTTTGGACATTCTCGCGAAGGGTTCCCAATCCCCGACAAGACTGGTACCCTTTCACGTCCAAATCTCTCAAACTCCGGGAGAGATTCTCAAAACCAAGGTTGACATGTTTCGAGTTCCTCTCAACATTTTGGAAATCCCGCTGAAACTTTGGACATTCTCGCAAAGGGTTCCCAATCCCCGACAAGACTGGTACCCTTTCACGTCCAAATCTCTCAAACTCCGGGAGAGATTCTCAAAACCAAGGTTGACATGTTTCGAGTTCCTTTCAACATTTTGGCAATCCCGCTGAAACTTTGGACATTCTCGCGAAGGGTTCCCAATCCCCGACAAGACTGGTACCCTTTCACGTCCAAATCTCTCAAACTCCGGGAGAGATTCTCAAAACCAAGGTTGACATGTTTCGAGTTCCTTTCAACATTTTGGAAATCCCGCTGAAACTTTGGACATTCTGGCGAAGGGTTCCCAATCCCCGACAAGACTGGTACCCTTTCACGTGCAAATCTCTCAAACTCCGAGAGAGATTCTCAAAACCAAGGTTGACATGTTTCGAGTTCCTTTCAACGTTTTGGAAATCCCGCTGAAACTTTGGACATTCTGGCGAAGGGTTCCCAATCCCCGACAAGACTGGTACCCTTTCACGTCCAAATCTCTCAAACTCCGGGAGAGATTCTCAAAACCAAGGTTGACATGTTTCGAGTTCCTCTCAACATTTTGGAAATCCCGCTGAAACTTTGGACATTCTGGCGAAGGGTTCCCAATCCCCGACAAGACTGGTACCCTTTCACGTCCAAATCTCTCAAACTCTGGGAGAGATTCTCAAAACCAAGGTTGACATGTTTCGAGTTCCTTTCAACATTTTGGAAATCCCGCTGAAACTTTGGACATTCTCGCGAAGGGTTCCCAATCCCCGACAAGACTGGTACCCTTTCACGTCCAAATCTCTCAAACTCCGGGAGAGATTCTCAAAACCAAGGTTGACATGTTTCGAGTTCCTCTCAACATTTTGGAAATCCCGCTGAAACTTTGGACATTCTTGCGAAGGGTTCCCAATCCCCGACAAAACTGGTACCTTTTCACGTCCAAATCTCTCAAACTCCGGGAGAGATTCTCAAAACCAAGGTTGACATGTTTCGAGTTCCTTTCAACATTTTGGAAATCCCGCTGGAACTTTGGACATTCTCGTGAAGGGTTCCCAATCCCCGACAAGACTGGTACCCTTTCACATCCAAATCTCTCAAACTCCGGGAGAGATTCTCAAAACCAAGGTTGACATGTTTCGAGTTCCTTTCAACATTTTGGAAATCCCGCTGGAACTTTGGACATTCTCGCGAAGGGTTCCCAATCTCCGACAAGACTGGTACCCTTTCACGTCCAAATCTCTCAAACTCCGGCAGAGATTCTCAAAACCAAGGTTGACATGTTTCGAGTTCCTTTCAACGTTTTGGAAATCCCGCTAAAACTTTGGACATTCTGGCGAAGGGTTCCCAATCCCCGACAAGACTGGTACCCTTTCACGTCCAAATCTCTCAAACTCCGGGAGAGATTCTCAAAACCAAGGTTGACATGTTTCGAGTTCCTCTCAACATTTTGGAAATCCCGCTGAAACTTTGGACATTCTCGCGAAGGGTTCCCAATCCCCGACAAGACTGGTAGCCTTTCACGTCCAAATCTCTCAAACTCCGGGAGAGATTCTCAAAACCAAGGTTGACATGTTTCGAGTTCCTCTCAACATTTTGGAAATCCCGCTGAAACTTTGGACATTCTTGCGAAGGGTTCCCAATCCCCGACAAAACTGGTACCTTTTCACGTCCAAATCTCTCAAACTCCGGGAGAGATTCTCAAAACCAAGGTTGACGTGTTTCGAGTTCCTTTCAACATTTTGGAAATCCCGCTGAAACTTTGGACATTCTTGCGAAGGGTTCCCAATCCCCGACAAGACTGGTACCCTTTCACATCCAATTCTCTCAAACTCCGGGAGAGATTCTCAAAACCAAGGTTGACATGTTTCGAGTTCCTCTCACCATTTTGGAAATCCCGCTGAAACTTTGGACATTCTCGCGAAGGGTTCCCAATCTCCGACAAGACTGGTACCCTTTCACGTCCAAATCTCTCAAACTCCGGGAGAGATTCTCAAAACCAAGGTTGACATGTTTCGAGTTCCTTTCAACGTTTTGGAAATCCCGCTGAAACTTTGGACATTCTTGCGAAGGGTTCCCAATCCCCGACAAAACTGGTACCTTTTCACGTCCAAATCTCTCAAACTCCGGGAGAGATTCTCAAAACCAAGGTTGACATGTTTCGAGTTCCTTTCAACATTTTGGAAATCCCGCTGAAACTTTGGACATTCTCGCGAAGGGTTCCCAATCCCCGACAAGACTGGTACCCTTTCATGTCCAAATCTCTCAAACTCCGGGAGAGATTCTCAAAACCAAGGTTGACATGTTTCGAGTTCCTCTCAACCTTTTGGAAATCCCGCTGAAACTTTGGACATTCTCGCGAAGGGTTCCCAATCCCCGACAAGACTGGTACCCTTTCACGTCCAAATCTCTCAAACTCCGGGAGAGATTCTCAAAACCAAGGTTGACATGTTTCGAGTTCCTCTCAACATTTTGCAAATCCCACTGAAACTTTGGACATTCTCGCGAAGGGTTCCCAATCCCCGACAAGACTGGTACCCTTTCACGTCCAAATCTCTCAAACTCCGGGAGAGATTCTCAAAACCAAGGTTGACATGTTTCGAGTTCCTTTCAACATTTTGGAAATCCCGCTGAAACTTTGGACATTCTGGCGAAGGGTTCCGATCCCCGACAAGACTGGTACCCTTTCACGTCCAAATCTCTCAAACTCCGGGAGAGATTCTCAAAACCAAGGTTGACATGTTTCGAGTTCCTTTCAACATTTTGGAAATCCCGCTGAAACTTTGGACATTCTCGCGAAGGGTTCCCAATCCCCGACAAGACTGGTACCCTTTCACGTCCAAATCTCTCAAACTCCGGGAGAGATTCTCAAAACCAAGGTTGACATGTTTCGAGTTCCTCTCAACATTTTGGAAATCCCGCTGAAACTTTGGACATTCTCGCGAAGGGTTCCCAATCCCCGACAAGACTGGTACCCTTTCACGTCCAAATCTCTCAAACACCGGGAGAAGATTCTCAAAACCAAGGTTGACATGTTTCGAGTTCCTTTCAACATTTTGGAAATCCCGCTGAAACTTTGGACATTCTCGCGAAGGGTTCCCAATCCCCGACAAGACTGGTACCCTTTCACGTCCAAATCTCTCAAACTCCGGGAGAGATTCTCAAAACCAAGGTTGACATGTTTCGAGTTCCTTTCAACATTTTGGAAATCCCGCTGAAACTTTGGACATTCTGGCGAAGGGTTCCGATCCCCGACAAGACTGGTACCCTTTCACGTCCAAATCTCTCAAACTCCGGGAGAGATTCTCAAAACCAAGGTTGACATGTTTCGAGTTCCTTTCAACGTTTTGGAAATCCCGCTGAAACTTTGGACATTCTTGCGAAGGGTTCCCAATCCCCGACAAAACTGGTACCTTTTCACGTCCAAATCTCTCAAACTCCGGGAGAGATTCTCAAAACCAAGGTTGACATGTTTCGAGTTCCTTTCAACATTTTGGAAATCCCGCTGAAACTTTGGACATTCTCGCGAAGGGTTCCCAATCCCCGACAAGACTGGTACCCTTTCATGTCCAAATCTCTCAAACTCCGGGAGAGATTCTCAAAACCAAGGTTGACATGTTTCGAGTTCCTCTCAACCTTTTGGAAATCCCGCTGAAACTTTGGACATTCTCGCGAAGGGTTCCCAATCCCCGACAAGACTGGTACCCTTTCACGTCCAAATCTCTCAAACTCCGGGAGAGATTCTCAAAACCAAGGTTGACATGTTTCGAGTTCCTCTCAACATTTTGCAAATCCCACTGAAACTTTGGACATTCTCGCGAAGGGTTCCCAATCCCCGACAAGACTGGTACCCTTTCACGTCCAAATCTCTCAAACTCCGGGAGAGATTCTCAAAACCAAGGTTGACATGTTTCGAGTTCCTTTCAACATTTTGGAAATCCCGCTGAAACTTTGGACATTCTGGCGAAGGGTTCCGATCCCCGACAAGACTGGTACCCTTTCACGTCCAAATCTCTCAAACTCCGGGAGAGATTCTCAAAACCAAGGTTGACATGTTTCGAGTTCCTTTCAACATTTTGGAAATCCCGCTGAAACTTTGGACATTCTCGCGAAGGGTTCCCAATCCCCGACAAGACTGGTACCCTTTCACGTCCAAATCTCTCAAACTCCGGGAGAGATTCTCAAAACCAAGGTTGACATGTTTCGAGTTCCTCTCAACATTTTGGAAATCCCGCTGAAACTTTGGACATTCTCGCGAAGGGTTCCCAATCCCCGACAAGACTGGTACCCTTTCACGTCCAAATCTCTCAAACACCGGGAGAAGATTCTCAAAACCAAGGTTGACATGTTTCGAGTTCCTCTCAACATTTTGGAAATCCCGCTGAAACTTTGGACATTCTCGCGAAGGGTTCCCAATCCCCGACAAGACTGGTACCCTTTCACGTCCAAATCTCTCAAACTCCGGGAGAGATTCTCAAAACCAAGGTTGACATGTTTCGAGTTCCTCTCAACATTTTGGAAATCCCGCTGAAACTTTGGACATTCTCGCGAAGGGTTCCCAATCCCCGACAAGACTGGTACCTTTTCACGTCCAAATCTCTCAAACTCCGGGAGAGATTCTCAAAACCAAGGTTGACATGTTTCGAGTTCCTCTCAACATTTTGGAAATCCCGCTGAAACTTTGGACATTCTCGCGAAGGGTTCCCAATCCCCGACAAGACTGGAACCCTTTCACGTCCAAATCTCTCAATCTCCGGGAGAGATTCTCAAAACCAAGGTTGACATGTTTTGAGTTCCTTTCAACGTTTTGGAAATCCCGCTGAAACTTTGGACATTCTCGCGAAGGGTTCCCAATCCCCGACAAGACTGGTACCCTTTCACGTCCAAATCTCTCAAACTCCGGGAGAGATTCTCAAAACCAAGGTTGACATGTTTCGAGTTCCTTTCAACATTTTGGAAATCCCGCTGAAACTTTGGACATTGTCGCGAAGGGTTCCCAATCCCCGACAAGACTGGTACCCTTTCACGTCCAAATCTCTCAAACTCCGGGAGAGATTCTCAAAACCAAGGTTGACATGTTTCGAGTTCCTCTCAACATTTTGGAAATCCCGCTGAAACTTTGGACATTCTCGCGAAGGGTTCCCAATCCCCGACAAGACTGGTACCCTTTCACGTCCAAATCTCTCAAACTCCGGGAGAGATTCTCAAAACCAAGGTTGACATGTTTCGAGTTCCTTTCAACATTTTGGAAATCCCGCTGAAACTTTGGACATTCTCGCGAAGGGTTCCCAATCCCCGACAAGACTGGTACCCTTTCACGTCCAAATCTCTCAAACTCCGGGAGAGATTCTCAAAACCAAGGTTGACATGTTTCGAGTTCCTTTCAACATTTTGGAAATCCCGCTGAAACTCTGGACATTCTCGCGAAGGGTTCCCAATCCCCGACAAGACTGGTACCCTTTCACGTCCAAATCTCTCAAACTCCGGCAGAGATTCTCAAAACCAAGGTTGACATGTTTCGAGTTCCTTTCAACATTTTGGAAATCCCGCTGAAACTTTGGACATTCTCGCGAAGGGTTCCCAATCCCCGACAAGACTGGTACCCTTTCACGTCCAAATCTCTCAAACTCCGGGAGAGATTCTCAAAACCAAGGTTGACATGTTTCGAGTTCCTTTCAACATTTTGGAAATCCCGCTGAAACTCTGGACATTCTCGCGAAGGGTTCCCAATCCCCGACAAGACTGGTACCCTTTCACGTCCAAATCTCTCAAACTCCGGGAGAGATTCTCAAAACCAAGGTTGACATGTTTCGAGTTCCTCTCAACATTTTGGAAATCCCGCTGAAACTTTGGACATTCTCGCAAAGGGTTCCCAATCCCCGACAAGACTGGTACCCTTTCACGTCCAAATCTCTCAAACTCCGGGAGAGATTCTCAAAACCAAGGTTGACATGTTTCGAGTTCCTTTCAACGTTTTGGAAATCCCGCTGAAACTTTGGACATTCTCGCGAAGGGTTCCCAATCCCCGACAAGACTGGTACCCTTTCACGTCCAAATCTCTCAAACTCCGGGAGAGATTCTCAAAACCAAGGTTGACATGTTTCGAGTTCCTCTCAACATTTTGGAAATCCCGCTGAAACTTTGGACATTCTCGCGAAGGGTTCCCAATCCCCGACAAGACTGGTACCCTTTCACGTCCAAATCTCTCAAACTCCGGGAGAGATTCTCAAAACCAAGGTTAACATGTTTCGAGTTCCTTTCAACATTTTGGAAATCCCGCTGAAACTTTGGACATTCTCGCGAAGGGTTCCCAATCCCCGAAAAGACTGGTACCCTTTCACGTCCAAATCTCTCAAACTCCCGGAGAGATTCTCAAAACCAAGGTTGACATGTTTCGAGTTCCTTTCAATATTTTGGAAATCCCGCTGAAACTTTGGACATTCTCGTGAAGGGTTCCCAATCCCCGACAAGACTGGTACCCTTTCACGTCCAAATCTCTCAAACTCCGGGAGAGATTCTCAAAACCAAGGTTGACATGTTTCAAGTTCCTTTCAACATTTTGGAAATCCCGCTGAAACTCTGGACATTCTCGCGAAGGTTTCCCAATCCCCAACAAGACTGGTACCCTTTCACGTCCAAATCTCTCAAACTCCGGGAGAGATTCTCAAAACCAAGGTTGACATGTTTCGAGTTCCTTTCAACATTTTGGAAATCCCGCTGAAACTTTGGACATTCTGGCGAAGGGTTCCCAATCCCCGACAAGACTGGTACCCTTTCACGTCCAAATCTCTCAAACTCCGGGAGAGATTCTCAAAACCAAGGTTGACATGTTTCGAGTTCCTTTCAACATTTTGGAAATCCCGCTGAAACTTTGGACAATCTGGCGAAGGGTTCCCAATCCCCGACAAGACTGGTACCCTTTCACGTCCAAATCTCTCAAACTCCGGGCGAGATTCTCAAAACCAAGGTTGACATGTTTCGAGTTCCTTTCAACATTTTGGAAATCCCGCTGAAACTCTGGACATTCTCGCGAAGGGTTCCCATTCCCCGACAAGACTGGTACCCTTTCACGTCCAAATCTCTCAATCTCTGGGAGAGATTCTCAAAACCAAGGTTGACATGTTTCGAGTTCCTCTCAACATTTTGGAAATCCCGCTGAAACTTTGGACATTCTCGCGAAGGGTTCCCAATCCCCGACAAGACTGGTAGCCTTTCACGTCCAAATCTCTCAAACTCCGGGAGAGATTCTCAAAACCAAGGTTGACATGTTTCGAGTTCCTTTCAACGTTTTGGAAATCCCGCTGAAACTTTGGACATTCTGGCGAAGGGTTCCCAATCCCCGACAAGACTGGTACCCTTTCACGTCCAAATCTCTCAAACTCCGGGAGAGATTCTCAAAACCAAGGTTGACATGTTTCGAGTTCCTTTCAACGTTTTGGAAATCCCGCTGAAACTTTGGACATTCTCGCGAAGGGTTCCCAATCCCCGACAAGACTGGTACCCTTTCACGTCCAAATCTCTCAAACTCCGGGAGAGATTCTCAAAACCAAGGTTGACATGTTTCGAGTTCCTCTCAACATTTTGGAAATCCCGCTGAAACTTTGGACATTCTCGCGAAGGGTTCCCAATCCCCGACAAGACTGGTACCCTTTCACGTCCAAATCTCTCAAACTCCGGGAGAGATTCTCAAAACCAAGGTTGACATGTTTCGAGTTCCTCTCAACATTTTGGAAATCCCGCTGAAACATTGGACATTCTCGCGAAGGGTTCCCAATCCCCGACAAGACTGGTACCCTTTCACGTCCAAATCTCTCAAACTCCGGGAGAGATTCTCAAAACCAAGGTTGACATGTTTCGAGTTCCTCTCAACATTTTGGAAATCCCGCTGAAACTTTGGACATTCTGGCGAAGGGTTCCCAATCCCCGACAAGACTGGTACCCTTTCACGTCCAAATCTCTCAAACTCCAGGAGAGATTCTCAAAACCAAGGTTGACATGTTTCGAGTTCCTCTCAACATTTTGGAAATCCCGCTGAAACTTTGGACATTCTCGCGAAGGGTTCCCAATCCCCGAAAGACTGGTACCCTTTCACGTCCAAATCTCTCAAACTCCCAGAGAGATTCTCAAAACCAAGGTTGACATGTTTCGAGTTCCTTTCAAGATTTTAGAAAATCCTGCTGAAACTTTGGACATTCTCGCGAAGGGTTCCCAATCCCCGACAAGACTGGTACCCTTTCACGTCCAAATCTCTCAAACTCCGGGAGAGATTCTCAAAACCAAGGTTGACATGTTTCGAGTTCCTTTCAACGTTTTGGAAATCCCGCTGAAACTTTGGACATTCTCGCGAAGGGTTCCCAATCCCCGACAAGACTGGTACCATTTCACGTCCAAATCTCTCAAACTCCGGGAGAGATTGTCAAAACCAAGGTTGACATGTTTCGAGTTCCTTTCAACATTATGGAAATCCCGCTGAAACTTTGGACATGCTCGCGAAGGGTTCCCAATCCCCGACAAGACTGGTACCCTTTCACGTCCAAATCTCTCAAACTCCGGGAGAGATTCTCAAAACCAAGGTTGACATGTTTCGAGTTCCTTTCAACATTTTGGAAATCCCGCTGAAACTTTGGACATTCTGGCGAAGGGTTCCCAATCCCCGACAAGACTGGTACCCTTTCTCGTCCAAATCTCTCAAACTCCGGGAGAGATTCTCAAAACCAAGGTTGACATGTTTCGAGTTCCTCTCAACATTTTGGAAATCCCGCTGAAACTTTGGACATTCTCGCGAAGGGTTCCCAATCCCCGACAAGACTGGTACCCTTTCACGTCCAAATCTCTCAAACTCTGGGAGAGATTCTCAAAACCAAGGTTGACATGTTTCGAGTTCCTTTCAACATTTTGGAAATCCTGCTGAAACTTTGGACATTCTGGCGAAGGGTTCCCAATCCCCGACAAGACTGGTACCCTTTCACGTCCAAATCTCTCAAACTCCGGGAGAGATTCTCAAAACCAAGGCTGACATGTTTCGAGTTCCTTTCAACATTTTGGAAATCCCGCTGAAACTTTGGACATTCTCGCGAAGGGTTCCCAATCCCCGACAAGACTGGTACCCTTTCACGTCCAAATCTCTCAAACTCCGGGAGAGATTCTCAAAACCAAGGTTGACATGTTTCGAGTTCCTCTCAACATTTTGGAAATCCCGCTGAAACTCTGGACATTCTCGCGAAGGGTTCCCAATCCCCGACAAGACTGGTACCCTTTCACGTCCAAATCTCTCAAACTCTGGGAGAGATTCTCAAAACCAAGGTTGACATGTTTCGAGTTCCTCTCAACATTTTGGAAATCCCGCTGAAACTTTGGACATTCTCGCGAAGGGTTCCCAATCCCCGACAAGACTGGTACCCTTTCACGTCCAAATCTCTCAAACTCCGGGAGAGATTCTCAAAACCAAGGTTGACATGTTTCGAGTTCCTTTCAACATTTTGGAAATCCCGATGAAACTTTGGACATTCT
Organism: Streptopelia decaocto; assembly: GCF_964273445.1. Taxonomy (NCBI): domain Eukaryota; kingdom Metazoa; phylum Chordata; class Aves; order Columbiformes; family Columbidae; genus Streptopelia; species Streptopelia decaocto. Next base: position 1,681,509 of record NW_028115436.1, on the reverse strand, counting down.
CGCGAAGGGTTCCCAATCCCCGACAAGACTGGTACCCTTTCACGTCCAAATCTCTCAAACTCCGGGAGAGATTCTCAAAACCAAGGTTGACATGTTTCGAGTTCCTTTCAACGTTTTGGAAATCCCGCTGAAACTTTGGACATTCTCGCGAAGGGTTCCCAATCCCCGACAAGACTGGTACCCTTTCACGTCCAAATCTCTCAAACTCCGGGAGAGATTCTCAAAACCAAGGTTGACATGTTTCGAGTTCCTTTCAACATTTTGGAAATCCTGCTGAAACTTTGGACATTCTCGCGAAGGGTTCCCAATCCCCGACAAGACTGGTACCCTTTCACGTCCAAATCTCTCAAACTCCGGGAGAGATTCTCAAAACCAAGGTTGACATGTTTCGAGTTCCTCTCAACATTTTGGAAATCCCGCTGAAACTTTGGACATGCTCGCGAAGGGTTCCCAATCCCCGACAAGACTGGTACCCTTTCACGTCCAAATCTCTCAAACTCCGGGAGAGATTCTCAAAACCAAGGTTGACATGTTTCGAGTTCCTTTCAACATTTTGGAAATCCCGCTGAAACTTTGGACATTCTGGCGAAGGGTTCCCAATCCCCGACAAGACTGGTACCCTTTCACGTCCAAATCTCTCAAACTCCGGGAGAGATTCTCAAAACCGAGGTTGACATGTTTCGAGTTCCTCTCAACATTTTGGAAATCCCGCTGAAACTTTGGACATTGTCGCGAAGGGTTCCCAATCCCCGACAAGACTGGTACCCTTTCACGTCCAAATCTCTCAAACTCCGGGAGAGATTCTCAAAACCAAGGTTGACATGTTTCGAGTTCCTCTCAACATTTTGGAAATCCCGCTGAAACTTTGGACATTCTGGCGAAGGGTTCCCAATCCCCGACAAGACTGGTACCCTTTCACGTCCAAATCTCTCAAACTCCGGGAGAGATTCTCAAAACCAAGGTTGACATGTTTCGAGTTCCTCTCAACATTTTGGAAATCCCGCTGAAACTTTGGACATTCTCGCGAAGGGTTCCCAATCCCCGACAAGACTGGTACCCTTTCACGTCCAAATCTCTCAAACTCCGGGAGAGATTCTCAAAACCAAGGTTGACATGTTTCGAGTTCCTCTCAACATTTTGGAAATCCCGCTGAAACTTTGGACATTCTCGCGAAGGGTTCCCAATCCCCGACAAGACTGGTAGCCTTTCACGTCCAAATCTCTCAAACTCCGGGAGAGATTGTCAAAACCAAGGTTGACATGGTTCGAGTTCCTTTCAACATTATGGAAATCCCGCTGAAACTTTGGACATGCTCGCGAAGGGTTCCCAATCCCCGACAAGACTGGTACCCTTTCACGTCCAAATCTCTCAAACTCCGGGAGAGATTCTCAAAACCAAGGTTGACATGTTTCGAGTTCCTTTCAACATTTTGGAAATCCCGCTGAAACTTTGGACATTCTCGCGAAGGGTTCCCAATCCCCGACAAGACTGGTACCCTTTCACGTCCAAATCTCTCAAACTCCGGGAGAGATTCTCAAAACCAAGGTTGACATGTTTCGAGTTCCTCTCAACATTTTGGAAATCCCGCTGAAACTTTGGACATTCTCGCGAAGGGTTCCCAATCCCCGACAAGACTGGTACCCTTTCACGTCCAAATCTCTCAAACTCCGGGAGAGATTCTCAAAACCAAGGTTGACATGTTTCGAGTTCCTCTCAACATTTTGGAAATCCCGCTGAAACTTTGGACATTCTGGCGAAGGGTTCCCAATCCCCGACAAGACTGGTACCCTTTCACGTCCAAATCTCTCAAACTCCGGGAGAGATTCTCAAAACCAAGGTTGACATGTTTCGAGTTCCTCTCAACATTTTGGAAATCCCGCTGAAACTTTGGACATTCTCGCGAAGGGTTCCCAATCCCCGACAAGACTGGTACCCTTTCACGTCCAAATCTCTCAAACTCCGGGAGAGATTCTCAAAACCAAGGTTGACATGTTTCGAGTTCCTCTCAACATTTTGGAAATCCCGCTGAAACTTTGGACATTCTCGCGAAGGGTTCCCAATCCCCGACAAGACTGGTAGCCTTTCACGTCCAAATCTCTCAAACTCCGGGAGAGATTGTCAAAACCAAGGTTGACATGGTTCGAGTTCCTTTCAACATTATGGAAATCCCGCTGAAACTTTGGACATGCTCGCGAAGGGTTCCCAATCCCCGACAAGACTGGTACCCTTTCACGTCCAAATCTCTCAAACTCCGGGAGAGATTCTCAAAACCAAGGTTGACATGTTTCGAGTTCCTTTCAACATTTTGGAAATCCCGCTGAAACTTTGGACATTCTCGCGAAGGGTTCCCAATCCCCGACAAGACTGGTACCCTTTCACGTCCAAATCTCTCAAACTCCGGGAGAGATTCTCAAAACCAAGGTTGACATGTTTCGAGTTCCTCTCAACATTTTGGAAATCCCGCTGAAACTTTGGACATTCTGGCGAAGGGTTCCCAATCCCCGACAAGACTGGTACCCTTTCACGTCCAAATCTCTCAAACTCCGGGAGAGATTCTCAAAACCAAGGTTGACATGTTTCGAGTTCCTCTCAACATTTTGGAAATCCCGCTGAAACTTTGGACATTCTCGCGAAGGGTTCCCAATCCCCGACAAGACTGGTACCCTTTCACGTCCAAATCTCTCAAACTCCGGCAGAGATTCTCAAAACCAAGTTTGACATGTTTCGAGTTCCTTTCAACATTTTAGAAATCCCGCTGAAACTTTGTACATTCTGGCGAAGGGTTCCCAATCCCCGACAAGACTGGTACCCTTTCACGTCCAAATCTCTCAAACTCCGGGAGAGATTCTCAAAACCAAGGTTGACATGTTTCAAGTTCCTTTCAACATTTTGGAAATCCCGCTGAAACTTTGGACATTCTCGCGAAGGGTTCCCAATCCCCAACAAGACTGGTACTCTTTCACGTCCAAATCTCTCAAACTCCGGGAGAGATTCTCAAAACCAAGGTTGACATGTTTCGAGTTCCTCTCAACATTTTGGAAATCCCGCTGAAACTTTGGACATTCTCGCGAAGGGTTCCCAATCCCCGACAAGACTGGTACCCTTTCACGTCCAAATCTCTCAAACTCCGGGAGAGATTCTCAAAACCAAAGTTGACATGTTTCGAGTTCCTCTCAACATTTTGGAAATCCCGCTGAAACTTTGGACATTCTCGCGAAGGGTTCCCAATCCCCGACAAGACTGGTACCCTTTCACGTCCAAATCTCTCAAACTCCGGGAGAGATTCTCAAAACCAAGGTTGACATGTTTCGAGTTCCTTTCAACATTTTGGAAATCCTGCTGAAACTTTGGACATTCTCGCGAAGGGTTCCCAATCCCCGACAAGACTGGTACCCTTTCACGTCCAAATCTCTCAAACTCCGGGAGAGATTCTCAAAACCAAGGCTGACATGTTTCGAGTTCCTTTCAACATTTTGGAAATCCCGCTGAAACTTTGGACATTCTCGCGAAGGGTTCCCAATCCCCGACAAGACTGGTACCCTTTCACGTCCAAATCTCTCAAACTCCGGGAGAGATTCTCAAAACCAAGGTTGACATGTTTCGAGTTCCTCTCAACATTTTGGAAATCCCGCTGAAACTCTGGACATTCTCGCGAAGGGTTCCCAATCCCCGACAAGACTGGTACCCTTTCACGTCCAAATCTCTCAAACTCTGGGAGAGATTCTCAAAACCAAGGTTGACATGTTTCGAGTTCCTCTCAACATTTTGGAAATCCCGCTGAAACTTTGGACATTCTCGCGAAGGGTTCCCAATCCCCGACAAGACTGGTACCCTTTCACGTCCAAATCTCTCAAACTCCGGGAGAGATTCTCAAAACCAAGGTTGACATGTTTCGAGTTCCTCTCAACATTTTGGAAATCCCGATGAAACTTTGGACATTCTCGCGAAGGGTTCCCAATCCCCGACAAGACTGGTACCCTTTCACGTCCAAATCTCTCAAACTCCGGGAGAGATTCTCAAAACCAAGGTTGACATGTTTCGAGTTCCTCTCAACATTTTGGAAATCCCGCTGAAACTTTGGACATTCTCACGAAGGGTTCCCAATCCCCGACAAGACTGGTACCCTTTCACGTCCAAATCTCTCAAACTCCGGGAGAGATTCTCAAAACCAAGGTTGACATGTTTCGAGTTCCTTTCAACATTTTGGAAATCCCGCTGAAACTTTGGACATTCTGGCGAAGGGTTCCCAATCCCCGACAAGACTGGTACCCTTTCACGTCCAAATCTCTCAAACTCCGGGAGAGATTCTCAAAACCGAGGTTGACATGTTTCGAGTTCCTCTCAACATTTTGGAAATCCCGCTGAAACTTTGGACATTGTCGCGAAGGGTTCCCAATCCCCGACAAGACTGGTACCCTTTCACGTCCAAATCTCTCAAACTCCGGGAGAGATTCTCAAAACCAAGGTTGACATGTTTCGAGTTCCTCTCAACATTTTGGAAATCCCGCTGAAACTTTGGACATTCTGGCGAAGGGTTCCCAATCCCCGACAAGACTGGTACCCTTTCACGTCCAAATCTCTCAAACTCCGGGAGAGATTCTCAAAACCAAGGTTGACATGTTTCGAGTTCCTCTCAACATTTTGGAAATCCCGCTGAAACTTTGGACATTCTCGCGAAGGGTTCCCAATCCCCGACAAGACTGGTACCCTTTCACGTCCAAATCTCTCAAACTCCGGGAGAGATTCTCAAAACCAAGGTTGACATGTTTCGAGTTCCTCTCAACATTTTGGAAATCCCGCTGAAACTTTGGACATTCTCGCGAAGGGTTCCCAATCCCCGACAAGACTGGTAGCCTTTCACGTCCAAATCTCTCAAACTCCGGGAGAGATTGTCAAAACCAAGGTTGACATGGTTCGAGTTCCTTTCAACATTATGGAAATCCCGCTGAAACTTTGGACATGCTCGCGAAGGGTTACCAATCCCCGACAAGACTGGTACCCTTTCACGTCCAAATCTCTCAAACTCCGGGAGAGATTCTCAAAACCAAGGTTGACATGTTTCGAGTTCCTTTCAACATTTTGGAAATCCCGCTGAAACTTTGGACATTCTCGCGAAGGGTTCCCAATCCCCGACAAGACTGGTACCCTTTCACGTCCAAATCTCTCAAACTCCGGGAGAGATTCTCAAAACCAAGGTTGACATGTTTCGAGTTCCTCTCAACATTTTGGAAATCCCGCTGAAACTTTGGACATTCTCGCGAAGGGTTCCCAATCCCCGACAAGACTGGTACCCTTTCACATCCAAATCTCTCAAACTCCGGGAGAGATTCTCAAAACCAAGGTTGACATGTTTCGAGTTCCTCTCAACATTTTGGAAATCCCGCTGAAACTTTGGACATTCTCGCGAAGGGTTCCCAATCCCCGACAAGACTGGTACCCTTTCACGTCCAAATCTCTCAAACTCCGGCAGAGATTCTCAAAACCAAGTTTGACATGTTTCGAGTTCCTTTCAACATTTTAGAAATCCCGCTGAAACTTTGTACATTCTGGCGAAGGGTTCCCAATCCCCGACAAGACTGGTACCCTTTCACGTCCAAATCTCTCAAACTCCGGGAGAGATTCTCAAAACCAAGGTTGACATGTTTCAAGTTCCTTTCAACATTTTGGAAATCCCGCTGAAACTTTGGACATTCTCGCGAAGGGTTCCCAATCCCCAACAAGACTGGTACTCTTTCACGTCCAAATCTCTCAAACTCCGGGAGAGATTCTCAAAACCAAGGTTGACATGTTTCGAGTTCCTCTCAACATTTTGGAAATCCCGCTGAAACTTTGGACATTCTCGCGAAGGGTTCCCAATCCCCGACAAGACTGGTACCCTTTCACGTCCAAATCTCTCAAACTCCGGGAGAGATTCTCAAAACCAAAGTTGACATGTTTCGAGTTCCTCTCAACATTTTGGAAATCCCGCTGAAACTTTGGACATTCTCGCGAAGGGTTCCCAATCCCCGACAAGACTGGTACCCTTTCACATCCAAATCTCTCAAACTCCGGGAGAGATTCTCAAAACCAAGGTTGACATGTTTCGAGTTCCTCTCAACATTTTGGAAATCCCGCTGAAACTTTGGACATTCTGGCGAAGGGTTCCCAATCCCCGACAAGACTGGTACCCTTTCACGTCCAAATCTCTCAAACTCCGGGAGAGATTCTCAAAACCAAGGTTGACATGTTTCGAGTTCCTCTCAACATTTTGGAAATCCCGCTGAAACTTTGGACATTCTCGCGAAGGGTTCCCAATCCCCGACAAGACTGGTACCCTTTCACGTCCAAATCTCTCAAACTCCGGCAGAGATTCTCAAAACCAAGTTTGACATGTTTCGAGTTCCTTTCAACATTTTAGAAATCCCGCTGAAACTTTGTACATTCTGGCGAAGGGTTCCCAATCCCCGACAAGACTGGTACCCTTTCACGTCCAAATCTCTCAAACTCCGGGAGAGATTCTCAAAACCAAGGTTGACATGTTTCAAGTTCCTTTCAACATTTTGGAAATCCCGCTGAAACTTTGGACATTCTCGCGAAGGGTTCCCAATCCCCAACAAGACTGGTACTCTTTCACGTCCAAATCTCTCAAACTCCGGGAGAGATTCTCAAAATCAAGGTTGACATGTTTCGAGTTCCTCTCAACATTTTGGAAATCCCGCTGTAACTTTGGACATTCTCGCGAAGGGTTCCCAATCCCCGACAAGACTGGTACCCTTTCACGTCCAAATCTCTCAAACTCCGGGAGAGATTCTCAAAACCAAAGTTGACATGTTTCGAGTTCCTCTCAACATTTTGGAAATCCCGCTGAAACTTTGGACATTCTCGCGAAGGGTTCCCAATCCCCGACAAGACTGGTACCCTTTCACATCCAAATCTCTCAAACTCCGGGAGAGATTCTCAAAACCAAGGTTGACATGTTTCGAGTTCCTCTCAACATTTTGGAAATCCCGCTGAAACTTTGGACATTCTGGCGAAGGGTTCCCAATCCCCGACAAGACTGGTACCCTTTCACGTCCAAATCTCTCAAACTCCGGGAGAGATTCTCAAAACCAAGGTTGACATGTTTCGAGTTCCTCTCAACATTTTGGAAATCCCGCTGAAACTTTGGACATTCTGGCGAAGGGTTCCCAATCCCCGACAAGACTGGTACCCTTTCACGTCCAAATCTCTCAAACTCCGGGAGAGATTCTCAAAACCGAGGTTGACATGTTTCGAGTTCCTCTCAACATTTTGGAAATCCCGCTGAAACTTTGGACATTGTCGCGAAGGGTTCCCAATCCCCGACAAGACTGGTACCCTTTCACGTCCAAATCTCTCAAACTCCGGGAGAGATTCTCAAAACCAAGGTTGACATGTTTCGAGTTCCTCTCAACATTTTGGAAATCCCGCTGAAACTTTGGACATTCTGGCGAAGGGTTCCCAATCCCCGACAAGACTGGTACCCTTTCACGTCCAAATGTCTCAAACTCCGGGAGAGATTCTCAAAACCAAGGTTGACATGTTTCGAGTTCCTCTCAACATTTTGGAAATCCCGCTGAAACTTTGGACATTCTCGCGAAGGGTTCCCAATCCCCAACAAGACTGGTACTCTTTCACGTCCAAATCTCTCAAACTCCGGGAGAGATTCTCAAAACCAAGGTTGACATGTTTCGAGTTCCTCTCAACATTTTGGAAATCCCGCTGAAACTTTGGACATTCTCGCGAAGGGTTCCCAATCCCCGACAAGACTGGTACCCTTTCACGTCCAAATCTCTCAAACTCCGGGAGAGATTCTCAAAACCAAAGTTGACATGTTTCGAGTTCCTCTCAACATTTTGGAAATCCCGCTGAAACTTTGGACATTCTCGCGAAGGGTTCCCAATCCCCGACAAGACTGGTACCCTTTCACATCCAAATCTCTCAAACTCCGGGAGAGATTCTCAAAACCAAGGTTGACATGTTTCGAGTTCCTCTCAACATTTTGGAAATCCCGCTGAAACTTTGGACATTCTGGCGAAGGGTTCCCAATCCCCGACAAGACTGGTACCCTTTCACGTCCAAATCTCTCAAACTCCGGGAGAGATTCTCAAAACCGAGGTTGACATGTTTCGAGTTCCTCTCAACATTTTGGAAATCCCGCTGAAACTTTGGACATTCTGGCGAAGGGTTCCCAATCCCCGACAAGACTGGTACCCTTTCACGTCCAAATCTCTCAAACTCCGGGAGAGATTCTCAAAACCGAGGTTGACATGTTTCGAGTTCCTCTCAACATTTTGGAAATCCCGCTGAAACTTTGGACATTGTCGCGAAGGGTTCCCAATCCCTGACAAGACTGGTACCCTTTCACGTCCAAATCTCTCAAACTCCGGGAGAGATTCTCAAAACCAAGGTTGACATGTTTCGAGTTCCTCTCAACATTTTGGAAATCCCGCTGAAACTTTGGACATTCTGGCGAAGGGTTCCCAATCCCCGACAAGACTGGTACCCTTTCACGTCCAAATGTCTCAAACTCCGGGAGAGATTCTCAAAACCAAGGTTGACATGTTTCGAGTTCCTCTCAACATTTTGGAAATCCCGCTGAAACTTTGGACATTCTCGCGAAGGGTTCCCAATCCCCGACAAGACTGGTACCCTTTCACGTCCAAATCTCTCAAACTCCGGGAGAGATTCTCAAAACCAAGGTTGACATGTTTCGAGTTCCTCTCAACATTTTGGAAATCCCGCTGAAACTTTGGACATTCTCGCGAAGGGTTCCCAATCCCCGACAAGACTGGTACCCTTTCACGTCCAAATCTCTCAAACTCCGGGAGAGATTCTCAAAACCAAGGTTGACATGTTTCGAGTTCCTCTCAACATTTTGGAAATCCCGCTGAAAATTTGGACATTCTCGCGAAGGGCTCCCAATCCCCGACAAGACTGGTACCCTTTCACGTCCAAATCTCTCAAACTCCGGCAGAGATTCTCAAAACCAAGGTTGACATGTTTCGAGTTCCTTTCAACATTTTGGAAATCCCGCTGAAACTTTGGACATTCTCGCGAAGGGTTCCCAATCCCCAACAAGACTGGTACTCTTTCACGTCCAAATCTCTCAAACTCCGGGAGAGATTCTCAAAACCAAGGTTGACATGTTTCGAGTTCCTTTCAACATTTTGGAAATCCCGCTGAAACTTTGGACATTCTCGCGAAGGGTTCCCAATCCCCGACAAGACTGGTACCCTTTCACGTCCAAATCTCTCAAACTCCGGGAGAGATTCTCAAAACCAAGGTTGACATGTTTCGAGTTCCTCTCAACATTTTGGAAATCCCGCTGAAACTTTGGACATTCTCGCGAAGGGTTCCCAATCCCCGACAAGACTGGTACCCTTTCACGTCCAAATCTCTCAAACTCCGGGAGAGATTCTCAAAACCAAGGTTGACATGTTTCGAGTTCCTCTCAACATTTTGGAAATCCTGCTGAAACTTTGGACATTCTGGCGAAGGGTTCCCAATCCCCGACAAGACTGGTACCCTTTCACGTCCAAATCTCTCAAACTCCGGGAGAGATTCTCAAAACCAAGGTTGACATGTTTCGAGTTCCTCTCAACATTTTGGAAATCCCGCTGAAACTTTGGACATTCTGGCGAAGGGTTCCCAATCCCCGACAAGACTGGTACCCTTTCACGTCCAAATCTCTCAAACTCCGGGAGAGATTCTCAAAACCAAGGTTGACATGTTTCGAGTTCCTTTCAAGATTTTGGAAATCCTGCTGAAACTTTGGACATTCTCGCGAAGGGTTCCCAATCCCCGACAAGACTGGTACCCTTTCACGTCCAAATCTCTCAAACTCCGGGAGAGATTCTCAAAACCAAGGTTGACATGTTTCGAGTTCCTCTCAACATTTTGGAAATCCCGCTGAAACTTTGGACATTCTCGCGAAGGGTTCCCAATCCCCGACAAGACTGGTACCCTTTCACGTCCAAATCTCTCAAACTCCGGGAGAGATTCTCAAAACCAAGGTTGACATGTTTCGAGTTCCTCTCAACATTTTGGAAATCCCGCTGAAACTTTGGACATTCTCGCGAAGGGTTCCCAATCCCCGACAAGACTGGTACCCTTTCACGTCCAAATCTCTCAAACTCCGGGAGAGATTCTCAAAACCAAGGTTGACATGTTTCGAGTTCCTCTCAACATTTTGGAAATCCCGCTGAAACTTTGGACATTCTCGCGAAGGGTTCCCAATCCCCGACAAGACTGGTAGCCTTTCACGTCCAAATCTCTCAAACTCCGGGAGAGATTCTCAAAACCAAGGTTGACATGTTTCGAGTTCCTTTCAACATTTTGGAAATCCCGCTGAAACTTTGGACATTCTCGCGAAGGGTTCCCAATCCCCAACAAGACTGGTACCCTTTCAAGTCCAAATCTCTCAAACTCCGGGAGAGATTCTCAAAACCAAGGTTGACATGTTTCGAGTTCCTTTCAACATTTTGGAAATCCCGCTGAAATTTTGAACATTCTCGCGAAGGGTTCCCAATCCCCGACAAGACTGGTACCCTTTCACGTCCAAATCTCTCAAACTCCGGGAGAGATTCTCAAAACCAAAGTTGACATGTTTCGAGTTCCTCTCAACATTTTGGAAATCCCGCTGAAACTTTGGACATTCTCGCGAAGGGTTCCCAATCCCCGACAAGACTGGTACCCTTTCACGTCCAAATCTCTCAAACTCCGGGAGAGATTCTCAAAACCAAGGTTGACATGTTTCGAGTTCCTCTCAACATTTTGGAAATCCCGCTGAAACTTTGGACATTCTCGCGAAGGGTTCCCAATCCCCGACAAGACTGGTACCCTTTCACGTCCAAATCTCTCAAACTCCGGGAGAGATTCTCAAAACCAAGGTTGACATGTTTCGAGTTCCTTTCAAGATTTTGCAAATCCTGCTGAAACTTTGGACATTCTCGTGAAGGGTTCCCAATCCCCGACAAGACTGGTACCCTTACACGTCCAAATCTCTCAAACTCCGGGAGAGATTCTCAAAACCAAGGTTGACATGTTTCGAGTTCCTTTCAACATTTTGGAAATCCCGCTGAAATTTTGGACATTCTCGCGAAGGGTTCCCAATCCCCGACAAGACTGGTACCCTTTCACGTCCAAATCTCTCAAACTCCGGGAGAGATTCTCAAAACCAAAGTTGACATGTTTCGAGTTCCTCTCAACATTTTGGAAATCCCGCTGAAACTTTGGACATTCTCGCGAAGGGTTCCCAATCCCCGACAAGACTGGTACCCTTTCACGTCCAAATCTCTCAAACTCCGGGAGAGATTCTCAAAACCAAGGTTGACATGTTTCGAGTTCCTCTCAACATTTTGGAAATCCCGCTGAAACTTTGGACATTCTCGCGAAGGGTTCCCAATCCCCGACAAGACTGGTACCCTTTCACGTCCAAATCTCTCAAACTCCGGGAGAGATTCTCAAAACCAAGGTTGACATGTTTCGAGTTCCTCTCAACATTTTGGAAATCCCGCTGAAACTTTGGACATTCTCGCGAAGGGTTCCCAATCCCCGACAAGACTGGTACCCTTTCACGTCCAAATCTCTCAAACTCCGGGAGAGATTCTCAAAACCAAGGTTGACATGTTTCGAGTTCCTCTCAACATTTTGGAAATCCCGCTGAAACTTTGGACATTCTCGCGAAGGGTTCCCAATCCCCGACAAGACTGGTACCCTTTCACGTCCAAATCTCTCAAACTCCGGGAGAGATTCTCAAAACCAAGGTTGACATGTTTCGAGTTCCTTTCAAGATTTTGGAAATCCTGCTGAAACTTTGGACATTCTCGCGAAGGGTTCCCAATCCCCGACAAGACTGGTACCCTTTCACGTCCAAATCTCTCAAACTCCGGGAGAGATTCTCAAAACCAAGGTTGACATGTTTCGAGTTCCTTTCAACATTTTGGAAATCCTGCTGAAATTTTGGACATTCTCGCGAAGGGTTCCCAATCCCCGACAAGACTGGTACCCTTTCACGTCCAAATCTCTCAAACTCCGGGAGAGATTCTCAAAACCAAAGTTGACATGTTTCGAGTTCCTCTCAACATTTTGGAAATCCCGCTGAAACTTTGGACATTCTCGCGAAGGGTTCCCAATCCCCGACAAGACTGGTACCCTTTCACGTCCAAATCTCTCAAACTCCGGGAGAGATTCTCAAAACCAAGGTTGACATGTTTCGAGTTCCTTTCAACGTTTTGGAAATCCCGCTGAAACTTTGGACATTCTCGCGAAGGGTTCCCAATCCCCGACAAGACTGGTACCCTTTCACGTCCAAATCTCTCAAACTCCGGGAGAGATTCTCAAAACCAAGGCTGACATGTTTCGAGTTCCTCTCAACATTTTGGAAATCCTGCTGAAACTTTGGACATTCTCGCGAAGGGTTCCCAATCCCCGACAAGACTGGTACCCTTTCACGTCCAAATCTCTCAAACTCCGGGAGAGATTCTCAAAACCAAGGTTGACATGTTTCGAGTTCCTTTCAACATTTTGGAAATCCTGCTGAAACTTTGGACATTCTCGCGAAGGGTTCCCAATCCCCGACAAGACTGGTACCCTTTCACGTCCAAATCTCTCAAACTCCGGGAGAGATTCTCAAAACCAAGGTTGACATGTTTCGAGTTCCTCTCAACATTTTGGAAATCCCGCTGAAACTTTGGACATTCTCACGAAGGGTTCCCAATCCCCGACAAGACTGGTACCCTTTCACGTCCAAATCTCTCAAACTCCGGGAGAGATTCTCAAAACCAAGGTTGACATGTTTCGAGTTCCTTTCAACATTTTGGAAATCCCGCTGAAACTTTGGACATTCTGGCGAAGGGTTCCCAATCCCCGACAAGACTGGTACCCTTTCACGTCCAAATCTCTCAAACTCCGGGAGAGATTCTCAAAACCAAGGTTGACATGTTTCGAGTTCCTCTCAACATTTTGGAAATCCCGCTGAAACTTTGGACATTGTCGCGAAGGGTTCCCAATCCCCGACAAGACTGGTACCCTTTCACGTCCAAATCTCTCAAACTCCGGGAGAGATTCTCAAAACCAAGGTTGACATGTTTCGAGTTCCTCTCAACATTTTGGAAATCCCGCTGAAACTTTGGACATTCTGGCGAAGGGTTCCCAATCCCCGACAAGACTGGTACCCTTTCACGTCCAAATCTCTCAAACTCCGGGAGAGATTCTCAAAACCAAGGTTGACATGTTTCGAGTTCCTCTCAACATTTTGGAAATCCCGCTGAAACTTTGGACATTCTCGCGAAGGGTTCCCAATCCCCGACAAGACTGGTACCCTTTCACGTCCAAATCTCTCAAACTCCGGGAGAGATTCTCAAAACCAAGGTTGACATGTTTCGAGTTCCTCTCAACATTTTGGAAATCCCGCTGAAACTTTGGACATTCTCGCGAAGGGTTCCCAATCCCCGACAAGACTGGTAGCCTTTCACGTCCAAATCTCTCAAACTCCGGGAGAGATTGTCAAAACCAAGGTTGACATGGTTCGAGTTCCTTTCAACATTATGGAAATCCCGCTGAAACTTTGGACATGCTCGCGAAGGGTTCCCAATCCCCGACAAGACTGGTACCCTTTCACGTCCAAATCTCTCAAACTCCGGGAGAGATTCTCAAAACCAAGGTTGACATGTTTCGAGTTCCTTTCAACATTTTGGAAATCCCGCTGAAACTTTGGACATTCTCGCGAAGGGTTCCCAATCCCCGACAAGACTGGTACCCTTTCACGTCCAAATCTCTCAAACTCCGGGAGAGATTCTCAAAACCAAGGTTGACATGTTTCGAGTTCCTCTCAACATTTTGGAAATCCCGCTGAAACTTTGGACATTCTCGCGAAGGGTTCCCAATCCCCGACAAGACTGGTACCCTTTCACATCCAAATCTCTCAAACTCCGGGAGAGATTCTCAAAACCAAGGTTGACATGTTTCGAGTTCCTCTCAACATTTTGGAAATCCCGCTGAAACTTTGGACATTCTCGCGAAGGGTTCCCAATCCCCGACAAGACTGGTACCCTTTCACGTCCAAATCTCTCAAACTCCGGCAGAGATTCTCAAAACCAAGTTTGACATGTTTCGAGTTCCTTTCAACATTTTAGAAATCCCGCTGAAACTTTGTACATTCTGGCGAAGGGTTCCCAATCCCCGACAAGACTGGTACCCTTTCACGTCCAAATCTCTCAAACTCCGGGAGAGATTCTCAAAACCAAGGTTGACATGTTTCAAGTTCCTTTCAACATTTTGGAAATCCCGCTGAAACTTTGGACATTCTCGCGAAGGGTTCCCAATCCCCAACAAGACTGGTACTCTTTCACGTCCAAATCTCTCAAACTCCGGGAGAGATTCTCAAAACCAAGGTTGACATGTTTCGAGTTCCTCTCAACATTTTGGAAATCCCGCTGAAACTTTGGACATTCTCGCGAAGGGTTCCCAATCCCCGACAAGACTGGTACCCTTTCACGTCCAAATCTCTCAAACTCCGGGAGAGATTCTCAAAACCAAAGTTGACATGTTTCGAGTTCCTCTCAACATTTTGGAAATCCCGCTGAAACTTTGGACATTCTCGCGAAGGGTTCCCAATCCCCGACAAGACTGGTACCCTTTCACATCCAAATCTCTCAAACTCCGGGAGAGATTCTCAAAACCAAGGTTGACATGTTTCGAGTTCCTCTCAACATTTTGGAAATCCCGCTGAAACTTTGGACATTCTGGCGAAGGGTTCCCAATCCCCGACAAGACTGGTACCCTTTCACGTCCAAATCTCTCAAACTCCGGGAGAGATTCTCAAAACCAAGGTTGACATGTTTCGAGTTCCTCTCAACATTTTGGAAATCCCGCTGAAACTTTGGACATTCTCGCGAAGGGTTCCCAATCCCCGACAAGACTGGTACCCTTTCACGTCCAAATCTCTCAAACTCCGGCAGAGATTCTCAAAACCAAGTTTGACATGTTTCGAGTTCCTTTCAACATTTTAGAAATCCCGCTGAAACTTTGTACATTCTGGCGAAGGGTTCCCAATCCCCGACAAGACTGGTACCCTTTCACGTCCAAATCTCTCAAACTCCGGGAGAGATTCTCAAAACCAAGGTTGACATGTTTCAAGTTCCTTTCAACATTTTGGAAATCCCGCTGAAACTTTGGACATTCTCGCGAAGGGTTCCCAATCCCCAACAAGACTGGTACTCTTTCACGTCCAAATCTCTCAAACTCCGGGAGAGATTCTCAAAACCAAGGTTGACATGTTTCGAGTTCCTCTCAACATTTTGGAAATCCCGCTGTAACTTTGGACATTCTCGCGAAGGGTTCCCAATCCCCGACAAGACTGGTACCCTTTCACGTCCAAATCTCTCAAACTCCGGGAGAGATTCTCAAAACCAAAGTTGACATGTTTCGAGTTCCTCTCAACATTTTGGAAATCCCGCTGAAACTTTGGACATTCTCGCGAAGGGTTCCCAATCCCCGACAAGACTGGTACCCTTTCACATCCAAATCTCTCAAACTCCGGGAGAGATTCTCAAAACCAAGGTTGACATGTTTCGAGTTCCTCTCAACATTTTGGAAATCCCGCTGAAACTTTGGACATTCTGGCGAAGGGTTCCCAATCCCCGACAAGACTGGTACCCTTTCACGTCCAAATCTCTCAAACTCCGGGAGAGATTCTCAAAACCAAGGTTGACATGTTTCGAGTTCCTCTCAACATTTTGGAAATCCCGCTGAAACTTTGGACATTCTGGCGAAGGGTTCCCAATCCCCGACAAGACTGGTACCCTTTCACGTCCAAATCTCTCAAACTCCGGGAGAGATTCTCAAAACCGAGGTTGACATGTTTCGAGTTCCTCTCAACATTTTGGAAATCCCGCTGAAACTTTGGACATTGTCGCGAAGGGTTCCCAATCCCCGACAAGACTGGTACCCTTTCACGTCCAAATCTCTCAAACTCCGGGAGAGATTCTCAAAACCAAGGTTGACATGTTTCGAGTTCCTCTCAACATTTTGGAAATCCCGCTGAAACTTTGGACATTCTGGCGAAGGGTTCCCAATCCCCGACAAGACTGGTACCCTTTCACGTCCAAATGTCTCAAACTCCGGGAGAGATTCTCAAAACCAAGGTTGACATGTTTCGAGTTCCTCTCAACATTTTGGAAATCCCGCTGAAACTTTGGACATTCTCGCGAAGGGTTCCCAATCCCCAACAAGACTGGTACTCTTTCACGTCCAAATCTCTCAAACTCCGGGAGAGATTCTCAAAACCAAGGTTGACATGTTTCGAGTTCCTCTCAACATTTTGGAAATCCCGCTGAAACTTTGGACATTCTCGCGAAGGGTTCCCAATCCCCGACAAGACTGGTACCCTTTCACGTCCAAATCTCTCAAACTCCGGGAGAGATTCTCAAAACCAAAGTTGACATGTTTCGAGTTCCTCTCAACATTTTGGAAATCCCGCTGAAACTTTGGACATTCTCGCGAAGGGTTCCCAATCCCCGACAAGACTGGTACCCTTTCACATCCAAATCTCTCAAACTCCGGGAGAGATTCTCAAAACCAAGGTTGACATGTTTCGAGTTCCTCTCAACATTTTGGAAATCCCGCTGAAACTTTGGACATTCTGGCGAAGGGTTCCCAATCCCCGACAAGACTGGTACCCTTTCACGTCCAAATCTCTCAAACTCCGGGAGAGATTCTCAAAACCGAGGTTGACATGTTTCGAGTTCCTCTCAACATTTTGGAAATCCCGCTGAAACTTTGGACATTCTCGCGAAGGGTTCCCAATCCCCGACAAGACTGGTACCCTTTCACGTCCAAATCTCTCAAACTCCGGGAGAGATTCTCAAAACCGAGGTTGACATGTTTCGAGTTCCTCTCAACATTTTGGAAATCCCGCTGAAACTTTGGACATTGTCGCGAAGGGTTCCCAATCCCTGACAAGACTGGTACCCTTTCACGTCCAAATCTCTCAAACTCCGGGAGAGATTCTCAAAACCAAGGTTGACATGTTTCGAGTTCCTCTCAACATTTTGGAAATCCCGCTGAAACTTTGGACATTCTGGCGAAGGG
Organism: Streptopelia decaocto; assembly: GCF_964273445.1. Classification (NCBI taxonomy): domain Eukaryota; kingdom Metazoa; phylum Chordata; class Aves; order Columbiformes; family Columbidae; genus Streptopelia; species Streptopelia decaocto. The sequence continues at coordinate 1,664,418 of NW_028115436.1, read as the reverse complement.
TTCCCAATCCCCGACAAGACTGGTACCCTTTCACGTCCAAATGTCTCAAACTCCGGGAGAGATTCTCAAAACCAAGGTTGACATGTTTCGAGTTCCTCTCAACATTTTGGAAATCCCGCTGAAACTTTGGACATTCTCGCGAAGGGTTCCCAATCCCCGACAAGACTGGTACCCTTTCACGTCCAAATCTCTCAAACTCCGGGAGAGATTCTCAAAACCAAGGTTGACATGTTTCGAGTTCCTCTCAACATTTTGGAAATCCCGCTGAAACTTTGGACATTCTCGCGAAGGGTTCCCAATCCCCGACAAGACTGGTACCCTTTCACGTCCAAATCTCTCAAACTCCGGGAGAGATTCTCAAAACCAAGGTTGACATGTTTCGAGTTCCTCTCAACATTTTGGAAATCCCGCTGAAAATTTGGACATTCTCGCGAAGGGCTCCCAATCCCCGACAAGACTGGTACCCTTTCACGTCCAAATCTCTCAAACTCCGGCAGAGATTCTCAAAACCAAGGTTGACATGTTTCGAGTTCCTTTCAACATTTTGGAAATCCCGCTGAAACTTTGGACATTCTCGCGAAGGGTTCCCAATCCCCAACAAGACTGGTACTCTTTCACGTCCAAATCTCTCAAACTCCGGGAGAGATTCTCAAAACCAAGGTTGACATGTTTCGAGTTCCTTTCAACATTTTGGAAATCCCGCTGAAACTTTGGACATTCTCGCGAAGGGTTCCCAATCCCCGACAAGACTGGTACCCTTTCACGTCCAAATCTCTCAAACTCCGGGAGAGATTCTCAAAACCAAGGTTGACATGTTTCGAGTTCCTCTCAACATTTTGGAAATCCCGCTGAAACTTTGGACATTCTCGCGAAGGGTTCCCAATCCCCGACAAGACTGGTACCCTTTCACGTCCAAATCTCTCAAACTCCGGGAGAGATTCTCAAAACCAAGGTTGACATGTTTCGAGTTCCTCTCAACATTTTGGAAATCCTGCTGAAACTTTGGACATTCTGGCGAAGGGTTCCCAATCCCCGACAAGACTGGTACCCTTTCACGTCCAAATCTCGCAAACTCCGGGAGAGATTCTCAAAACCAAGGTTGACATGTTTCGAGTTCCTCTCAACATTTTGGAAATCCCGCTGAAACTTTGGACATTCTGGCGAAGGGTTCCCAATCCCCGACAAGACTGGTACCCTTTCACGTCCAAATCTCTCAAACTCCGGGAGAGATTCTCAAAACCAAGGTTGACATGTTTCGAGTTCCTTTCAAGATTTTGGAAATCCTGCTGAAACTTTGGACATTCTCGCGAAGGGTTCCCAATCCCCGACAAGACTGGTACCCTTTCACGTCCAAATCTCTCAAACTCCGGGAGAGATTCTCAAAACCAAGGTTGACATGTTTCGAGTTCCTCTCAACATTTTGGAAATCCCGCTGAAACTTTGGACATTCTCGCGAAGGGTTCCCAATCCCCGACAAGACTGGTACCCTTTCACGTCCAAATCTCTCAAACTCCGGGAGAGATTCTCAAAACCAAGGTTGACATGTTTCGAGTTCCTCTCAACATTTTGGAAATCCCGCTGAAACTTTGGACATTCTCGCGAAGGGTTCCCAATCCCCGACAAGACTGGTACCCTTTCACGTCCAAATCTCTCAAACTCCGGGAGAGATTCTCAAAACCAAGGTTGACATGTTTCGAGTTCCTCTCAACATTTTGGAAATCCCGCTGAAACTTTGGACATTCTCGCGAAGGGTTCCCAATCCCCGACAAGACTGGTAGCCTTTCACGTCCAAATCTCTCAAACTCCGGGAGAGATTCTCAAAACCAAGGTTGACATGTTTCGAGTTCCTTTCAACATTTTGGAAATCCCGCTGAAACTTTGGACATTCTCGCGAAGGGTTCCCAATCCCCAACAAGACTGGTACCCTTTCAAGTCCAAATCTCTCAAACTCCGGGAGAGATTCTCAAAACCAAGGTTGACATGTTTCGAGTTCCTTTCAACATTTTGGAAATCCCGCTGAAATTTTGAACATTCTCGCGAAGGGTTCCCAATCCCCGACAAGACTGGTACCCTTTCACGTCCAAATCTCTCAAACTCCGGGAGAGATTCTCAAAACCAAAGTTGACATGTTTCGAGTTCCTCTCAACATTTTGGAAATCCCGCTGAAACTTTGGACATTCTCGCGAAGGGTTCCCAATCCCCGACAAGACTGGTACCCTTTCACGTCCAAATCTCTCAAACTCCGGGAGAGATTCTCAAAACCAAGGTTGACATGTTTCGAGTTCCTCTCAACATTTTGGAAATCCCGCTGAAACTTTGGACATTCTCGCGAAGGGTTCCCAATCCCCGACAAGACTGGTACCCTTTCACGTCCAAATCTCTCAAACTCCGGGAGAGATTCTCAAAACCAAGGTTGACATGTTTCGAGTTCCTTTCAAGATTTTGCAAATCCTGCTGAAACTTTGGACATTCTCGTGAAGGGTTCCCAATCCCCGACAAGACTGGTACCCTTACACGTCCAAATCTCTCAAACTCCGGGAGAGATTCTCAAAACCAAGGTTGACATGTTTCGAGTTCCTTTCAACATTTTGGAAATCCCGCTGAAATTTTGGACATTCTCGCGAAGGGTTCCCAATCCCCGACAAGACTGGTACCCTTTCACGTCCAAATCTCTCAAACTCCGGGAGAGATTCTCAAAACCAAAGTTGACATGTTTCGAGTTCCTCTCAACATTTTGGAAATCCCGCTGAAACTTTGGACATTCTCGCGAAGGGTTCCCAATCCCCGACAAGACTGGTACCCTTTCACGTCCAAATCTCTCAAACTCCGGGAGAGATTCTCAAAACCAAGGTTGACATGTTTCGAGTTCCTCTCAACATTTTGGAAATCCCGCTGAAACTTTGGACATTCTCGCGAAGGGTTCCCAATCCCCGACAAGACTGGTACCCTTTCACGTCCAAATCTCTCAAACTCCGGGAGAGATTCTCAAAACCAAGGTTGACATGTTTCGAGTTCCTCTCAACATTTTGGAAATCCCGCTGAAACTTTGGACATTCTCGCGAAGGGTTCCCAATCCCCGACAAGACTGGTACCCTTTCACGTCCAAATCTCTCAAACTCCGGGAGAGATTCTCAAAACCAAGGTTGACATGTTTCGAGTTCCTCTCAACATTTTGGAAATCCCGCTGAAACTTTGGACATTCTCGCGAAGGGTTCCCAATCCCCGACAAGACTGGTACCCTTTCACGTCCAAATCTCTCAAACTCCGGGAGAGATTCTCAAAACCAAGGTTGACATGTTTCGAGTTCCTTTCAAGATTTTGGAAATCCTGCTGAAACTTTGGACATTCTCGCGAAGGGTTCCCAATCCCCGACAAGACTGGTACCCTTTCACGTCCAAATCTCTCAAACTCCGGGAGAGATTCTCAAAACCAAGGTTGACATGTTTCGAGTTCCTTTCAACATTTTGGAAATCCTGCTGAAATTTTGGACATTCTCGCGAAGGGTTCCCAATCCCCGACAAGACTGGTACCCTTTCACGTCCAAATCTCTCAAACTCCGGGAGAGATTCTCAAAACCAAAGTTGACATGTTTCGAGTTCCTCTCAACATTTTGGAAATCCCGCTGAAACTTTGGACATTCTCGCGAAGGGTTCCCAATCCCCGACAAGACTGGTACCCTTTCACGTCCAAATCTCTCAAACTCCGGGAGAGATTCTCAAAACCAAGGCTGACATGTTTCGAGTTCCTCTCAACATTTTGGAAATCCCGCTGAAACTTTGGACATTCTCGCGAAGGGTTCCCAATCCCCGACAAGACTGGTACCCTTTCACGTCCAAATCTCTCAAACTCCGGGAGAGATTCTCAAAACCAAGGTTGACATGTTTCGAGTTCCTTTCAAGATTTTGGAAATCCTGCTGAAACTTTGGACATTCTCGCGAAGGGTTCCCAATCCCCGACAAGACTGGTAGCCTTTCACGTCCAAATCTCTCAAACTCCGGGAGAGATTCTCAAAACCAAGGTTGACATGTTTCGAGTTCCTTTCAACATTTTGGAAATCCCGCTGAAATTTTGGACATTCTCGCGAAGGGTTCCCAATCCCCGACAAGACTGGTACCCTTTCACGTCCAAATCTCTCAAACTCCGGGAGAGATTCTCAAAACCAAAGTTGACATGTTTCGAGTTCCTCTCAACATTTTGGAAATCCCGCTGAAACTTTGGACATTCTCGCGAAGGGTTCCCAATCCCCGACAAGACTGGTACCCTTTCACGTCCAAATCTCTCAAACTCCGGGAGAGATTCTCAAAACCAAGGTTGACATGTTTCGAGTTCCTCTCAACATTTTGGAAATCCCGCTGAAACTTTGGACATTCTCGCGAAGGGTTCCCAATCCCCGACAAGACTGGTACCCTTTCACGTCCAAATCTCTCAAACTCCGGGAGAGATTCTCAAAACCAAGGTTGACATGTTTCGAGTTCCTTTCAAGATTTTGGAAATCCTGCTGAAACTTTGGACATTCTCGCGAAGGGTTCCCAATCCCCGACAAGACTGGTACCCTTTCACGTCCAAATCTCTCAAACTCCGGGAGAGATTCTCAAAACCAAGGTTGACATGTTTCGAGTTCCTTTCAACATTTTGGAAATCCCGCTGAAACTTTGGACATTCTGGCGAAGGGTTCCCAATCCCCGACAAGACTGGTACCCTTTCACGTCCAAATCTCTCAAACTCCGGGAGAGATTCTCAAAACCAAGGTTGACATGTTTCGAGTTCCTCTCAACATTTTGGAAATCCCGCTGAAACTTTGGACATTCTCGCGAAGGGTTCCCAATCCCCGACAAGACTGGTACCCTTTCACGTCCAAATCTCTCAAACTCCGGGAGAGATTCTCAAAACCAAGGTTGACATGTTTCGAGTTCCTCTCAACATTTTGGAAATCCCGCTGAAACTTTGGACATTCTCACGAAGGGTTCCCAATCCCCGACAAGACTGGTACCCTTTCACGTCCAATTCTCTCAAACTCCGGGAGAGATTCTCAAAACCAAGGTTGACATGTTTCGAGTTCCTTTCAACGTTTTGGAAATCCCGCTGAAACTTTGGACATTCTCGCGAAGGGTTCCCAATCCCCGACAAGACTGGTACCCTTTCACGTCCAAATCTCTCAAACTCCGGGAGAGATTCTCAAAACCAAGGTTGACATGTTTCGAGTTCCTCTCAACATTTTGGAAATCCTGCTGAAACTTTGGACATTCTCGCGAAGGGTTCCCAATCCCCGACAAGACTGGTACCCTTTCACGTCCAAATCTCTCAAACTCCGGGAGAGATTCTCAAAACCAAGGTTGACATGTTTCGAGTTCCTCTCAACATTTTGGAAATCCCGCTGAAACTTTGGACATTCTCGCGAAGGGTTCCCAATCCCCGACAAGACTGGTACCCTTTCACGTCCAAATCTCTCAAACTCCGGGAGAGATTCTCAAAACCAAGGTTGACATGTTTTGAGTTCCTCTCAACATTTTGGAAATCCCGCTGAAACTTTGGACATTCTCGCGAAGGGTTCACAGTCCCCGACAAGACTGGTACCCTTTCACGTCCAAATCTCTCAAACTCCGGGAGAGATTCTCAAAACCAAGGTTGACATGTTTCGAGTTCCTTTCAACATTTTGGAAATCCCGCTGAAACTTTGGACATTCTCGCGAAGGGTTCCCAATCCCCGACAAGACTGGTACCCTTTCACGTCCAAATCTCTCAAACTCCGGCAGAGATTCTCAAAACCAAGGTTGACATGTTTCGACTTCCTTTCAACATTTTGGAAATCCCGCTGAAACTTTGGACATTCTGGCGAAGGGTTCCGATCCCCGACAAGACTGGTACCCTTTCACGTCCAAATCTCTCAAACTCCGGGAGAGATTCTCAAAACCAAGGTTGACATGTTTCGAGTTCCTCTCAACATTTTGGAAATCCCGCTGAAACTTTGGACATTCTCGTGAAGGGTTCCCAATCCCCGACAAGACTGGTACCCTTTCACGTCCAAATCTCTCAAACTCCGGGAGAAGATTCTCAAAACCAAGCTTGACATGTTTCGAGTTCCTTTCAACATTTTGGAAATCCCGCTGAAACTTTGGACATTCTCGCGAAGGGTTCCCAATCCCCGACAAGACTGGTACCCTTTCACGTCCAAATCTCTCAAACTCCGGGAGAGATTCTCAAAACCAAGGTTGACATGTTTCGAGTTCCTCTCAACATTTTGGAAATCCCGCTGAAACTTTGGACATTCTCGCGAAGGGTTCCCAATCCCCGACAAGACTGGTACCCTTTCACGTCCAAATCTCTCAAACTCCGGGAGAGATTCTCAAAACCAAGGTTGACATGTTTCGAGTTCCTCTCAACATTTTGGAAATCCCGCTGAAACTTTGGACATTCTCGCGAAGGGTTCCCAATCCCCAACAAGACTGGTACCCTTTCACGTCCAAATCTCTCAAACTCCGGGAGAGATTCTCAAAACCAAGGTTGACATGTTTCGAGTTCCTTTCAACATTTTGGAAATCCCGCTGAAACTTTGGACATTCTCGCAAAGGGTTCCCAATCCCCGACAAGACTGGTACCCTTTCACGTCCAAATCTCTCAAACTCCGGGAGAGATTCTCAAAACCAAGGCTGACATGTCTCGAGTTCCTCTCAACATCTTAGAAATCCCGCTGAAACTTTGGACATTCTCGCGAAGGGTTCCCAATCCCCGACAAGACTGCTACCCTTTCACGTCCAAATCTCTCAAACTCCGGGAGAGATTCTCAAAACCAAGGTTGACATGTTTCGAGTTCCTTTCAACATTTTGGAAATCCCGCTGAAACTTTGGACATTCTCGCGAAGGGTTCCCAATCCCCGACAAGACTGGTACCCTTTCACGTCCGAATCTCTCAAACTCCGGGAGAGATTCTCAAAACCAAGGTTGACATGTTTCGAGTTCCTTTCAACATTTTGGAAATCCCGCTGAAACTCTGGACATTCTCGCGAAGGGTTCCCAATCCCCGACAAGACTGGTACCCTTTCACGTCCAAATCTCTCAAACTCCGGGAGAGATTCTCAAAACCAAGGCTGACATGTTTCGAGTTCCTCTCAACATTTTGGAAATCCCGCTGAAACTTTGGACGTTCTCGCGAAGGGTTCCCAATCGCCGACAAGACTGGTACCCTTTCACGTCCGAATCTCTCAAACTCCGGGAGAGATTCTCAAAACCAAGGTTGACATGTTTCGAGTTCCTCTCAACATTTTGGAAATCCCGCTGAAACTTTGGACATTCTCGCGAAGGGTTCCCAATCCCCGACAAGACTGGTACCCTTTCACGTCCAAATCTCTCAAACTCCGGGAGAGATTCTCTAAACCAAGGCTGACATGTTTCGAGTTCCTCTCAACATTTTGGCAATCCCGCTGAAACTTTGGACATTCTGGCGAAGGGTTCCCAATCCCCGACAAGACTGGTACCCTTTCACGTCCAAATCTCTCAAAATCCGGGAGAGATTCTCAAAACCAAGGTTGACATGTTTCGAGTTCCTCTCAACATTTTGGAAATCCCGCTGAAACTTTGGACATTCTCGCGAAGGGTTCCCAATCCCCGACAAGACTGGTACCCTTTCACGTCCAAGTCTCTCAAACTCCGGGAGAGATTCTCAAAACCAAGGTTGACATGTTTCAAGTTCCTTTCAACATTTTGGAAATCCCGCTGAAACTTTGGACATTCTCGCGAAGGGTTCCCAATCCCCAACAAGACTGGTACCCTTTCACGTCCAAATCTCTCAAACTCCGGGAGAGATTCTCAAAACCAAGGTTGACATGTTTCGAGTTCCTTTCAACATTTTGGAAATCCCGCTGAAATTTTGGACATTCTCGCGAAGGGTTCCCAATCCCCGACAAGACTGGTACCCTTTCACGTCCAAATCTCTCAAACTCCGGGAGAGATTCTCAAAACCAAAGTTGACATGTTTCGAGTTCCTCTCAACATTTTGGAAATCCCGCTGAAACTTTGGACATTCTCGCGAAGGGTTCCCAATCCCCGACAAGACTGGTACCCTTTCACGTCCAAATCTCTCAAACTCCGGGAGAGATTCTCAAAACCAAGGTTGACATGTTTCGAGTTCCTCTCAACATTTTGGAAATCCCGCTGAAACTTTGGACATTCTCGCGAAGGGTTCCCAATCCCCGACAAGACTGGTACCCTTTCACGTCCAAATCTCTCAAACTCCGGGAGAGATTCTCAAAACCAAGGTTGACATGTTTCGAGTTCCTTTCAAGATTTTGGAAATCCTGCTGAAACTTTGGACATTCTCGCGAAGGGTTCCCAATCCCCGACAAGACTGGTACCCTTTCACGTCCAAATCTCTCAAACTCCGGGAGAGATTCTCAAAACCAAGGTTGACATGTTTCGAGTTCCTTTCAACATTTTGGAAATCCCGCTGAAATTTTGGACATTCTCGCGAAGGGTTCCCAATCCCCGACAAGACTGGTACCCTTTCACGTCCAAATCTCTCAAACTCCGGGAGAGATTCTCAAAACCAAAGTTGACATGTTTCGAGTTCCTCTCAACATTTTGGAAATCCCGCTGAAACTTTGGACATTCTCGCGAAGGGTTCCCAATCCCCGACAAGACTGGTACCCTTTCACGTCCAAATCTCTCAAACTCCGGGAGAGATTCTCAAAACCAAGGCTGACATGTTTCGAGTTCCTCTCAACATTTTGGAAATCCCGCTGAAACTTTGGACATTCTCGCGAAGGGTTCCCAATCCCCGACAAGATTGGTACCCTTTCACGTCCAAATCTCTCAAACTCCGGGAGAGATTCTCAAAACCAAGGTTGACATGTTTCGAGTTCCTTTCAAGATTTTGGAAATCCTGCTGAAACTTTGGACATTCTAGCGAAGGGTTCCCAATCCCCGACAAGACTGGTACCCTTTCACGTCCAAATCTCTCAAACTCCGGGAGAGATTCTCAAAACCAAGGTTGACATGTCTCGAGTTCCTTTCAACATTTTGGAAATCCCGCTGAAATTTTGGACATTCTCGCGAAGGGTTCCCAATCCCCGACAAGACTGGTACCCTTTCACGTCCAAATCTCTCAAACTCCGGGAGAGATTCTCAAAACCAAAGTTGACATGTTTCGAGTTCCTCTCAACATTTTGGAAATCCCGCTGAAACTTTGGACATTCTCGCGAAGGGTTCCCAATCCCCGACAAGACTGGTACCCTTTCACGTCCAAATCTCTCAAACTCCGGGAGAGATTCTCAAAACCAAGGTTGACATGTTTCGAGTTCCTCTCAACATTTTGGAAATCCCGCTGAAACTTTGGACATTCTCGCGAAGGGTTCCCAATCCCCGACAAGACTGGTACCCTTTCACGTCCAAATCTCTCAAACTCCGGGAGAGATTCTCAAAACCAAGGTTGACATGTTTCGAGTTCCTTTCAACGTTTTGGAAATCCCGCTGAAACTTTGGACATTCTCGCAAAGGGTTCCCAATCCCCGACAAGACTGGTACCCTTTCACGTCCAAATGTCTCAAACTCCGGGAGAGATTCTCAAAACCAAGGTTGTCATGTTTCGAGTTCCTTTCAACATTTTGGAAATCCCGCTGAAACTCTGGACATTGTCGCGAAGGGTTCCCAATCCCCGACAAGACTGGTACCCTTTCACGTCCAAATGTCTCAAACTCCGGGAGAGATTCTCAAAACCAAGGTTGACATGTTTCGAGTTCCTTTCAACATTTTGGAAATCCCGCTGAAACTCTGGACATTCTCGCGAAGGGTTCCCAATCCCCGACAAGACTGGTACCCTTTCACGTCCAAATCTCTCAAACTCCGGGAGAGATTCTCCAAACCAAGGTTGACATGTTTCGAGTTCCTCTCAACATTTTGGAAATCCCGCTGAAACTTTGGACATTCTCACGAAGGGTTCCCAATCCCCGACAAGACTGGTACCCTTTCACGTCCAAATCTCTCAGACTCCGGGAGAGATTCTCAAAACCAAGGCTGACATGTTTCGAGTTCCTCTCAACATTTTGGAAATCCCGCTGAAACTTTGGACATTCTGGCGAAGGGTTCCCAATCCCCGACAAGACTGGTACCCTTTCACGTCCAAATCTCTCAAACTCCGGGAGAGATTCTCAAAACCAAGGTTGTCATGTTTCGAGTTCCTCTCAACATTTTGGAAATCCCGCTGAAACTATGGACATTCTCGCGAAGGGTTCCCAATCCCCGACAAGACTGGTACCCTTTCACGTCCAAATCTCTCAAACTCTGGGAGAGATTCTCAAAACCAAGGCTGACATGTTTCGAGTTCCTTTCAACATTTTAGAAATCCCGCTGAAACTTTGTACATTCTGGCGAAGGGTTCCCAATCCCCGACAAGACTGGTACCCTTTCACGTCCAAATCTCTCAAACTCCGGGAGAGATTCTCAAAACCAAGGTTGTCATGTTTCGAGTTCCTCTCAATATTTTGGAAATCCCGCTGAAACTTTGGACATTCTCGCGAAGGGTTCCCAATCCCCGACAAGACTGGTACCCTTTCACGTCCAAATCTCTCAAACTCCGGGAGAGATTCTCAAAACCAAGGCTGACATGTTTCGAGTTCCTCTCAACATTTTAGAAATCCCGCTGAAACTTTGGACATTCTCGCGAAGGGTTCCCAATCCCCGACAAGACTGGTACCCTTTCACGTCCAAATCTCTCAAACTCCGGGAGAGATTCTCAAAACCAAGGTTGACATGTTTCGAGTTCCTTTCAACGTTTTGGAAATCCCGCTGAAACTTTGGACATTCTCGCGAAGGGTTCCCAATCCCCGACAAGACTGGTACCCTTTCACGTCCAAATCTCTCAAACTCCGGGAGAGATTCTCCAAACCAAGGTTGACATGTTTCGAGTTCCTCTCAACATTTTGGAAATCCCGCTGAAACTTTGGACATTCTCGCGAAGGGTTCCCAATCCCCGACAAGACTGGTACCCTTTCACGTCCAAATCTCTCAAACTCCGGGAGAGATTCTCAAAACCAAGGTTGACATGTTTCGAGTTCCTCTCAACATTTTGGAAATCCCGCTGAAACTTTGGACATTCTCGCGAAGGGTTCCCAATCCCCGACAAGACTGGTACCCTTTCACGTCCAAATCTCTCAGACTCCGGGAGAGATTCTCAAAACCAAGGCTGACATGTTTCGAGTTCCTCTCAACATTTTGGCAATCCCGCTGAAACTTTGGACATTCTGGCGAAGGGTTCCCAATCCCCGACAAGACTGGTACCCTTTCACGTCCAAATCTCTCAAACTCCGGGAGAGATTCTCCAAACCAAGGTTGACATGTTTCGAGTTCCTCTCAACATTTTGGAAATCCCGCTGAAACTTTGGACATTCTCGCGAAGGGTTCCCAATCCCCGACAAGACTGGTACCCTTTCACGTCCAAATCTCTCAAACTCCGGGAGAGATTCTCAAAACCAAGGTTGACATGTTTCGAGTTCCTCTCAACATTTTGGAAATCCCGCTGAAACTTTGGACATTCTCGCAAAGGGTTCCCAATCCCCGACAAGACTGGTACCCTTTCACGTCCAAATCTCTCAAACTCCGGGAGAGATTCTCAAAACCAAGGTTGACATGTTTCGAGTTCCTCTCAACATTTTGGAAATCCCGCTGAAACTTTGGACATTCTCGCGAAGGGTTCCCAATCCCCGACAAGACTGGTACCCTTTCACGTCCAAATCTCTCAAACTCCGGGAGAGATTCTCCAAACCAAGGTTGACATGTTTCGAGTTCCTCTCAACATTTTGGAAATCCCGCTGAAACTTTGGACATTCTCGCGAAGGGTTCCCAATCCCCGACAACACTGGTACCCTTTCACGTCCAAATCTCTCAAAGTCCGGGAGAGATTCTCAAAACCAAGGCTGACATGTTTCGAGTTCCTCTCAACATTTTGGCAATCCCGCTGAAACTTTGGACATTCTGGCGAAGGGTTCCCAATCCCCGACAAGACTGGTACCCTTTCACGTCCAAATCTCTCAAACTCTGGGAGAGATTCTCAAAACCAAGGCTGACATGTTTCGAGTTCCTCTCAACATTTTGGAAATCCCGCTGAAACTTTGGACATTCTCGCGAAGGGTTCCCAATCCCCGACAAGACTGGTACCCTTTCACGTCCAAATCTCTCAAACTCCGGGAGAGATTCTCAAAACCAAGGTTGACATGTTTGGAGTTCCTCTCAACATTTTGGAAATCCCGCTGAAACTTTGGACATTCTCACGAAGGGTTCCCAATCCCCGACAAGACTGGTACCCTTTCACGTCCAAATGTCTCAAACTCCGGGAGAGATTCTCAAAACCAAGGTTGACATGTTTCGAGTTCCTTTCAACATTTTGGAAATCCCGCTGAAACTCTGGACATTCTCGCGAAGGGTTCCCAATCCCCGACAAGACTGGTACCCTTTCACGTCCAAATCTCTCAAACTCCGGGAGAGATTCTCAAAACCAAGGTTGACATGTTTCGAGTTCCTCTCAACATTTTGGAAATCCCGCTGAAACTTTGGACATTCTCGCGAAGGGTTCCCAATCCTTGACAAGACTGGTACCCTTTCACGCCCAAATCTCTCAAACTCCGGGAGAGATTCTCAAAACCAAGACTGACATGTTTCGAGTTCCTCTCAACATTTTGGAAATCCCGCTGAAACTTTGGACATTCTGGCGAAGGGTTCCCAATCCCCGACAAGACTGGTACCCTTTCACGTCCAAATCTCTCAAACTCCGGGAGAGATTCTCAAAACCAAGGTTGACATGTTTCGAGTTCCTCTCAACGTTTTGGAAATCCCGCTGAAACTTTGGACATTCTCGCGAAGGGTTCCCAATCCCCGACAAGACTGGTAGCCTTTCACGTCCAAATCTCTCAAACTCCGGGAGAGATTCTCAAAACCAAGGCTGACATGTTTCGAGTTCCTTTCAACATTTTAGAAATCCCGCTGAAACTTTGTACATTCTGGTGAAGGGTTCCCAATCCCCGACAAGACTGGTACCCTTTCACGTCCAAATCTCTCAAACTCTGGGAGAGATTCTCAAAACCAAGGCTGACATGTTTCGAGTTCCTCTCAACATTTTAGAAATCCCGCTGAAACTTTGGACATTCTCGCGAAGGGTTCCCAATCCCCGACAAGACTGGTACCCTTTCACGTCCAAATCTCTCAAACTCCGGGAGAGATTCTCAAAACCAAGGTTGACATGTTTCGAGTTCCTTTCAACATTTTGGAAATCCCGCTGAAACTTTGGACATTCTCGCGAAGGGTTCCCAATCCCCGACAAGACTGGTACCCTTTCACGTCCAAATCTCTCAAACTCCGGGAGAGATTCTCAAAACCAAGGTTGACATGTTTCGAGTTCCTCTCAACATTTTGGAAATCCCGCTGAAACTTTGGACATTCTCGCGAAGGGTTCCCAATCCCCGACAAGACTGGTACCCTTTCACGTCCAAATCTCTCAAACTCCGGGAGAGATTCTCAAAACCAAGGTTGACATGTTTCGAGTTCCTCTCAACGTTTTGGAAATCCCACTGAAACTTTGGACATTCTCGCGAAGGGTTCCCAATCCCCGACAAGACTTGTACCATTTCACGTCCGAATCTCTCAACCTCCGGGAGATATTCTCAAAACCAAGGTTGACATGTTTCGAGTTCCTCTCAACATTTTGGAAATCCCGCTGAAACTTTGGACATTCTCGCGAAGGGTTCCCAATCCCCGACAAGACTGGTACCCTTTCACGTCCAAATCTCTCAAACTCCGGGAGAGATTCTCAAAACCAAGGTTGACATGTTTCGAGTTCCTTTCAACGTTTTGGAAATCCCGCTGAAATTTTGGACATTCTGGCGAAGGGTTCCCAATCCCCGACAAGACTGGTACCCTTTCACGTCCAAATCTCTTAAACTCCGGGAGAGATTCTCAAAACCAAGGTTGACATGTTTCGAGTTCCTCTCAACATTTTGGAAATCCCGCGGAAAGTTTGCACATTCTCGTGAAGGGTTCCCAATCCCCGACAAGACTGGTACCCTTTCACGTCCAAATCTCTCAAACTCCGGGAGAGATTCTCCAAACCAAGGTTGACATGTTTCGAGTTCCTCTCAACATTTTGGAAATCCCGCTGAAACTATGGACATTCTCGCGAAGGGTTCCCAATCCTTGACAAGACTGGTACCCTTTCACGTCCAAATCTCTCAGACTCCGGGAGAGATTCTCAAAACCAAGGCTGACATGTTTCGAGTTCCTCTCAACATTTTGGAAATCCCGCTGAAACTTTGGACATTCTCGCGAAGGGTTCCCAATCCCCGACAAGACTGGTACCCTTTCACGTCCAAATCTCTCAAACTCCGGGAGAGATTCTCAAAACCAAGGTTGACATGTTTCGAGTTCCTTTCAACGTTTTGGAAATCCCGCTGAAACTTTGGACATTCTCGCGAAGGGTTCCCAATCCCCGACAAGACTGGTACCCTTTCACGTCCAAATCTCTCAAACTCCGGGAGAGATTCTCAAAACCAAGGTTGACATGTTTCGAGTTCCTCTCAACATTTTGGAAATCCCGCTGAAACTTTGGACATTCTCGCGAAGGGTTCCCAATCCCCGACAAGACTGGTACCCTTTCACGTCCAAATCTCTCAAACTCCGGGAGAGATTCTCAAAACCAAGGTTGACATGTTTCGAGTTCCTCTACATTTTGGAAATCCCGCTGAAACTTTGGACATTCTCGCGAAGGGTTCCCAATCCCCGACAAGACTGGTACCCTTTCACGTCCAAATCTCTCAGACTCCGGGAGAGATTCTCAAAACCAAGGCTGACATGTTTCGAGTTCCTCTCAACATTTTGGCAATCCCGCTGAAACTTTGGACATTCTGGCGAAGGGTTCCCAATCCCCGACAAGACTGGTACCCTTTCACGTCCAAATCTCTCAAACTCCGGGAGAGATTCTCCAAACCAAGGTTGACATGTTTCGAGTTCCTCTCAACATTTTGGAAATCCCGCTGA
The DNA here is from genome assembly GCF_964273445.1 of Streptopelia decaocto. Lineage (NCBI taxonomy): Eukaryota > Metazoa > Chordata > Aves > Columbiformes > Columbidae > Streptopelia > Streptopelia decaocto. Next base: position 1,649,406 of record NW_028115436.1, on the reverse strand, counting down.
AACTTTGGACATTCTCGCGAAGGGTTCCCAATCCCCGACAAGACTGGTACCCTTTCACGTCCAAATCTCTCAAACTCCGGGAGAGATTCTCAAAACCAAGGTTGACATGTTTCGAGTTCCTCTCAACATTTTGGAAATCCCGCTGAAACTTTGGACATTCTCGCAAAGGGTTCCCAATCCCCGACAAGACTGGTACCCTTTCACGTCCAAATCTCTCAAACTCCGGGAGAGATTCTCAAAACCAAGGTTGACATGTTTCGAGTTCCTCTCAACATTTTGGAAATCCCGCTGAAACTTTGGACATTCTCGCGAAGGGTTCCCAATCCCCGACAAGACTGGTACCCTTTCACGTCCAAATCTCTCAAACTCCGGGAGAGATTCTCCAAACCAAGGTTGACATGTTTCGAGTTCCTCTCAACATTTTGGAAATCCCGCTGAAACTTTGGACATTCTCGCGAAGGGTTCCCAATCCCCGACAAGACTGGTACCCTTTCACGTCCAAATCTCTCAAAGTCCGGGAGAGATTCTCAAAACCAAGGCTGACATGTTTCGAGTTCCTCTCAACATTTTGGCAATCCCGCTGAAACTTTGGACATTCTGGCGAAGGGTTCCCAATCCCCGACAAGACTGGTACCCTTTCACGTCCAAATCTCTCAAACTCTGGGAGAGATTCTCAAAACCAAGGCTGACATGTTTCGAGTTCCTCTCAACATTTTGGAAATCCCGCTGAAACTTTGGACATTCTCGCGAAGGGTTCCCAATCCCCGACAAGACTGGTACCCTTTCACGTCCAAATCTCTCAAACTCCGGGAGAGATTCTCAAAACCAAGGTTGACATGTTTGGAGTTCCTCTCAACATTTTGGAAATCCCGCTGAAACTTTGGACATTCTCACGAAGGGTTCCCAATCCCCGACAAGACTGGTACCCTTTCACGTCCAAATGTCTCAAACTCCGGGAGAGATTCTCAAAACCAAGGTTGACATGTTTCGAGTTCCTTTCAACATTTTGGAAATCCCGCTGAAACTCTGGACATTCTCGCGAAGGGTTCCCAATCCCCGACAAGACTGGTACCCTTTCACGTCCAAATCTCTCAAACTCCGGGAGAGATTCTCAAAACCAAGGTTGACATGTTTCGAGTTCCTCTCAACATTTTGGAAATCCCGCTGAAACTTTGGACATTCTCGCGAAGGGTTCCCAATCCTTGACAAGACTGGTACCCTTTCACGTCCAAATCTCTCAAACTCCGGGAGAGATTCTCAAAACCAAGACTGACATGTTTCGAGTTCCTCTCAACATTTTGGAAATCCCGCTGAAACTTTGGACATTCTGGCGAAGGGTTCCCAATCCCCGACAAGACTGGTACCCTTTCACGTCCAAATCTCTCAAACTCCGGGAGAGATTCTCAAAACCAAGGTTGACATGTTTCGAGTTCCTCTCAACGTTTTGGAAATCCCGCTGAAACTTTGGACATTCTCGCGAAGGGTTCCCAATCCCCGACAAGACTGGTACCCTTTCACGTCCAAATCTCTCAAACTCCGGGAGAGATTCTCAAAACCAAGGCTGACATGTTTCGAGTTCCTTTCAACATTTTAGAAATCCCGCTGAAACTTTGGACATTCTCGCGAAGGGTTCCCAATCCCCGACAAGACTGGTACCCTTTCACGTCCAAATCTCTCAAACTCCGGGAGAGATTCTCAAAACCAAGGTTGACATGTTTCGAGTTCCTCTCAACATTTTGGAAATCCCGCTGAAACTTTGGACATTCTCGCGAAGGGTTCCCAATCCCCGACAAGACTGGTACCCTTTCACGTCCAAATCTCTCAAACTCCGGGAGAGATTCTCAAAACCAAGGTTGACATGTTTCGAGTTCCTCTCAACGTTTTGGAAATCCCACTGAAACTTTGGACATTCTCGCGAAGGGTTCCCAATCCCCGACAAGACTTGTACCATTTCACGTCCGAATCTCTCAACCTCCGGGAGATATTCTCAAAACCAAGGTTGACATGTTTCGAGTTCCTCTCAACATTTTGGAAATCCCGCTGAAACTTTGGACATTCTCGCGAAGGGTTCCCAATCCCCGACAAGACTGGTACCCTTTCACGTCCAAATCTCTCAAACTCCGGGAGAGATTCTCAAAACCAAGGTTGACATGTTTCGAGTTCCTTTCAACGTTTTGGAAATCCCGCTGAAATTTTGGACATTCTGGCGAAGGGTTCCCAATCCCCGACAAGACTGGTACCCTTTCACGTCCAAATCTCTTAAACTCCGGGAGAGATTCTCAAAACCAAGGTTGACATGTTTCGAGTTCCTCTCAACATTTTGGAAATCCCGCGGAAAGTTTGCACATTCTCGTGAAGGGTTCCCAATCCCCGACAAGACTGGTACCCTTTCACGTCCAAATCTCTCAAACTCCGGGAGAGATTCTCCAAACCAAGGTTGACATGTTTCGAGTTCCTCTCAACATTTTGGAAATCCCGCTGAAACTATGGACATTCTCGCGAAGGGTTCCCAATCCTTGACAAGACTGGTACCCTTTCACGTCCAAATCTCTCAGACTCCGGGAGAGATTCTCAAAACCAAGGCTGACATGTTTCGAGTTCCTCTCAACATTTTGGAAATCCCGCTGAAACTTTGGACATTCTCGCGAAGGGTTCCCAATCCCCGACAAGACTGGTACACTTTCACGTCCAAATCTCTCAAACTCCGGGAGAGATTCTCAAAACCAAGGCTGACATGTTTCGAGTTCCTTTCAACATTTTAGAAATCCCGCTGAAACTTTGTACATTCTGGCGAAGGGTTCCCAATCCCCGACAAGACTGGTACCCTTTCACGTCCAAATCTCTCAAACTCCGGGAGAGATTCTCAAAACCAAGGTTGACATGTTTCGAGTTCCTCTCAACATTTTGGAAATCCCGCTGAAACTTTGGACATTCTCGCGAAGGGTTCCCAATCCCCGACAAGACTGGTACCCTTTCACGTCCAAATCTCTCAAACTCCGGGAGAGATTCTCAAAACCAAGGCTGACATGTTTCGAGTTCCTTTCAACATTTTAGAAATCCCGCTGAAACTTTGTACATTGTGGCGAAGGGTTCCCAATCCCCGACAAGACTGGTACCCTTTCACGTCCAAATCTCTCAAACTCCGGGAGAGATTCTCAAAACCAAGGCTGACATGTTTCGAGTTCCTCTCAACATTTTAGAAATCCCGCTGAAACTCTGGACATTCTCGCGAAGGGTTCCCAATCCCCGACAAGACTGGTACCCTTTCACGTCCAAATGTCTCAAACTCGGGGAGAGATTCTCAAAACCAAGGTTGACATGTTTCGAGTTCCTTTCAACATTTTGGAAATCCCGCTGAAACTCTGGACATTCTCGCGAAGGGTTCCCAATCCCCGACAAGACTGGTACCCTTTCACGTCCAAATCTCTCAAACTCCGGGAGAGATTCTCAAAACCAAGGCTGACATGTTTCGAGTTCCTTTCAACATTTTGGAAATCCCGCTGAAACTTTGGACATTCTCGCGAAGGGTTCCCAATCCCCGACAAGACTGGTACCCTTTCACGTCCAAATCTCTCAAACTCCGGGAGAGATTCTCAAAACCAAGGCTGACATGTTTTGAGTTCCTCTCAACATTTTGGAAATCCCGCTGAAACTTTGGACATTCTCGCGAAGGGTTCCCAATCCCCGACAAGACTGGTACCCTTTCACGTCCAAATCTCTCAAACTCCGGGAGAGATTCTCAAAACCAAGGTTGTCATGTTTCGAGTTCCTCTCAACATTTTGGAAATCCCGCTGAAACTTTGGACATTCTCGCGAAGGGTTCCCAATCCCCGACAAGACTGGTACCCTTTCACGTCCAAATCTCTCAAACTCCGGGAGAGATTCTCAAAACCAAGGCTGACATGTTTCAAGTTCCTTTCAACATTTTAGAAATCCCGCTGAAACTTTGTACATTCTGGCGAAGGGTTCAAAATCCCCGACAAGACTGGTACCCTTTCACGTCCAAATCTCTCAAACTCCGGGAGAGATTCTCAAAACCAAGGTTGACATGTTTCGAGTTCCTCTCAACATTTTGGAAATCCCGCTGAAACTTTGGACATTCTCGCGAAGGGTTCCCAATCCCCGACAAGACTGGTACCCTTTCACGTCCAAATCTCTCAAACTCCGGGAGAGATTCTCAAAACCAAGGTTGACATGTTTGGAGTTCCTTTCAACATTTTGGAAATCCCGCTGAAACTTTGGACATTCTCACGAAGGGTTCCCAATCCCCGACAAGACTGGTACCCTTTCACGTCCAAATGTCTCAAACTCGGGGAGAGATTCTCAAAACCAAGGTTGACATGTTTCGAGTTCCTTTCAACATTTTGGAAATCCCGCTGAAACTCTGGACATTCTCGCGAAGGGTTCCCAATCCCCGACAAGACTGGTACCCTTTCACGTCCAAATCTCTCAAACTCCGGGAGAGATTCTCAAAACAAGGGTTGACATGTTTCGAGTTCCTCTCAACATTTTGGAAATCCCGCTGAAACTTTGGACATTCTCGCGAAGGGTTCCCAATCCTTGACAAGACTGGTACCCTTTCACGTCCAAATCTCTCAAACTCCGGGAGAGATTCTCAAAACCAAGGCTGACATGTTTCGAGTTCCTCTCAACATTTTGGAAATACCGCTGAAACTTTGGACATTCTGGCGAAGGGTTCCCAATCCCCGACAAGACTGGTACCCTTTCACGTCCAAATCTCTCAAACTCCGGGAGAGATTCTCAAAACTAAGGTTGACATGTTTCGAGTTCCTCTCAACATTTTGGAAATCCCGCTGAAACTTTGGACATTCTCGCGAAGGGTTCCCAATCCCCGACAAGACTGGTACCCTTTCACGTCCAAATCTCTCAAACTCCGGGAGAGATTCTCAAAACCAAGGTTGACATGTTTCGAGTTCCTCTCAACTTTTTGGAAATCCCACTGAAACTTTGGACATTCTCGCGAAGGGTTCCCAATCCCCGACAAGACTTGTACCCTTTCACGTCCAAATCTCTCAAACTCCGGGAGAGATTCTCAAAACCAAGGTTGACATGTTTCGAGTTCCTCTCAACATTTTGGAAATCCCGCGGAAACTTTGGACATTCTCGCGAAGGGTTCCCAATCCTTGACAAGACTGGTACCCTTTCACGTCCAAATCTCTCAAACTCCGGGAGAGATTCTCAAAACCAAGGTTGACATGTTTGGAGTTCCTCTCAACATTTTGGAAATCCCGCTGAAACTTTGGACATTCTCACGAAGGGTTCCCAATCCCCGACAAGACTGGTACCCTTTCACGTCCAAATGTCTCAAACTCGGGGAGAGATTCTCAAAACCAAGGTTGACATGTTTCGAGTTCCTTTCAACATTTTGGAAATCCCGCTGAAACTCTGGACATTCTCGCGAAGGGTTCCCAATCCCCGACAAGACTGGTACCCTTTCACGTCCAAATCTCTCAAACTCCGGGAGAGATTCTCAAAACCAAGGCTGACATGTTTCGAGTTCCTTTCAACATTTTGGAAATCCCGCTGAAACTTTGGACATTCTCGCGAAGGGTTCCCAATCCCCGACAAGACTGGTACCCTTTCACGTCCAAATCTCTCAAACTCCGGGAGAGATTCTCAAAACCAAGGCTGACATGTTTCGAGTTCCTCTCAACATTTTGGAAATCCCGCTGAAACTTTGGACATTCTGGCGAAGGGTTCCCAATCCCCGACAAGACTGGTACCCTTTCACGTCCAAATCTCTCAAACTCCGGGAGAGATTCTCAAAACCAAGGTTGTCATGTTTCGAGTTCCTCTCAACATTTTGGAAATCCCGCTGAAACTTTGGACATTCTGGCGAAGGGTTCCCAATCCCCGACAAGACTGGTACCCTTTCACGTCCAAATCTCTCAAATTCCGGGAGAGATTCTCAAAACCAAGGCTGACATGTTTCAAGTTCCTTTCAACATTTTAGAAATCCCGCTGAAACTTTGTACATTCTGGCGAATGGTTCAAAATCCCCGACAAGACTGGTACCCTTTCACGTCCAAATCTCTCAAACTCCGGGAGAGATTCTCAAAACCAAGGTTGACATGTTTCGAGTTCCTCTCAACATTTTGGAAATCCCGCTGAAACTTTGGACATTCTCGCGAAGGGTTCCCAATCCCCGACAAGACTGGTACCCTTTCACGTCCAAATCTCTCAAACTCCGGGAGAGATTCTCAAAACCAAGGTTGACATGTTTGGAGTTCCTCTCAACATTTTGGAAATCCCGCTGAAACTTTGGACATTCTCACGAAGGGTTCCCAATCCCCGACAAGACTGGTACCCTTTCACGTCCAAATGTCTCAAACTCGGGGAGAGATTCTCAAAACCAAGGTTGACATGTTTCGAGTTCCTTTCAACATTTTGGAAATCCCGCTGAAACTCTGGACATTCTCGCGAAGGGTTCCCAATCCCCGACAAGACTGGTACCCTTTCACGTCCAAATCTCTCAAACTCCGGGAGAGATTCTCAAAACAAGGGTTGACATGTTTCGAGTTCCTCTCAACATTTTGGAAATCCCGCTGAAACTTTGGACATTCTCGCGAAGGGTTCCCAATCCTTGACAAGACTGGTACCCTTTCACGTCCAAATCTCTCAAACTCCGGGAGAGATTCTCAAAACCAAGGCTGACATGTTTCGAGTTCCTCTCAACATTTTGGAAATACCGCTGAAACTTTGGACATTCTGGCGAAGGGTTCCCAATCCCCGACAAGACTGGTACCCTTTCACGTCCAAATCTCTCAAACTCCGGGAGAGATTCTCAAAACTAAGGTTGACATGTTTCGAGTTCCTCTCAACATTTTGGAAATCCCGCTGAAACTTTGGACATTCTCGCGAAGGGTTCCCAATCCCCGACAAGACTGGTACCCTTTCACGTCCAAATCTCTCAAACTCCGGGAGAGATTCTCAAAACCAAGGTTGACATGTTTCGAGTTCCTTTCAACGTTTTGGAAATCCCGCTGAAATTTTGGACATTCTGGCGAAGGGTTCCCAATCCCCGACAAGACTGGTACCCTTTCACGTCCAAATCTCTCAAACTCCGGGAGAGATTCTCAAAACCAAGGTTGACATGTTTCGAGTTCCTCTCAACATTTTGGAAATCCCGCGGAAAGTTTGGACATTCTCGCGAAGGGTTCCCAATCCCCGACAAGACTGGTACCCTTTCACGTCCAAATCTCTCAAACTCCGGGAGAGATTCTCCAAACCAAGGTTGACATGTTTCGAGTTCCTCTCAACATTTTGGAAATCCCGCTGAAACTTTGGACATTCTCGCGAAGGGTTCCCAATCCTTGACAAGACTGGTACCCTTTCACGTCCAAATCTCTCAGACTCCGGGAGAGATTCTCAAAACCAAGGCTGACATGTTTCGAGTTCCTTTCAACATTTTGGCAATCCCGCTGAAACTTTGGACATTCTGGCGAAGGGTTCCCAATCCCCGACAAGACTGGTACCCTTTCACGTCCAAAGCTCTCAAACTCCGGGAGAGATTCTCAAAACCAAGGTTGTCATGTTTCGAGTTCCTCTCAACATTTTGGAAATCCCGCTGAAACTTTGGACATTCTCGCGAAGGGTTCCCAATCCCCGACAAGACTGGTACCCTTTCACGTCCAAATCTCTCAAACTCCGGGAGAGATTCTCAAAACCAAGGCTGACATGTTTCGAGTTCCTCTCAACATTTTGGAAATCCCGCTGAAACTTTGGACATTCTGGCGAAGGGTTCCCAATCCCCGACAAGACTGGTACCCTTTCACGTCCAAATCTCTCAAACTCCGGGAGAGATTCTCAAAACCAAGGTTGTCATGTTTCGAGTTCCTCTCAACATTTTGGAAATCCCGCTGAAACTTTGGACATTCTCGCGAAGGGTTCCCAATCCCCGACAAGACTGGTACCCTTTCACGTCCAAATCTCTCAAACTCCGGGAGAGATTCTCAAAACCAAGGCTGACATGTTTCAAGTTCCTTTCAATATTTTAGAAATCCCGCTGAAACTTTGTACATTCTGGCGAAGGGTTCAAAATCCCCGACAAGACTGGTACCCTTTCACGTCCAAATCTCTCAAACTCCGGGAGAGATTCTCAAAACCAAGGTTGACATGTTTCGAGTTCCTCTCAACATTTTGGAAATCCCGCTGAAACTTTGGACATTCTCGCGAAGGGTTCCCAATCCCCGACAAGACTGGTACCCTTTCACGTCCAAATCTCTCAAACTCCGGGAGAGATTCTCAAAACCAAGGTTGACATGTTTGGAGTTCCTCTCAACATTTTGGAAATCCCGCTGAAACTTTGGACATTCTCACGAAGGGTTCCCAATCCCCGACAAGACTGGTACCCTTTCACGTCCAAATGTCTCAAACTCGGGGAGAGATTCTCAAAACCAAGGTTGACATGTTTCGAGTTCCTTTCAACATTTTGGAAATCCCGCTGAAACTCTGGACATTCTCGCGAAGGGTTCCCAATCCCCGACAAGACTGGTACCCTTTCACGTCCAAATCTCTCAAACTCCGGGAGAGATTCTCAAAACCAAGGCTGACATGTTTCGAGTTCCTTTCAACATTTTGGAAATCCCGCTGAAACTTTGGACATTCTCGCGAAGGGTTCCCAATCCCCGACAAGACTGGTACCCTTTCACGTCCAAATCTCTCAAACTCCGGGAGAGATTCTCAAAACCAAGGCTGACATGTTTCGAGTTCCTCTCAACATTTTGGAAATCCCGCTGAAACTTTGGACATTCTGGCGAAGGGTTCCCAATCCCCGACAAGACTGGTACCCTTTCACGTCCAAATCTCTCAAACTCCGGGAGAGATTCTCAAAACCAAGGTTGTCATGTTTCGAGTTCCTCTCAACATTTTGGAAATCCCGCTGAAACATTGGACATTCTCGCGAAGGGTTCCCAATCCCCGACAAGACTGGTACCCTTTCACGTCCAAATCTCTCAAACTCCGGGAGAGATTCTCAAAACCAAGGCTGACATGTTTCAAGTTCCTTTCAACATTTTAGAAATCCCGCTGAAACTTTGTACATTCTGGCGAAGGGTTCAAAATCCCCGACAAGACTGGTACCCTTTCACGTCCAAATCTCTCAAACTCCGGGAGAGATTCTCAAAACCAAGGCTGACATGTTTCGAGTTCCTCTCAACATTTTGGAAATCCCGCTGAAACTTTGGACATTCTCGCGAAGGGTTCCCAATCCTTGACAAGACTGGTACCCTTTCACGTCCAAATCTCTCAAACTCCGGGAGAGATTCTCAAAACCAAGGCTGACATGTTTCGAGTTCCTCTCAACATTTTGGAAATACCGCTGAAACTTTGGACATTCTGGCGAAGGGTTCCCAATCCCCGACAAGACTGGTACCCTTTCACGTCCAAATCTCTCAAACTCCGGGAGAGATTCTCAAAACTAAGGTTGACATGTTTCGAGTTCCTCTCAACATTTTGGAAATCCCGCTGAAACTTTGGACATTCTCGCGAAGGGTTCCCAATCCCCGACAAGACTGGTACCCTTTCACGTCCAAATCTCTCAAACTCCGGGAGAGATTCTCAAAACCAAGGTTGACATGTTTCGAGTTCCTCTCAACTTTTTGGAAATCCCACTGAAACTTTGGACATTCTCGCGAAGGGTTCCCAATCCCCGACAAGACTTGTACCCTTTCATGTCCAAATCTCTCAAACTCCGGGAGAGATTCTCAAAACCAAGGTTGACATGTTTCGAGTTCCTCTCAACATTTTGGAAATCCCGCGGAAACTTTGGACATTCTCGCGAAGGGTTCCCAATCCTTGACAAGACTGGTACCCTTTCACGTCCAAATCTCTCAGACTCCGGGAGAGATTCTCAAAACCAAGGCTGACATGTTTCGAGTTCCTTTCAACATTTTGGCAATCCCGCTGAAACTTTGGACATTCTGGCGAAGGGTTCCCAATCCCCGACAAGACTGGTACCCTTTCACGTCCAAAGCTCTCAAACTCCGGGAGAGATTCTCAAAACCAAGGTTGTCATGTTTCGAGTTCCTCTCAACATTTTGGAAATCCCGCTGAAACTTTGGACATTCTCGCGAAGGGTTCCCAATCCCCGACAAGACTGGTACCCTTTCACGTCCAAATCTCTCAAACTCCGGGAGAGATTCTCAAAACCAAGGCTGACATGTTTCGAGTTCCTCTCAACATTTTGGAAATCCCGCTGAAACTTTGGACATTCTGGCGAAGGGTTCCCAATCCCCGACAAGACTGGTACCCTTTCACGTCCAAATCTCTCAAACTCCGGGAGAGATTCTCAAAACCAAGGTTGTCATGTTTCGAGTTCCTCTCAACATTTTGGAAATCCCGCTGAAACTTTGGACATTCTCGCGAAGGGTTCCCAATCCCCGACAAGACTGGTACCCTTTCACGTCCAAATCTCTCAAACTCCGGGAGAGATTCTCAAAACCAAGGCTGACATGTTTCAAGTTCCTTTCAACATTTTAGAAATCCCGCTGAAACTTTGTACATTCTGGCGAAGGGTTCAAAATCCCCGACAAGACTGGTACCCTTTCACGTCCAAATCTCTCAAACTCCGGGAGAGATTCTCAAAACCAAGGTTGACATGTTTCTAGTTCCTCTCAACATTTTGGAAATCCCGCTGAAACTTTGGACATTCTCGCGAAGGGTTCCCAATCCCCGACAAGACTGGTACCCTTTCACGTCCAAATCTCTCAAACTCCGGGAGAGATTCTCAAAACCAAGGTTGACATGTTTGGAGTTCCTCTCAACATTTTGGAAATCCCGCTGAAACTTTGGACATTCTCACGAAGGGTTCCCAATCCCCGACAAGACTGGTACCCTTTCACGTCCAAATGTCTCAAACTCGGGGAGAGATTCTCAAAACCAAGGTTGACATGTTTCGAGTTCCTTTCAACATTTTGGAAATCCCGCTGAAACTCTGGACATTCTCGCGAAGGGTTCCCAATCCCCGACAAGACTGGTACCCTTTCACGTCCAAATCTCTCAAACTCCGGGAGAGATTCTCAAAACCAAGGTTGACATGTTTCGAGTTCCTCTCAACATTTTGGAAATCCCGCTGAAACTTTGGACATTCTCGCGAAGGGTTCCCAATCCTTGACAAGACTGGTACCCTTTCACGTCCAAATCTCTCAAACTCCGGGAGAGATTCTCAAAACCAAGGCTGACATGTTTCGAGTTCCTCTCAACATTTTGGAAATACCGCTGAAACTTTGGACATTCTCGCGAAGGGTTCCCAATCCCCGACAAGACTGGTACCCTTTCACGTCCAAATCTCTCAAACTCCGGGAGAGATTCTCAAAACTAAGGTTGACATGTTTCGAGTTCCTCTCAACATTTTGGAAATCCCGCTGAAACTTTGGACATTCTCGCGAAGGGTTCCCAATCCCCGACAAGACTGGTACCCTTTCACGTCCAAATCTCTCAAACTCCGGGAGAGATTCTCAAAACCAAGGTTGACATGTTTCGAGTTCCTCTCAACTTTTTGGAAATCCCGCTGAAACTTTGGACATTCTCGCGAAGGGTTCCCAATCCCCGACAAGACTTGTACCATTTCACGTCCGAATCTCTCAACCTCCGGGAGAGATTCTCAAAACCAAGGTTGACATGTTTCGAGTTCCTCTCAACATTTTGGAAATCCCGCTGAAACTTTGGACATTCTCGCGAAGGGTTCCCAATCCCCGACAAGACTGGTACCCTTTCACGTCCAAATCTCTCAAACTCCGGGAGAGATTCTCAAAACCAAGGTTGACATGTTTCGAGTTCCTTTCAACGTTTTGGAAATCCCGCTGAAATTTTGGACATTCTGGCGAAGGGTTCCCAATCCCCGACAAGACTGGTACCCTTTCACGTCCAAATCTCTCAAACTCCGGGAGAGATTCTCAAAACCAAGGTTGACATGTTTCGAGTTCCTCTCAACATTTTGGAAATCCCGCGGAAACTTTGGACATTCTCGCGAAGGGTTCCCAATCCCCGACAAGACTGGTACCCTTTCACGTCCAAATCTCTCAAACTCCGGGAGAGATTCTCCAAACCAAGGTTGACATGTTTCGAGTTCCTCTCAACATTTTGGAAATCCCGCTGAAACTTTGGACATTCTCGCAAAGGGTTCCCAATCCCCGACAAGACTGGTACCCTTTCACGTCCAAATCTCTCAGACTCCGGGAGAGATTCTCAAAACCAAGGCTGACATGTTTCGAGTTCCTCTCAACATTTTGGCAATCCCGCTGAAACTTTGGACATTCTGGCGAAGGGTTCCCAATCCCCGACAAGACTGGTACCCTTTCACGTCCAAATCTCTCAAACTCCGGGAGAGATTCTCAAAACCAAGGTTGTCATGTTTCGAGTTCCTCTCAACATTTTGGAAATCCCGCTGAAACTTTGGACATTCTCGCGAAGGGTTCCCAATCCCCGACAAGACTGGTACCCTTTCACGTCCAAATCTCTCAAACTCCGGGAGAGATTCTCAAAACCAAGGCTGACATGTTTCAAGTTCCTTTCAACATTTTAGAAATCCCGCTGAAACTTTGTACATTCTGGCGAAGGGTTCAAAATCCCCGACAAGACTGGTACCCTTTCACGTCCAAATCTCTCAAACTCCGGGAGAGATTCTCAAAACCAAGGTTGACATGTTTCGAGTTCCTCTCAACATTTTGGAAATCCCGCTGAAACTTTGGACATTCTCGCGAAGGGTTCCCAATCCCCGACAAGACTGGTACCCTTTCACGTCCAAATCTCTCAAACTCCGGGAGAGATTCTCAAAACCAAGGTTGACATGTTTCGAGTTCCTCTCAACATTTTGGAAATCCCGCTGAAACTTTGGACATTCTCGCGAAGGGTTCCCAATCCCCGACAAGACTGGTACCCTTTCACGTCCAAATGTCTCAAACTCGGGGAGAGATTCTCAAAACCAAGGTTGACATGTTTCGAGTTCCTTTCAACATTTTGGAAATCCCGCTGAAACTCTGGACATTCTCGCGAAGGGTTCCCAATCCCCGACAAGACTGGTACCCTTTCACGTCCAAATCTCTCAAACTCCGGGAGAGATTCTCCAAACCAAGGTTGACATGTTTCGAGTTCCTCTCAACATTTTGGAAATCCCGCTGAAACTTTGGACATTCTCGCGAAGGGTTCCCAATCCTTGACAAGACTGGTACCCTTTCACGTCCAAATCTCTCAAACTCCGGGAGAGATTCTCAAAACCAAGGCTGACATGTTTCGAGTTCCTCTCAACATTTTGGAAATACCGCTGAAACTTTGGACATTCTCGCGAAGGCTTCCCAATCCCCGACAAGACTGGTACCCTTTCACGTCCAAATCTCTCAAACTCCGGGAGAGATTCTCAAAACTAAGGTTGACATGTTTCGAGTTCCTCTCAACATTTTGGAAATCCCGCTGAAACTTTGGACATTCTCGCGAAGGGTTCCCAATCCCCGACAAGACTGGTACCCTTTCACGTCCAAATCTCTCAAACTCCGGGAGAGATTCTCAAAACCAAGGTTGACATGTTTCGAGTTCCTCTCAACTTTTTGGAAATCCCACTGAAACTTTGGACATTCTCGCGAAGGGTTCCCAATCCCCGACAAGACTTGTACCATTTCACGTCCGAATCTCTCAACCTCCGGGAGAGATTCTCAAAACCAAGGTTGACATGTTTCGAGTTCCTCTCAACATTTTGGAAATCCCGCTGAAACTTTGGACATTCTCGCGAAGGGTTCCCAATCCCCGACAAGACTGGTACCCTTTCACGTCCAAATCTCTCAAACTCCGGGAGAGATTCTCAAAACCAAGGTTGACATGTTTCGAGTTCCTTTCAACGTTTTGGAAATCCCGCTGAAATTTTGGACATTCTGGCGAAGGGTTCCCAATCCCCGACAAGACTGGTACCCTTTCACGTCCAAATCTCTCAAACTCCGGGAGAGATTCTCAAAACCAAGGTTGACATGTTTCGAGTTCCTCTCAACATTTTGGAAATCCCGCGGAAACTTTGGACATTCTCGCGAAGGGTTCCCAATCCCCGACAAGACTGGTACCCTTTCACGTCCAAATCTCTCAAACTCCGGGAGAGATTCTCCAAACCAAGGTTGACATGTTTCGAGTTCCTCTCAACATTTTGGAAATCCCGCTGAAACTTTGGACATTCTCGCAAAGGGTTCCCAATCCCCGACAAGACTGGTACCCTTTCACGTCCAAATCTCTCAGACTCCGGGAGAGATTCTCAAAACCAAGGCTGACATGTTTCGAGTTCCTCTCAACATTTTGGCAATCCCGCTGAAACTTTGGACATTCTGGCGAAGGGTTCCCAATCCCCGACAAGACTGGTACCCTTTCACGTCCAAAGCTCTCAAACTCCGGGAGAGATTCTCAAAACCAAGGTTGACATGTTTCGAGTTCCTCTCAACATTTTGGAAATCCCGCTGAAACTTTGGACATTCTCGCGAAGGGTTCCCAATCCCCGACAAGACTGGTACCCTTTCACGTCCAAATCTCTCAAACTCCGGGAGAGATTCTCAAAACCAAGCTTGACATGTTTCGAGTTCCTTTCAACATTTTAGAAATCCCCCTGAAACTTTTGACATTCTGGCGAAGGGTTCCCAATCCCCGACAAGACTGGTACCCTTTCACTTCCAAATCTCTCCAACTCCAGGAGAGATTCTCAAAACCAAGGTTGACATGTTTCGAGTTCCTCTCATCATTTTGGAAATCCCGCTGAAACTTTGGACATTCTCGCGAAGGGTTCCCAATCCCCGACAAGACTGGTACCCTTTCACGTCCAAATCTCTCAAACTCCGGGAGAGATTCTCAAAACCAAGGTTGACATGTTTCGAGTTCCTTTCAACGTTTTGGAAATCCCGCTGAAATTTTGGACATTCTCGCGAAGGGTTCCCAATCCCCGACAAGACTGGTACCCTTTCACGTCCAAATCTCTCAAACTCCGGGAGAGATTCTCAAAACCAAGGTTGACATGTTTCGAGTTCCTCTCAACATTTTGGAAATCCCGCGGAAACTTTGGACATTCTCGCGAAGGGTTCCCAATCCTTGACAAGACTGGTACCCTTTCACGCACAAATCTCTCAGACTCCGGGAGAGATTCTCAAAACCAAGGCTGACATGTTTCGAGTTCCTTTCAACATTTTGGCAATCCCGCTGAAACTTTGGACATTCTGGCGAAGGGTTCCCAATCCCCGACAAGACTGGTACCCTTTCACGTCCAAAGCTCTCAAACTCCGGGAGAGATTCTCAAAACCAAGGTTGTCATGTTTCGAGTTCCTCTCAACATTTTGGAAATCCCGCTGAAACTTTGGACATTCTCGCGAAGGGTTCCCAATCCCCGACAAGACTGGTACCCTTTCACGTCCAAATCTCTCAAACTCCGGGAGAGATTCTCAAAACCAAGGCTGACATGTTTCGAGTTCCTCTCAACATTTTGGAAATCCCGCTGAAACTTTGGACATTCTCACGAAGGGTTCCCAATCCCCGACAAGACTGGTACCCTTTCACGTCCAAATCTCTCAAACTCCGGGAGAGATTCTCAAAACCAAGGTTGTCATGTTTCGAGTTCCTCTCAACATTTTGGAAATCCCGCTGAAACTTTGGACATTCTCGCGAAGGGTTCCCAATCCCCGACAAGACTGGTACCCTTTCACGTCCAAATCTCTCAAACTCCGGGAGAGATTCTCAAAACCAAGGCTGACATGTTTCAAGTTCCTTTCAACATTTTAGAAATCCCGCTGAAATTTTGGACATTCTCGCGAAGGGTTCCCAATCCCCGACAAGACTGGTACCCTTTCACGTCCAAATCTCTCAAACTCCGGGAGAGATTCTCAAAACCAAGGTTGTCATGTTTCGAGTTCCTCTCAACATTTTGGAAATCCCGCTGAAACTTTGGACATTCTCACGAAGGGTTCCCAATCCCCGACAAGACTGGTACCCTTTCACGTCCAAATGTCTCAAACTCGGGGAGAGATTCTCAAAACCAAGGTTGACATGTTTCGAGTTCCTTTCAACATTTTGGAAATCCCGCTGAAACTCTGGACATTCTCGCGAAGGGTTCCCAATCCCCGACAAGACTGGTACCCTTTCACGTCCAAATCTCTCAAACTCCGGGAGAGATTCTCAAAACCAAGGTTGACATGTTTCGAGTTCCTCTCAACATTTTGGAAATCCCGCTGAAACTTTGGACATTCTCGCGAAGGGTTCCCAATCCTTGACAAGACTGGTACCCTTTCACGTCCAAATCTCTCAAACTCCGGGAGAGATTCTCAAAACCAAGGCTGACATGTTTCGAGTTCCTCTCAACATTTTGGAAATACCGCTGAAACTTTGGACATTCTCGCGAAGGCTTCCCAATCCCCGACAAGACTGGTACCCTTTCACGTCCAAATCTCTCAAACTCCGGGAGAGATTCTCAAAACTAAGGTTGACATGTTTCGAGTTCCTCTCAACATTTTGGAAATCCCGCTGAAACTTTGGACATTCTCGCGAAGGGTTCCCAATCCCCGACAAGACTGGTACCCTTTCACGTCCAAATCTCTCAAACTCCGGGAGAGATTCTCAAAACCAAGGTTGACATGTTTCGAGTTCCTCTCAACTTTTTGGAAATCCCACTGAAACTCTGGACATTCTCGCGAAGGGTTCCCAATCCCCGACAAGACTTGTACCATTTCACGTCCGAATCTCTCAACCTCCGGGAGAGATTCTCAAAACCAAGGTTGACATGTTTCGAGTTCCTCTCAACATTTTGGAAATCCCGCTGAAACTTTGGACATTCTCGCGAAGGGTTCCCAATCCCCGACAAGACTGGTACCCTTTCACGTCCAAATCTCTCAAACTCCGGGAGAGATTCTCAAAACCAAGGTTGACATGTTTCGAGTTCCTTTCAACGTTTTGGAAATCCCGCTGAAATTTTGGACATTCTGGCGAAGGGTTCCCAATCCCCGACAAGACTGGTACCCTTTCACGTCCAAATCTCTCAAACTCCGGGAGAGATTCTCAAAACCAAGGTTGACATGTTTCGAGTTCCTCTCAACATTTTGGAAATCCCGCGGAAACTTTGGACATTCTCGCGAAGGGTTCCCAATCCCCGACAAGACTGGTACCCTTTCACGTCCAAATCTCTCAAACTCCGGGAGAGATTCTCCAAACCAAGGTTGACATGTTTCGAGTTCCTCTCAACATTTTGGAAATCCCGCTGAAACTTTGGACATTCTCGCAAAGGGTTCCCAATCCCCGACAAGACTGGTACCCTTTCACGTCCAAATCTCTCAGACTCCGGGAGAGATTCTCAAAACCAAGGCTGACATGTTTCGAGTTCCTCTCAACATTTTGGCAATCCCGCTGAAACTTTGGACATTCTGGCGAAGGGTTCCCAATCCCCGACAAGACTGGTACCCTTTCACGTCCAAAGCTCTCAAACTCCGGGAGAGATTCTCAAAACCAAGGTTGACATGTTTCGAGTTCCTCTCAACATTTTGGAAATCCCGCTGAAACTTTGGACATTCTCGCGAAGGGTTCCCAATCCCCGACAAGACTGGTACCCTTTCACGTCCAAATCTCTCAAACTCCGGGAGAGATTCTCAAAACCAAGCTTGACATGTTTCGAGTTCCTTTCAACATTTTAGAAATCCCCCTGAAACTTTTGACATTCTGGCGAAGGGTTCCCAATCCCCGACAAGACTGGTACCCTTTCACTTCCAAATCTCTCCAACTCCAGGAGAGATTCTCAAAACCAAGGTTGACATGTTTCGAGTTCCTCTCATCATTTTGGAAATCCCGCTGAAACTTTGGACATTCTCGCGAAGGGTTCCCAATCCCCGACAAGACTGGTACCCTTTCACGTCCAAATCTCTCAAACTCCGGGAGAGATTCTCAAAACCAAGGTTGACATGTTTCGAGTTCCTTTCAACGTTTTGGAAATCCTGCTGAAATTTTGGACATTCTCGCGAAGGGTTCCCAATCCCCGACAAGACTGGTACCCTTTCACGTCCAAATCTCTCAAACTCCGGGAGAGATTCTCAAAACCAAGGTTGACATGTTGCGAGTTCCTCTCAACATTTTGGAAATCCCGCTGAAACTTTGGACATTCTGGCGAAGGGTTCCCAATCCCCGACAAGACTGGTACCCTTTCACGTCCAAATCTCTCAAACTCCGGGAGAGATTCTCCAAACCAAGGTTGACATGTTTCGAGTTCCTCTCAACATTTTGGAAATCCCGCTGAAACTTTGGACATTCTCGCGAAGGGTTCCCAATCCCCGACAAGACTGGTACCCTTTCACGACCAAATCTCTCAAACTCCGGGAGAGATTCTCAAAACCAAGGCTGACATGTTTCGAGTTCCTCTCAACATTTTGGCAATCCCGCTGAAACTTTGGACATTCTGGCGAAGGGTTCCCAATCCCCGACAAGACTGGTACCCTTTCACGTCCAAATCTCTCAAACTCCGGGAGAGATTCTCAAAACCAAGGTTGTCATGTTTCGAGTTCCTCTCAACATTTTGGAAATCCCGCTGAAACTTTGGACATTCTCGCGAAGGGTTCCCAATCCCCGACAAGACTGGTACCCTTTCACGTCCAAATCTCTCAAACTCCGGGAGAGATTCTCAAAACCAAGGCTGACATGTTTCGAGTTCCTTTCAACATTTTAGAAATCCCGCTGAAACTTTGTACATTCTGGCGAAGGGTTCCCAATCCCCGACAACACTGGTACCCTTTCACGTCCAAATCTCTCAAACTCCGGGAGAGATTCTCAAAACCAAGGTTGACATGTTTCGAGTTCCTCTCAACATTTTGGAAATCCCGCTGAAACTTTGGACATTCTCGCGAAGGGTTCCCAATCCCCGACAAGACTGGTACCCTTTCACGTCCAAATCTCTCAAACTCCGGGAGAGATTCTCAAAACCAAGGTTGACATGTTTGGAGTTCCTCTCAACATTTTGGAAATCCCGCTGAAACTTTGGACATTCTCACGAAGGGTTCCCAATCCCCGACAAGACTGGTACCCTTTCACGTCCAAATGTCTCAAACTCCGGGAGAGATTCTCAAAACCAAGGTTGACATGTTTCGAGTTCCTTTCAACATTTTGGAAATCCCGCTGAAACTCTGGACATTCTCGCGAAGGGTTCCCAATCCCCGACAAGACTGGTACCCTTTCACGTCCAAATCTCTCAAACTCCGGGAGAGATTCTCAAAACCAAGGTTGACATGTTTCGAGTTCCTCTCAACATTTTGGAAATCCCGCTGAAACTTTGGACATTCTCGCGAAGGGTTCCCAATCCCCGACAAGACTGGTACCCTTTCACGTCCAAATCTCTCAAACTCCGGGAGAGATTCTCAAAACCAAGGCTGACATGTTTCGAGTTCCTCTCAACATTTTGGAAATCCCGCTGAAACTTTGGACATTCTCGCGAAGGGTTCCCAATCCCCGACAAGACTGGTACCCTTTCACGTCCAAATCTCTCAAACTCCGGGAGAGATTCTCAAAACCAAGGTTGACATGTTTCGAGTTCCTTTCAACGTTTTGGAAATCCCGCTGAAACTTTGGACATTCTCGCGAAGGGTTCCCAATCCCCGACAAGACTGGTACCCTTTCACGTCCAAATCTCTCAAACTCCGGGAGAGATTCTCAAAACCAAGGTTGACATGTTTCGAGTTCCTCTCAACATTTTGGAAATCCCGCTGAAACTTTGGACATTCTGGCGAAGGGTTCCCAATCCCCGACAAGACTGGTACCCTTTCACGTCCAAATCTCTCAAACTCCGGGAGAGATTCTCAAAACCAAGGTTGACATGTTTCGAGTTCCTCTCAACATTTTGGAAATCCCGCTGAAACTTTGGACATTCTCGCGAAGGGTTCCCAATCCCCGACAAGACTGGTACCCTTTCACGTCCAAATCTCTCAAACTCCGGGAGAGATTCTCAAAACCAAGGCTGACATGTTTCGAGTTCCTCTCAACATTTTAGAAATCCCGCTGAAACTTTGTACATTCTGGCGAAGGGTTGCCAATCCCCGACAAGACTGGTACCCTTTCACGTCCAAATCTCTCAAACTCCGGGAGAGATTCTCAAAACCAAGGCTGACATGTTTCGAGTTCCTCTCAACATTTTAGAAATCCCGCTGAAACTTTGGACATTCTCGCGAAGGGTTCCCAATCCCCGACAAGACTGGTACCCTTTCACGTCCAAATCTCTCAAACTCCGGGAGAGATTCTCAAAACCAAGGTTGACATGTTTCGAGTTCCTTTCAACATTTTGGAAATCCCGCTGAAACTTTGGACATTCTGGCGAAGGGTTCCCAATCCCCGACAAGATTGTTACCCTTTCACGTCCGAATCTCTCAAACTCCGGGAGAGATTCTCAAAACCAAGGCTGACATGTTTCGAGTTCCTTTCAACATTTTGGAAATGCCGCTGAAATTCTGGACATTCTCGCGAAGGGTTCCCAATCCCCGACAAGACTGGTACCCTTTCACGTCCAAATCTCTCAAACTCCGGGAGAGATTCTCAAAACCAAGGTTGACATGTTCCGAGTTCCTTTCAACGTTTTGGAAATCCCGCTGAAATTTTGGACATTCTCGCGAAGGGTTCCCAATCCCCGACAAGACTGGTACCCTTTCACGTCCAAATCTCTCAAACTCCGGGAGAGATTCTCAAAACCAAGGTTGACATGTTTCGAGTTCCTTTCAACATTTTGGAAATCCTGCTGAAACTTTGGACATTCTCGCGAAGGGTTCTCAATCCCCGACAAGACTGGTACCCTTTCACGTCCAAATCTCTCAAACTCCGGGAGAGATTCTCAAAACCAAGGTTGACATGTTTGGAGTTCCTCTCAACATTCTGGAAATCCCGCTGAAACTTTGGACATTCTGGCGAAGGGTTCCCAATCTCCGACAAGACTGGTACCCTTTCACGTCCAAATGTCTCAAACTCCGGGAGAGATTCTCAAAACCAAGGTTGACATGTTTCGAGTTCCTCTCAAAGTTTTGGAAATCCCACTGAAACTTTGGACATTCTCGCGAAGGGTTCCCAATCCCCGACAAGACTTGTACCATTTCACGTCCAAATCTCTCAACCTCCGGGAGAGATTCTCAAAACCAAGGTTGACATGTTTCGCGTTCCTCTCAACATTTTGGAAATCCCGCTGAAATTTTGGACATTCTGGCGAAGGGTTCCCAATCCCCGACAAGACTGGTACCCTTTCACGTCCAAATCTCTCAAACTCCGGGAGAGATTCTCAAAACCAAGGTTGACATGTTTCGAGTTCCTTTCAACATTTTGGAAATGCCGCTGAAACTCTGGACATTCTCGCGAAGGGTTCCCAATCCCCGACAAGACTGGTACCCTTTCACGTCCAAATCTCTCAAACTCCGGGAGAGATTCTCAAAACCAAGGTTGACATGTTTCGAGTTCCTCTCAACATTTTGGAAATCCCGCTGAAACTTTGGACATTCTCGCGAAGGGTTCCCAATCCCCGACAAGACTGGTACCCTTTCACGTCCGAATCTCTCAAACTCCGGGAGAGATTCTCAAAACCAAGGCTGACATGTTTCGAGTTCCTCTCAACATTTTGGAAATGCCGCTGAAATTCTGGACATTCTCGCGAAGGGTTCCCAATCCCCGACAAGACTGGTACCCTTTCACGTCCAAATCTCTCAAACTCCGGGAGAGATTCTAAAAACCAAGGTTGACATGTTCCGAGTTCCTTTCAACGTTTTGGAAATCCCGCTGAAATTTTGGACATTCTCGCGAAGGGTTCCCAATCCCCGACAAGACTGGTACCCTTTCACGTCCAAATCTCTCAAACTCCGGGAGAGATTCTCAAAACCAAGGTTGACATGTTTCGAGTTCCTTTCAACATTTTGGAAATCCTGCTGAAACTTTGGACATTCTCGCGAAGGGTTCTCAATCCCCGACAAGACTGGTACCCTTTCACGTCCAAATCTCTCAAACTCCGGGAGAGATTCTCAAAACCAAGGTTGACATGTTTGGAGTTCCTCTCAACATTCTGGAAATCCCGCTGAAACTTTGGACATTCTGGCGAAGGGTTCCCAATCTCCGACAAGACTGGTACCCTTTCACGTCCAAATCTCTCAAACTCCGGGAGAGATTCTCAAAACCAAGGTTGACATGTTTCGAGTTCCTTTCAACATTTTGGAAATCCCGCTGAAACTTTGGACATTCTCGCGAAGGGTTCCCAATCCCCGACAAGACTGGTACCCTTTCACGTCCAAATCTCTCAAACTCCGGGAGAGATTCTCAAAACCAAGGTTGACATGTTTCGAGTTCCTCTCAACATTTTGGAAATCCCGCTGAAACTTTGGACATTCTCGCGAAGGGTTCCCAATCCCCGACAAGACTGGTACCCTTTCACGTCCGAATCTCTCAAACTCCGGGAGAGATTCTCAAAACCAAGGCTGACATGTTTCGAGTTCCTCTCAACATTTTGGAAATGCCGCTGAAATTCTGGACATTCTCGCGAAGGGTTCCCAATCCCCGACAAGACTGGTACCCTTTCACGTCCAAATCTCTCAAACTCCGGGAGAGATTCTCAAAACCAAGGTTGACATGTTCCGAGTTCCTTTCAACGTTTTGGAAATCCCGCTGAAATTTTGGACATTCTCGCGAAGGGTTCCCAATCCCCGACAAGACTGGTACCCTTTCACGTCCAAATCTCTCAAACTCCGGGAGAGATTCTCAAAACCAAGGTTGACATGTTTCGAGTTCCTTTCAACATTTTGGAAATCCTGCTGAAACTTTGGACATTCTCGCGAAGGGTTCTCAATCCCCGACAAGACTGGTACCCTTTCACGTCCAAATCTCTCAAACTCTGGGAGAGATTCTCAAAACCAAGGTTGACATGTTTGGAGTTCCTCTCAACATTCTGGAAATCCCGCTGAAACTTTGGACATTCTGGCGAAGGGTTCCCAATCTCCGACAAGACTGGTACCCTTTCACGTCCAAATCTCTCAAACTCCGGGAGAGATTCTCAAAACCAAGGTTGACATGTTTCGAGTTCCTCTCAAAGTTTTGGAAATCCCACTGAAACTTTGGACATTCTCGCGAAGGGTTCCCAATCCCCGACAAGACTTGTACCATTTCACGTCCGAATCTCTCAACCTCCGGGAGAGATTCTCAAAACCAAGGTTGACATGTTTCGCGTTCCTCTCAACATTTTGGAAATCCCGCTGAAATTTTGGACATTCTGGCGAAGGGTTCCCAATCACCGACAAGACTGGTACCCTTTCACGTCCAAATCTCTCAAACTCCGGGAGAGATTCTCAAAACCAAGGTTGACATGTTTCGAGTTCCTTTCAACATTTTGGAAATCCCGCTGAAACTCTGGACATTCTCGCGAAGGGTTCCCAATCCCCGACAAGACTGGTACCCTTTCACGTCCAAATCTCTCAAACTCCGGGAGAGATTCTCAAAACCAAGGTTGACATGTTTCGAGTTCCTCTCAACATTTTGGAAATCCCGCTGAAACTTTGGACATTCTCGCGAAGGGTTCCCAATCCCCGACAAGACTGGTACCCTTTCACGTCCAAATCTCTCAAACTCCGGGAGAGATTCTCAAAACCAAGGCTGACATGTTTCGAGTTCCTCTCAACATTTTGGAAATCCCGCTGAAACTTTGGACATTCTCGCGAAGGGTTCCCAATCCCCGACAAGACTGGTACCCTTTCACGTCCAAATCTCTCAAACTCCGGGAGAGATTCTCAAAACCAAGGTTGACATGTTTCGAGTTCCTTTCAACGTTTTGGAAATCCCGCTGAAACTTTGGACATTCTCGCGAAGGGTTCCCAATCCCCGACAAGACTGGTACCCTTTCACGTCCAAATCTCTCAAACTCCGGGAGAGATTCTCAAAACCAAGGTTGACATGTTTCGAGTTCCTCTCAACATTTTGGAAATCCCGCTGAAACTTTGGACATTCTGGCGAAGGGTTCCCAATCCCCGACAAGACTGGCACCCTTTCACGTCCAAATCTCTCAAACTCCGGGAGAGATTCTCAAAACCAAGGTTGACATGTTTCGAGTTCCTCTCAACATTTTGGAAATCCCGCTGAAACTTTGGACATTCTCGCGAAGGGTTCCCAATCCCCGACAAGACTGGTACCCTTTCACGTCCAAATCTCTCAAACTCCGGGAGAGATTCTCAAAACCAAGGCTGACATGTTTCGAGTTCCTTTCAACATTTTAGAAATCCCGCTGAAACTTTGTACATTCTGGCGAAGGGTTCCCAATCCCCGACAAGACTGGTACCCTTTCACGTCCAAATCTCTCAAACTCCGGGAGAGATTCTCAAAACCAAGGCTGACATGTTTCGAGTTCCTCTCAACATTTTAGAAATCCCGCTGAAACTTTGGACATTCTCGCGAAGGGTTCCCAATCCCCGACAAGACTGGTACCCTTTCACGTCCAAATCTCTCAAACTCCGGGAGAGATTCTCAAAACCAAGGCTGACATGTTTCGAGTTCCTCTCAACATTTTGGAAATCCCGCTGAAACTTTGGACATTCTCGCGAAGGGTTCCCAATCCCCGACAAGACTGGTACCCTTTCACGTCCAAATCTCTCAAACTCCGGGAGAGATTCTCAAAACCAAGGTTGACATGTTTCGAGTTCCTTTCAACGTTTTGGAAATCCCGCTGAAACTTTGGACATTCTCGCGAAGGGTTCCCAATCCCCGACAAGACTGGTACCCTTTCACGTCCAAATCTCTCAAACTCCGGGAGAGATTCTCAAAACCAAGGTTGACATGTTTCGAGTTCCTCTCAACATTTTGGAAATCCCGCTGAAACTTTGGACATTCTCGCGAAGGGTTCCCAATCCCCGACAAGACTGGTACCCTTTCACGTCCAAATCTCTCAAACTCCGGGAGAGATTCTCAAAACCAAGGCTGACATGTTTCGAGTTCCTCTCAACATTTTGGAAATCCCGCGGAAACTTTGGACATTCTCGCGAAGGGTTCCCAATCCCCGACAAGACTGGTACCCTTTCACGTCCAAATCTCTCAAACTCCGGGAGAGATTCTCAAAACCAAGGTTGACATGTTTCGAGTTCCTTTCAACGTTTTGGAAATCCCGCTGAAACTTTGGACATTCTCGCGAAGGGTTCCCAATCCCCGACAAGACTGGTACCCTTTCACGTCCAAATCTCTCAAACTCCGGGAGAGATTCTCAAAACCAAGGTTGACATGTTTCGAGTTCCTCTCAACATTTTGGAAATCCCGCTGAAACTTTGGACATTCTGGCGAAGGGTTCCCAATCCCCGACAAGACTGGCACCCTTTCACGTCCAAATCTCTCAAACTCCGGGAGAGATTCTCAAAACCAAGGTTGACATGTTTCGAGTTCCTCTCAACATTTTGGAAATCCCGCTGAAACTTTGGACATTCTCGCGAAGGGTTCCCAATCCCCGACAAGACTGGTACCCTTTCACGTCCAAATCTCTCAAACTCCGGGAGAGATTCTCAAAACCAAGGCTGACATGTTTCGAGTTCCTTTCAACATTTTAGAAATCCCGCTGAAACTTTGTACATTCTGGCGAAGGGTTCCCAATCCCCGACAAGACTGGTACCCTTTCACGTCCAAATCTCTCAAACTCCGGGAGAGATTCTCAAAACCAAGGCTGACATGTTTCGAGTTCCTCTCAACATTTTAGAAATCCCGCTGAAACTTTGGACATTCTCGCGAAGGGTTCCCAATCCCCGACAAGACTGGTACCCTTTCACGTCCAAATCTCTCAAACTCCGGGAGAGATTCTCAAAACCAAGGCTGACATGTTTCGAGTTCCTCTCAACATTTTGGAAATCCCGCTGAAACTTTGGACATTCTCGCGAAGGGTTCCCAATCCCCGACAAGACTGGTACCCTTTCACGTCCAAATCTCTCAAACTCCGGGAGAGATTCTCAAAACCAAGGTTGACATGTTTCGAGTTCCTTTCAACGTTTTGGAAATCCCGCTGAAACTTTGGACATTCTCGCGAAGGGTTCCCAATCCCCGACAAGACTGGTACCCTTTCACGTCCAAATCTCTCAAACTCCGGGAGAGATTCTCAAAACCAAGGTTGACATGTTTCGAGTTCCTCTCAACATTTTGGAAATCCCGCTGAAACTTTGGACATTCTGGCGAAGGGTTCCCAATCCCCGACAAGACTGGTACCCTTTCACGTCCAAATCTCTCAAACTCCGGGAGAGATTCTCAAAACCAAGGTTGACATGTTTCGAGTTCCTCTCAACATTTTGGAAATCCCGCTGAAACTTTGGACATTCTCGCGAAGGGTTCCCAATCCCCGACAAGACTGGTACCCTTTCACGTCCAAATCTCTCAAACTCCGGGAGAGATTCTCAAAACCAAGGCTGACATGTTTCGAGTTCCTTTCAACATTTTAGAAATCCCGCTGAAACTTTGTACATTCTGGCGAAGGGTTCCCAATCCCCGACAAGACTGGTACCCTTTCACGTCCAAATCTCTCAAACTCCGGGAGAGATTCTCAAAACCAAGGCTGACATGTTTCGAGTTCCTCTCAACATTTTAGAAATCCCGCTGAAACTTTGGACATTCTCGCGAAGGGTTCCCAATCCCCGACAAGACTGGTACCCTTTCACGTCCAAATCTCTCAAACTCCGGGAGAGATTCTCAAAACCAAGGTTGACATGTTTCGAGTTCCTCTCAACATTTTGGAAATCCCGCTGAAACTTTGGACATTCTGGCGAAGGGTTCCCAATCCCCGACAAGATTGTTACCCTTTCACGTCCGAATCTCTCAAACTCCGGGAGAGATTCTCAAAACCAAGGCTGACATGTTTCGAGTTCCTTTCAACATTTTGGAAATGCCGCTGAAACTCTGGACATTCTCGCGAAGGGTTCCCAATCCCCGACAAGACTGGTAGCCTTTCACGTCCAAATCTCTCAAACTCCGGGAGAGATTCTCAAAACCAAGGTTGACATGTTCCGAGTTCCTTTCAACGTTTTGGAAATCCCGCTGAAATTTTGGACATTCCCGCGAAGGGTTCCCAATCCCCGACAAGACTGGTACCCTTTCACGTCCAAATCTCTCAAACTCCGGGAGAGATTCTCAAAACCAAGGTTGACATGTTTCGAGTTCCTTTCAACATTTTGGAAATCCCGCTGAAACTTTGGACATTCTCGCGAAGGGTTCTCAATCCCCGACAAGACTGGTACCCTTTCACGTCCAAATCTCTCAAACTCCGGGAGAGATTCTCAAAACCAAGGTTGACATGTTTGGAGTTCCTCTCAACATTCTGGAAATCCCGCTGAAACTTTGGACATTCTGGTGAAGGGTTCCCAATCTCCGACAAGACTGGTACCCTTTCAAGTCCAAATCTCTCAAACTCCGGGAGAGATTCTCAAAACCAAGGTTGACATGTTTCGAGTTCCTCTCAAAGTTTTGGAAATCCCGCTGAAACTTTGGACATTCTCGCGAAGGGTTCCCAATCCCCGACAAGACTTGTACCATTTCACGTCCGAATCTCTCAACCTCCGGGAGAGATTCTCAAAACCAAGGTTGACATGTTTCGAGTTCCTCTCAACATTTTGGAAATCCCGCTGAAATTTTGGACATTCTGGCGAAGGGTTCCCAATCCCCGACAAGACTGGTACCCTTTCACGTCCAAATCTCTCAAACTCCGGGAGAGATTCTCAAAACCAAGGTTGACATGTTTCGAGTTCCTCTCAACATTTTGGAAATCCCGCGGAAACTTTGGACATTCTCGCGAAGGGTTCCCAATCCCCGACAAGACTGGTACCCTTTCACGTCCAAATCTCTCAAACTCCGGGAGAGATTCTCCAAACCAAGGTTGACATGTTTCGAGTTCCTCTCAACATTTTGGAAATCCCGCTGAAACTTTGGACATTCTCGCGAAGGGTTCCCAATCCCCGACAAGACTGGTACCCTTTCACGTCCAAATCTCTCAAACTCCGGGAGAGATTCTCAAAACCAAGGCTGACATGTTTCGAGTTCCTCTCAACATTTTGGCAATCCCGCTGAAACTTTGGACATTCTGGCGAAGGGTTCCCAATCCCCGACAAGACTGGTACCCTTTCACGTCCAAAGCTCTCAAACTCCGGGAGAGATTCTCAAAACCAAGGTTGTCATGTTTCGAGTTCCTCTCAACATTTTGGAAATCCCGCTGAAACTTTGGACATTCTGGCGAAGGGTTCCCAATCCCCGACAAGACTGGTACCCTTTCACGTCCAAATCTCTCAAACTCCGGGAGAGATTCTCAAAACCAAGGCTGACATGTTTCGAGTTCCTTTCAACATTTTGGAAATGCCGCTGAAACTCTGGACATTCTGGCGAAGGGTTCCCAATCCCCGACAAGACTGGTACCCTTTCACGTCCAAATCTCTCAAACTCCGGGAGAGATTCTCAAAACCAAGGTTGACATGTTTCGAGTTCCTCTCAACATTTTGGAAATCCCACTGAAACTTTGGACATTCTGGCGAAGGGTTCCCAATCCCCGACAAGACTGGTACCCTTTCACGTCCAAATCTCTCAAACTCCGGGAGAGATTCTCAAAACCAAGGTTGACATGTTTCGCGTTCCTCTCAACATTTTGGAAATCCCGCTGAAACTTTGGACATTCTCGCGAAGGGTTCCCAATCCCCGACAAGACTGGTACCCTTTCACGTCCAAATCTCTCAAACTCCGGGAGAGATTCTCAAAACCAAGGCTGACATGTTTCGAGTTCCTCTCAACATTTTAGAAATCCCGCTGAAACTTTGGACATTCTGGCGAAGGGTTCCCAATCCCCGACAAGATTGTTACCCTTTCACGTCCGAATCTCTCAAACTCCGGGAGAGATTCTCAAAACCAAGGCTGACATGTTTCGAGTTCCTTTCAACATTTTGGAAATGCCGCTGAAACTCTGGACATTCTCGCGAAGGGTTCCCAATCCCCGACAAGACTGGTACCCTTTCACGTCCAAATCTCTCAAACTCCGGGAGAGATTCTCAAAACCAAGGTTGACATGTTTCGAGTTCCTTTCAACGTTTTGGAAATCCCGCTGAAACTTTGGACATTCTGGCGAAGGGTTCCGAATCCCCGACAAGACTGGTACCCTTTCACGTCCAAATCTCTCAAACTCCGGGAGAGATTCTCAAAACCAAGGTTGACATGTTTCGAGTTCCTCTCAACATTTTGGCAATCCCGCTGAAACTTTGGACATTCTGGCGAAGGGTTCCCAATCCCCGACAAGACTGGTACCCTTTCACGTCCAAATCTCTCAAACTCCGGGAGAGATTCTCAAAACCAAGGTTGACATGTTTCGAGTTCCTCTCAACATTTTGGAAATCCCGCTGAAACTTTGGACATTCTCGCGAAGGGTTCCCAATCCCCGACAAGACTGGTACCCTTTCACGTCCAAATCTCTCAAACTCCGGGAGAGATTCTCAAAACCAAGGCTGACATGTTTCGAGTTCCTCTCAACATTTTAGAAATCCCGCTGAAACTTTGTACATTCTGGCGAAGGGTTCCCAATCGCCGACAAGACTGGTACCCTTTCACGTCCAAATCTCTCAAACTCCGGGAGAGATTCTCAAAACCAAGGTTGACATGTTCCGAGTTCCTTTCAACGTTTTGGAAATCCCGCTGAAATTTTGGACATTCTCGCGAAGGGTTCCCAATCCCCGACAAGACTGGTACCCTTTCACGTCCAAATCTCTCAAACTCCGGGAGAGATTCTCAAAACCAAGGTTGACATGTTTCGAGTTCCTTTCAACATTTTGGAAATCCCGCTGAAACTTTGGACATTCTCGCGAAGGGTTCTCAATCCCCGACAAGACTGGTACCCTTTCACGTCCAAATCTCTCAAACTCCGGGAGAGATTCTCAAAACCAAGGTTGACATGTTTGGAGTTCCTCTCAACATTCTGGAAATCCCGCTGAAACTTTGGACATTCTGGCGAAGGGTTCCCAATCTCCGACAAGACTGGTACCCTTTCACGTCCAAATGTCTCAAACTCCGGGAGAGATTCTCAAAACCAAGGCTGACATGTTTCGAGTTCCTCTCAACATTTTGGCAATCCCGCTGAAACTTTGGACATTCTGGCGAAGGGTTCCCAATCCCCGACAAGACTGGTACCCTTTCACGTCCAAAGCTCTCAAACTCCGGGAGAGATTCTCAAAACCAAGGTTGTCATGTTTCGAGTTCCTCTCAACATTTTGGAAATCCCGCTGAAACTTTGGACATTCTCGCGAAGGGTTCCCAATCCCCGACAAGACTGGTACCCTTTCACGTCCAAATCTCTCAAACTCCGGGAGAGATTCTCAAAACCAAGGCTGACATGTTTCGAGTTCCTTTCAACATTTTGGAAATGCCGCTGAAACTCTGGACATTCTGGCGAAGGGTTCCCAATCCCCGACAAGACTGGTACCCTTTCACGTCCAAATCTCTCAAACTCCGCTAGAGATTCTCAAAACCAAGGCTGACATGTTTCGAGTTCCTTTCAACATTTTGGAAATCCCGCTGAAACTTTGGACATTCTGGCGAAGGGTTCCCAATCCCCGACAAGACTGGTACCCTTTCACGTCCAAATCTCTCAAACTCCGGGAGAGATTCTCAAAACCAAGGTTGACATGTTTCGAGTTCCTCTCAACATTTTGGAAATCCCACTGAAACTTTGGACATTCTGGCGAAGGGTTCCCAATCCCCGACAAGACTGGTACCCTTTCACGTCCAAATCTCTCAAACTCCGGGAGAGATTCTCAAAACCAAGGTTGACATGTTTCGCGTTCCTCTCAACATTTTGGAAATCCCGCTGAAACTTTGGACATTCTCGCGAAGGGTTCCCAATCCCCGACAAGACTGGTACCCTTTCACGTCCAAATCTCTCAAACTCCGGGAGAGATTCTCAAAACCAAGGCTGACATGTTTCGAGTTCCTCTCAACATTTTAGAAATCCCGCTGAAACTTTGGACATTCTCGCGAAGGGTTCCCAATCCCCGACAAGATTGTTACCCTTTCACGTCCGAATCTCTCAAACTCCGGGAGAGATTCTCAAAACCAAGGCTGACATGTTTCGAGTTCCTTTCAACATTTTGGAAATGCCGCTGAAACTCTGGACATTCTCGCGAAGGGTTCCCAATCCCCGACAAGACTGGTACCCTTTCACGTCCAAATCTCTCAAACTCCGGGAGAGATTCTCAAAACCAAGGTTGACATGTTTCGAGTTCCTTTCAACGTTTTGGAAATCCCGCTGAAACTTTGGACATTGTCGCGAAGGGTTCCCAATCCCCGACAAGACTGGTAGCCTTTCACGTCCAAATCTCTCAAACTCCGGGAGAGATTCTCTAAACCAAGGCTGACATGTTTCGAGTTCCTCTCAACATTTTGGAAATCCCGCTGAAACTTTGGACATTCTGGCGAAGGGTTCCCAATCCCCGACAAGACTGGTACCCTTTCACGTCCGAATCTCTCAAACTCCGGGAGAGATCCTCAAAACCAAGGTTGACATGTTTCGAGTTCCTCTCAACATTTTGGAAATCCTGCTGAAACTTTGGACATTCTCGCGAAGGGTTCCGAATCCCCGACAAGACTGGTACCCTTTCACGTCCAAATCTCTCAAACTCCGGGAGAGATTCTCAAAACCAAGGTTGACATGTTTGGAGTTCCTCTCAACATTCTGGAAATCCCGCTGAAACTTTGGACATTCTGGCGAAGGGTTCCCAATCTCCGACAAGACTGGTACCCTTTCACGTCCAAATGTCTCAAACTCCGGGAGAGATTCTCAAAACCAAGGCTGACATGTTTCGAGTTCCTCTCAACATTTTGGCAATCCCGCTGAAACTTTGGACATTCTGGCGAAGGGTTCCCAATCCCCGACAAGACTGGTACCCTTTCACGTCCAAAGCTCTCAAACTCCGGGAGAGATTCTCAAAACCAAGGTTGTCATGTTTCGAGTTCCTCTCAACATTTTGGAAATCCCGCTGAAACTTTGGACATTCTCGCGAAGGGTTCCCAATCCCCGACGAGACTGGTACCCTTTCACGTCCAAATCTCTCAAACTCCGGGAGAGATTCTCAAAACCAAGGCTGACATGTTTCGAGTTCCTTTCAACATTTTGGAAATGCCGCTGAAACTCTGGACATTCTGGCGAAGGGTTCCCAATCCCCGACAAGACTGGTACCCTTTCACGTCCAAATCTCTCAAACTCCGCTAGAGATTCTCAAAACCAAGGCTGACATGTTTCGAGTTCCTTTCAACATTTTGGAAATCCCGCTGAAACTTTGGACATTCTGGCGAAGGGTTCCCAATCCCCGACAAGACTGGTACCCTTTCACGTCCAAATCTCTCAAACTCCGGGAGAGATTCTCAAAACCAAGGTTGACATGTTTCGAGTTCCTCTCAACATTTTGGAAATCCCACTGAAACTTTGGACATTCTGGCGAAGGGTTCCCAATCCCCGACAAGACTGGTACCCTTTCACGTCCAAATCTCTCAAACTCCGGGAGAGATTCTCAAAACCAAGGTTGACATGTTTCGCGTTCCTCTCAACATTTTGGAAATCCCGCTGAAACTTTGGACATTCTCGCGAAGGGTTCCCAATCCCCGACAAGATTGTTACCCTTTCACGTCCGAATCTCTCAAACTCCGGGAGAGATTCTCAAAACCAAGGCTGACATGTTTCGAGTTCCTTTCAACATTTTGGAAATGCCGCTGAAACTCTGGACATTCTCGCGAAGGGTTCCCAATCCCCGACAAGACTGGTACCCTTTCACGTCCAAATCTCTCAAACTCCGGGAGAGATTCTCAAAACCAAGGTTGACATGTTTCGAGTTCCTTTCAACGTTTTGGAAATCCCGCTGAAACTTTGGACATTGTCGCGAAGGGTTCCCAATCCCCGACAAGACTGGTAGCCTTTCACGTCCAAATCTCTCAAACTCCGGGAGAGATTCTCTAAACCAAGGCTGACATGTTTCGAGTTCCTCTCAACATTTTGGAAATCCCGCTGAAACTTTGGACATTCTGGCGAAGGGTTCCCAATCCCCGACAAGACTGGTACCCTTTCACGTCCGAATCTCTCAAACTCCGGGAGAGATCCTCAAAACCAAGGTTGACATGTTTCGAGTTCCTCTCAACATTTTGGAAATCCTGCTGAAACTTTGGACATTCTCGCGAAGGGTTCCGAATCCCCGACAAGACTGGTACCCTTTCACGTCCAAATCTCTCAAACTCCGGGAGAGATTCTCTAAAACAAGGCTGACATGTTTCGAGTTCCTCTCAACATTTTGGAAATCCCGCTGAAACTTTGGACATTCTGGCGAAGGGTTCCCAATCCCCGACAAGACTGGTACCCTTTCACGTCCAAATCTCTCAAACTCCGGGAGAGATTCTCAAAACCAAGGTTGACATGTTTGGAGTTCCTCTCAACATTTTGGAAATCCCGCTGAAACTTTGGACATTCTGGCGAAGGGATCCCAATCCCCGACAAGACTGGTACCCTTTCACGTCCAAATGTCTCAAACTCCGGGAGAGATTCTCAAAACCAAGGCTGACATGTTTCGAGTTCCTTTCAACATTTTGGAAATCCCGCTGAAACTTTGGACATTCTGGCGAAGGGTTCCCAATCCCCGACAAGACTGGTACCCTTTCACGTCCAAATCTCTCAAACTCCGGGAGAGATTCTCAAAACCAAGGTTGACATGTTTCGAGTTCCTCTCAACATTTTGGCAATCCCGCTGAAACTTTGGACATTCTGGCGAAGGGTTCCCAATCCCCGACAAGACTGGTACCCTTTCACGTCCAAATCTCTCAAACTCCGGGAGAGATTCTCAAAACCAAGGTTGACATGTTTCGAGTTCCTCTCAACATTTTGGAAATCCCGCTGAAACTTTGGACATTCTCGCGAAGGGTTCCCAATCCCCGACAAGACTGGTACCCTTTCACGTCCAAAGCTCTCAAACTCCGGGAGAGATTCTCAAAACCAAGGCTGACATGTTTCGAGTTGCTCTCAACATTTTAGAAATCCCGCTGAAACTTTGTACATTCTGGCGAAGGGTTCCCAATCGCCGACAAGACTGGTACCCTTTCACGTCCAAATCTCTCAAACTCCGGGAGAGATTCTCAAAACCAAGGTTGACATGTTCCGAGTTCCTTTCAACGTTTTGGAAATCCCGCTGAAATTTTGGACATTCTCGCGAAGGGTTCCCAATCCCCGACAAGACTGGTACCCTTTCACGTCCAAATCTCTCAAACTCCGGGAGAGATTCTCAAAACCAAGGTTGACATGTTTCGAGTTCCTTTCAACATTTTGGAAATCCCGCTGAAACTTTGGACATTCTCGCGAAGGGTTCTCAATCCCCGACAAGACTGGTACCCTTTCACGTCCAAATCTCTCAAACTCCGGGAGAGATTCTCAAAAGCAAGGTTGACATGTTTGGAGTTCCTCTCAACATTCTGGAAATCCCGCTGAAACTTTGGACATTCTGGCGAAGGGTTCCCAATCTCCGACAAGACTGGTACCCTTTCACGTCCAAATGTCTCAAACTCCGGGAGAGATTCTCAAAACCAAGGTTGACATGTTTCGAGTTCCTCTCAAAGTTTTGGAAATCCCGCTGAAACTTTGGACATTCTCGCGAAGGGTTCCCAATCCCCGACAAGACTGGTACCCTTTCACGTCCGAATCTCTCAACCTCCGGGAGAGATTCTCAAAACCAAGGTTGACATGTTTCGCGTTCCTCTCAACATTTTGGAAATCCCGCTGAAATTTTGGACATTCTGGCGAAGGGTTCCCAATCCCCGACAAGACTGGTACCCTTTCACGTCCAAATCTCTCAAACTCCGGGAGAGATTCTCAAAACCAAGGTTGACATGTTTCGAGTTCCTTTCAACATTTTGGAAATCCCGCTGAAACTCTGGACATTCTCGCGAAGGGTTCCCAATCCCCGACAAGACTGGTACCCTTTCACGTCCAAATCTCTCAAACTCCGGGAGAGATTCTCAAAACCAAGGTTGACATGTTTCGAGTTCCTCTCAACATTTTGGAAATCCCGCTGAAACTTTGGACATTCTCGCGAAGGGTTCCCAATCCTTGACAAGACTGGTACCCTTTCACGTCCAAATCTCTCAAACTCCGGGAGAGATTCTCAAAACCAAGGCTGACATGTTTCGAGTTCCTCTCAACATTTTGGAAATCCCGCTGAAACTTTGGACATTCTCGCGAAGGGTTCCCAATCCCCGACAAGACTGGTACCCTTTCACGTCCAAATCTCTCAAACTCCGGGAGAGATTCTCAAAACCAAGGTTGACATGTTTCGAGTTCCTTTCAACGTTTTGGAAATCCCGCTGAAACTTTGGACATTCTCGCGAAGGGTTCCCAATCCCCGACAAGACTGGTACCCTTTCACGTCCAAATCTCTCAAACTCCGGGAGAGATTCTCAAAACCAAGGTTGACATGTTTCGAGTTCCTCTCAACATTTTGGAAATCCCGCTGAAACTTTGGACATTCTGGTGAAGGGTTCCCAATCCCCGACAAGACTGGTACCCTTTCACGTCCAAATCTCTCAAACTCCGGGAGAGATTCTCAAAACCAAGGTTGACATGTTTCGAGTTCCTCTCAACATTTTGGAAATCCCGCTGAAACTTTGGACATTCTCGCGAAGGGTTCCCAATCCCCGACAAGACTGGTACCCTTTCACGTCCAAATCTCTCAAACTCCGGGAGAGATTCTCAAAACCAAGGCTGACATGTTTCGAGTTCCTTTCAACATTTTAGAAATCCCGCTGAAACTTTGTACATTCTGGCGAAGGGTTCCCAATCCCCGACAAGACTGGTACCCTTTCACGTCCAAATCTCTCAAACTCCGGGAGAGATTCTCAAAACCAAGGTTGACATGTTTCGAGTTCCTCTCAACATTTTAGAAATCCCGCTGAAACTTTGGACATTCTCGCGAAGGGTTCCCAATCCCCGACAAGACTGGTACCCTTTCACGTCCAAATCTCTCAAACTCCGGGAGAGATTCTCAAAACCAAGGTTGACATGTTTCGAGTTCCTTTCAACATTTTGGAAATCCCGCTGAAACTTTGGACATTCTGGCGAAGGGTTCCCAATCCCCGACAAGATTGTTACCCTTTCACGTCCGAATCTCTCAAACTCTGGGAGAGATTCTCAAAACC
Source organism: Streptopelia decaocto (assembly GCF_964273445.1). Lineage (NCBI taxonomy): Eukaryota > Metazoa > Chordata > Aves > Columbiformes > Columbidae > Streptopelia > Streptopelia decaocto. The sequence goes on along the minus strand of NW_028115436.1, from coordinate 1,613,247 downwards.
AAGGCTGACATGTTTCGAGTTCCTTTCAACATTTTGGAAATGCCGCTGAAACTCTGGACATTCTCGCGAAGGGTTCCCAATCCCCGACAAGACTGGTACCCTTTCACGTCCAAATCTCTCAAACTCCGGGAGAGATTCTCAAAACCAAGGTTGACATGTTCCGAGTTCCTTTCAACGTTTTGGAAATCCCGCTGAAATTTTGGACATTCTCGCGAAGGGTTCCCAATCCCCGACAAGACTGGTACCCTTTCACGTCCAAATCTCTCAAACTCCGGGAGAGATTCTCAAAACCAAGGTTGACATGTTTCGAGTTCCTTTCAACATTTTGGAAATCCCGCTGAAACTTTGGACATTCTCGCGAAGGGTTCTCAATCCCCGACAAGACTGGTACCCTTTCACGTCCAAATCTCTCAAACTCCGGGAGAGATTCTCAAAAGCAAGGTTGACATGTTTGGAGTTCCTCTCAACATTCTGGAAATCCCGCTGAAACTTTGGACATTCTGGCGAAGGGTTCCCAATCCCCGACAAGATTGTTACCCTTTCACGTCCGAATCTCTCAAACTCCGGGAGAGATTCTCAAAACCAAGGCTGACATGTTTCGAGTTCCTTTCAACATTTTGGAAATGCCGCTGAAACTCTGGACATTCTCGCGAAGGGTTCCCAATCCCCGACAAGACTGGTACCCTTTCACGTCCAAATCTCTCAAACTCCGGGAGAGATTCTCAAAACCAAGGTTGACATGTTCCGAGTTCCTTTCAACGTTTTGGAAATCCCGCTGAAACTTTGGACATTCTCGCGAAGGGTTCCCAATCCCCGACAAGACTGGTACCCTTTCACGTCCAAATCTCTCAAACTCCGGGAGAGATTCTCAAAACCAAGGTTGACATGTTTCGAGTTCCTTTCAACATTTTGGAAATCCCGCTGAAACTTTGGACATTCTCGCGAAGGGTTCTCAATCCCCGACAAGACTGGTACCCTTTCACGTCCAAATCTCTCAAACTCCGGGAGAGATTCTCAAAAGCAAGGTTGACATGTTTGGAGTTCCTCTCAACATTCTGGAAATCCCGCTGAAACTTTGGACATTCTGGCGAAGGGTTCCCAATCTCCGACAAGACTGGTACCCTTTCACGTCCAAATGTCTCAAACTCCGGGAGAGATTCTCAAAACCAAGGTTGACATGTTTCGAGTTCCTCTCAAAGTTTTGGAAATCCCACTGAAACTTTGGACATTCTCGCGAAGGGTTCCCAATCCCCGACAAGACTGGTACCCTTTCACGTCCGAATCTCTCAACCTCCGGGAGAGATTCTCAAAACCAAGGTTGACATGTTTCGCGTTCCTCTCAACATTTTGGAAATCCCGCTGAAATTTTGGACATTCTGGCGAAGGGTTCCCAATCCCCGACAAGACTGGTACCCTTTCACGTCCAAATCTCTCAAACTCCGGGAGAGATTCTCAAAACCAAGGTTGACATGTTTCGAGTTCCTTTCAACATTTTGGAAATCCCGCTGAAACTCTGGACATTCTCGCGAAGGGTTCCCAATCCCCGACAAGACTGGTACCCTTTCACGTCCAAATCTCTCAAACTCCGGGAGAGATTCTCAAAACCAAGGTTGACATGTTTCGAGTTCCTCTCAACATTTTGGAAATCCCGCTGAAACTTTGGACATTCTCGCGAAGGGTTCCCAATCCTTGACAAGACTGGTACCCTTTCACGTCCAAATCTCTCAAACTCCGGGAGAGATTCTCAAAACCAAGGCTGACATGTTTCGAGTTCCTCTCAACATTTTGGAAATCCCGCTGAAACTTTGGACATTCTCGCGAAGGGTTCCCAATCCCCGACAAGACTGGTACCCTTTCACGTCCAAATCTCTCAAACTCCGGGAGAGATTCTCAAAACCAAGGTTGACATGTTTCGAGTTCCTTTCAACGTTTTGGAAATCCCGCTGAAACTTTGGACATTCTCGCGAAGGGTTCCCAATCCCCGACAAGACTGGTACCCTTTCACGTCCAAATCTCTCAAACTCCGGGAGAGATTCTCAAAACCAAGGTTGACATGTTTCGAGTTCCTCTCAACATTTTGGAAATCCCGCTGAAACTTTGGACATTCTGGCGAAGGGTTCCCAATCCCCGACAAGACTGGTACCCTTTCACGTCCAAATCTCTCAAACTCCGGGAGAGATTCTCAAAACCAAGGTTGACATGTTTCGAGTTCCTCTCAACATTTTGGAAATCCCGCTGAAACTTTGGACATTCTCGCGAAGGGTTCCCAATCCCCGACAAGACTGGTACCCTTTCACGTCCAAATCTCTCAAACTCCGGGAGAGATTCTCAAAACCAAGGCTGACATGTTTCGAGTTCCTTTCAACATTTTAGAAATCCCGCTGAAACTTTGTACATTCTGGCGAAGGGTTCCCAATCCCCGACAAGACTGGTACCCTTTCACGTCCAAATCTCTCAAACTCCGGGAGAGATTCTCAAAACCAAGGCTGACATGTTTCGAGTTCCTCTCAACATTTTAGAAATCCCGCTGAAACTTTGGACATTCTCGCGAAGGGTTCCCAATCCCCGACAAGACTGGTACCCTTTCACGTCCAAATCTCTCAAACTCCGGGAGAGATTCTCAAAACCAAGGTTGACATGTTTCGAGTTCCTTTCAACATTTTGGAAATCCCGCTGAAACTTTGGACATTCTGGCGAAGGGTTCCCAATCCCCGACAAGATTGTTACCCTTTCACGTCCGAATCTCTCAAACTCCGGGAGAGATTCTCAAAACCAAGGCTGACATGTTTCGAGTTCCTTTCAACATTTTGGAAATGCCGCTGAAACTCTGGACATTCTCGCGAAGGGTTCCCAATCCCCGACAAGACTGGTACCCTTTCACGTCCAAATCTCTCAAACTCCGGGAGAGATTCTCAAAACCAAGGTTGACATGTTCCGAGTTCCTTTCAACGTTTTGGAAATCCCGCTGAAATTTTGGACATTCTCGCGAAGGGTTCCCAATCCCCGACAAGACTGGTACCCTTTCACGTCCAAATCTCTCAAACTCCGGGAGAGATTCTCAAAACCAAGGTTGACATGTTTCGAGTTCCTTTCAACATTTTGGAAATCCCGCTGAAACTTTGGACATTCTCGCGAAGGGTTCTCAATCCCCGACAAGACTGGTACCCTTTCACGTCCAAATCTCTCAAACTCCGGGAGAGATTCTCAAAACCAAGGTTGACATGTTTGGAGTTCCTCTCAACATTCTGGAAATCCCGCTGAAACTTTGGACATTCTGGCGAAGGGTTCCCAATCTCCGACAAGACTGGTACCCTTTCACGTCCAAATCTCTCAAACTCCGGGAGAGATTCTCAAAACCAATTTTGACATGTTTCGAGTTCCTCTCAAAGTTTTGGAAATCCCACTGAAACTTTGGACATTCTCGCGAAGGGTTCCCAATTCCCGACAAGACTGGTACCCTTTCACGTCGGAATCTCTCAACCTCCGGGAGAGATTCTCAAAACCAAGGTTGACATGTTTCGCGTTCCTCTCAACATTTTGGAAATCCCGCTGAAATTTTGGACATTCTGGCGAAGGGTTCCCAATCCCCGACAAGATTGTTACCCTTTCACGTCCGAATCTCTCAAACTCCGGGAGAGATTCTCAAAACCAAGGCTGACATGTTTCGAGTTCCTTTCAACATTTTGGAAATGCCGCTGAAACTCTGGACATTCTCGCGAAGGGTTCCCAATCCCCGACAAGACTGGTACCCTTTCACGTCCAAATCTCTCAAACTCCGGGAGAGATTCTCAAAACCAAGGTTGACATGTTCCGAGTTCCTTTCAACGTTTTGGAAATCCCGCTGAAATTTTGGACATTCTCGCGAAGGGTTCCCAATCCCCGACAAGAGTGGTACCCTTTCACGTCCAAATCTCTCAAACTCCGGGAGAGATTCTCAAAACCAAGGTTGACATGTTTCGAGTTCCTTTCAACATTTTGGAAATCCCGCTGAAACTTTGGACATTCTCGCGAAGGGTTCTCAATCCCCGACAAGACTGGTACCCTTTCACGTCCAAATCTCTCAAACTCCGGGAGAGATTCTCAAAACCAAGGTTGACATGTTTCGAGTTCCTCTCAAAGTTTTGGAAATCCCACTGAAACTTTGGACATTCTCGCGAAGGGTTCCCAATCCCCGACAAGACTTGTACCATTTCACGTCCGAATCTCTCAACCTCCGGGAGAGATTCTCAAAACCAAGGTTGACATGTTTCGCGTTCCTCTCAACATTTTGGAAATCCCGCTGAAATTTTGGACATTCTGGCGAAGGGTTCCCAATCCCCGACAAGACTGGTACCCTTTCACGTCCAAATCTCTCAAACTCCGGGAGAGATTCTCAAAACCAAGGTTGACATGTTTCGAGTTCCTCTCAACATTTTGGAAATCCCGCGGAAACTTTGGACATTCTCGCGAAGGGTTCCCAATCCCCGACAAGACTGGTACCCTTTCACGTCCAAATCTCTCAAACTCCGGGAGAGATTCTCAAAACCAAGGTTGACATGTTTCGAGTTCCTTTCAACATTTTGGAAATCCCGCTGAAACTTTGGACATTCTCGCGAAGGGTTCCCAATCCCCGACAAGACTGGTACCCTTTCACGTCCAAATCTCTCAAACTCCGGGAGAGATTCTCAAAACCAAGGCTGACATGTTTCGAGTTCCTCTCAACATTTTGGCAATCCCGCTGAAACTTTGGACATTCTGGCGAAGGGTTCCCAATCCCCGACAAGACTGGTACCCTTTCACGTCCAAAGCTCTCAAACTCCGGGAGAGATTCTCAAAACCAAGGTTGTCATGTTTCGAGTTCCTCTCAACATTTTGGAAATCCCGCTGAAACTTTGGACATTCTCGCGAAGGGTTCCCAATCCCCGACAAGACTGGTACCCTTTCACGTCCAAATCTCTCAAACTCCGGGAGAGATTCTCAAAACCAAGGCTGACATGTTTCGAGTTCCTTTCAACATTTTGGAAATGCCGCTGAAACTCTGGACATTCTGGCGAAGGGTTCCCAATCCCCGACAAGACTGGTACCCTTTCACGTCCAAATCTCTCAAACTCCGGGAGAGATTCTCAAAACCAAGGCTGACATGTTTCGAGTTCCTTTCAACATTTTAGAAATCCCGCTGAAACTTTGTACATTCTGGCGAAGGGTTCCCAATCCCCGACAAGACTGGTACCCTTTCACGTCCAAATCTCTCAAACTCCGGGAGAGATTCTCAAAACCAAGGCTGACATGTTTCGAGTTCCTCTCAACATTTTAGAAATCCCGCTGAAACTTTGGACATTCTCGCGAAGGGTTCCCAATCCCCGACAAGACTGGTACCCTTTCACGTCCAAATCTCTCAAACTCCGGGAGAGATTCTCAAAACCAAGGTTGACATGTTTCGAGTTCCTTTCAACATTTTGGAAATCCCGCTGAAACTTTGGACATTCTGGCGAAGGGTTCCCAATCCCCGACAAGATTGTTACCCTTTCACGTCCGAATCTCTCAAACTCCGGGAGAGATTCTCAAAACCAAGGCTGACATGTTTCGAGTTCCTTTCAACATTTTGGAAATGCCGCTGAAACTCTGGACATTCTCGCGAAGGGTTCCCAATCCCCGACAAGACTGGTACCCTTTCACGTCCAAATCTCTCAAACTCCGGGAGAGATTCTCAAAACCAAGGTTGACATGTTCCGAGTTCCTTTCAACGTTTTGGAAATCCCGCTGAAATTTTGGACATTCTCGCGAAGGGTTCCCAATCCCCGACAAGACTGGTACCCTTTCACGTCCAAATCTCTCAAACTCCGGGAGAGATTCTCAAAACCAAGGTTGACATGTTTCGAGTTCCTTTCAACATTTTGGAAATCCCGCTGAAACTTTGGACATTCTCGCGAAGGGTTCTCAATCCCCGACAAGACTGGTACCCTTTCACGTCCAAATCTCTCAAACTCCGGGAGAGATTCTCAAAACCAAGGTTGACATGTTTGGAGTTCCTCTCAACATTCTGGAAATCCCGCTGAAACTTTGGACATTCTGGCGAAGGGTTCCCAATCTCCGACAAGACTGGTACCCTTTCACGTCCAAATCTCTCAAACTCCGGGAGAGATTCTCAAAACCAATTTTGACATGTTTCGAGTTCCTCTCAAAGTTTTGGAAATCCCACTGAAACTTTGGACATTCTCGCGAAGGGTTCCCAATTCCCGACAAGACTGGTACCCTTTCACGTCGGAATCTCTCAACCTCCGGGAGAGATTCTCAAAACCAAGGTTGACATGTTTCGCGTTCCTCTCAACATTTTGGAAATCCCGCTGAAATTTTGGACATTCTGGCGAAGGGTTCCCAATCCCCGACAAGATTGTTACCCTTTCACGTCCGAATCTCTCAAACTCCGGGAGAGATTCTCAAAACCAAGGCTGACATGTTTCGAGTTCCTTTCAACATTTTGGAAATGCCGCTGAAACTCTGGACATTCTCGCGAAGGGTTCCCAATCCCCGACAAGACTGGTACCCTTTCACGTCCAAATCTCTCAAACTCCGGGAGAGATTCTCAAAACCAAGGTTGACATGTTCCGAGTTCCTTTCAACGTTTTGGAAATCCCGCTGAAATTTTGGACATTCTCGCGAAGGGTTCCCAATCCCCGACAAGAGTGGTACCCTTTCACGTCCAAATCTCTCAAACTCCGGGAGAGATTCTCAAAACCAAGGTTGACATGTTTCGAGTTCCTTTCAACATTTTGGAAATCCCGCTGAAACTTTGGACATTCTCGCGAAGGGTTCTCAATCCCCGACAAGACTGGTACCCTTTCACGTCCAAATCTCTCAAACTCCGGGAGAGATTCTCAAAACCAAGGTTGACATGTTTCGAGTTCCTCTCAAAGTTTTGGAAATCCCACTGAAACTTTGGACATTCTCGCGAAGGGTTCCCAATCCCCGACAAGACTTGTACCATTTCACGTCCGAATCTCTCAACCTCCGGGAGAGATTCTCAAAACCAAGGTTGACATGTTTCGCGTTCCTCTCAACATTTTGGAAATCCCGCTGAAATTTTGGACATTCTGGCGAAGGGTTCCCAATCCCCGACAAGACTGGTACCCTTTCACGTCCAAATCTCTCAAACTCCGGGAGAGATTCTCAAAACCAAGGTTGACATGTTTCGAGTTCCTCTCAACATTTTGGAAATCCCGCGGAAACTTTGGACATTCTCGCGAAGGGTTCCCAATCCCCGACAAGACTGGTACCCTTTCACATCCAAATCTCTCAAACTCCGGGAGAGATTCTCAAAACCAAGGCTGACATGTTTCGAGTTCCTCTCAACATTTTGGCAATCCCGCTGAAACTTTGGACATTCTGGCGAAGGGTTCCCAATCCCCGACAAGACTGGTACCCTTTCACGTCCAAATCTCTCAAACTCCGGGAGAGATTCTCAAAACCAAGGTTGACATGTTTCGCGTTCCTCTCAACATTTTGGAAATCCCGCTGAAACTTTGGACATTCTCGCGAAGGGTTCCCAATCCCCGACAAGACTGGTACCCTTTCACGTCCAAATCTCTCAAACTCCGGGAGAGATTCTCAAAACCAAGGCTGACATGTTTCGAGTTCCTCTCAACATTTTAGAAATCCCGCTGAAACTTTGGACATTCTGGCGAAGGGTTCCCAATCCCCGACAAGATTGTTACCCTTTCACGTCCGAATCTCTCAAACTCCGGGAGAGATTCTCAAAACCAAGGCTGACATGTTTCGAGTTCCTTTCAACATTTTGGAAATGCCGCTGAAACTCTGGACATTCTCGCGAAGGGTTCCCAATCCCCGACAAGACTGGTACCCTTTCACGTCCAAATCTCTCAAACTCCGGGAGAGATTCTCAAAACCAAGGTTGACATGTTTCGAGTTCCTCTCAACATTTTGGAAATCCCGCTGAAACTTTGGACATTCTCGCGAAGGGTTCCCAATCCCCGACAAGACTGGTACCCTTTCACGTCCAAATCTCTCAAACTCCGGGAGAGATTCTCAAAACCAAGGCTGACATGTTTCGAGTTCCTCTCAACATTTTAGAAATCCCGCTGAAACTTTGGACATTCTCGCGAAGGGTTCCCAATCCCCGACAAGACTGGTACCATTTCACGTCCAAATCTCTCAAACTCCGGGAGAGATTCTCAAAACCAAGGTTGACATGTTTCGAGTTCCTCTCAACATTTTGGAAATCCCGCTGAAACTTTGGACATTCTCGTGAAGGGTTCCCAATCCCCGACAAGACTGGTACCCTTTCACGTCCAAATCTCTCAAACTCCGGGAGAGATTCTCAAAACCAAGGTTGACATGTTTCGAGTTCCTCTCAACGTTTTGGAAATCCCGCTGAAACTTTGGACATTCTCGCGAAGGGTTCCCAATCCCCGACAAGACTGGTACCCTTTCACGTCCAAATCTCTCAAACTCCGGGAGAGATTCTCAAAACCAAGGTTGACATGTTTCGAGTTCCTCTCAACATTTTGGAAATCCCGCTGAAACTTTGGACATTCTCGCGAAGGGTTCCCAATCCCCGACAAGACTGGTACCCTTTCACGTCCAAATCTCTCAAACTCCGGGAGAGATTCTCGAAACCAAGGCTGACATGTTTCGAGTTCCTTTCAACATTTTGAAATCCCGCTGAAACTTTGGACATTCTCGCGAAGGGTTCCCAATCCCCGACAAGACTGGTACCCTTTCACGTCCAAATCTCTCAAACTCCGGGAGAGATTCTCAAAACCAAGGTTGACATGTTTCGAGTTCCTCTCAACATTTTGGAAATCCCGCTGAAACTTTGGACATTCTCGCGAAGGGTTCCCAATCCCCAACAAGACTGGTACCCTTTCACGTCCAAATCTCTCAAACTCCGGGAGAGATTCTCAAAACCAAGGTTGACATGTTTCGAGTTCCTTTCAACGTTTTGGAAATCCCGCTGAAACTTTGGACATTCTCGCGAAGGGTTCCCAATCCCCGACAAGACTGGTACCCTTTCACGTCCAAATCTCTCAAACTCCGGGAGAGATTCTCAAAACCAAGGTTGACATGTTTCGAGTTCCTCTCAACATTTTGGAAATCCCGCTGAAACTTTGGACATTCTCGCGAAGGGTTCCCAATCCCCGACAAGACTGGTACCCTTTCACGTCCAAATCTCTCAAACTCCGGGAGAGATTCTCGAAACCAAGGCTGACATGTTTCGAGTTCCTTTCAACATTTTGGAAATCCCGCTGAAACTTTGGACATTCTCGCGAAGGGTTCCCAATCCCCGACAAGACTGGTACCCTTTCACGTCCAAATCTCTCAAACTCCGGGAGAGATTCTCAAAACCAAGGTTGACATGTTTCGAGTTCCTCTCAACATTTTGGAAATCCCGCTGAAACTTTGGACATTCTCGCGAAGGGTTCCCAATCCCCAACAAGACTGGTACCCTTTCACGTCCAAATCTCTCAAACTCCGGGAGAGATTCTCAAAACCAAGGTTGACATGTTTCGAGTTCCTTTCAACGTTTTGGAAATCCCGCTGAAACTTTGGACATTCTCGCGAAGTGTTCTCAATCCCCGACAAGACTGGTACCCTTTCACGTCCAAATCTCTCAAACTCCGGGAGAGATTCTCAAAACCAAGGTTGACATGTTTCGAGTTCCTTTCAACATTTTGGAAATCCCGCTGAAACTTTGGACATTCTCGCGAAGGGTTCCCAATCCCTGACAAGACTGGTACCCTTTCACGTCCGAATCTCTCAAACTCCGGGAGAGATTCTCAAAACCGAGGTTGACATGTTTCGAGTTCCTTTCAACGTTTTGGAAATCCCGCTGAAACTTTGGACATTCTCGCGAAGGGTTCCCAATCCCCGACAAGACTGGTACCCTTTCACGTCCAAATCTCTCAAACTCCGGGAGAGATTCTCAAAACCAAGGTTGACATGTTTCGAGTTCCTCTCAACGTTTTGGAAATCCCGCTGAAACTCTGGACATTCTGGCGAAGGGTTCCCAATCCCTGACAAGACTGGTACGCTTTCACGTCCAAATCTCTCAAACTCCGGGAGAGATTCTCAAAACCAAGGTCGACATGTTTCGAGTTCCTCTCAACATTTTGGAAATCCCGCTGAAACTTTGGACATTCTGGCGAAGGGTTCCCAATCCCCGACAAGACTGGTACCCTTTCACGTCCAAATCTCTCAAACTCCGGGAGAGATTCTCCAAACCAAGGTTGACATGTTTCGAGTTCCTCTCAACATTTTGGAAATCCCGCTGAAACTTTGGACATTCTGGCGAAGGGTTCCCAATCCCCGACAAGACTGGTACCCTTTCACGTCCAAATCTCTCAAACTCCGGGAGAGATTCTCAAAACCAAGGTTCACATGTTTCGAGTTCCTTTCAACGTTTTGGAAATCCCGCTGAAACTTTGGACATTCTGGCGAAGGGTTCCCAATCCCCGACAAGACTGGTACCCTTTCACGTCCAAATCTCTCAAACTCCGGGAGAGATTCTCAAAACCAAGGTTGACATGTTTCGAGTTCCTCTCAACATTTTGGAAATCCCGCTGAAACTTTGGACATTCTGGCGAAGGGTTCCCAATCCCCGACAAGACTGGTACCCTTTCACGTCCAAATCTCTCAAACTCCGGGAGAGATTCTCAAAACCAAGGTTGACATGTTTCGAGTTCCTTTCAACATTTTGGAAATCCCGCTGAAACTTTGGACATTCTCGCGAAGGGTTCCCAATCCCCGACAACACTGGTACCCTTTCACGTCCAAATCTCTCAAACTCCGGGAGAGATTCTCAAAACCAAGGTTGACATGTTTCGAGTTCCTCTCAACATTTTGGAAATCCCGCTGAAACTTTGGACATTCTGGCGAAGGATTCCCAATCCCCGACAAGACTGGTACCCTTTCACGTCCAAATCTCTCAAACTCCGGGAGAGATTCTCAAAACCAAGGTTGACATGTTTCGAGTTCCTCTCAACATTTTGGAAATCCCGCTGAAACTTTGGACATTCTCGCGAAGGGTTCCCAATCCCCGACAAGACTGGTACCCTTTCATGTCCAAATCTCTCAAACTCCGGGAGAGATTCTCAAAACCAAGGTTCACATGTTTCGAGTTCCTTTCAACGTTTTGGAAATCCCGCTGAAACTTTGGACATTCTCACGAAGGGTTCCCAATCCCCGACAAGACTGGTACCCTTTCACGTCCAAATCTCTCAAACTCCGGGAGAGATTCTCAAAACCAAGGTTGACATGTTCCGAGTTCCTCTCAACATTTTGGAAATCCCGCTGAAACTTTGGACATTCTCGCGAAGGGTTCCCAATCCCCGACAAGACTGGTACCCTTTCATGTCCAAATCTCTCAAACTCCGGGAGAGATTCTCAAAACCAAGGTTGACATGTTTCGAGTTCCTTTCAACATTTTGGAAATCCCGCTGAAACTTTGGACATTCTGGCGAAGGGTTCCCAATCCCCGACAAGACTGGTACCCTTTCACGTCCAAATCTCTCAAACTCCGGGAGAGATTCTCAAAACCAAGGTTGACATGTTTGGAGTTCCTTTCAACATTTTGGAAATCCCGCTGAAACTTTAGACATTCTGGCGAAGGGTTCCCAATCCCCGACAAGACTGGTACCGTTTCACGTCCAAATCTCTCAAACTGCCGGAGAGATTCTCAAAACCAAGGTTGACATGTTTCGAGTTCCTCTCAACATTTTGGAAATCCCGCTGAAACTTTGGACATTCTCGCGAAGGGTTCCCAATCCCCGACAAGTCTGGTACCCTTTCACGTCCAAATCTCTCAAACTCCGGGAGAGATTCTCAACACCAAGGTTGACATGTTTCGAGTTCCTTTCAACATTTTGGAAATCCCGCTGAAACTTTGGACATTCTCGCGAAGGGTTCCCAATCCCCGACAAGACTGGTACCCTTTCACGTCCAAATCTCTCAAACTCCGGGAGAGATTCTCAAAACCAAGGTTGACATGTTTCGAGTTCCTTTCAACATTTTGGAAATCCCGCTGAAACTTTGGACATTCTCGCGAAGGGTTCCCAATCCCCGACAAGACTGGCACCCTTTCACGTCCAAATCTCTCAAACTCCGGGAGAGATTCTCAAAACCAAGGTTGACATGTTTCGAGTTCCTCTCAACATTTTGGAAATCCCGCTGAAACTTTGGACATTCTGGCGAAGGGTTCCCAATCCCCGACAAGACTGGTATACTTTCACGTCCAAATCTCTCAAACTCCGAGAGAGATTCTCAAAACCAAGGTTCACATGTTTCGAGTTCCTTTCAACATTTTGGAAATCCCGCTGAAACTTTGGACATTCTGGCGAAGGGTTCCCAATCCCCGACAAGACTGGTACCCTTTCACGTCCAAATCTCTCAAACTCCGGGAGAGATTCTCAAAACCAAGGTTGACATGTTTCGAGTTCCTCTCAACATTTTGGAAATCCCGCTGAAACTTTGGACATTCTGGCGAAGGATTCCCAATCCCCGACAAGACTGGTACCCTTTCACGTCCAAATCTCTCAAACTCTGGGAGAGATTCTCAAAACCAAGGTTGACATGTTTCGAGTTCCTCTCAACATTTTGGAAATCCCGCTGAAACTTTGGACATTCTCGCGAAGGGTTCCCAATCCCCGACAAGACTGGTACCCTTTCACGTCCAAATCTCTCAAACTCCGGGAGAGATTCTCAAAACCAAGGTTCACATGTTTCGAGTTCCTCTCAACATTTTGGAAATCCCGCTGAAACTTTGGACATTCTCGCGAAGGGTTCCCAATCCCCGACAAGACTGGTACCCTTTCACGTCCAAATCTCTCAAACTCCGGGAGAGATTCTCAAAACCAAGGTTGACATGATTCGAGTTCCTCTCAACATTTTGGAAATCCCGCTGAAACTTTGGACATTCTGGCGAAGGGTTCCCAATCCCCGACAAGACTGGTAGCCTTTCACGTCCAAATCTCTCAAACTCCGGGAGAGATTCTCAAAACCAAGGTTGACATGTTTCGAGTTCCTCTCAACATTTTGGAAATCCCGCTGAAACTTTGGACATTCTCGCGAAGGGTTCCCAATCCCTGAGAAGACTGGTACTCTTTCACGTCCAAATCTCTCAAACTCCGGGAGAGATTCTCAAAACCAAGGTTGACATGTTTCGAGTTCCTTTCAACATTTTGGAAATCCCGCTGAAACTTTGGACATTCTGGCGAAGGGTTCCCACTCCCCGACAAGACTGGTACCCTTTCACGTCCAAATGTCTCAAACTCCGGGAGAGATTCTCAAAACCAAGGTTGACATGTTTCGAGTTCCTCTCAACATTTTGGAAATCCCGCTGAAACTTTGGACATTCTCGCGAAGGGTTCCCAATCCCCGACAAGACTGGTACCCTTTCACGTCCAAATCTCTCAAACTCCGGGAGAGATTCTCAAAACCAAGGTTGACATGATTCGATTTCCTCTCAACATTTTGGAAATCCCGCTGAAACTTTGGACATTCTGGCGAAGGGTTCCCGATCCCCGACAAGACTGGTACCCTTTCACGTCCAAATCTCTCAAACTCCGGGAGAGATTCTCCAAACCAAGGTTGACATGTTTCGAGTTCCTCTCAACATTTTGGAAATCCCGCTGAAACATTGGACATTCTCGCGAAGGGTTCCCAATCCCAGACAAGACTGGTACCCTTTCACGTCCAAATCTCTCAAACTCCGGGAGAGATTCTCAAAACCAAGGTTGACATGTTTCGAGTTCCTCTCAACATTTTGGAAATCCCGCTGAAACTTTGGACATTCTGGTGAAGGGTTCCCAATCCCCGACAAGACTGGTACCCTTTCACGTCCAAATCTCTCAAACTCCGGGAGAGATTCTCAAAACCGAGGTTGACATGTTTCGAGTTCCTCTCAACATTTTGGAAATCCCGCTGAAACTTTGGACATTCTCGCGAAGGGTTCCCAATCCCCGACAAGACTGGTACCCTTTCACGTCCAAATCTCTCAAACTCCGGGAGAGATTCTCAAAACCAAGGTTGACATGTTTCGAGTTCCTCTCAACATTTTGGAAATCCCGCTGAAACTTTGGACATTCTCGCGAAGGGTTCCCAATCCCCGACAAGACTGGTACCCTTTCACGTCCAAATCTCTCAAACTCCGGGAGAGATTCTCAAAACCAAGGTTGACATGATTCGAGTTCCTCTCAACATTTTGGAAATCCCGCTGAAACTTTGGACATTCTCGCGAAGGGTTCCCAATCCCCGACAAGACTGGTACCCTTTCACGTCCAAATCTCTCAAACTCCGGGAGAGATTCTCAAAACCAAGGTTGACATGATTCGAGTTCCTTTCAACATTTTGGAAATCCCGCTGAAACTTTGGACATTCTCGCGAAGGGTTCCCAATCCCCGACAAGACTGGTACCCTTTCACGTCCAAATCTCTCAAACTCCGGGAGAGATTCTCAAAACCAAGGTTGACATGTTTCGAGTTCCTCTCAACATTTTGGAAATCCCGCTGAAACTTTGGACATTCTCGCGAAGGGTTCCCAATCCCCGACAAGACTGGTACCCTTTCACGTCCAAATCTCTCAAACTCCGGGAGAGATTCTCAAAACCAAGGTTCACATGTTTCGAGTTCCTTTCAACATTTTGGAAATCCCGCTGAAACTTTGGACATTCTCGCGAAGGGTTCCCAATCCCCGACAAGACTGGTACCCTTTCACGTCCAAATCTCTCAAAGTCCGGGAGAGATTCTCAAAACCAAGGTTGACATCTTTCGAGTTCCTTTCAACATTTTGGAAATCCCGCTGAAATTTGGACATTCTGGCGAAGGATTCCCAATCCCCGACAAGACTGGTACCCTTTCACGTCCAAATCTCTCAAACTCTGGGAGAGATTCTCAAAACCAAGGTTGACATGTTTCGAGTTCCTCTCAACATTTTGGAAATCCCGCTAAAACTTTGGACATTCTCACGAAGGGTTCCCAGTCCCCGACAAGACTGGTACCCTTTCACGTCCAAATCTCTCAAACTCCGGGAGAGATTCTCAAAACCAAGGTTGACATGTTTCGAGTTCCTTTCAACATTTTGGAAATCCCGCTGAAACTTTGGACATTCTCGCGAAGGGTTCCCAATCCCCGACAAGACTGGCACCCTTTCACGTCCAAATCTCTCAAACTCCGGGAGAGATTCTCAAAACCAAGGTTGACATGTTTCGAGTTCCTCTCAACATTTTGGAAATCCCGCTGAAACTTTGGACATTCTGGCGAAGGGTTCCCAATCCCCGACAAGACTGGTACACTTTCACGTCCAAATCTCTCAAACTCCGAGAGAGATTCTCAAAACCAAGGTTCACATGTTTCGAGTTCCTTTCAACATTTTGGAAATCCCGCTGAAACTTTGGACATTCTGGCGAAGGGTTCCCAATCCCCGACAAGACTGGTACCCTTTCACGTCCAAATGTCTCAAACTCCGGGAGAGATTCTCAAAACCAAGGTTGACATGTTACGAGTTCCTCTCAACATTTTGGAAATCCCGCTGAAACTTTGGACATTCTGGCGAAGGATTCCCAATCCCCGACAAGACTGGTACCCTTTCACGTCCAAATCTCTCAAACTCTGGGAGAGATTCTCAAAACCAAGGTTGACATGTTTCGAGTTCCTCTCAACATTTTGGAAATCCCGCTGAAACTTTGGACATTCTCGCGAAGGGTTCCCAATCCCCGACAAGACTGGTACCCTTTCACGTCCAAATCTCTCAAACTCCGGGAGAGATTCTCAAAACCAAGGTTCACATGTTTCGAGTTCCTCTCAACATTTTGGAAATCCCGCTGAAACTTTGGACATTCTCGCGAAGGGTTCCCAATCCCCGACAACACTGGTACCCTTTCACGTCCAAATCTCTCAAACTCCGGGAGAGATTCTCAAAACCAAGGTTGACATGATTCGAGTTCCTCTCAACATTTTGGAAATCCCGCTGAAACTTTGGACATTCTCGCGAAGGGTTCCCAATCCCCGACAAGACTGGTACCCTTTCACGTCCAAATCTCTCAAACTCCGGGAGAGATTCTCAAAACCAAGGTTGACATGTTTCGAGTTCCTCTCAACATTTTGGAAATCCCGCTGAAACTTTGGACATTCTCGCGAAGGGTTCCCAATCCCCGACAAGACTGGTAGCCTTTCACGTCCAAATCTCTCAAACTCCGGGAGAGATTCTCAAAACCAAGGTTGACATGTTTCGAGTTCCTCTCAACATTTTGGA
The DNA here is from genome assembly GCF_964273445.1 of Streptopelia decaocto. NCBI lineage: Eukaryota > Metazoa > Chordata > Aves > Columbiformes > Columbidae > Streptopelia > Streptopelia decaocto. The sequence goes on along the minus strand of NW_028115436.1, from coordinate 1,597,005 downwards.
AATCCCGCTGAAACTTTGGACATTCTCGCGAAGGGTTCCCAATCCCTGAGAAGACTGGTACTCTTTCACGTCCAAATCTCTCAAACTCCGGGAGAGATTCTCAAAACCAAGGTTGACATGTTTCGAGTTCCTCTCAACATTTTGGAAATCCCGCTGAAACTTTGGACATTCTCGCGAAGGGTTCCCAATCCCCGACAAGACTGGTACCCTTTCACGTCCAAATCTCTCAAACTCCGGGAGAGATTCTCAAAACCAAGGTTGACATGTTTCGAGTTCCTCTCAACATTTTGGAAATCCCGCTGAAACTTTGGACATTCTCGCGAAGGCTTCCCAATCCCCGACAAGTCTGGTACCCTTTCACGTCCAAATCTCTCAAACTCCGAGAGAGATTCTCAAAACCAAGGTTCACATGTTTCGAGTTCCTTTCAACATTTTGGAAATCCCGCTGAAACTTTGGACATTCTCGCGAAGGGTTCTCAATCCCCGACAAGACTGGTACCCTTTCACGTCCAAATCTCTCAAAGTCCGGGAGAGATTCTCAAAACCAAGGTTGACATCTTTCGAGTTCCTTTCAACATTTTGGAAATCCCGCTGAAATTTGGACATTCTGGCGAAGGATTCCCAATCCCCGACAAGACTGGTACCCTTTCACGTCCAAATCTCTCAAACTCTGGGAGAGATTCTCAAAACCAAGGTTGACATGTTTCGAGTTCCTCTCAACATTTTGGAAATCCCGCTAAAACTTTGGACATTCTCACGAAGGGTTCCCAGTCCCCGACAAGACTGGTACCCTTTCACGTCCAAATCTCTCAAACTCCGGGAGAGATTCTCAAAACTAATGGTTGACATGTTTCGAGTTCCTTTCAACATTTTGGAAATCCCGCTGAAACTTTGGACATTCTCGCGAAGGGTTCCCAATCCCCGACAAGACTGGCACCCTTTCACGTCCAAATCTCTCAAACTCCGGGAGAGATTCTCAAAACCAAGGTTGACATGTTTCGAGTTCCTCTCAACATTTTGGAAATCCCGCTGAAACTTTGGACATTCTGGCGAAGGGTTCCCAATCCCCGACAAGACTGGTACACTTTCACGTCCAAATCTCTCAAACTCCGAGAGAGATTCTCAAAACCAAGGTTCACATGTTTCGAGTTCCTTTCAACATTTTGGAAATCCCGCTGAAACTTTGGACATTCTGGCGAAGGGTTCCCAATCCCCGACAAGACTGGTACCCTTTCACGTCCAAATCTCTCAAACTCCGGGAGAGATTCTCAAAACCAAGGTTGACATGTTTCGAGTTCCTCTCAACATTTTGGAAATCCCGCTGAAACTTTGGACATTCTGGCGAAGGATTCCCAATCCCCGACAAGACTGGTACCCTTTCACGTCCAAATCTCTCAAACTCTGGGAGAGATTCTCAAAACCAAGGTTGACATGTTTCGAGTTCCTCTCAACATTTTGGAAATCCCGCTGAAACTTTGGACATTCTCGCGAAGGGTTCCCAATCCCCGACAAGACTGGTACCCTTTCACGTCCAAATCTCTCAAACTCCGGGAGAGATTCTCAAAACCAAGGTTCACATGTTTCGAGTTCCTCTCAACATTTTGGAAATCCCGCTGAAACTTTGGACATTCTCGCGAAGGGTTCCCAATCCCCGACAAGACTGGTACCCTTTCACGTCCAAATCTCTCAAACTCCGGGAGAGATTCTCAAAACCAAGGTTGACATGATTCGAGTTCCTCTCAACATTTTGGAAATCCCGCTGAAACTTTGGACATTCTGGCGAAGGGTTCCCAATCCCCGACAAGACTGGTACCCTTTCACGTCCAAATCTCTCAAACTCCGGGAGAGATTCTCAAAACCAAGGTTGACATGTTTCGAGTTCCTCTCAACATTTTGGAAATCCCGCTGAAACTTTGGACATTCTCGCGAAGGGTTCCCAATCCCTGAGAAGACTGGTACTCTTTCACGTCCAAATCTCTCAAACTCCGGGAGAGATTCTCAAAACCAAGGTTGACATGTTTCGAGTTCCTTTCAACATTTTGGAAATCCCGCTGAAACTTTGGACATTCTCGTGAAGGGTTCCCACTCCCCGACAAGACTGGTACCCTTTCACGTCCAAATGTCTCAAACTCCGGGAGAGATTCTCAAAACCAAGGTTGACATGTTTCGAGTTCCTCTCAACATTTTGGAAATCCCGCTGAAACTTTGGACATTCTCGCGAAGGGTTCCCAATCCCCGACAAGACTGGTACCCTTTCACGTCCAAATCTCTCAAACTCCGGGAGAGATTCTCAAAACCAAGGTTGACATGATTCGATTTCCTCTCAACATTTTGGAAATCCCGCTGAAACTTTGGACATTCTGGCGAAGGGTTCCCAATCCCCGACAAGACTGGTACCCTTTCACGTCCAAATCTCTCAAACTCCGGGAGAGATTCTCAAAACCAAGGTTGACATGTTTCGAGTTCCTCTCAACATTTTGGAAATCCCGCTGAAACATTGGACATTCTCGCGAAGGGTTCCCAATCCCAGACAAGACTGGTACCCTTTCACGTCCAAATCTCTCAAACTTTGGGAGAGATTCTCAAAACCAAGGTTGACATGTTTCGAGTTCCTCTCAACATTTTGGAAATCCCGCTGAAACTTTGGACATTCTGGTGAAGGGTTCCCAATCCCCGACAAGACTGGTACCCTTTCACGTCCAAATCTCTCAAACTCCGGGAGAGATTCTCAAAACCGAGGTTGACATGTTTCGAGTTCCTCTCAACATTTTGGAAATCCCGCTGAAACTTTGGACATTCTCGCGAAGGGTTCCCAATCCCCGACAAGACTGGTACCCTTTCACGTCCAAATCTCTCAAACTCCGGGAGAGATTCTCAAAACCAAGGTTGACATGTTTCGAGTTCCTCTCAACATTTTGGAAATCCCGCTGAAACTTTGGACATTCTCGCGAAGGGTTCCCAATCCCCGACAAGACTGGTACCCTTTCACGTCCAAATCTCTCAAACTCCGGGAGAGATTCTCAAAACCAAGGTTGACATGATTCGAGTTCCTCTCAACATTTTGGAAATCCCGCTGAAACTTTGGACATTCTCGCGAAGGGTTCCCAATCCCCGACAAGACTGGTACCCTTTCACGTCCAAATCTCTCAAACTCCTGGAGAGATTCTCAACACCAAGGTTGACATGCTTCGAGTTCCTTTCAACATTTTGGAAATCCCGCTGAAACTTTGGACATTCTCGCGAAGGGTTCCCAATCCCCGACAAGACTGGTACCCTTTCACGTCCAAATCTCTCAAACTCCGGGAGAGATTCTCAAAACCAAGGTTGACATGTTTCGAGTTCCTCTCAACATTTTGGAAATCCCGCTGAAACTTTGGACATTCTGGCGAAGGCTTCCCAATCCCCGACAAGTCTGGTACCCTTTCACGTCCAAATCTCTCAAACTCCGGGAGAGATTCTCAAAACCAAGGTTCACATGTTTCGAGTTCCTTTCAACATTTTGGAAATCCCGCTGAAACTTTGGACATTCTCGCGAAGGGTTCCCAATCCCCGACAAGACTGGTACCCTTTCACGTCCAAATCTCTCAAAGTCCGGGAGAGATTCTCAAAACCAAGGTTGACATCTTTCGAGTTCCTTTCAACATTTTGGAAATCCCGCTGAAATTTGGACATTCTGGCGAAGGATTCCCAATCCCCGACAAGACTGGTACCCTTTCACGTCCAAATCTCTAAAACTCTGGGAGAGATTCTCAAAACCAAGGTTGACATGTTTCGAGTTCCTCTCAACATTTTGGAAATCCCGCTAAAACTTTGGACATTCTCACGAAGGGTTCCCAGTCCCCGACAAGACTGGTACCCTTTCACGTCCAAATCTCTCAAACTCCGGGAGAGATTCTCAAAACCAAGGTTGACATGTTTCGAGTTCCTTTCAACATTTTGGAAATCCCGCTGAAACTTTGGACATTCTCGCGAAGGGTTCCCAATCCCCGACAAGACTGGCACCCTTTCACGTCCAAATCTCTCAAACTCCGGGAGAGATTCTCAAAACCAAGGTTGACATGTTTCGAGTTCCTCTCAACATTTTGGAAATCCCGCTGAAACTTTGGACATTCTGGCGAAGGGTTCCCAATCCCCGACAAGACTGGTACACTTTCACGTCCAAATCTCTCAAACTCCGAGAGAGATTCTCAAAACCAAGGTTCACATGTTTCGAGTTCCTTTCAACATTTTGGAAATCCCGCTGAAACTTTGGACATTCTCGCGAAGGGTTCCCAATCCCCGACAAGACTGGTACCCTTTCACGTCCAAATCTCTCAAACTCCGGGAGAGATTCTCAAAACCAAGGTTGACATGTTACGAGTTCCTCTCAACATTTTGGAAATCCCGCTGAAACTTTGGACATTCTGGCGAAGGATTCCCAATCCCCGACAAGACTGGTACCCTTTCACGTCCAAATCTCTCAAACTCTGGGAGAGATTCTCAAAACCAAGGTTGACATGTTTCGAGTTCCTCTCAACATTTTGGAAATCCCGCTGAAACTTTGGACATTCTCGCGAAGGGTTCCCAATCCCCGACAAGACTGGTACCCTTTCACGTCCAAATCTCTCAAACTCCGGGAGAGATTCTCAAAACCAAGGTTGACATGTTTCGAGTTTCTCTCAACATTTTGGAAATCCCGCTGAAACTTTGGACATTCTCGCGAAGGGTTCCCAATCCCCGACAACACTGGTACCCTTTCACGTCCAAATCTCTCAAACTCCGGGAGAGATTCTCAAAACCAAGGTTGACATGATTCGAGTTCCTCTCAACATTTTGGAAATCCCGCTGAAACTTTGGACATTCTCGCGAAGGGTTCCCAATCCCCGACAAGACTGGTACCCTTTCACGTCCAAATCTCTCAAACTCCGGGAGAGATTCTCAAAACCAAGGTTGACATGTTTCGAGTTCCTTTCAACATTTTGGAAATCCCGCTGAAACTTTGGACATTCTGGCGAAGGGTTCCCAATCCCCGACAAGACTGGTACCCTTTCACGTCCAAATGTCTCAAACTCCGGGAGAGATTCTCAAAACCAAGGTTGACATGTTTCGAGTTCCTCTCAACATTTTGGAAATCCCGCTGAAACTTTGGACATTCTCGCGAAGGGTTCCCAATCCCCGACAAGACTGGTACCCTTTCACGTCCAAATCTCTCAAACTCCGGGAGAGATTCTCAAAACCAAGGTTGACATGATTCGATTTCCTCTCAACATTTTGGAAATCCCGCTGAAACTTTGGACATTCTGGCGAAGGGTTCCCAATCCCCGACAAGACTGGTACCCTTTCACGTCCAAATCTCTCAAACTCCGGGAGAGATTCTCAAAACCAAGGTTGACATGTTTCGAGTTCCTCTCAACATTTTGGAAATCCCGCTGAAACTTTGGACATTCTGGTGAAGGGTTCCCAATCCCCGACAAGACTGGTACCCTTTCACGTCCAAATCTCTCAAACTCCGGGAGAGATTCTCAAAACCAAGGTTGACATGTTTCGAGTTCCTCTCAACATTTTGGAAATCCCGCTGAAACTTTGGACATTCTCGCGAAGGGTTCCCAATCCCCGACAAGACTGGTACCCTTTCACGTCCAAATCTCTCAAACTCCGGGAGAGATTCTCAAAACCAAGGTTGACATGTTTCGAGTTCCTCTCAACATTTTGGAAATCCCGCTGAAACTTTGGACATTCTCGCGAAGGGTTCCCAATCCCCGACAAGACTGGTACCCTTTCACGTCCAAATCTCTCAAACTCCGGGAGAGATTCTCAAAACCAAGGTTGACATGATTCGAGTTCCTCTCAACATTTTGGAAATCCCGCTGAAACTTTGGACATTCTCGCGAAGGGTTCCCAATCCCCGACAAGACTGGTACCCTTTCACGTCCAAATCTCTCAAACTCCGGGAGAGATTCTCCAAACCAAGGTTGACATGTTTCGAGTTCCTCTCAACATTTTGGAAATCCCGCTGAAACTTTGGACATTCTCGCGAAGGGTTCCCAATCCCCGACAAGACTGGTACCCTTTCACGTCCAAATCTCTCAAACTCCGGGAGAGATTCTCAAAACCAAGGTTGACATGTTTCGAGTTCCTCTCAACATTTTGGAAATCCCGCTGAAACTTTGGACATTCTCGCGAAGGGTTCCCAATCCCTGAGAAGACTGGTACTCTTTCACGTCCAAATCTCTCAAACTCCGGGAGAGATTCTCAAAACCAAGGTTGACATGTTTCGAGTTCCTCTCAACATTTTGGAAATCCCGCTGAAACTTTGGACATTCTCGCGAAGGGTTCCCAATCCCCGACAACACTGGTACCCTTTCACGTCCAAATCTCTCAAACTCCGGGAGAGATTCTCCAAACCAAGGTTGTCATGTTTCGAGTTCCTCACAACATTTTGGAAATCCCGCTGAAACTTTGGACATTCTCGCGAAGGGTTCCCAATCCCCGACAAGACTGGTACCCTTTCACGTCCAAATCTCTCAAACTCCGGGAGAGATTCTCAAAACCAAGGTTGACATGTTTCGAGTTCCTTTCAACATTTTGGAAATCCCGCTGAAACTTTGGACATTCTGGCGAAGGGTTCCCAATCCCCGACAAGACTGGTACCCTTTCACGTCCAAATCTCTCAAACTCCGGGAGAGATTCTCAAAACCAAGGTTGACATGTTTCGAGTTCCTTTCAACATTTTGGAAATCCCGCTGAAACTTTGGACATTCTCGCGAAGGGTTCCCAATCCCCGACAAGACTGGTACCCTTTCACGTCCAAATCTCTCAAACTCCGGGAGAGATTCTCAAAACCAAGGTTGACATGTTTCGAGTTCCTCTCAACATTTTGGAAATCCCGCTGAAACTTTGGACATTCTGGCGAAGGGTTCCCAATCCCCGACAAGACTGGTACCCTTTCACGTCCAAATCTCTCAAACTCCGAGAGAGATTCTCAAAACCAAGGTTCACATGTTTCGAGTTCCTCTCAACATTTTGGAAATCCCGCTGAAACTTTGGACATTCTCGCGAAGGGTTCCCAATCCCCGACAAGACTGGTACCCTTTCACGTCCAAATCTCTCAAACTCCGGGAGAGATTCTCAAAACCAAGGTTGACATGTTTCGAGTTCCTCTCAACATTTTGGAAATCCCGCTGAAACTTTGGACATTCTCGCGAAGGGTTCCCAATCCCCGACAAGACTGGTACCCTTTCACGTCCAAATCTCTCAAACTCCGGGAGAGATTCTCAAAACCGAGGTTGACGTGTTTCGAGTTCCTCTCAACATTTTGGAAATCCCGCTGAAACTTTGGACATTCTCGCGAAGGGTTCCCAATCCCCGACAAGACTGGTACCCTTTCACGTCCAAATCTCTCAAACTCCGGGAGAGATTCTCAAAACCAAGGTTGACATGTTTCGAGTTCCTCTCAACATTTTGGAAATCCCGCTGAAACTTTGGACATTCTCGCGAAGGGTTCCCAATCCCCGACAAGACTGGTACCCTTTCACGTCCAAATCTCTCAAACTCCGGGAGAGATTCTCAAAACCAAGGTTGACATGTTTCGAGTTCCTCTCAAAATTTTGGAAATCCCGCTGAAACTTTGGACATTCTCGCGAAGGGTTCCCAATCCCCGACAAGACTGGTACCCTTTCACGTCCAAATCTCTCAAACTCCGGGAGAGATTCTCAAAACCAAGGTTGACATGTTTCGAGTTCCTTTCAACATTTTGGAAATCCCGCTGAAACTTTGGACATTCTGGCGAAGGGTTCCCAATCCCCGACAAGACTGGTACCCTTTCACGTCCAAATGTCTCAAACTCCGGGAGAGATTCTCAAAACCAAGGTTGACATGTTTCGAGTTCCTCTCAACATTTTGGAAATCCCGCTGAAACTTTGGACATTCTCGCGAAGGGTTCCCAATCCCCGACAAGACTGGTACCCTTTCACGTCCAAATCTCTCAAACTCCGGGAGAGATTCTCAAAACCAAGGTTGACATGTTGCGAGTTCCTCTCAACATTTTGGAAATCCCGCTGAAACTTTGGACATTCTCGCGAAGGGTTCCCAATCCCCGACAAGACTGGTACCCTTTCACGTCCAAATCTCTCAAACTCCGGGAGAGATTCTCCAAACCAAGGTTGACATGGTTCGAGTTCCTCTCAACATTTTGGAAATCCCGCTGAAACTTTGGACATTCTGGCGAAGGGTTCCCAATCCCCGACAAGACTGGTACCCTTTCACGTCCAAATCTCTCAAACTCCGAGAGAGATTCTCAAAACCAAGGTTCACATGTTTCGAGTTCCTTTCAACATTTTGGAAATCCCGCTGAAACTTTGGACATTCTCGCGAAGGGTTCCCAATCCCCGACAAGACTGGTACCCTTTCACGTCCAAATCTCTCAAACTCCGGGAGAGATTCTCAAAACCAAGGTTGACATGTTTCGAGTTCCTCTCAACATTTTGGAAATCCCGCTGAAACTTTGGACATTCTCGCGAAGGGTTCCCAATCCCCGACAAGACTGGTACCCTTTCACGTCCAAATCTCTCAAACTCCGGGAGAGATTCTCAAAACCAAGGTTGACATGTTTCGAGTTCCTTTCAACATTTTGGAAATCCCGCTGAAACTTTGGACATTCTCGCGAAGGGTTCCCAATCCCCGACAAGACTGGTACCCTTTCACGTCCAAATCTCTCAAACTCCGGGAGAGATTCTCCAAACCAAGGTTGACATGTTTCGAGTTCCTCTCAACATTTTGGAAATCCCGCTGAAACTTTGGACATTCTCGCGAAGGGTTCCCAATCCCCGACAAGACTGGTACCCTTTCACGTCCAAATGTCTCAAACTCCGGGAGAGATTCTCAAAACCAAGGTTGACATGATTCGAGTTCCTCTCAACATTTTGGAAATCCCGCTGAAACTTTGGACATTCTGGCGAAGGATTCCCAATCCCCGACAAGACTGGTACCCTTTCACGTCCAAATCTCTCAAACTCTGGGAGAGATTCTCAAAACCAAGGTTGACATGTTTCGAGTTCCTCTCAACATTTTGGAAATCCCGCTGAAACTTTGGACATTCTCGCGAAGGGTTCCCAATCCCCGACAACACTGGTACCCTTTCACGTCCAAATCTCTCAAACTCCGGGAGAGATTCTCCAAACCAAGGTTGTCATGTTTCGAGTTCCTCTCAACATTTTGGAAATCCCGCTGAAACTTTGGACATTCTCGCGAAGGGTTCCCAATCCCCGACAAGACTGGTACCCTTTCACGTCCAAATCTCTCAAACTCCGGGAGAGATTCTCAAAACCAAGGTTGACATGTTTCGAGTTCCTTTCAACATTTTGGAAATCCCGCTGAAACTTTGGACATTCTCGCGAAGGGTTCCCAATCCCCGACAAGACTGGTACCCTTTCACGTCCAAATCTCTCAAACTCCGGGAGAGATTCTCAAAACCAAGGTTGACATGTTTCGAGTTCCTCTCAACATTTTGGAAATCCCGCTGAAACTTTGGACATTCTGGCGAAGGGTTCCCAATCCCCGACAAGACTGGTACCCTTTCACGTCCAAATCTCTCAAACTCCGAGAGAGATTCTCAAAACCAAGGTTCACATGTTTCGAGTTCCTCTCAACATTTTGGAAATCCCGCTGAAACTTTGGACATTCTCGCGAAGGGTTCCCAATCCCCGACAAGACTGGTACCCTTTCACGTCCAAATCTCTCAAACTCCGGGAGAGATTCTCAAAACCAAGGTTGACATGTTTCGAGTTCCTCTCAACATTTTGGAAATCCCGCTGAAACTTTGGACATTCTCGCGAAGGGTTCCCAATCCCCGACAAGACTGGTACCCTTTCACGTCCAAATCTCTCAAACTCCGGGAGAGATTCTCCAAACCAAGGTTGACATGTTTCGAGTTCCTCTCAACATTTTGGAAATCCCGCTGAAACTTTGGACATTCTGGCGAAGGGTTCCCAATCCCCGACAAGACTGGTACCCTTTCACGTCCAAATCTCTCAAACTCCGGGAGAGATTCTCAAAACCAAAGTTGACATGTTTCGAGTTCCTCTCAACATTTTGGAAATCCCGCTGAAACTTTGGACATTCTCGCGAAGGGTTCCCAATCCCCGACAAGACTGGTACCCTTTCACGTCCAAATCTCTCAATCTCCGGGAGAGATTCTCAAATCCAAGGTTGACATGTTTCGAGTTCCTTTCAACATTTTGGAAATCCCGCTGAAACTTTGGACATTCTGGCGAAGGGTTCCCAATCCCCGACAAGACTGGTACCCTTTCACGTCCAAATCTCTAAAACTCCGGGAGAGATTCTCCAAACCAAGGTTGACATGTTTCGAGTTCCTCTCAACATTTTGGAAATCCCGCTGAAACTTTGGACATTCTGGCGAAGGGTTCCCAATCCCCGACAAGACTGGTACCCTTTCACGTCCAAATCTCTCAAACTCCGGGAGAGATTCTCAAAACCAAGGTTGACATGTTTCGAGTTCCTCTCAACATTTTGGAAATCCCGCTGAAACTTTGGACATTCTCGCGAAGGGTTCCCAATCCCCGACAAGACTGGTACCCTTTCACGTCCAAATCTCTCAAACTCCGGGAGAGATTCTCCAAACCAAGGTTGACATGTTTGGAGTTCCTCTCAACATTTTGGAAATCCCGCTGAAACTTTGGACATTCTCGCGAAGGGTTCCCAATCCCCGACAAGACTGGTACCCTTTCACGTCCAAATCTCTCAAACTCCGGGAGAGATTCTCAAAACCAAGGTTGACATGTTTCGAGTTCCTCTCAACATTTTGGAAATCCCGCTGAAACTTTGGACATTCTGGCGAAGGATTCCCAATCCCCGACAAGACTGGTACACTTTCACGTCCAAATCTCTCAAACTCTGCGAGAGATTCTCAAAACCAAGGTTGACATGTTTCGAGTTCCTCTCAACATTTTGGAAATCCCGCTGAAACTTTGGACATTCTCGCGAAGGGTTCCCAATCCCCGACAACACTGGTACCCTTTCACGTCCAAATCTCTCAAACTCCGGGAGAGATTCTCCAAACCAAGGTTGTCATGTTTCGAGTTCCTCTCAACATTTTGGAAATCCCGCTGAAACTTTGGACATTCTGGCGAAGGGTTCCCAATCCCCGACAAGACTGGTACCCTTTCACGTCCAAATCTCTCAAACTCCGGGAGAGATTCTCAAAACCAAGGTTGACATGTTTCGAGTTCCTTTCAACATTTTGGAAATCCCGCTGAAACTTTGGACATTCTGGCGAAGGGTTCCCAATCCCCGACAAGACTGGTACCCTTTCACGTCCAAATCTCTCAAACTCCGGGAGAGATTCTCAAAACCAAGGTTGACATGTTTCGAGTTCCTTTCAACATTTTGGAAATCCCGCTGAAACTTTGGACATTCTCGCGAAGGGTTCCAAATCCCTGAACAAGACTGGTACCCTTTCACGTCCAAATCTCTCAAACTCCGGGAGAGATTCTCAAAAGCAAGGTTGACATGTTTCGAGTTCCTCTCAACATTTTGGAAATCCCGCTGAAACTTTGGACATTCTCGCGAAGGGTTCCCAATCCCCGACAAGACTGGTACCCTTTCACGTCCAAATCTCTCAAACTCCGGGAGAGATTCTCAAAACCAAGGTTGACATGTTTCGAGTTCCTCTCAACATTTTGGAAATCCCGCTGAAACTTTGGACATTCTCGCGAAGGGTTCCCAATCCCCGACAAGACTGGTACCCTTTCACGTCCAAATCTCTCAAACTCCGGGAGAGATTCTCCAAACCAAGGTTGACATGTTTCGAGTTCCTCTCAACATTTTGGAAATCCCGCTGAAACTTTGGACATTCTGGCGAAGGGTTCCCAATCCCCGACAAGACTGGTACCCTTTCACGTCCAAATCTCTCAAACTCCGGGAGAGATTCTCAAAACCAAGGTTGACATGTTTCGAGTTCCTCTCAACATTTTGGAAATCCCGCTGAAACTTTGGACATTCTCGCGAAGGGTTCCCAATCCCCGACAAGACTGGTACCCTTTCACGTCCAAATCTCTCAATCTCCGGGAGAGATTCTCAAATCCAAGGTTGACATGTTTCGAGTTCCTTTCAACATTTTGGAAATCCCGCTGAAACTTTGGACATTCTGGCGAAGGGTTCCCAATCCCCGACAAGACTGGTACCCTTTCACGTCCAAATCTCTAAAACTCCGGGAGAGATTCTCCAAACCAAGGTTGACATGTTTCGAGTTCCTCTCAACATTTTGGAAATCCCGCTGAAACTTTGGACATTCTGGCGAAGGGTTCCCAATCCCCGACAAGACTGGTACCCTTTCACGTCCAAATCTCTCAAACTCCGGGAGAGATTCTCAAAACCAAGGTTGACATGTTTCGAGTTCCTCTCAACATTTTGGAAATCCCGCTGAAACTTTGGACATTCTCGCGAAGGGTTCCCAATCCCCGACAAGACTGGTACCCTTTCACGTCCAAATCTCTCAAACTCCGGGAGAGATTCTCCAAACCAAGGTTGACATGTTTCGAGTTCCTCTCAACATTTTGGAAATCCCGCTGAAACTTTGGACATTCTCGCGAAGGGTTCCCAATCCCCGACAAGACTGGTACCCTTTCACGTCCAAATCTCTCAAACTCCGGGAGAGATTCTCAAAACCAAGGTTGACATGTTTCGAGTTCCTCTCAACATTTTGGAAATCCCGCTGAAACTTTGGACATTCTGGCGAAGGATTCCCAATCCCCGACAAGACTGGTACCCTTTCACGTCCAAATCTCTCAAACTCTGCGAGAGATTCTCAAAACCAAGGTTGACATGTTTCGAGTTCCTCTCAACATTTTGGAAATCCCACTGAAACTTTGGACATTCTCGCGAAGGGTTCCCAATCCCCGACAACACTGGTACCCTTTCACGTCCAAATCTCTCAAACTCCGGGAGAGATTCTCCAAACCAAGGTTGTCATGTTTCGAGTTCCTCTCAACATTTTGGAAATCCCGCTGAAGCTTTGGACATTCTCGCGAAGGGTTCCCAATCCCCGACAAGACTGGTACCCTTTCACGTCCAAATCTCTCAAACTCCGGGAGAGATTCTCAAAACCAAGGTTGACATGTTTCGAGTTCCTTTCAACATTTTGGAAATCCCGCTGAAACTTTGGACATTCTGGCGAAGGGTTCCCAATCCCCGACAAGACTGGTACCCTTTCACGTCCAAATCTCTCAAACTCCGGGAGAGATTCTCAAAACCAAGGTTGACATGTTTCGAGTTCCTTTCAACATTTTGGAAATCCCGCTGAAACTTTGGACATTCTCGCGAAGGGTTCCCAATCCCTGACAAGACTGGTACCCTTTCACGTCCAAATCTCTCAAACTCCGGGAGAGATTCTCAAAACCAAGGTTGACATGTTTCGAGTTCCTCTCAACATTTGGGAAATCCCGCTGAAACTTTGGACATTCTCGCGAAGGGTTCCCAATCCCCGACAAGACTGGTACCCTTTCACGTCCAAATCTCTCAAACTCCGGGAGAGATTCTCAAAACCAAGGTTGACATGTTTCGAGTTCCTCTCAACATTTTGGAAATCCCGCTGAAACTTTGGACATTCTCGCGAAGGGTTCCCAATCCCCGACAAGACTGCTACCCTTTCACGTCCAAATCTCTCAAACTCCGGGAGAGATTCTCAAAACCAAGGTTGACATGTTTCGAGTTTCTCTCAACATTTTGGAAATCCCACTGAAACTTTGGACATTCTCGCGAAGGGTTCCCAATCCCCGACAAGACTGGTACCCTTTCACGTCCAAATCTCTAAAACTCCGGCAGAGATTCTCAAAACCAAGGTTGACATGGTTCGAGTTCTCTCAACATTTTGGAAATCCCGCTGAAACTTTGGACATCCTCGCGAAGGGTTCCCAATCCCCGACAAGACTGGTACCCTTTCACGTCCAAATCTCTCAAACTCTGGGAGAGATTCTCAAAACCAAGGTTGACATGTTTCGAGTTCCTCTCAACATTTTGGAAATCCCGCTGAAACTTTGGACATTCTGGCGAAGTGTTCCCAATCCCCGACAAGACTGGTACCCTTTCACGTCCAAATCTCTCAAACTCCGGGAGAGATTCTCAAAACCAAGGTTGACAGGTTTCGAGTTCCTCTCAACATTTTGGAAATCCTGCTGAAACTTTGGACATTCTCGCGAAGGGTTCCCAATCCCCGACAAGACTGGTACCCTTTCACGTCCAAATCTCTCAAACTCCGAGAGAGATTCTCAAAACCAAGGTTCACATGTTTCGAGTTCCTTTCAACATTTTGGAAATCCCGCTGAAACTTTGGACATTCTCGTGAAGGGTTCCCAATCCCCGACAACACTGGTACCCTTTCACGTCCAAATCTCTCAAACTCCGGGAGAGATTCTCAAAACCAAGGTTGACATGTTTCGAGTTCCTCTCAACATTTTGGAAATCCCGCTGAAACTTTGGACATTCTGGCGAAGGGTTCCCAATCCCCGACAAGACTGGTACCCTTTCACGTCCAAATCTCTCAAACTCCGGGAGAGATTCTCAAAACCAAGGTTGACATGTTTCCAGTTCCTCTCAACATTTTGGAAATCCCGCTGAAACTTTGGACATTCTGGCGAAGGGTTCCCAATCCCCGACAAGGCTGGTACCCTTTCACATCCAAATCTCTCAAACTCCGGGAGAGATTCTCAAAACCAAGGTTGACATGGTTCGAGTTCCTCTCAACATTTTGGAAATCCCGCTGAAACTTTGGACATTCTCGCGAAGGGTTCCCAATCCCCGACAAGACTGGTACCCTTTCACGTCCAAATCTCTCAAACTCCGGGAGAGATTCTCAAAACCAAGGTTGACATGTTTCGAGTTCCTCTCAACATTTTGGAAATCCCGCTGAAACTTTGGACATTCTCGCGAAGGGTTCCCAATCCCCGACAAGACTGGTACCCTTTCACGTCCAAATCTCTCAAACTCCGGGAGAGATTCTCAAAACCAAGGTTGACATGTTTCGAGTTCCTCTCAACATTTTGGAAATCCCGCTGAAACTTTGGACATTCTGGCGAAGGGTTCCCAATCCCCGACAAGACTGGTACCCTTTCACGTCCAAATCTCTCAAACTCCGGGAGAGATTCTCAAAACCAAGGTTGACATGTTTCGAGTTCCTTTCAACATTTTGGAAATCCCGCTGAAACTTTGGACATTCTCGCGAAGGGTTCCCAATCCCTGAACAAGACTGGTACCCTTTCACGTCCAAATCTCTCAAACTCCGGGAGAGATTCTCAAAACCAAGGTTGACATGTTTCGAGTTCCTCTCAACATTTTGGAAATCCCGCTGAAACTTTGGACATTCTCGCGAAGGGTTCCCAATCCCCGACAAGACTGGTACCCTTTCACGTCCAAATCTCTCAAACTCCGGGAGAGATTCTCAAAACCAAGGTTGACATGTTTCGAGTTCCTCTCAACATTTTGGAAATCCCGCTGAAACTTTGGACATTCTCGCGAAGGGTTCCCAATCCCCGACAAGACTGGTACCCTTTCACGTCCAAATCTCTCAAACTCCGGGAGAGATTCTCCAAACCAAGGTTGACATGTTTCGAGTTCCTCTCAACATTTTGGAAATCCCGCTGAAACTTTGGACATTCTGGCGAAGGGTTCCCAATCCCCGACAAGACTGGTACCCTTTCACGTCCAAATCTCTCAAACTCCGGGAGAGATTCTCAAAACCAAGGTTGACATGTTTCGAGTTCCTCTCAACATTTTGGAAATCCCGCTGAAACTTTGGACATTCTCGCGAAGGGTTCCCAATCCCCGACAAGACTGGTACCCTTTCACGTCCAAATCTCTCAATCTCCGGGAGAGATTCTCAAATCCAAGGTTGACATGTTTCGAGTTCCTTTCAACATTTTGGAAATCCCGCTGAAACTTTGGACATTCTGGCGAAGGGTTCCCAATCCCCGACAAGACTGGTACCCTTTCACGTCCAAATCTCTAAAACTCCGGGAGAGATTCTCCAAACCAAGGTTGACATGTTTCGAGTTCCTCTCAACATTTTGGAAATCCCGCTGAAACTTTGGACATTCTGGCGAAGGGTTCCCAATCCCCGACAAGACTGGTACCCTTTCACGTCCAAATCTCTCAAACTCCGGGAGAGATTCTCAAAACCAAGGTTGACATGTTTCGAGTTCCTCTCAACATTTTGGAAATCCCGCTGAAACTTTGGACATTCTCGCGAAGGGTTCCCAATCCCCGACAAGACTGGTACCCTTTCACGTCCAAATCTCTCAAACTCCGGGAGAGATTCTCCAAACCAAGGTTGACATGTTTCGAGTTCCTCTCAACATTTTGGAAATCCCGCTGAAACTTTGGACATTCTCGCGAAGGGTTCCCAATCCCCGACAAGACTGGTACCCTTTCACGTCCAAATCTCTCAAACTCCGGGAGAGATTCTCAAAACCAAGGTTGACATGTTTCGAGTTCCTCTCAACATTTTGGAAATCCCGCTGAAACTTTGGACATTCTGGCGAAGGATTCCCAATCCCCGACAAGACTGGTACCCTTTCACGTCCAAATCTCTCAAACTCTGCGAGAGATTCTCAAAACCAAGGTTGACATGTTTCGAGTTCCTCTCAACATTTTGGAAATCCCACTGAAACTTTGGACATTCTCGCGAAGGGTTCCCAATCCCCGACAACACTGGTACCCTTTCACGTCCAAATCTCTCAAACTCCGGGAGAGATTCTCCAAACCAAGGTTGTCATGTTTCGAGTTCCTCTCAACATTTTGGAAATCCCGCTGAAACTTTGGACATTCTCGCGAAGGGTTCCCAATCCCCGACAAGACTGGTACCCTTTCACGTCCAAATCTCTCAAACTCCGGGAGAGATTCTCAAAACCAAGGTTGACATGTTTCGAGTTCCTTTCAACATTTTGGAAATCCCGCTGAAACTTTGGACATTCTGGCGAAGGGTTCCCAATCCCCGACAAGACTGGTACCCTTTCACGTCCAAATCTCTCAAACTCCGGGAGAGATTCTCAAAACCAAGGTTGACATGTTTCGAGTTCCTTTCAACATTTTGGAAATCCCGCTGAAACTTTGGACATTCTCGCGAAGGGTTCCCAATCCCTGACAAGACTGGTACCCTTTCACGTCCAAATCTCTCAAACTCCGGGAGAGATTCTCAAAACCAAGGTTGACATGTTTCGAGTTCCTCTCAACATTTTGGAAATCCCGCTGAAACTTTGGACATTCTCGCGAAGGGTTCCCAATCCCCGACAAGACTGGCACCCTTTCACGTCCAAATCTCTCAAACTCCGGGAGAGATTCTCAAAACCAAGGTTGACATGTTTCGAGTTTCTCTCAACATTTTGGAAATCCCACTGAAACTTTGGACATTCTCGCGAAGGTTTCCCAATCCCCGACAAGACTGGTACCCTTTCACGTCCAAATCTCTCAAACTCCGGGAGAGATTCTCAAAACCAAGGTTGACATGGTTCGAGTTCTCTCAACATTTTGGAAATCCCGCTGAAACTTTGGACATCCTCGCGAAGGGTTCCCAATCCCCGACAAGACTGGTACCCTTTCACGTCCAAATCTCTCAAACTCTGGGAGAGATTCTCAAAACCAAGGTTGACATGTTTCGAGTTCCTCTCAACATTTTGGAAATCCCGCTGAAACTTTGGACATTCTGGCGAAGTGTTCCCAATCCCCGACAAGACTGGTACCCTTTCACGTCCAAATCTCTCAAACTCCGGGAGAGATTCTCAAAACCAAGGTTGACAGGTTTCGAGTTCCTCTCAACATTTTGGAAATCCCGCTGAAACTTTGGACATTCTCGCGAAGGGTTCCCAATCCCCGACAAGACTGGTACCCTTTCACGTCCAAATCTCTCAAACTCCGAGAGAGATTCTCAAAACCAAGGTTCACATGTTTCGAGTTCCTTTCAACATTTTGGAAATCCCGCTGAAAATTTGGACATTCTCGTGAAGGGTTCCCAATCCCCGACAACACTGGTACCCTTTCACGTCCAAATCTCTCAAACTCCGGGAGAGATTCTCAAAACCAAGGTTGACATGTTTCGAGTTCCTCTCAACATTTTGGAAATCCCGCTGAAACTTTGGACATTCTCGCGAAGGGTTCCCAATCCCCGACAAGACTGGTACCCTTTCACGTCCAAATCTCTCAAACTCCGGGAGAGATTCTCAAAACCAAGGTTGACATGTTTCCAGTTCCTCTCAACATTTTGGAAATCCCGCTGAAACTTTGGACATTCTGGCGAAGGGTTCCCAATCCCCGACAAGGCTGGTACCCTTTCACATCCAAATCTCTCAAACTCCGGGAGAGATTCTCAAAACCAAGGTTGACATGGTTCGAGTTCCTCTCAACATTTTGGAAATCCCGCTGAAACTTTGGACATTCTGGCGAAGGGTTCCCAATCCCCGACAAGACTGGTACCCTTTCACGTCCAAATCTCTCAAACTCCGGGAGAGATTCTCAAAACCAAGGTTGACATGTTTCGAGTTCCTCTCAACATTTTGGAAATCCCGCTGAAACTTTGGACATTCTCGCGAAGGGTTCCCAATCCCCGACAAGACTGGTACCCTTTCACGTCCAAATCTCTCAAACTCCGGGAGAGATTCTCAAAACCAAGGTTGACATGTTTCGAGTTCCTCTCAACATTTTGGAAATCCCGCTGAAACTTTGGACATTGTCGCGAAGGGTTCCCAATCCCCGACAAGACTGGTACCCTTTCACGTCCAAATCTCTCAAACTCCGGGAGAGATTCTCAAAACCAAGGTTGACATGTTTCGAGTTCCTCTCAACATTTTGGAAATCCCGCTGAAACTTTGGACATTCTGGCGAAGGGTTCCCAATCCCCGACAAGACTGGTACCCTTTCACGTCCAAATCTCTCAAACTCCGGGAGAGATTCTCAAAACCAAGGTTGACATGTTTCGAGTTCCTTTCAACATTTTGGAAATCCCGCTGAAACTTTGGACATTCTCGCGAAGGGTTCCCAATCCCCGACAAGACTGGTACCCTTTCACGTCCAAATCTCTCAAACTCCGGGAGAGATTCTCAAAACCAAGGTTGACATGTTTCGAGTTCCTCTCAACATTTTGGAAATCCCGCTGAAACTTTGGACATTCTGGCGAAGGGTTCCCAATCCCCGACAAGACTGGTACCCTTTCACGTCCAAATCTCTCAAACTCCGGGAGAGATTCTCAAAACCAAGGTTGACATGTTTCGAGTTCCTCTCAACATTTTGGAAATCCCTCTGAAACTTTGGACATTCTCGCGAAGGGTTCCCAATCCCCGACAAGACTGGTACCCTTTCACGTCCAAATCTCTCAAACTCCGGGAGAGATTCTCAAAACCAAGGTTGACATGTTTCGAGTTCCTCTCAACATTTTGGAAATCCCGCTGAAACTTTGGACATTCTCGCGAAGGGTTCCCAATCCCCGACAAGACTGGTACCCTTTCACGTCCAAATCTCTCAAACTCCGGGAGAGATTCTCAAAACCAAGGTTGACATGGTTCGAGTTCTCTCAACATTTTGGAAATCCCGCTGAAACTTTGGACATTCTCGCGAAGGGTTCCCAATCCCCGACAAGACTGGTACCCTTTCACGTCCAAATCTCTCAAACTCCGGGAGAGATTCTCAAAACCAAGGTTGACATGTTTCGAGTTCCTCTCAACATTTTGGAAATCCCGCTGAAACTTCGGACATTCTCGCGAAGGGTTCCCAATCCCCGACAAGACTGGTACCCTTTCACGTCCAAATCTCTCAAACTCCGAGAGAGATTCTCAAAACCAAGGTTGACATGTTTCGAGTTCCTTTCAACATTTTGGAAATCCCGCTGAAACTTTGGACATTCTCGTGAAGGGTTCCCAATCCCCGACAAGACTGGTACCCTTTCACGTCCAAATCTCTCAAACTCCGGGAGAGATTCTCAAAACCAAGGTTGACATGTTTCGAGTTCCTCTCAACATTTTGGATATCCCGCTGAAACTTTGGACATTCTCGCGAAGGGTTCCCAATCCCCGACAAGACTGGTACGCTTTCACGTCCAAATCTCTCAAACTCCGGGAGAGATTCTCAAAACCAAGGTTGACATGTTTCGAGTTTCTCTCAACATTTTGGAAATCCCACTGAAACTTTGGACATTCTCGCGAAGTGTTCCCAATCCCCGACAAGACTGGTACTCTTTCACGTCCAAATCTCTCAAACTCCGGGAGAGATTCTCAAAACCAAGGTTGACATGTTTCGAGTTCCTTTCGACATTTTGGAAATCCCGCTGAAACTTCGGACATTCTCGCGAAGGGTTCCCAATCCCCGACAAGACTGGTACCCTTTCACGTCCAAATCTCTCAAACTCCCAGAGAGATTCTCAAAACCAAGGTTCACATGTTTCGAGTTCCTTTCAACATTTTGGAAATCCCGCTGAAACTTTGGACATTCTCGCGAAGGGTTCCCAATCCCCGACAAGACTGGTACCCTTTCACGTCCAAATCTCTCAAACTCCGGGAGAGATTCTCAAAACCAAGGTTGACATGTTTCGAGTTTCTTTCAACATTTTGGAAATCCCACTGAAACTTTGGACATTCTCGCGAAGGGTTCCCAATCCCCGACAAGACTGGTACCCTTTCACGTCCAAATCTCTCAAACTCCGGGAGAGATTCTCAAAACCAAGGTTGACATGTTTCGAGTTCCTCTCAACATTTTGGAAATCCCGCTGAAACTTTGGACATTCTCGCGAAGGGTTCCCAATCCCCGACAAAACTGGTACCCTTTCACGTCCAAATCTCTCAAACTCCGGGAGAGATTCTCAAAACCAAGGTTGACATGTTTCGAGTTCCTCTCAACATTTTGGAAATCCCGCTGAAACTTTGGACATTCTCGCGAAGGGTTCCCAATCCCCGACAAGACTGGTACCCTTTCACGTCCAAATCTCTCAAACTCCGGGAGAGATTCTCAAAACCAATGTTGACATGTTTCGAGTTCCTCTCAACGTTTTGGAAATCCCGCTGAAACTTTGGACATTCTCGCGAAGGGTTCCCAATCCCCGACAAGACTGGTACCCTTTCACGTCCAAATCTCTCAAACTCCGGGAGAGATTCTCAAAACCAAGGTTGACATGGTTCGAGTTCTCTCAACATTTTGGAAATCCCGCTGAAACTTTGGACATTCTCGCGAAGGGTTCCCAATCCCCGACAAGACTGGTACCCTTTCACGTCCAAATCTCTCAAACTCCGGGAGAGATTCTCAAAACCAAGGTTGACATGGTTCGAGTTCTCTCAGCATTTTGGAAATCCCGCTGAAACTTTGGACATTCTCGCGAAGGGTTCCCAATCCCCGACAAGACTGGTACCCTTTCACGTCCAAATCTCTCAAACTCCGGGAGAGATTCTCAAAACCAAGGTTGACATGTTTCGAGTTCCTCTCAACATTTTGGAAATCCCGCTGAAACTTTGGACATTCTCGCGAAGGGTTCCCAATCCCCGACAAAACTGGTACCCCTTTCACGTCCAAATCTCTCAAACTCCGGGAGAGATTCTCAAAACCAAGGTTGACATGTTTCGAGTTCCTCTCAACATTTTGGAAATCCCGCTGAAACTTTGGACATTCTCGCGAAGGGTTCCCAATCCCCGACAAGACTGGTACCCTTTCACGTCCAAATCTCTCAAACTCCGGGAGAGATTCTCAAAACCAAGGTTGACATGTTTCGAGTTCCTCTCAACGTTTTGGAAATCCCGCTGAAACTTTGGACATTCTCGCGAAGGGTTCCCAATCCCCGACAAGACTGGTACCCTTTCACGTCCAAATCTCTCAAACTCCGGGAGAGATTCTCAAAACCAAGGTTGACATGGTTCGAGTTCTCTCAACATTTTGGAAATCCCGCTGAAACTTTGGACATTCTCGCGAAGGGTTCCCAATCCCCGACAAGACTGGTACCCTTTCACGTCCAAATCTCTCAAACTCCGGGAGAGATTCTCAAAACCAAGGTTGACATGTTTCGCGTTCCTCTCAACATTTTGGAAATCCCGCTGAAACTTTGGACATTCTCGCGAAGGGTTCCCAATCCCCGACAAGACTGGTACCCTTTCACGTCCAAATCTCTCAAACTCCGGGAGAGATTCTCAAAACCAAGGTTGACATGTTTCGAGTTCCTCTCAACATTTTGGAAATCCCGCTGAAACTTCGGACATTCTCGCGAAGGGTTCCCAATCCCCGATAAGACTGGTACCCTTTCACGTCCAAATCTCTCAAACTCCGGGAGAGATTCTCAAAACCAAGGTTGACATGTTTCGAGTTCCTCTCAACATTTTGGAAATCCCGCTGAAACTTTGGACATTCTGGCGAAGGGTTCCCAATCCCCGACAAGACTGGTACCCTTTCACGTCCAAATCTCTCAAACTCCGGGAGAGATTCTCAAAACCAAGGTTGACATGTTTCCAGTTCCTCTCAACATTTTGGAAATCCCGCTGAAACTTTGGACATTCTGGCGAAGGGTTCCCAATCCCCGACAAGGCTGGTACCCTTTCACATCCAAATCTCTCAAACTCCGGGAGAGATTCTCAAAACCAAGGTTGACATGGTTCGAGTTCCTCTCAACATTTTGGAAATCCCGCTGAAACTTTGGACATTCTCGCGAAGGGTTCCCAATCCCCGACAAGACTGGTACCCTTTCACGTCCAAATCTCTCAAACTCCGGGAGAGATTCTCAAAACCAAGGTTGACATGTTTCGAGTTCCTCTCAACATTTTGGAAATCCCGCTGAAACTTTGGACATTCTGGCGAAGGGTTCCCAATCCCCGACAAGACTGGTACCCTTTCACGTCCAAATCTCTCAAACTCCGGGAGAGATTCTCAAAACCAAGGCTGACATGTTTCGAGTTCCTCTCAACATTTTGGAAATCCCGCTGAAACTTCGGATATTCTCACGAAGGGTTCCCAATCCCCGACAAGACTGGTACCCTTTCACGTCCAAATCTCTCAAACTCCGGGAGAGATTCTCAAAACCAAGGTTGACATGTTTCGAGTTCCTCTCAACATTTTGGAAATCCCGCTGAAACTTTGGACATTGTCGCGAAGGGTTCCCAATCCCCGACAAGACTGGTACCCTTTCACGTCCAAATCTCTCAAACTCCGGGAGAGATTCTCAAAACCAAGGTTGACATGTTTCGAGTTCCTCTCAACATTTTGGAAATCCCGCTGAAACTTTGGACATTCTCGCGAAGGGTTCCCAATCCCCGACAAGACTGGTACCCTTTCACGTCCAAATCTCTCAAACTCCGGGAGAGATTCTCAAAACCAAGGTTGACATGGTTCGAGTTCTCTCAACATTTTGGAAATCCCACTGAAACTTTGGACATTCTGGCGAAGGGTTCCCAATCCCCGACAAGACTGGTACCCTTTCACGTCCAAATCTCTCAAACTCCGGGAGAGATTCTCAAAACCAAGGTTGACATGTTTCGAGTTCCTCTCAACATTTTGGAAATCCCGCTGAAACTTTGGACATTCTGGCGAAGTGTTCCCAATCCCCGACAAGACTGGTACCCTTTCACGTCCAAATCTCTCAAACTCCGGGAGAGATTCTCAAAACCAAGGTTGACATGTTTCGAGTTCCTCTCAACATTTTGGAAATCCCGCTGAAACTTCGGACATTCTCGCGAAGGGTTCCCAATCCCCGATAAGACTGGTACCCTTTCACGTCCAAATCTCTCAAACTCCGAGAGAGATTCTCAAAACCAAGGTTCACATGTTTCGAGTTCCTTTCAACATTTTGGAAATCCCGCTGAAACTTTGGACATTCTCGTGAAGGGTTCCCAATCCCCGACAAGACTGGTACCCTTTCACGTCCAAATCTCTCAAACTCCGGGAGAGATTCTCAAAACCAAGGTTGACATGTTTCGAGTTCCTCTCAACATTTTGGAAATCCCGCTGAAACTTTGGACATTCTCGCGAAGGGTTCCCAATCCCCGACAAGACTGGTACCCTTTCACGTCCAAATCTCTCAAACTCCGGGAGAGATTCTCAAAACCAAGGTTGACATGTTTCCAGTTCCTCTCAACATTTTGGAAATCCCGCTGAAACTTTGGACATTCTGGCGAAGGGTTCCCAATCCCCGACAAGGCTGGTACCCTTTCACATCGAAATCTCTCAAACTCCGGGAGAGATTCTCAAAACCAAGGTTGACATGGTTCGAGTTCCTCTCAACATTTTGGAAATCCCGCTGAAACTTTGGACATTCTGGCGAAGTGTTCCCAATCCCCGACAAGACTGGTACCCTTTCACGTCCAAATCTCTCAAACTCCGGGAGAGATTCTCAAAACCAAGGTTGACATGTTTCGAGTTCCTCTCAACATTTTGGAAATCCCGCTGAAACTTTGGACATTCTGGCGAAGGGTTCCCAATCCCCGACAAGACTGGTACCCTTTCACGTCCAAATCTCTCAAACTCCGGGAGAGATTCTCAAAACCAAGGTTGACATGTTTCGAGTTCCTCTCAACATTTTGGAAATCCCGCTGAAACTTTGGACATTCTCGCAAAGGGTTCCCAATCCCCGACAAGACTGGTACCCTTTCACGTCCAAATCTCTCAAACTCCGGGAGAGATTCTCAAAACCAAGGTTGACATGTTTCGAGTTCCTCTCAAAATTTGGAAATCCCGCTGAAACTTTGGACATTCTCGCGAAGGGTTCCCAATCCCCGACAAGACTGGTACCCTTTCACGTCCAAATCTCTCAAACTCCGGGAGAGATTCTCAAAACCAAGGTTGACATGGTTCGAGTTCCTCTCAACATTTTGGAAATCCCGCTGAAACTTTGGACATTCTGGCGAAGGGTTCCCAATCCCCGACAAGACTGGTACGCTTTCACGTCCAAATGTCTCAAACTCCGGGAGAGATTCTCAAAACCAAGGTTGACATGTTTCGAGTTCCTCTCAACATTTTGGAAATCCCGCTGAAACTTTGGACATTCTGGCGAAGGGTTCCCAATCCCCGACAAGACTGGTACCCTTTCACGTCCAAATCTCTCAAACTCCGGGAGAGATTCTCAAAACCAAGGTTGACATGTTTCGAGTTCCTCTCAACATTTTGGAAATCCCGCTGAAACTTTGGACATTCTGGCGAAGGGTTCCCAATCCCCGACAAGACTGGTACCCTTTCACGTCCAAATCTCTCAAACTCCGGGAGAGATTCTCAAAACCAAGGTTGACATGTTTCCAGTTCCTCTCAACATTTTGGAAATCCCGCTGAAACTTTGGACATTCTGGCGAAGGGTTCCCAATCCCCGACAAGGCTGGTACCCTTTCACATCCAAATCTCTCAAACTCCGGGAGAGATTCTCAAAACCAAGGTTGACATGGTTCGAGTTCCTCTCAACATTTTGGAAATCCCGCTGAAACTTTGGACATTCTCGCGAAGGGTTCCCAATCCCCGACAAGACTGGTACCCTTTCACGTCCAAATCTCTCAAACTCCGGGAGAGATTCTCAAAACCAAGGTTGACATGTTTCGAGTTCCTCTCAACATTTTGGAAATCCCGCTGAAACTTTGGACATTCTGGCGAAGGGTTCCCAATCCCCGACAAGACTGGTACCCTTTCACGTCCAAATCTCTCAAACTCCGGGAGAGATTCTCAAAACCAAGGCTGACATGTTTCGAGTTCCTCTCAACATTTTGGAAATCCCGCTGAAACTTCGGACATTCTCACGAAGGGTTCCCAATCCCCGACAAGACTGGTACCCTTTCACGTCCAAATCTCTCAAACTCCGGGAGAGATTCTCAAAACCAAGGTTGACATGTTTCGAGTTCCTCTCAACATTTTGGAAATCCCGCTGAAACTTTGGACATTGTCGCGAAGGGTTCCCAATCCCCGACAAGACTGGTACCCTTTCACGTCCAAATCTCTCAAACTCCGGGAGAGATTCTCAAAACCAAGGTTGACATGGTTCGAGTTCCTCTCAACATTTTGGAAATCCCGCTGAAACTTTGGACATTCTCGCGAAGGGTTCCCAATCCCCGACAAGACTGGTACCCTTTCACGTCCAAATCTCTCAAACTCCGGGAGAGATTCTCAAAACCAAGGTTGACATGTTTCGAGTTCCTCTCAACATTTTGGAAATCCCGCTGAAACTTTGGACATTCTCGCGAAGGGTTCCCAATCCCCGACAAGACTGGTACCCTTTCACGTCCAAATCTCTCAAACTCCGGGAGAGATTCTCAAAACCAAGGCTGACATGTTTCGAGTTCCTCTCAACATTTTGGAAATCCCGCTGAAACTTCGGACATTCTCGCGAAGGGTTCCCAATCCCCGACAAGACTGGTACCCTTTCACGTCCAAATCTCTCAAACTCCGGGAGAGATTCTCAAAACCAAGGTTGACATGATTCGAGTTCCTCTCAACATTTTGGAAATCCCGCTGAAACTTTGGACATTGTCGCGAAGGGTTCCCAATCCCCGACAAGACTGGTACCCTTTCACGTCCAAATCTCTCAAACTCCGGGAGAGATTCTCAAAACCAAGGTTGACATGTTTCGAGTTCCTCTCAACATTTTGGAAATCCCGCTGAAACTTTGGACATTCTCGCGAAGGGTTCCCAATCCCCGACAAGACTGGTACCCTTTCACGTCCAAATCTCTCAAACTCCGGGAGAGATTCTCAAAACCAAGGTTGACATGGTTCGAGTTCTCTCAACATTTTGGAAATCCCGCTGAAACTTTGGACATTCTGGCGAAGGGTTCCCAATCCCCGACAAGACTGGTACCCTTTCACGTCCAAATCTCTCAAACTCCGGGAGAGATTCTCAAAACCAAGGTTGACATGTTTCGAGTTCCTCTCAACATTTTGGAAATCCCGCTGAAACTTTGGACATTCTGGCGAAGTGTTCCCAATCCCCGACAAGACTGGTACCCTTTCACGTCCAAATCTCTCAAACTCCGGGAGAGATTCTCAAAACCGAGGTTGACATGTTTCGAGTTCCTCTCAACATTTTGGAAATCCCGCTGAAACTTCGGACATTCTCGCGAAGGGTTCCCAATCCCCGATAAGACTGGTACCCTTTCACGTCCAAATCTCTCAAACTCCGAGAGAGATTCTCAAAACCAAGGTTCACATGTTTCGAGTTCCTTTCAACATTTTGGAAATCCCGCTGAAACTTTGGACATTCTCGTGAAGGGTTCCCAATCCCCGACAAGACTGGTACCCTTTCACGTCCAAATCTCTCAAACTCCGGGAGAGATTCTCAAAACCAAGGTTGACATGTTTCGAGTTCCTCTCAACATTTTGGAAATCCCGCTGAAACTTTGGACATTCTCGCGAAGGGTTCCCAATCCCCGACAAGACTGGTACCCTTTCACGTCCAAATCTCTCAAACTCCGGGAGAGATTCTCAAAACCAAGGTTGACATGTTTCCAGTTCCTCTCAACATTTTGGAAATCCCGCTGAAACTTTGGACATTCTGGCGAAGGGTTCCCAATCCCCGACAAGGCTGGTACCCTTTCACATCGAAATCTCTCAAACTCCGGGAGAGATTCTCAAAACCAAGGTTGACATGGTTCGAGTTCCTCTCAACATTTTGGAAATCCCGCTGAAACTTTGGACATTCTGGCGAAGTGTTCCCAATCCCCGACAAGACTGGTACCCTTTCACGTCCAAATCTCTCAAACTCCGGGAGAGATTCTCAAAACCAAGGTTGACATGTTTCGAGTTCCTCTCAACATTTTGGAAATCCCGCTGAAACTTTGGACATTCTGGCGAAGGGTTCCCAATCCCCGACAAGACTGGTACCCTTTCACGTCCAAATCTCTCAAACTCCGGGAGAGATTCTCAAAACCAAGGTTGACATGTTTCGAGTTCCTCTCAACATTTTGGAAATCCCGCTGAAACTTTGGACATTCTCGCAAAGGGTTCCCAATCCCCGACAAGACTGGTACCCTTTCACGTCCAAATCTCTCAAACTCCGGGAGAGATTCTCAAAACCAAGGTTGACATGTTTCGAGTTCCTCTCAAAATTTGGAAATCCCGCTGAAACTTTGGACATTCTCGCGAAGGGTTCCCAATCCCCGACAAGACTGGTACCCTTTCACGTCCAAATCTCTCAAACTCCGGGAGAGATTCTCAAAACCAAGGTTGACATGTTTCGAGTTCCTCTCAACATTTTGGAAATCCCGCTGAAACTTTGGACATTCTGGCGAAGGGTTCCCAATCCCCGACAAGACTGGTACGCTTTCACGTCCAAATGTCTCAAACTCCGGGAGAGATTCTCAAAACCAAGGTTGACATGTTTCGAGTTCCTCTCAACATTTTGGAAATCCCGCTGAAACTTTGGACATTCTGGCGAAGGGTTCCCAATCCCCGACAAGACTGGTACCCTTTCACGTCCAAATCTCTCAAACTCCGGGAGAGATTCTCAAAACCAAGGTTGACATGGTTCGAGTTCCTCTCAACATTTTGGAAATCCCGCTGAAACTTTGGACATTCTCGCGAAGGGTTCCCAATCCCCGACAAGACTGGTACCCTTTCACGTCCAAATCTCTCAAACTCCGGGAGAGATTCTCAAAACCAAGGTTGACATGTTTCGAGTTCCTCTCAACATTTTGGAAATCCCGCTGAAACTTTGGACATTCTGGCGAAGGGTTCCCAATCCCCGACAAGACTGGTACCCTTTCACGTCCAAATCTCTCAAACTCCGGGAGAGATTCTCAAAACCAAGGCTGACATGTTTCGAGTTCCTCTCAACATTTTGGAAATCCCGCTGAAACTTCGGACATTCTCACGAAGGGTTCCCAATCCCCGACAAGACTGGTACCCTTTCACGTCCAAATCTCTCAAACTCCGGGAGAGATTCTCAAAACCAAGGTTGACATGTTTCGAGTTCCTCTCAACATTTTGGAAATCCCGCTGAAACTTTGGACATTCTGGCGAAGTGTTCCCAATCCCCGACAAGACTGGTACCCTTTCACGTCCAAATCTCTCAAACTCCGGGAGAGATTCTCAAAACCGAGGTTGACATGTTTCGAGTTCCTCTCAACATTTTGGAAATCCCGCTGAAACTTCGGACATTCTCGCGAAGGGTTCCCAATCCCCGATAAGACTGGTACCCTTTCACGTCCAAATCTCTCAAACTCCGAGAGAGATTCTCAAAACCAAGGTTCACATGTTTCGAGTTCCTTTCAACATTTTGGAAATCCCGCTGAAACTTTGGACATTCTCGTGAAGGGTTCCCAATCCCCGACAAGACTGGTACCCTTTCACGTCCAAATCTCTCAAACTCCGGGAGAGATTCTCAAAACCAAGGTTGACATGTTTCGAGTTCCTCTCAACATTTTGGAAATCCCGCTGAAACTTTGGACATTCTCGCGAAGGGTTCCCAATCCCCGACAAGACTGGTACCCTTTCACGTCCAAATCTCTCAAACTCCGGGAGAGATTCTCAAAACCAAGGTTGACATGTTTCCAGTTCCTCTCAACATTTTGGAAATCCCGCTGAAACTTTGGACATTCTGGCGAAGGGTTCCCAATCCCCGACAAGGCTGGTACCCTTTCACATCGAAATCTCTCAAACTCCGGGAGAGATTCTCAAAACCAAGGTTGACATGGTTCGAGTTCCTTTCAACATTTTGGAAATCCCGCTGAAACTTTGGACATTCTCGCGAAGGGTTCCGAATCCCCGACAAGACTGGTACCCTTTCACGTCCAAATCTCTCAAACTCCGGGAGAGATTCTCAAAACCAAGGTTGACATGTTTCGAGTTCCTCTCAACATTTTGGAAATCCCGCTGAAACTTTGGACATTCTGGCGAAGGGTTCCCAATCCCCGACAAGACTGGTACCCTTTCACGTCCAAATCTCTCAAACTCCGGGAGAGATTCTCAAAACCAAGGTTGACATGTTTCGAGTTCCTCTCAACATTTTGGAAATCCCGCTGAAACTTTGGACATTCTCGCAAAGGGTTCCCAATCCCCGACAAGACTGGTACCCTTTCACGTCCAAATCTCTCAAACTCCGGGAGAGATTCTCAAAACCAAGGTTGACATGTTTCGAGTTCCTCTCAAAATTTGGAAATCCCGCTGAAACTTTGGACATTCTCGCGAAGGGTTCCCAATCCCCGACAAGACTGGTACCCTTTCACGTCCAAATCTCTCAAACTCCGGGAGAGATTCTCAAAACCAAGGTTGACATGTTTCGAGTTCCTCTCAACATTTTGGAAATCCCGCTGAAACTTTGGACATTCTGGCGAAGGGTTCCCAATCCCCGACAAGACTGGTACGCTTTCACGTCCAAATGTCTCAAACTCCGGGAGAGATTCTCAAAACCAAGGTTGACATGTTTCGAGTTCCTCTCAACATTTTGGAAATCCCGCTGAAACTTTGGACATTCTGGCGAAGGGTTCCCAATCCCCGACAAGACTGGTACCCTTTCACGTCCAAATCTCTCAAACTCCGGGAGAGATTCTCAAAACCAAGGTTGACATGGTTCGAGTTCCTCTCAACATTTTGGAAATCCCGCTGAAACTTTGGACATTCTCGCGAAGGGTTCCCAATCCCCGACAAGACTGGTACCCTTTCACGTCCAAATCTCTCAAACTCCGGGAGAGATTCTCAAAACCAAGGTTGACATGTTTCGAGTTCCTCTCAACATTTTGGAAATCCCGCTGAAACTTTGGACATTCTGGCGAAGGGTTCCCAATCCCCGACAAGACTGGTACCCTTTCACGTCCAAATCTCTCAAACTCCGGGAGAGATTCTCAAAACCAAGGCTGACATGTTTCGAGTTCCTCTCAACATTTTGGAAATCCCGCTGAAACTTCGGACATTCTCACGAAGGGTTCCCAATCCCCGACAAGACTGGTACCCTTTCACGTCCAAATCTCTCAAACTCCGGGAGAGATTCTCAAAACCAAGGTTGACATGTTTCGAGTTCCTCTCAACATTTTGGAAATCCCGCTGAAACTTTGGACATTGTCGCGAAGGGTTCCCAATCCCCGACAAGACTGGTACCCTTTCACGTCCAAATCTCTCAAACTCCGGGAGAGATTCTCAAAACCAAGGTTGACATGGTTCGAGTTCCTCTCAACATTTTGGAAATCCCGCTGAAACTTTGGACATTCTCGCGAAGGGTTCCCAATCCCCGACAAGACTGGTACCCTTTCACGTCCAAATCTCTCAAACTCCGGGAGAGATTCTCAAAACCGAGGTTGACATGTTTCGAGTTCCTCTCAACATTTTGGAAATCCCGCTGAAACTTTGGACATTCTCGCGAAGGGTTCCCAATCCCCGACAAGACTGGTACCCTTTCACGTCCAAATCTCTCAAACTCCGGGAGAGATTCTCAAAACCAAGGCTGACATGTTT
Source organism: Streptopelia decaocto (assembly GCF_964273445.1). Taxonomy (NCBI): domain Eukaryota; kingdom Metazoa; phylum Chordata; class Aves; order Columbiformes; family Columbidae; genus Streptopelia; species Streptopelia decaocto. Next base: position 1,565,647 of record NW_028115436.1, on the reverse strand, counting down.
CGAGTTCCTCTCAACATTTTGGAAATCCCGCTGAAACTTCGGACATTCTCGCGAAGGGTTCCCAATCCCCGACAAGACTGGTACCCTTTCACGTCCAAATCTCTCAAACTCCGGGAGAGATTCTCAAAACCAAGGTTGACATGATTCGAGTTCCTCTCAACATTTTGGAAATCCCGCTGAAACTTTGGACATTGTCGCGAAGGGTTCCCAATCCCCGACAAGACTGGTACCCTTTCACGTCCAAATCTCTCAAACTCCGGGAGAGATTCTCAAAACCAAGGTTGACATGTTTCGAGTTCCTCTCAACATTTTGGAAATCCCGCTGAAACTTTGGACATTCTCGCGAAGGGTTCCCAATCCCCGACAAGACTGGTACCCTTTCACGTCCAAATCTCTCAAACTCCGGGAGAGATTCTCAAAACCAAGGTTGACATGGTTCGAGTTCTCTCAACATTTTGGAAATCCCGCTGAAACTTTGGACATTCTGGCGAAGGGTTCCCAATCCCCGACAAGACTGGTACCCTTTCACGTCCAAATCTCTCAAACTCCGGGAGAGATTCTCAAAACCAAGGTTGACATGTTTCGAGTTCCTCTCAACATTTTGGAAATCCCGCTGAAACTTTGGACATTCTGGCGAAGTGTTCCCAATCCCCGACAAGACTGGTACCCTTTCACGTCCAAATCTCTCAAACTCCGGGAGAGATTCTCAAAACCGAGGTTGACATGTTTCGAGTTCCTCTCAACATTTTGGAAATCCCGCTGAAACTTCGGACATTCTCGCGAAGGGTTCCCAATCCCCGATAAGACTGGTACCCTTTCACGTCCAAATCTCTCAAACTCCGAGAGAGATTCTCAAAACCAAGGTTCACATGTTTCGAGTTCCTTTCAACATTTTGGAAATCCCGCTGAAACTTTGGACATTCTCGTGAAGGGTTCCCAATCCCCGACAAGACTGGTACCCTTTCACGTCCAAATCTCTCAAACTCCGGGAGAGATTCTCAAAACCAAGGTTGACATGTTTCGAGTTCCTCTCAACATTTTGGAAATCCCGCTGAAACTTTGGACATTCTCGCGAAGGGTTCCCAATCCCCGACAAGACTGGTACCCTTTCACGTCCAAATCTCTCAAACTCCGGGAGAGATTCTCAAAACCAAGGTTGACATGTTTCCAGTTCCTCTCAACATTTTGGAAATCCCGCTGAAACTTTGGACATTCTGGCGAAGGGTTCCCAATCCCCGACAAGGCTGGTACCCTTTCACATCGAAATCTCTCAAACTCCGGGAGAGATTCTCAAAACCAAGGTTGACATGGTTCGAGTTCCTCTCAACATTTTGGAAATCCCGCTGAAACTTTGGACATTCTGGCGAAGTGTTCCCAATCCCCGACAAGACTGGTACCCTTTCACGTCCAAATCTCTCAAACTCCGGGAGAGATTCTCAAAACCAAGGTTGACATGTTTCGAGTTCCTCTCAACATTTTGGAAATCCCGCTGAAACTTTGGACATTCTGGCGAAGGGTTCCCAATCCCCGACAAGACTGGTACCCTTTCACGTCCAAATCTCTCAAACTCCGGGAGAGATTCTCAAAACCAAGGTTGACATGTTTCGAGTTCCTCTCAACATTTTGGAAATCCCGCTGAAACTTTGGACATTCTCGCAAAGGGTTCCCAATCCCCGACAAGACTGGTACCCTTTCACGTCCAAATCTCTCAAACTCCGGGAGAGATTCTCAAAACCAAGGTTGACATGTTTCGAGTTCCTCTCAAAATTTGGAAATCCCGCTGAAACTTTGGACATTCTCGCGAAGGGTTCCCAATCCCCGACAAGACTGGTACCCTTTCACGTCCAAATCTCTCAAACTCCGGGAGAGATTCTCAAAACCAAGGTTGACATGTTTCGAGTTCCTCTCAACATTTTGGAAATCCCGCTGAAACTTTGGACATTCTGGCGAAGGGTTCCCAATCCCCGACAAGACTGGTACGCTTTCACGTCCAAATGTCTCAAACTCCGGGAGAGATTCTCAAAACCAAGGTTGACATGTTTCGAGTTCCTCTCAACATTTTGGAAATCCCGCTGAAACTTTGGACATTCTGGCGAAGGGTTCCCAATCCCCGACAAGACTGGTACCCTTTCACGTCCAAATCTCTCAAACTCCGGGAGAGATTCTCAAAACCAAGGTTGACATGTTTCGAGTTCCTCTCAACGTTTTGGAAATCCCGCTGAAACTTTGGACATTCTCGCGAAGGGTTCCCAATCCCCGACAAGACTGGTACCCTTTCACGTCCAAATCTCTCAAACTCCGGGAGAGATTCTCAAAACCAAGGTTGACATGTTTCGAGTTCCTTTCAACATTTTGGAAATCCCGCTGAAACTTTGGACATTCTCGCGAAGGGTTCCCAATCCCCGACAAGACTGGTACCCTTTCACGTCCAAATCTCTCAAACTCCGGGAGAGATTCTCAACACCAAGGTTGACATGTTTCGAGTTCCTTTCAACGTTTTGGAAATCCCGCTGAAACTTTGGACATTCTCGCGAAGGGTTCCCAATCCCCGACAAGACTGGTACCCTTTCACGTCCAAATCTCTCAAACTCCGGGAGAGATTCTCAAAACCAAGGTTGACATGATTCGAGTTCCTCTCAACATTTTGGAAATCCCGCTGAAACTTTGGGCATTCTCGCGAAGTGTTCCCAATCCCCGACAAGACTGGTACCCTTTCACGTCCAAATCTCTCAAACTCCGGGAGAGATTCTCAAAACCAAGGTTGACATGATTCGAGTTCCTCTCAACATTTTGGAAATCCCGCTGAAACTTTGGGCATTCTCGCGAAGTGTTCCCAATCCCCGACAAGACTGGTACCCTTTCACGTCCAAATCTCTCAAACTCCGGGAGAGATTCTCAACACCAAGGTTGACATGTTTCGAGTTCCTCTCAACATTTTGGAAATCCCGCTGAAACTTTGGACATTCTCGCGAAGGGTTCCGAATCCCCGACAAGACTGGTACCCTTTCACGTCCAAATCTCTCAAACTCCGGGAGAGATTCTCAAAACCAAGGTTGACATGTTTCGAGTTCCTCTCAATATTTTGGAAATCCCGCTGAAACTTTGGACATTCTGGCGAAGGGTTCCCAATCCCCGACAAGACTGGTACGCTTTCACGTCGAAATGTCTCAAACTCCGGGAGAGATTCTCAAAACCAAGGTTGACATGTTTCGAGTTCCTCTCAACATTTTGGAAATCCCGCTGAAACTTTGGACATTCTCACGAAGGGTTCCCAATCCCCGACAAGACTGGTACCCTTTCACGTCCAAATCTCTCAAACTCCGGGAGAGATTCTCAAAACCGAGGTTGACATGTTTCGAGTTCCTCTCAACATTTTGGAAATCCCGCTGAAACTTTGGACATTCTCGCGAAGGGTTCCCAATCCCCGACAAGACTGGTACCCTTTCACGTCCAAATCTCTCAAACTCCGGGAGAGATTCTCAAAACCAAGGTTGACATGTTTCGAGTTCCTTTCAACGTTTTGGAAATCCCGCTGAAACTTTGGACATTCTCGCGAAGGGTTCCCAATCCCCGACAAGACTGGTACCCTTTCACGTCCAAATCTCTCAAACTCCGGGAGAGATTCTCAAAACCAAGGTTGACATTTTTCAAGTTCCTTTCAACATTTTGGAAATCCCGCTGAAACTTTGGACATTCTCGCGAAGGGTTCCCAATCCCCGACAAGACTGGTACCCTTTCACGTCCAAATCTCTCAAACTCCGGGAGAGATTCTCAACACCAAGGTTGACATGTTTCGAGTTCCTTTCAACTTTTTGGAAATCCCGCTGAAACTTTGGACATTCTCGCGAAGGGTTCCCAATCCCCGACAAGACTGGTACCCTTTCACGTCCAAATCTCTCAAACTCCGGGAGAGATTCTCAAAACCAAGGTTGACATGTTTCGAGTTCCTCTCAACATTTTGGAAATCCCGCTGAAACTTTGGACATTCTCGCGAAGGGTTCCCAATCCCCGACAAGACTGGTACCCTTTCACGTCCAAATCTCTCAAACTCCGGGAGAGATTCTCAAAACCAAGGTTGACATGATTCGAGTTCCTCTCAACATTTTGGAAATCCCGCTGAAACTTTGGACATTCTCGCGAAGGGTTCCCGATCCCCGACAAGACTGGTACCCTTTCACGTCCAAATCTCTCAAACTCCTGGAGAGATTCTCAAAACAAGGGTTGACATGTTTCGAGTTCCTCTCAACATTTTGGAAATCCCACTGAAACTTTGGGCATTCTGGCGAAGGGTTCCCAATCCCCGACAAGACTGGTACCCTTTCACGTCCAAATCTCTCAAACTCCGGGAGAGATTCTCAAAACCAAGGTTGACATGTTTCGAGTTCCTCTCAACATTTTGGAAATCCCGCTGAAACTTTGGACATTCTGGCGAAGGGTTCCCAATCCCCGACAAGACTGGTACCCTTTCACGTCCAAATCTCTCAAACTCCGGGAGAGATTCTCAAAACCAAGGTTGACATGTTTCGAGTTCCTTTCAACGTTTTGGATATCCCGCTGAAACTTTGGACATTCTCGCGAAGGGTTCCCAATCCCCGACAAGACTGGTACCCTTTCACGTCCAAATCTCTCAACTCCGGGAGAGATTCTCAAAACCAAGGTTGACATGTTTCCAGTTCCTCTCAACATTTTGGAAATCCCGCTGAAACTTTGGACATTCTCGCTAAGGGTTCCCAATCCCCGACAAGACTGGTACCCTTTCACGTCCAAATCTCTCAAACTCCGGGAGAGATTCTCCAAACCAAGGTTGACATGTTTCGAGTTCCTCTCAACATTTTGGAAATCCCGCTGAAACTTTGGACATTCTCGCGAAGGGTTCCCAATCCCCGACAAGACTGGTACCCTTTCACGTCCAAATCTCTCAAACTCCGGGAGAGATTCTCAAAACCGAGGTTGACATGTTTCGAGTTCCTCTCAACATTTTGGAAATCCCGCTGAAACTTTGGACATTCTCGCGAAGGGTTCCCAATCCCCGACAAGACTGGTACCCTTTCACGTCCAAATCTCTCAAACTCCGGGAGAGATTCTCAAAACCAAGGTTGACATGTTTCGAGTTCCTCTCAACATTTTGGAAATCCCGCTGAAACTTTGGACATTCTCGTGAAGGGTTCCCAATCCCCGACAAGACTGGTACCCTTTCACGTCCAAATCTCTCAAACTCCGGGAGAGATTCTCAAAACCAAGGTTGACATGTTTCGAGTTCCTTTCAACATTTTGGAAATCCCGCTGAAACTTTGGACATTCTCGCGAAGGGTTCCCAATCCCCGACAAGACTGGTACCCTTTCACGTCCAAATCTCTCAAACTCCGGGAGAGATTCTCAAAATCAAGGTTGACATGTTTCGAGTTCCTCTCAACATTTTGGAAATCCCGCTGAAACTTTGGACATTCTCGCGAAGGGTTCCCAATCCCCGACAAGACTGGTACCCTTTCACGTCCAAATCTCTCAAACTCCGGGAGAGATTCTCAAAACCAAGGTTGACATGTTTCGAGTTCCTTTCAACGTTTTGGAAATCCCGCTGAAACTTTGGACATTCTCGCGAAGGGTTCCCAATCCCCGACAAGACTGGTACCCTTTCACGTCCAAATCTCTCAAACTCCGGGAGAGATTCTCAAAACCAAGGTTGACATGTTTCGAGTTCCTCTCAACATTTTGGAAATCCCGCTGAAACTTTGGACATTCTCGCGAAGGGTTCCCAATCCCCGACAAGACTGGTACCCTTTCACGTCCAAATCTCTCAAACTCCGGGAGAGATTCTCAAAACCGAGGTTGACATGTTTCGAGTTCCTTTCAACGTTTTGGAAATCCCGCTGAAACTTTGGACATTCTGGCGAAGGGTTCCCAATCCCCGACAAGACTGGTACCCTTTCACGTCCAAATCTCTCAAACTCCGGGAGAGATTCTCAAAACCAAGGTTGACATGTTTCGAGTTCCTTCAACGTTTTGGAAATCCCGCTGAAACTTTGGACATTCTTGCGAAGGGTTCCCAATCCCCGACAAGACTGGTACCCTTTCACGTCCAAATCTCTCAAACTCCGGCAGAGATTCTCAAAACCAAGGTTGACATGTTTCGAGTTCCTTTCAACGTTTTGGAAATCCCGCTGAAACTTTGGACATTCTGGCGAAGGGTTCCCAATCCCCGACAAGACTGGTACCCTTTCACGTCCAAATCTCTCAAACTCTGGCAGAGATTCTCAAAACCAAGGTTGACATGTTTCGAGTTCCTCTCAACATTTTGGAAATCCCGCTGAAACTTTGGACATTCTCGCGAAGGGTTCCCAATCCCCGACAAGACTGGTACCCTTTCACGTCCAAATCTCTCAAACTCCGGGAGAGATTCTCAAAACCAAGGTTGACATGTTTCGAGTTCCTCTCAACATTTTGGAAATCCCGCTGAAACTTTGGACATTCTCGCAAAGGGTTCCCAATCCCCGACAAGACTGGTACCCTTTCACGTCCAGATCTCTCAAACTCCGGGAGAGATTCTCAAAACCAAGGTTGACATGTTTCGAGTTCCTCTCAACATTTTGGAAATCCCGCTGAAACTTTGGACATTCTCGCGAAGGGTTCCCAATCCCCGACAAGACTGGTATGCTTTCACGTCCAAATGTCTCAAACTCCGGGAGAGATCCTCAAAACCAAGGTTGACATGTTTCGAGTTCCTTTCAACATTTTGGAAATCCCGCTGAAACTTTGGACATTCTCGCGAAGGGTTCCCAATCCCCGACAACACTGGTACCCTTTCACGTCCAAATCTCTCAAACTCCGGGAGAGATTCTCAAAACCAAGGTTGACATGTTTCGAGTTCCTCTCAACATTTTGGAAATCCCGCTGAAACTTTGGACATTCTCGCGAAGGGTTCCCAATCCCCGACAAGACTGGTACCCTTTCACGTCCAAATCTCTCAAACTCCGGGAGAGATTCTCAAAACCAAGGTTGACATGTTTCGAGTTCCTTTCAACGTTTTGGAAATCCCGCTGAAACTTTGGACATTCTCGCGAAGGGTTCCCAATCCCCGACAAGACTGGTACCCTTTCACGTCCAAATGTCTCAAACTCCGGGAGAGATTCTCAAAACCAAGGTTGACATGTTTCGAGTTCCTTTCAACATTTTGGAAATCCCGCTGAAACTTTGGACATTCTCGCGAAGGGTTCCCAATCCCCGACAAGACTGGTACCCTTTCACGTCCAAATCTCTCAAACTCCGGGAGAGATTCTCAAAACCGAGGTTGACATGTTTCGAGTTCCTCTCAACATTTTGGAAATCCCGCTGAAACTTTGGACATTCTCGCGAAGGGTTCCCAATCCCCGACAAGACTGGTACCCTTTCACGTCCAAATCTCTCAAACTCCGGGAGAGATTCTCAAAACCGAGGTTGACATGTTTCGAGTTCCTCTCAACATTTTGGAAATCCCGCTGAAACTTTGGACATTCTCGCAAAGGGTTCCCAATCCCCGACAAGATTGGTACCCTTTCACGTCCAAATCTCTCAAACTCCGGCAGAGATTCTCAAAACCAAGGTTGACATGTTTCGAGTTCCTTTCAACATTTTGGAAATCCCGCTGAAACTTTGGACATTCTCGCGAAGGGTTCCCAATCCCCGACAAGACTGGTACCCTTTCACGTCCAAATCTCTCAAACTCCGGGAGAGATTCTCAAAACCGAGGTTGACATGTTTCGAGTTCCTCTCAACATTTTGGAAATCCCGCTGAAACTTTGGACATTCTCGCGAAGGGTTCCCAATCCCCGACAAGACTGGTACCCTTTCACGTCCAAATCTCTCAAACTCCGGGAGAGATTCTCAAAACCAAGGTTGACATGTTTCGAGTTCCTTTCAACATTTTGGAAATCCCGCTGAAACTTTGGACATTCTCGCGAAGGGTTCCCAATCCCCGACAAGACTGGTACCCTTTCACGTCCAAATCTCTCAAACTCCGGGAGAGATTCTCAAAACCAAGGTTGACATGTTTCGAGTTCCTCTCAACATTTTGGAAATCCCGCTGAAACTTTGGACATTCTCGCGAAGGGTTCCCAATCCCCGACAAGACTGGTACCCTTTCACGTCCAAATCTCTCAAACTCCGGGAGAGATTCTCAAAACCAAGGTTGACATGTTTCGAGTTCCTCTCAACATTTTGGAAATCCCGCTGAAATTTTGGACATTCTCGCGAAGGGTTCCCAATCCCCGACAAGACTGGTACCCTTTCACGTCCAAATGTCTCAAACTCCGGGAGAGATTCTCAAAACCAAGGTTGACATGTTTCGAGTTCCTCTCAACATTTTGGAAATCCCGCTGAAACTTTGGACATTCTCGTGAAGGGTTCCCAATCCCCGACAAGACTGGTACCCTTTCACGTCCAAATCTCTTAAACTCCGGGAGAAGATTCTCAAAACCAAGGTTGACATGTTTCGAGTTCCTCTCAACATTTTGGAAATCCCGCTGAAACTTTGGACATTCTCGCTAAGGGTTCCCAATCCCCGACAAGACTGGTACCCTTTCACGTCCAAATGTCTCAAACTCCAGGAGAGATTCTCAAAACCAAGGTTGACATGGTTCGAGTTCCTCTCAACATTTTGGAAATCCCGCTGAAACTTTGGACATTCTCGCGAAGGGTTCCCAATCCCCGACAAGACTGGTACCCTTTCACGTCCAAATCTCTCAAACTCCGGGAGAGATTCTCAAAACCAAGGTTGACATAATTCGAGTTCCTCTCAACATTTTGGAAATCCCGCTGAAACTTTGGACATTCTCGCGAAGGGTTCCCAATCCCCGACAAAACTGGTACACTTTCACGTCCAAATCTCTCAAACTCCGGGAGAGATTCTCAAAACCAAGGTTGACATGTTTCGAGTTCCATTCAACATTTTGGAAATCCCGCTGAAACTTTGGACATTCTGGCGAAGGGTTCCCAATCCCCGACAAGACTGGTACCCTTTCAAGTCCAAATGTCTCAAACTCCAGGAGAGATTCTCAAAACCAAGGTTGACATGTTTCGAGTTCCTCTCAACATTTTGGAAATCCCGCTGAAACTTTGGACATTCTGGCGAAGGGTTCCCAATCCCCGACAAGACTGGTACCCTTTCACGTCCAAATCTCTCAAACTCCGGGAGAGATTCTCAAAACCAAGGTTGACATGTTTCGAGTTCCTCTCAACGTTTTGGAAATCCCGCTGAAACTTTGGACATTCTGGCGAAGGGTTCCCAATCCCCGACAAGACTGGTACCCTTTCACGTCCAAATCTCTCAAACTCCGGGAGAGATTCTCAAAACCAAGGTTGACATGTTTCGAGTTCCTTTCAACATTTTGGAAATCCCGCTGAAACTTTGGACATTCTCGCGAAGGGTTCCCAATCCCCGACAAGACTGGTACCCTTTCACGTCCAAATGTCTCAAACTCCGGGAGAGATTCTCAAAACCAAGGTTGACATGTTTCGAGTTCCTTTCAACATTTTGGAAATCCCGCTGAAACTTTGGACATTCTCGCGAAGGGTTCCCAATCCCCGACAAGACTGGTACCCTTTCACGTCCAAATCTCTCAAACTCCGGGAGAGATTCTCAAAACCGAGGTTGACATGTTTCGAGTTCCTCTCAACATTTTGGAAATCCCGCTGAAACTTTGGACATTCTCGCGAAGGGTTCCCAATCCCCGACAAGACTGGTACCCTTTCACGTCCAAATCTCTCAAACTCCGGGAGAGATTCTCAAAACCGAGGTTGACATGTTTCGAGTTCCTCTCAACATTTTGGAAATCCCGCTGAAACTTTGGACATTCTCGCGAAGGGTTCCCAATCCCCGACAAGATTGGTACCCTTTCACGTCCAAATCTCTCAAACTCCGGCAGAGATTCTCAAAACCAAGGTTGACATGTTTCGAGTTCCTTTCAACATTTTGGAAATCCCGCTGAAACTTTGGACATTCTCGCGAAGGGTTCCCAATCCCCGACAAGACTGGTACCCTTTCACGTCCAAATCTCTCAAACTCCGGGAGAGATTCTCAAAACCGAGGTTGACATGTTTCGAGTTCCTCTCAACATTTTGGAAATCCCGCTGAAACTTTGGACATTCTCGCGAAGGGTTCCCAATCCCCGACAAGACTGGTACCCTTTCACGTCCAAATCTCTCAAACTCCGGGAGAGATTCTCAAAACCAAGGTTGACAGGTTTCGAGTTCCTCTCAACGTTTTGGAAATCCCGCTGAAACTTTGGACATTCTCGCGAAGGGTTCCCAATCCCCGACAAGACTGGTACCCTTTCACGTCCAAATCTCTCAAACTCCGGGAGAGATTCTCAAAACCAAGGTTGACATGTTTCGAGTTCCTTTCAACATTTTGGAAATCCCGCTGAAACTTTGGACATTCTCGCGAAGGGTTCCCAATCCCCGACAAGACTGGTACCCTTTCACGTCCAAATCTCTCAAACTCCGGGAGAGATTCTCAAAACCAAGGTTGACATGTTTCGAGTTCCTCTCAACATTTTGGAAATCCCGCTGAAACTTTGGACATTCTCGCGAAGGGTTCCCAATCCCCGACAAGACTGGTACCCTTTCACGTCCAAATGTCTCAAACTCCGGGAGAGATTCTCAAAACCAAGGTTGACATGTTTCGAGTTCCTCTCAACATTTTGGAAATCCCGCTGAAACTTTGGACATTCTCGTGAAGGGTTCCCAATCCCCGACAAGACTGGTACCCTTTCACGTCCAAATCTCTTAAACTCCGGGAGAAGATTCTCAAAACCAAGGTTGACATGTTTCGAGTTCCTCTCAACATTTTGGAAATCCCGCTGAAACTTTGGACATTCTCGCTAAGGGTTCCCAATCCCCGACAAGACTGGTACCCTTTCACGTCCAAATGTCTCAAACTCCAGGAGAGATTCTCAAAACCAAGGTTGACATGGTTCGAGTTCCTCTCAACATTTTGGAAATCCCGCTGAAACTTTGGACATTCTCGCGAAGGGTTCCCAATCCCCGACAAGACTGGTACCCTTTCACGTCCAAATCTCTCAAACTCCGGGAGAGATTCTCAAAACCAAGGTTGACATAATTCGAGTTCCTCTCAACATTTTGGAAATCCCGCTGAAACTTTGGACATTCTCGCGAAGGGTTCCCAATCCCCGACAAAACTGGTACACTTTCACGTCCAAATCTCTCAAACTCCGGGAGAGATTCTCAAAACCAAGGTTGACATGTTTCGAGTTCCATTCAACATTTTGGAAATCCCGCTGAAACTTTGGACATTCTGGCGAAGGGTTCCCAATCCCCGACAAGACTGGTACCCTTTCAAGTCCAAATGTCTCAAACTCCAGGAGAGATTCTCAAAACCAAGGTTGACATGTTTCGAGTTCCTCTCAACATTTTGGAAATCCCGCTGAAACTTTGGACATTCTGGCGAAGGGTTCCCAATCCCCGACAAGACTGGTACCCTTTCACGTCCAAATCTCTCAAACTCCGGGAGAGATTCTCAAAACCAAGGTTGACATGTTTCGAGTTCCTCTCAACGTTTTGGAAATCCCGCTGAAACTTTGGACATTCTGGCGAAGGGTTCCCAATCCCCGACAAGACTGGTACCCTTTCACGTCCAAATCTCTCAAACTCCGGGAGAGATTCTCAAAACCAAGGTTGACATGTTTCGAGTTCCTTTCAACATTTTGGAAATCCCGCTGAAACTTTGGACATTCTCGCGAAGGGTTCCCAATCCCCGACAAGACTGGTACCCTTTCACGTCCAAATCTCTCAAACTCCGGGAGAGATTCTCAAAACCAAGGTTGACATGTTTCGAGTTCCTTTCAACATTTTGGAAATCCCGCTGAAACTTTGGACATTCTCGCGAAGGGTTCCCAATCCCCGACAAGACTGGTACCCTTTCACGTCCAAATCTCTCAAACTCCGGGAGAGATTCTCAAAACCAAGGTTGACATGTTTCGAGTTCCTCTCAACATTTTGGAAATCCCGCTGAAACTTTGGACATTCTGGCGAAGGGTTCCCAATCCCCGACAAGACTGGTACCCTTTCACGTCCAAATCTCTCAAACTCCGGGAGAGATTCTCAAAACCAAGGTTGACATGTTTCGAGTTCCTTTCAACATTTTGGAAATCCCGCTGAAACTTTGGACATTCTCGCGAAGGGTTCCCAATCCCCGACAAGACTGGTACCCTTTCAAGTCCAAATGTCTCAAACTCCGGGAGAGACTCTCAAAACCAAGGTTGACATGTTTCGAGTTCCTCTCAACATTTTGGAAATCCCGCTGAAACTTTGGACATTCTCGCGAAGGGTTCCTGATCCCCGACAAGACTGGTACCCTTTCACGTCCAAATCTCTCAAACTCCGGGAGAGATTCTCAAAACCAAGGTTGACATGATTCGAGTTCCTCTCAACATTTTGGAAATCCTGCTGAAACTTTGGACATTCTCGCGAAGGGTTCCCAATCCCCGACAAGACTGGTACCCTTTCACGTCCAAATGTCTCAAACTCCGGGAGAGATTCTCAAAACCAAGGTTGACATGTTTCGAGTTCCTTTCAACATTTTGGAAATCCCGCTGAAACTTTGGACATTCTCGCGAAGGGTTCCCAATCCCCGACAAGACTGGTACCCTTTCACGTCCAAATCTCTCAAACTCCGGGAGAGATTCTCAAAACCAAGGTTGACATGTTTCGAGTTCCTCTCAACATTTTGGAAATCCCGCTGAAACTTTGGACATTCTGGCGAAGGGTTCCCAATCCCCGACAAGACTGGTACCCTTTCACGTCCAAATCTCTCAAACTCCGGCAGAGATTCTCAAAACCAAGGTTGACATGTTTCGAGCTCCTCTCAACATTTTGGAAATCCCGCTGAAACTTTGGACATTCTGGCGAAGGGTTCCCAATCCCCGACAAGACTGGTACCCTTTCACGTCCAAATCTCTCAAACTCCGGGAGAGATTCTCAAAACCAAGGTTGACATGTTTCGAGTTCCTCTCAACGTTTTGGAAATCCCGCTGAAACTTTGGACATTCTCGCAAAGGGTTCCCAATCCCCGACAAGACTGGTACCATTTCACGTCCAAATCTCTCAAACTCCGGGAGAGATTCTCAAAACCAAGGTTGACATGTTTCGAGTTCCTTTCAACATTTTGGAAATCCCACTGAAACTTTGGACATTCTCGCGAAGGGTTCCCAATCCCCGACAAGACTGGTACCCTTTCACGTCCAAATCTCTCAAACTCCGGGAGAGATTCTCAAAACCAAGGTTGACATGTTTCGAGTTCCTCTCAACATTTTGGAAATCCCGCTGAAACTTTGGACATTCTCGCGAAGGGTTCCCAATCCCCGACAAGACTGGTACCCTTTCACGTCCAAATCTCTCAAACTCCGGGAGAGATTCTCAAAACCAAGGTTGACATGTTTCGAGTTCCTTTCAACATTTTGGAAATCCCGCTGAAACTTTGGACATTCTCGCGAAGGGTTCCCAATCCCCGACAAGACTGGTACCCTTTCAAGTCCAAATGTCTCAAACTCCGGGAGAGATTCTCAAAACCAAGGTTGACATGTTTCGAGTTCCTCTCAACATTTTGGAAATCCCGCTGAAACTTTGGACATTCTCGCGAAGGGTTCCTGATCCCCGACAAGACTGGTACCCTTTCACGTCCAAATCTCTCAAACTCCGGGAGAGATTCTCAAAACCAAGGTTGACATGATTCGAGTTCCTCTCAACATTTTGGAAATCCTGCTGAAACTTTGGACATTCTCGCGAAGGGTTCCCAATCCCCGACAAGACTGGTACCCTTTCACGTCCAAATGTCTCAAACTCCGGGAGAGATTCTCAAAACCAAGGTTGACATGTTTCGAGTTCCTTTCAACATTTTGGAAATCCCGCTGAAACTTTGGACATTCTCGCGAAGGGTTCCCAATCCCCGACAAGACTGGTACCCTTTCACGTCCAAATCTCTCAAACTCCGGGAGAGATTCTCAAAACCAAGGTTGACATGTTTCGAGTTCCTCTCAACATTTTGGAAATCCCGCTGAAACTTTGGACATTCTCGCGAAGGGTTCCCAATCCCCGACAAGACTGGTACCCTTTCACGTCCAAATCTCTCAAACTCCGGGAGAGATTCTCAAAACCAAGGTTGACATGTTTCGAGTTCCTCTCAACATTTTGGAAATCCCGCTGAAACTTTGGACATTCTGGCGAAGGGTTCCCAATCCCCGACAAGACTGGTACCCTTTCACGTCCAAATCTCTCAAACTCCGGCAGAGATTCTCAAAACCAAGGTTGACATGTTTCGAGTTCCTCTCAACATTTTGGAAATCCCGCTGAAACTTTGGACATTCTGGCGAAGGGTTCCCAATCCCCGACAAGACTGGTACCCTTTCACGTCCAAATCTCTCAAACTCCGGGAGAGATTCTCAAAACCAAGGTTGACATGTTTCGAGTTCCTCTCAACGTTTTGGAAATCCCGCTGAAACTTTGGACATTCTCGCAAAGGGTTCCCAATCCCCGACAAGACTGGTACCATTTCACGTCCAAATCTCTCAAACTCCGGGAGAGATTCTCAAAACCAAGGTTGACATGTTTCGAGTTCCTTTCAACATTTTGGAAATCCCGCTGAAACTTTGGACATTCTCGCGAAGGGTTCCCAATCCCCGACAAGACTGGTACCCTTTCACGTCCAAATCTCTCAAACTCCGGGAGAGATTCTCAAAACCAAGGTTGACATGTTTCGAGTTCCTCTCAACGTTTTGGACATCCCGCTGAAACTTTGGACATTCTCGCGAAGGGTTCCCAATCCCCGACAAGACTGGTACCCTTTCACGTCCAAATCTCTCAAACTCCGGGAGAGATTCTCAAAACCAAGGTTGATATGTTTCGAGTTCCTTTCAACATTTTGGAAATCCCGCTGAAACTTTGGACATTCTCGCGAAGGGTTCCCAATCCCCGACAAGACTGGTACCCTTTCACGTCCAAATCTCTCAAACTCCGGGAGAGATTCTCAAAACCAAGGTTGACATGTTTCGAGTTCCTTTCAACATTTTGGAAATCCCGCTGAAACTTTGGACATTCTCGCGAAGGGTTCCCAATCCCCGACAAGACTGGTACCCTTTCACGTCCAAATCTCTCAAACTCCGGGAGAGATTCTCAAAACCAAGGTTGACATGTTTCGAGTTCCTCTCAACATTTTGGAAATCCCGCTGAAACTTTGGACATTCTGGCGAAGGGTTCCCAATCCCCGACAAGACTGGTACCCTTTCACGTCCAAATCTCTCAAACTCCGGGAGAGATTCTCAAAACCAAGGTTGACATGTTTCGAGTTCCTTTCAACATTTTGGAAATCCCGCTGAAACTTTGGACATTCTCGCGAAGGGTTCCCAATCCCCGACAAGACTGGTACCCTTTCAAGTCCAAATGTCTCAAACTCCGGGAGAGACTCTCAAAACCAAGGTTGACATGTTTCGAGTTCCTCTCAACATTTTGGAAATCCCGCTGAAACTTTGGACATTCTCGCGAAGGGTTCCTGATCCCCGACAAGACTGGTACCCTTTCACGTCCAAATCTCTCAAACTCCGGGAGAGATTCTCAAAACCAAGGTTGACATGATTCGAGTTCCTCTCAACATTTTGGAAATCCTGCTGAAACTTTGGACATTCTCGCGAAGGGTTCCCAATCCCCGACAAGACTGGTACCCTTTCACGTCCAAATGTCTCAAACTCCGGGAGAGATTCTCAAAACCAAGGTTGACATGTTTCGAGTTCCTTTCAACATTTTGGAAATCCCGCTGAAACTTTGGACATTCTCGCGAAGGGTTCCCAATCCCCGACAAGACTGGTACCCTTTCACGTCCAAATCTCTCAAACTCCGGGAGAGATTCTCAAAACCAAGGTTGACATGTTTCGAGTTCCTCTCAACATTTTGGAAATCCCGCTGAAACTTTGGACATTCTCGCGAAGGGTTCCCAATCCCCGACAAGACTGGTACCCTTTCACGTCCAAATCTCTCAAACTCCGGGAGAGATTCTCAAAACCAAGGTTGACATGTTTCGAGTTCCTCTCAACATTTTGGAAATCCCGCTGAAACTTTGGACATTCTGGCGAAGGGTTCCCAATCCCCGACAAGACTGGTACCCTTTCACGTCCAAATCTCTCAAACTCCGGCAGAGATTCTCAAAACCAAGGTTGACATGTTTCGAGTTCCTCTCAACATTTTGGAAATCCCGCTGAAACTTTGGACATTCTGGCGAAGGGTTCCCAATCCCCGACAAGACTGGTACCCTTTCACGTCCAAATCTCTCAAACTCCGGGAGAGATTCTCAAAACCAAGGTTGACATGTTTCGAGTTCCTCTCAACGTTTTGGAAATCCCGCTGAAACTTTGGACATTCTCGCAAAGGGTTCCCAATCCCCGACAAGACTGGTACCATTTCACGTCCAAATCTCTCAAACTCCGGGAGAGATTCTCAAAACCAAGGTTGACATGTTTCGAGTTCCTTTCAACATTTTGGAAATCCCGCTGAAACTTTGGACATTCTCGCGAAGGGTTCCCAATCCCCGACAAGACTGGTACCCTTTCACGTCCAAATCTCTCAAACTCCGGGAGAGATTCTCAAAACCAAGGTTGACATGTTTCGAGTTCCTCTCAACATTTTGGAAATCCCGCTGAAACTTTGGACATTCTCGCGAAGGGTTCCCAATCCCCGACAAGACTGGTACCCTTTCACGTCCAAATCTCTCAAACTCCGGGAGAGATTCTCAAAACCAAGGTTGACATGTTTCGAGTTCCTTTCAACATTTTGGAAATCCCGCTGAAACTTTGGACATTCTCGCGAAGGGTTCCCAATCCCCGACAAGACTGGTACCCTTTCAAGTCCAAATGTCTCAAACTCCGGGAGAGATTCTCAAAACCAAGGTTGACATGTTTCGAGTTCCTCTCAACATTTTGGAAATCCCGCTGAAACTTTGGACATTCTCGCGAAGGGTTCCTGATCCCCGACAAGACTGGTACCCTTTCACGTCCAAATCTCTCAAACTCCGGGAGAGATTCTCAAAACCAAGGTTGACATGATTCGAGTTCCTCTCAACATTTTGGAAATCCTGCTGAAACTTTGGACATTCTCGCGAAGGGTTCCCAATCCCCGACAAGACTGGTACCCTTTCACGTCCAAATGTCTCAAACTCCGGGAGAGATTCTCAAAACCAAGGTTGACATGTTTCGAGTTCCTTTCAACATTTTGGAAATCCCGCTGAAACTTTGGACATTCTCGCGAAGGGTTCCCAATCCCCGACAAGACTGGTACCCTTTCACGTCCAAATCTCTCAAACTCCGGGAGAGATTCTCAAAACCAAGGTTGACATGTTTCGAGTTCCTCTCAACATTTTGGAAATCCCGCTGAAACTTTGGACATTCTCGCGAAGGGTTCCCAATCCCCGACAAGACTGGTACCCTTTCACGTCCAAATCTCTCAAACTCCGGGAGAGATTCTCAAAACCAAGGTTGACATGTTTCGAGTTCCTCTCAACATTTTGGAAATCCCGCTGAAACTTTGGACATTCTGGCGAAGGGTTCCCAATCCCCGACAAGACTGGTACCCTTTCACGTCCAAATCTCTCAAACTCCGGCAGAGATTCTCAAAACCAAGGTTGACATGTTTCGAGTTCCTCTCAACATTTTGGAAATCCCGCTGAAACTTTGGACATTCTGGCGAAGGGTTCCCAATCCCCGACAAGACTGGTACCCTTTCACGTCCAAATCTCTCAAACTCCGGGAGAGATTCTCAAAACCAAGGTTGACATGTTTCGAGTTCCTCTCAACGTTTTGGAAATCCCGCTGAAACTTTGGACATTCTCGCAAAGGGTTCCCAATCCCCGACAAGACTGGTACCATTTCACGTCCAAATCTCTCAAACTCCGGGAGAGATTCTCAAAACCAAGGTTGACATGTTTCGAGTTCCTTTCAACATTTTGGAAATCCCGCTGAAACTTTGGACATTCTCGCGAAGGGTTCCCAATCCCCGACAAGACTGGTACCCTTTCACGTCCAAATCTCTCAAACTCCGGGAGAGATTCTCAAAACCAAGGTTGACATGTTTCGAGTTCCTCTCAACGTTTTGGACATCCCGCTGAAACTTTGGACATTCTCGCGAAGGGTTCCCAATCCCCGACAAGACTGGTACCCTTTCACGTCCAAATCTCTCAAACTCCGGGAGAGATTCTCAAAACCAAGGTTGATATGTTTCGAGTTCCTTTCAACATTTTGGAAATCCCGCTGAAACTTTGGACATTCTCGCGAAGGGTTCCCAATCCCCGACAAGACTGGTACCCTTTCACGTCCAAATCTCTCAAACTCCGGGAGAGATTCTCAAAACCAAGGTTGACATGTTTCGAGTTCCTTTCAACATTTTGGAAATCCCGCTGAAACTTTGGACATTCTCGCGAAGGGTTCCCAATCCCCGACAAGACTGGTAGCCTTTCACGTCCAAATCTCTCAAACTCCGGCAGAGATTCTCAAAACCAAGGTTGACATGTTTCGAGTTCCTCTCAACATTTTGGAAATCCCACTGAAACTTTGGACATTCTCGCGAAGGGTTCCCAATCCCCGACAAGACTGGTACCCTTTCACGTCCAAATCTCTCAAACTCCGGGAGAGATTCTCAAAACCAAGGTTGACATGGTTCGAGTTCCTCTCAACATTTTGGAAATCCCGCTGAAACTTTGGACATTCTCGCGAAGGGTTCCCAATCCCCGACAAAACTGGTACCCTTTCACGTCCAAATCTCTCAAACTCCGGGAGAGATTCTCAAAACCAAGGTTGACATGTTTCGAGTTCCTCTCAACATTTTGGAAATCCCGCTGAAACTTTGGACATTCTCGCGAAGGGTTCCCAATCCCCGACAAGACTGGTACCCTTTCACGTCCAAATCTCTCAAACTCCGGGAGAGATTCTCAAAACCAAGGTTGACATGTTTCGAGTTCCTCTCAACGTTTTGGAAATCCTGCTGAAACTTTGGACATTCTCGCGAAGGGTTCCCAATCCCCGACAAGATTGGTACCCTTTCACGTCCAAATCTCTCAAACTCCAGGAGAGATTCTCAAAACCAAGGTTGACATGTTTCGAGTTCCTTTCAACATTTTGGAAATCCCGTGAAACTTTAGACATTCTCGCGAAGGGTTCCCAATCCCCGACAAGACTGGTACCCTTTCACGTCCAAATCTCTCAAACTCCGGCAGAGATTCTCAAAACCAAGGTTGACATGTTTCGAGTTCCTCTCAACATTTTGGAAATCCCGCTGAAACTTTGGACATTCTGGCGAAGGGTTCCCAATCCCCGACAAGACTGGTACCCTTTCACGTCCAAATCTCTCAAACTCCGGGAGAGATTCTCAAAACCAAGGTTGACATGTTTCGAGTTCCTCTCAACGTTTTGGAAATCCCGCTGAAACTTTGGACATTCTCGCAAAGGGTTCCCAATCCCCGACAAGACTGGTACCATTTCACGTCCAAATCTCTCAAACTCCGGGAGAGATTCTCAAAACCAAGGTTGACATGTTTCGAGTTCCTTTCAACATTTTGGAAATCCCGCTGAAACTTTGGACATTCTCGCGAAGGGTTCCCAATCCCCGACAAGACTGGTACCCTTTCACGTCCAAATCTCTCAAACTCCGGGAGAGATTCTCAAAACCAAGGTTGACATGTTTCGAGTTCCTCTCAACATTTTGGAAATCCCGCTGAAACTTTGGACATTCTCGCGAAGGGTTCCCAATCCCCGACAAGACTGGTACCCTTTCACGTCCAAATCTCTCAAACTCCGGGAGAGATTCTCAAAACCAAGGTTGACATGTTTCGAGTTCCTTTCAACATTTTGGAAATCCCGCTGAAACTTTGGACATTCTCGCGAAGGGTTCCCAATCCCCGACAAGACTGGTACCCTTTCAAGTCCAAATGTCTCAAACTCCGGGAGAGATTCTCAAAACCAAGGTTGACATGTTTCGAGTTCCTCTCAACATTTTGGAAATCCCGCTGAAACTTTGGACATTCTCGCGAAGGGTTCCTGATCCCCGACAAGACTGGTACCCTTTCACGTCCAAATCTCTCAAACTCCGGGAGAGATTCTCAAAACCAAGGTTGACATGATTCGAGTTCCTCTCAACATTTTGGAAATCCTGCTGAAACTTTGGACATTCTCGCGAAGGGTTCCCAATCCCCGACAAGACTGGTACCCTTTCACGTCCAAATGTCTCAAACTCCGGGAGAGATTCTCAAAACCAAGGTTGACATGTTTCGAGTTCCTTTCAACATTTTGGAAATCCCGCTGAAACTTTGGACATTCTCGCGAAGGGTTCCCAATCCCCGACAAGACTGGTACCCTTTCACGTCCAAATCTCTCAAACTCCGGGAGAGATTCTCAAAACCAAGGTTGACATGTTTCGAGTTCCTCTCAACATTTTGGAAATCCCGCTGAAACTTTGGACATTCTCGCGAAGGGTTCCCAATCCCCGACAAGACTGGTACCCTTTCACGTCCAAATCTCTCAAACTCCGGGAGAGATTCTCAAAACCAAGGTTGACATGTTTCGAGTTCCTCTCAACATTTTGGAAATCCCGCTGAAACTTTGGACATTCTGGCGAAGGGTTCCCAATCCCCGACAAGACTGGTACCCTTTCACGTCCAAATCTCTCAAACTCCGGCAGAGATTCTCAAAACCAAGGTTGACATGTTTCGAGTTCCTCTCAACATTTTGGAAATCCCGCTGAAACTTTGGACATTCTGGCGAAGGGTTCCCAATCCCCGACAAGACTGGTACCCTTTCACGTCCAAATCTCTCAAACTCCGGGAGAGATTCTCAAAACCAAGGTTGACATGTTTCGAGTTCCTCTCAACGTTTTGGAAATCCCGCTGAAACTTTGGACATTCTCGCAAAGGGTTCCCAATCCCCGACAAGACTGGTACCATTTCACGTCCAAATCTCTCAAACTCCGGGAGAGATTCTCAAAACCAAGGTTGACATGTTTCGAGTTCCTTTCAACATTTTGGAAATCCCGCTGAAACTTTGGACATTCTCGCGAAGGGTTCCCAATCCCCGACAAGACTGGTACCCTTTCACGTCCAAATCTCTCAAACTCCGGGAGAGATTCTCAAAACCAAGGTTGACATGTTTCGAGTTCCTCTCAACATTTTGGAAATCCCGCTGAAACTTTGGACATTCTCGCGAAGGGTTCCCAATCCCCGACAAGACTGGTACCCTTTCACGTCCAAATCTCTCAAACTCCGGGAGAGATTCTCAAAACCAAGGTTGACATGTTTCGAGTTCCTCTCAACATTTTGGAAATCCCGCTGAAACTTTGGACATTCTGGCGAAGGGTTCCCAATCCCCGACAAGACTGGTACCCTTTCACGTCCAAATCTCTCAAACTCCGGCAGAGATTCTCAAAACCAAGGTTGACATGTTTCGAGTTCCTCTCAACATTTTGGAAATCCCGCTGAAACTTTGGACATTCTGGCGAAGGGTTCCCAATCCCCGACAAGACTGGTACCCTTTCACGTCCAAATCTCTCAAACTCCGGGAGAGATTCTCAAAACCAAGGTTGACATGTTTCGAGTTCCTCTCAACGTTTTGGAAATCCCGCTGAAACTTTGGACATTCTCGCAAAGGGTTCCCAATCCCCGACAAGACTGGTACCATTTCACGTCCAAATCTCTCAAACTCCGGGAGAGATTCTCAAAACCAAGGTTGACATGTTTCGAGTTCCTTTCAACATTTTGGAAATCCCGCTGAAACTTTGGACATTCTCGCGAAGGGTTCCCAATCCCCGACAAGACTGGTACCCTTTCACGTCCAAATCTCTCAAACTCCGGGAGAGATTCTCAAAACCAAGGTTGACATGTTTCGAGTTCCTCTCAACATTTTGGAAATCCCGCTGAAACTTTGGACATTCTCGCGAAGGGTTCCCAATCCCCGACAAGACTGGTACCCTTTCACGTCCAAATCTCTCAAACTCCGGGAGAGATTCTCAAAACCAAGGTTGACATGTTTCGAGTTCCTTTCAACATTTTGGAAATCCCGCTGAAACTTTGGACATTCTCGCGAAGGGTTCCCAATCCCCGACAAGACTGGTACCCTTTCAAGTCCAAATGTCTCAAACTCCGGGAGAGATTCTCAAAACCAAGGTTGACATGTTTCGAGTTCCTCTCAACATTTTGGAAATCCCGCTGAAACTTTGGACATTCTCGCGAAGGGTTCCTGATCCCCGACAAGACTGGTACCCTTTCACGTCCAAATCTCTCAAACTCCGGGAGAGATTCTCAAAACCAAGGTTGACATGATTCGAGTTCCTCTCAACATTTTGGAAATCCTGCTGAAACTTTGGACATTCTCGCGAAGGGTTCCCAATCCCCGACAAGACTGGTACCCTTTCACGTCCAAATGTCTCAAACTCCGGGAGAGATTCTCAAAACCAAGGTTGACATGTTTCGAGTTCCTTTCAACATTTTGGAAATCCCGCTGAAACTTTGGACATTCTCGCGAAGGGTTCCCAATCCCCGACAAGACTGGTACCCTTTCACGTCCAAATCTCTCAAACTCCGGGAGAGATTCTCAAAACCAAGGTTGACATGTTTCGAGTTCCTCTCAACATTTTGGAAATCCCGCTGAAACTTTGGACATTCTCGCGAAGGGTTCCCAATCCCCGACAAGACTGGTACCCTTTCACGTCCAAATCTCTCAAACTCCGGGAGAGATTCTCAAAACCAAGGTTGACATGTTTCGAGTTCCTCTCAACATTTTGGAAATCCCGCTGAAACTTTGGACATTCTGGCGAAGGGTTCCCAATCCCCGACAAGACTGGTACCCTTTCACGTCCAAATCTCTCAAACTCCGGCAGAGATTCTCAAAACCAAGGTTGACATGTTTCGAGTTCCTCTCAACATTTTGGAAATCCCGCTGAAACTTTGGACATTCTGGCGAAGGGTTCCCAATCCCCGACAAGACTGGTACCCTTTCACGTCCAAATCTCTCAAACTCCGGGAGAGATTCTCAAAACCAAGGTTGACATGTTTCGAGTTCCTCTCAACGTTTTGGAAATCCCGCTGAAACTTTGGACATTCTCGCAAAGGGTTCCCAATCCCCGACAAGACTGGTACCATTTCACGTCCAAATCTCTCAAACTCCGGGAGAGATTCTCAAAACCAAGGTTGACATGTTTCGAGTTCCTTTCAACATTTTGGAAATCCCGCTGAAACTTTGGACATTCTCGCGAAGGGTTCCCAATCCCCGACAAGACTGGTACCCTTTCACGTCCAAATCTCTCAAACTCCGGGAGAGATTCTCAAAACCAAGGTTGACATGTTTCGAGTTCCTCTCAACGTTTTGGACATCCCGCTGAAACTTTGGACATTCTCGCGAAGGGTTCCCAATCCCCGACAAGACTGGTACCCTTTCACGTCCAAATCTCTCAAACTCCGGGAGAGATTCTCAAAACCAAGGTTGATATGTTTCGAGTTCCTTTCAACATTTTGGAAATCCCGCTGAAACTTTGGACATTCTCGCGAAGGGTTCCCAATCCCCGACAAGACTGGTACCCTTTCACGTCCAAATCTCTCAAACTCCGGGAGAGATTCTCAAAACCAAGGTTGACATGTTTCGAGTTCCTTTCAACATTTTGGAAATCCCGCTGAAACTTTGGACATTCTCGCGAAGGGTTCCCAATCCCCGACAAGACTGGTAGCCTTTCACGTCCAAATCTCTCAAACTCCGGGAGAGATTCTCAAAACCAAGGTTGACATGTTTCGAGTTCCTCTCAACATTTTGGAAATCCCACTGAAACTTTGGACATTCTCGCGAAGGGTTCCCAATCCCCGACAAGACTGGTACCCTTTCACGTCCAAATCTCTCAAACTCCGGGAGAGATTCTCAAAACCAAGGTTGACATGGTTCGAGTTCCTCTCAACATTTTGGAAATCCCGCTGAAACTTTGGACATTCTCGCGAAGGGTTCCCAATCCCCGACAAAACTGGTACCCTTTCACGTCCAAATCTCTCAAACTCCGGGAGAGATTCTCAAAACCAAGGTTGACATGTTTCGAGTTCCTCTCAACATTTTGGAAATCCCGCTGAAACTTTGGACATTCTCGCGAAGGGTTCCCAATCCCCGACAAGACTGGTACCCTTTCACGTCCAAATCTCTCAAACTCCGGGAGAGATTCTCAAAACCAAGGTTGACATGTTTCGAGTTCCTCTCAACGTTTTGGAAATCCTGCTGAAACTTTGGACATTCTCGCGAAGGGTTCCCAATCCCCGACAAGATTGGTACCCTTTCACGTCCAAATCTCTCAAACTCCAGGAGAGATTCTCAAAACCAAGGTTGACATGTTTCGAGTTCCTTTCAACATTTTGGAAATCCCGTGAAACTTTAGACATTCTCGCGAAGGGTTCCCAATCCCCGACAAGACTGGTACCCTTTCACGTCCAAATCTCTCAAACTCCGGGAGAGATTCTCAAAACCAAGGTTGACATGTTTCGAGTTCCTTTCAACATTTTGGAAATCCCGTGAAACTTTAGACATTCTTGCGAAGGGTTCCAAATCCCCGACAAGACTGGTACCCTTTCACGTCCAAATGTCTCCAACTCCGGGAGAGATTCTCAAAACCAAGGTTGACATGTTTCAAGTTCCTTTCAACATTTTGGAAATCCCGCTGAAACTTTGGACATTCTCGCGAAGGGTTCCCAATCCCCGACAAGACTGGTACCCTTTCACGTCCAAATCTCTCAAACTCCGGGAGAGATTCTCAAAACCAAGGTTGACATGTTTCGAGTTCCTTTCAACATTTTGGAAATCCCGCTGAAACTTTGGACATTCTCGCGAAGGGTTCCCAATCCCCGACAAGACTGGTACCCTTTCACGTCCAAATCTCTCAAACTCCGGGAGAGATTCTCAAAACCAAGGTTGACATGTTTCGAGTTCCTTTCAACATTTTGGAAATCCCGCTGAAACTTTGGACATTCTCGCGAAGGGTTCCCAATCCCCGACAAGACTGGTACCCTTTCACGTCCAAATCTCTCAAACTCCGGGAGAGATTCTCAAAACCAAGGTTGACATGTTTCGAGTTCCTCTCAACATTTTGGAAATCCCGCTGAAACTTTGGACATTCTCGCGAAGGGTTCCCAAACCCCGACAAGACTGGTACCCTTTCATGTCCAAATCTCTCAAACTCCGGGAGAGATTCTCAAAACCAAGGTTGACATGTTTCGAGTTCCTCTCAACATTTTGGAAATCCCGCTGAAACTTTGGACATTCTCGCGAAGGGTTCCCAATCCCCGACAAGACTGGTACCCTTTCACGTCCAAATCTCTCAAACTCCGGGAGAGATTCTCAAAACCAAGGTTGACATGTTTCGAGTTCCTCTCAACATTTTGGAAATCCCGCTGAAACTTTGGACATTCTCGCGAAGGGTTCCCAATCCCCGACAAGACTGGTACCTTTTCACGTCCAAATCTCTCAAACTCCGGGAGAGATTCTCAAAACCAAGGTTGACATGTTTCGAGTTCCTCTCAACATTTTGGAAATCCCGCTGAAACTTTGGACATTCTCGCGAAGGGTTCCCAATCCCCGACAAGACTGGTACCCTTTCACGTCCAAATCTCTCAAACTCCGGGAGAGATTCTCAAAACCAAGGTTGACATGTTTCGAGTTCCTCTCAACATTTTGGAAATCCCGCTGAAACTTTGGACATTCTCGCTAAGGGTTCCCAATCCCCGACAAGACTGGTACCCTTTCACGTCCAAATCTCTCAAACTCCGGCAGAGATTCTCAAAACCAAGGTTGACATGTTTCCAGTTCCTCTCAACATTTTGGAAATCCCGCTGAAACTTTGGACATTCTCGCGAAGGGTTCCCAATCCCCGACAAGACTGGTACCCTTTCACGTCCAAATCTCTCAAACTCCGGGAGAGATTCTCAAAACCGAGGTTGACATGTTTCGAGTTCCTCTCAACATTTTGGAAATCCCGCTGAAACTTTGGACATTCTCGCGAAGGGTTCCCAATCCCCGACAAGACTGGTACCCTTTCACGTCCAAATCTCTCAAACTCCGGGAGAGATTCTCAAAACCAAGGTTGACAGGTTTCGAGTTCCTCTCAACGTTTTGGAAATCCCGCTGAAACTTTGGACATTCTCGCGAAGGGTTCCCAATCCCCGACAAGACTGGTACCCTTTCACGTCCAAATCTCTCAAACTCCGGGAGAGATTCTCAAAACCAAGGTTGACATGTTTCGAGTTCCTTTCAACATTTTGGAAATCCCTCTGAAACTTTGGACATTCTCGCGAAGGGTTCCCAATCCCCGACAAGACTGGTACCCTTTCACGTCCAAATCTCTCAAACTCCGGGAGAGATTCTCAAAACCAAGGTTGACATGTTTCGAGTTCCTCTCAACATTTTGGAAATCCCGCTGAAACTTTGGACATTCTCGCGAAGGGTTCCCAATCCCCGACAAGACTGGTACCCTTTCACGTCCAAATCTCTCAAACTCCGGGAGAGATTCTCAAAACCAAGGTTGACATGTTTCGAGTTCCTCTCAACATTTTGGAAATCCCGCTGAAATTTTGGACATTCTCGCGAAGGGTTCCCAATTCCCGACAAGACTGGTACCCTTTCACGTCCAAATGTCTCAAACTCCGGGAGAGATTCTCAAAACCAAGGTTGACATGTTTCGAGTTCCTCTCAACATTTTGGAAATCCCGCTGAAACTTTGGACATTCTCGTGAAGGGTTCCCAATCCCCGACAAGATAGGTACCCTTTCACGTCCAAATCTCTTAAACTCCGGGAGAAGATTCTCAAAACCAAGGTTGACATGTTTCGAGTTCCTCTCAACATTTTGGAAATCCCGCTGAAACTTTGGACATTCTCGCGAAGGGTTCCCAATCCCCGACAAGACTGGTACCCTTTCACGTCCAAATGTCTCAAACTCCGGGAGAGATTCTCAAAACCAAGGTTGACATGGTTCGAGTTCCTCTCAACATTTTGGAAATCCCGCTGAAACTTTGGACATTCTCGCGAAGGGTTCCCAATCCCCGACAAGACTGGTACCCTTTCACGTCCAAATCTCTCAAACTCCGGGAGAGATTCTCAAAACCAAGGTTGACATAATTCGAGTTCCTCTCAACATTTTGGAAATCCCGCTGAAACTTTGGACATTCTCGCGAAGGGTTCCCAATCCCCGACAAAACTGGTACACTTTCACGTCCAAATCTCTCAAACTCCGGGAGAGATTCTCAAAACCAAGGTTGACATGTTTCGAGTTCCATTCAACATTTTGGAAATCCCGCTGAAACTTTGGACATTCTGGCGAAGGGTTCCCAATCCCCGACAAGACTGGTACCCTTTCAAGTCCAAATGTCTCAAACTCCAGGAGAGATTCTCAAAACCAAGGTTGACATGTTTCGAGTTCCTTTCAACGTTTTGGAAATCCCGCTGAAACTTTAGACATTCTGGCGAAGGGTTCCCAATCCCCGACAAGACTGGTACCCTTTCACGTCCAAATCTCTCAAACTCCGGGAGAGATTCTCAAAACCAAGGTTGACATGGTTCGAGTTCCTCTCAACATTTTGGAAATCCCGCTGAAACTTTGGACATTCTCGCGAAGGGTTCCCAATCCCCGACAAGACTGGTACCCTTTCACGTCCAAATCTCTCAAACTCCGGGAGAGATTCTCAAAACCAAGGTTGACATGTTTCGAGTTCCTCTCAACATTTTGGAAATCCCGCTGAAACTTTGGACATTCTCGCGAAGGGTTCCCAATCCCCGACAAGACTGGTACCCTTTCAAGTCCAAATGTCTCAAACTCCGGGAGAGATTCTCAAAACCAAGGTTGACATGTTTCGAGTTCCTCTCAACATTTTGGAAATCCCGCTGAAACTTTGGACATTCTCGCGAAGGGTTCCCAATCCCCGACAAGACTGGTACCCTTTCACGTCCAAATCTCTCAAACTCCGGGAGAGATTCTCAAAACCAAGGTTGACATGATTCGAGTTCCTCTCAACATTTTGGAAATCCTGCTGAAACTTTGGACATTCTCGCGAAGGGTTCCCAATCCCCGACAAGACTGGTACCCTTTCACGTCCAAATCTCTCAAACTCCGGGAGAGATTCTCAAAACCAAGGTTGACATGTTTCGAGTTCCTCTCAACATTTTGGAAATCCCGCTGAAACTTTGGACATTCTGGCGAAGGGTTCCCAATCCCCGACAAGACTGGTACCCTTTCACGTCCAAATCTCTCAAACTCCGGCAGAGATTCTCAAAACCAAGGTTGACATGTTTCGAGTTCCTCTCAACATTTTGGAAATCCCGCTGAAACTTTGGACATTCTGGCGAAGGGTTCCCAATCCCCGACAAGACTGGTACCCTTTCACGTCCAAATCTCTCAAACTCCGGGAGAGATTCTCAAAACCAAGGTTGACATGTTTCGAGTTCCTCTCAACGTTTTGGAAATCCCGCTGAAACTTTGGACATTCTCGCAAAGGGTTCCCAATCCCCGACAAGACTGGTACCATTTCACGTCCAAATCTCTCAAACTCCGGGAGAGATTCTCAAAACCAAGGTTGACATGTTTCGAGTTCCTTTCAACGTTTTGGAAATCCCGCTGAAACTTTGGACATTCTCGCGAAGGGTTCCCAATCCCCGACAAGACTGGTACCCTTTCACGTCCAAATCTCTCAAACTCCGGGAGAGATTCTCAAAACCAAGGTTGACATGTTTCGAGTTCCTCTCAACGTTTTGGACATCCCGCTGAAACTTTGGACATTCTCGCGAAGGGTTCCCAATCCCCGACAAGACTGGTACCCTTTCACGTCCAAATCTCTCAAACTCCGGGAGAGATTCTCAAAACCAAGGTTGATATGTTTCGAGTTCCTTTCAACATTTTGGAAATCCCGCTGAAACTTTGGACATTCTCGCGAAGGGTTCCCAATCCACGACAAGACTGGTACCCTTTCACGTCCAAATCTCTCAAACTCCGGGAGAGATTCTCAAAACCAAGGTTGACATGTTTCGAGTTCCTTTCAACATTTTGGAAATCCCACTGAAACTTTGGACATTCTCGCGAAGGGTTCCCAATCCCCGACAAGACTGGTACCCTTTCACGTCCAAATCTCTCAAACTCCGGGAGAGATTCTCAAAACCAAGGTTGACATGTTTCGAGTTCCTCTCAACATTTTGGAAATCCTGCTGAAACTTTGGACATTCTCGCGAAGGGTTCCCAATCCCCGACAAGACTGGTACCCTTTCACGTCCAAATGTCTCAAACTCCGGGAGAGATTCTCAAAACCAAGGTTGACATGGTTCGAGTTCCTTTCAACATTTTGGAAATCCCGCTGAAACTTTGGACATTCTCGCGAAGGGTTCCCAATCCCCGACAAGACTGGTAGCCTTTCACGTCCAAATCTCTCAAACTCCGGGAGAGATTCTCAAAACCAAGGTTGACATGTTTCGAGTTCCTCTCAACATTTTGGAAATCCCGCTGAAACTTTGGACATTGTCGCGAAGGGTTCCCAATCCCCGACAAGACTGGTACCCTTTCACGTCCAAATCTCTCAAACTCCGGGAGAGATTCTCAAAACCAAGGTTGACATGTTTCGAGTTCCTCTCAACGTTTTGGAAATCCCGCTGAAACTTTGGACATTCTCGCGAAGGGTTCCCAATCCCCGAAAAAACTAGTACCCTTTCACGTCCAAATCTCTCAATCTCCGGGAGAGATTCTCAAAACCAAGGTTGACATGTTTCGAGTTCCTCTCAACATTTTGGAAATCCCGCTGAAACTTTGGACATTGTCGCGAAGGGTTCCCAATCCCCGACAAGACTGGTACCCTTTCACGTCCAAATCTCTCAAACTCCGGGAGAGATTCTCAAAACCAAGGTTGACATGTTTCGAGTTCCTCTCAACGTTTTGGAAATCCCGCTGAAACTTTGGACATTCTCGCGAAGGGTTCCCAATCCCCGACAAGACTGGTACCCTTTCACGTCCAAATCTCTCAAACTCCAGGAGAGATTCTCAAAACCAAGGTTGACATGTTTCGAGTTCCTCTCAACATTTTGGAAATCCCGTGAAACTTTAGACATTCTCGCGAAGGGTTCCCAATCCCCGACAAGACTGGTACCCTTTCACGTCCAAATCTCTCAAACTCCGGGAGAGATTCTCAAAACCAAGGTTGACATGTTTCGAGTTCCTTTCAACATTTTGGAAATCCCGTGAAACTTTAGACATTCTCGCGAAGGGTTCCAAATCCCCGACAAGACTGGTACCCTTTCACGTCCAAATGTCTCCAACTCCGGGAGAGATTCTCAAAACCAAGGTTGACATGTTTCAAGTTCCTTTCAACATTTTGGAAATCCCGCTGAAACTTTGGACATTCTCGCGAAGGGTTCCCAATCCCCGACAAGACTGGCACCCTTTCACGTCCAAATCTCTCAAACTCCGGGAGAGATTCTCAAAACCAAGGTTGACATGTTTCGAGTTCCTTTCAACATTTTGGAAATCCCGCTGAAACTTTGGACATTCTCGCGAAGGGTTCCCAATCCCCGACAAGACTGGTACCCTTTCACGTCCAAATCTCTCAAACTCCGGGAGAGATTCTCAAAACCAAGGTTGACATGTTTCGAGTTCCTTTCAACATTTTGGAAATCCCGCTGAAACTTTGGACATTCTCGCGAAGGGTTCCCAATCCCCGACAAGACTGGTACCCTTTCACGTCCAAATCTCTCAAACTCCGGGAGAGATTCTCAAAACCGAGGTTGACATGTTTCGAGTTCCTCTCAACATTTTGGAAATCCCGCTGAAACTTTGGACATTCTCGCGAAGGGTTCCCAATCCCCGACAAGACTGGTACCCTTTCACGTCCAAATCTCTCAAACTCCGGGAGAGATTCTCCAAACCAAGGTTGACATGTTTCGAGTTCCTCTCAACATTTTGGAAATCCCGCTGAAACTTTGGACATTCTGGCGAAGGGTTCCCAATCCCCGACAAGACTGGTACCCTTTCACGTCCAAATCTCTCAAACTCCGGGAGAGATTCTCAAAACCAAGGTTGACATGTTTCGAGTTCCTCTCAACATTTTGGAAATCCCGCTGAAACTTTGGACATTCTGGCGAAGGGTTCCCAATCCCCGACAAGACTGGTACCTTTTCACGTCCAAATCTCTCAAACTCCGGGAGAGATTCTCAAAACCAAGGTTGACATGTTTCGAGTTCCTCTCAACATTTTGGAAATCCCGCTGAAACTTTTGACATTCTCGCGAAGGGTTCCCAATCCCCGACAAGACTGGTACCCTTTCACGTCCAAATCTCTCAAACTCCGGGAGAGATTCTCAAAACCAAGGTTGACATGTTTCGAGTTCCTCTCAACATTTTGGAAAACCCGCTGAAACTTTCGACATTCTCGCGAAGGGTTCCCAATCCCCGACAAGACTGGTACCCTTTCACGTCCAAATCTCTCAAACTCCGGGAGAGATTCTCAAAACCAAGGTTGACATGTTTCGAGTTCCTCTCAACATTTTAGAAATCCCGCTGAAACTTTGGACATTCTCGCGAAGGGTTCCCAATCCCCGACAAGACTGGTACCCTTTCACGTCCAAATCTCTCAAACTCCGGGAGAGATTCTCAAAACCAAGGTTGACATGATTCGAGTTCCTCTCAACATTTTGGAAATCCCGCTGAAACTTTGGACATTCTCGCGAAGGGTTCCCAATCCCCGACAAAACTGGTACCCTTTCACGTCCAAATCTCTCAAACTCCGGGAGAGATTCTCAAAACCAAGGTTGACATGTTTCGAGTTCCTCTCAACATTTTGGAAATCCCGTGAAACTTTAGACATTTTCGCGAAGGGTTCCAAATCCCCGACAAGACTGGTACCCTTTCACGTCCAAATGTCTCCAACTCCGGGAGAGATTCTCAAAACCAAGGTTGACATGTTTCAAGTTCCTTTCAACATTTTGGAAATCCCGCTGAAACTTTGGACATTCTCGCGAAGGGTTCCCAATCCCCGACAAGACTGGTACCCTTTCACGTCCAAATCTCTCAAACTCCGGGAGAGATTCTCAAAACCAAGGTTGACATGTTTTGAGTTCCTCTCAACATTTTGGAAATCCCGCTGAAACTTTGGACATTCTCGCGAAGGGTTCCCAATCCCCGACAAGACTGGTACCCTTTCACGTCCAAATCTCTCAAACTCCGGGAGAGATTCTCAAAACCAAGGTTGACATGGTTCGAGTTCCTTTCAACATTTTGGAAATCCCGCTGAAACTTTGGACATTCTCGTGAAGGGTTCCCAATCCCCGACAAGACTGGTACCCTTTCACGTCCAAATGTCTCAAACTCCGGGAGAGATTCTCAAAACCAAGGTTGACATGTTTCGAGTTCCTCTCAACGTTTTGGACATCCCGCTGAAACTTTGGACATTCTTGCGAAGGGTTCCCAATCCCCGACAAGACTGGTACCCTTTCACGTCCAAATCTCTCAAACTCCGGGAGAGATTCTCAAAACCAAGGTTGACATGTTTCGAGTTCCTCCCAACATTTTGGAAATCCCGCTGAAACTTTGGACATTCTCGCGAAGGGTTCCCAATCCCCGACAAGATTGGTACCCTTTCACGTCCAAATCTCTCAAGCTCCGGGAGAGATTCTCAAAACCAAGGTTGACATGTTTCGAGTTCCTTTCAACATTTTGGAAATCCCGCTGAAACTTTGGACATTCTCGCGAAGGGTTCCCAATCCCCGACAAGACTGGTACCCTTTCACGTCCAAATCTCTCAAACTCCGGGAGAGATTCTCAAAACCGAGGTTGACATGTTTCGAGTTCCTCTCAACATTTTGGAAATCCCGCTGAAACTTTGGACATTCTGGCGAAGGGTTCCCAATCCCCGACAAGACTGGTACCCTTTCACGTCCAAATCTCTCAAACTCCGGGAGAGATTCTCAAAACCAAGGTTGACATGTTTCGAGTTCCTCTCAACATTTTGGAAATCCCGCTGAAACTTTGGACATTCTGGCGAAGGGTTCCCAACCCCCGACAAGACTGGTACCTTTTCACGTCCAAATCTCTCAAACTCCGGGAGAGATTCTCAAAACCAAGGTTGACATGTTTCGAGTTCCTCTCAACATTTTGGAAATCCCGCTGAAACTTTGGATATTCTCGCGAAGGGTTCCCAATCCCCGACAAGACTGGTACCCTTTCACGTCCAAATCTCTCAAACTCCGGGAGAGATTCTCAAAACCAAGGTTGACATGTTTCGAGTTCCTTTCAACATTTTGGAAATCCCGCTGAAACTTTGGACATTCTCGCGAAGGGTTCCCAATCCCCGACAAGACTGGTACCCTTTCACGTCCAAATGTCTCAAACTCCGGGAGAGATTCTCAAAACCAAGGTTCACATGTTTCGAGTTCCTCTCAACATTTTGGAAATCCCGCTGAAACTTTGGACATTCTGGCGAAGGGTTCCCAATCCCCGACAAGACTGGTACCCTTTCACGTCCAAATCTCTCAAACTCCGGCAGAGATTCTCAAAACCAAGGCTGACATGTTTCGAGTTCCTCTCAACATTTTGGAAATCCCGCTGAAACTTTGGACATTCTCGCAAAGGGTTCCCAATCCCCGACAAGACTGGTACCCTTTCACGTCCAAATGTCTCAAACTCCGGGAGAGATTCTCAAAACCAAGGTTGACATGTTTCGAGTTCCTCTCAACATTTTGGAAAACCCGCTGAAACTTTCGACATTCTCGCGAAGGGTTCCCAATCCCCGACAAGACTGGTACCCTTTCACGTCCAAATCTCTCAAACTCCGGGAGAGATTCTCAAAACCAAGGTTGACATGTTTCGAGTTCCTCTCAACATTTTGCAAATCCCACTGAAACTTTGGACATTCTCGCGAAGGGTTCCCAATCCCCGACAAGACTGGTACCCTTTCACGTCCAAATCTCTCAAACTCCGGGAGAGATTCTCAAAACCAAGGTTGACATGTTTGGAGTTCCTCTCAACATTTTGGAAATCCCGCTGAAACTTTGGACATTCTCGTGAAGGCTTCCCAATCCCCGACAAGACTGGTACCCTTTCACGTCCAAATCTCTCAAACTCCGGCAGAGATTCTCAAAACCAAGGTTGACATGTTTCGAGTTCCTTTCAACATTTTGGAAATCCCGCTGAAACTTTGGACATTCTCTCGAAGGGTTCCCAATCCCCGACAAGATTGGTACCCTTTCACGTCCAAATCTCTCAAACTCCGGGAGAGATTCTCAAAACCAAGGTTGACATGTTTCGAGTTCCTCTCAACATTTTGGAAATCCCGCTGAAACTTTGGACATTCTGGCGAAGGGTTCCCAATCCCCGACAAGATTGGTACCCTTTCACGTCCAAATCTCTCAAACTCCGGGAGAGATTCTCAAAACCAAGGTTGACATGGTTCGAGTTCCTTTCAACATTTTGGAAATCCCGCTGAAACTTTGGACATTCTCGCGAAGGGTTCCCAATACCCGACAAGACTGGTACCCTTTCACGTCCAAATCTCTCAAACTCCGGCAGAGATTCTCAAAACCAAGGTTGACATGTTTCAGGTTCCTTTCAACATTTTGAAAAATCCGCTGAAACTTTGGACATTGTCGCGAAGGGTTCCCGATCCCCGACAAGACTGGTACCCTTTCACGTCCAAATCTCTCAAACTCCTGGAGAGATTCTCAAAACCAAGGTTGACATCTTTCGAGTTCCTTTCAACATTTTGGAAATCCCGCTGAAACTTTGGACATTGTCGCGAAGGGTTCCCAATCCCCGACAAGATTGGTACCCTTTCACGTCCAAATCTCTCAAACTCCAGGAGAGATTCTCAAAACCAAGGTTGACATGGTTCGAGTTCCTCTCAACATTTTGGAAATCCCGCTGAAACTTTGGACATTCTCGCGAAGGGTTCCCAATCCCCGACAAGATTGGTACCCTTTCACGTCCAAATCTCTCAAACTCCGGGAGAGATTCTCAAAACCAAGGTTGACATGGTTCGAGTTCCTTTCAACATTTTGGAAATCCTGCTGAAACTTTGGACATTGTCGCGAAGGGGTCCCAATCCCTGAAAAGAATGGTACCCTTTCAAGTCCAAATGTCTCAAACTCCGGGAGAGATTCTCAAAACCAAGGTTGACATGTTTCGAGTTCCTTTCAACATTTTGGAAATCCCGCTGAAACTTTGGACATTCTCGCGAAGGGTTCCCAATCCCCGACAAGATTGGTACCCTTTCACGTCCAGATCTCTCAAACTCCGGGAGAGATTCTCAAAACCAAGGTTGACATGGTTCGAGTTCCTTTCAACATTTTGGAAAACCCGCTGAAACTTTGGACATTGTCGCGAAGGGTTCCCAATCCCCGACAAGACTGGTACACTTTCACGTCCACATCTCTCAAACTCCGGCAGAGATTCTCAAAACCAAGGTTGACATGTTTCGAGTTCCTTTCAACATTTTGGAAATTTCGCTGAAACTTTGGACATTGTCGCGAAGGGTTCCCAATCCCCGACAAGACTGGTACCCTTTCACGTCCAAATCTCTCAAACTCCGGCAGAGATTCTCAAAACCAAGGTTGACATGTTTCGAGTTCCTTTCAACATTTTGGAAATCCCACTGAAACTTTGGACATTCTCGCGAAGGGTTCCCGATCCCCGACAAGATTGGTACCCTTTCACGTCCAAATCTCTCAAACTCCGGGAGAGATTCTCAAAACCAAGGTTGACATGTTTCGAGTTCCTTTCAACATTTTGGAAATCCCGCTGAAACTTTGGACATTCTCGCGAAGGGTTCCCAATCCCCGACAAGATTTGTACCCTTTCACGTCCAAATCTCTCAAACTCCGGGAGAGATTCTCAAAACCAAGGTTGACATGTTTCGAGTTCCTTTCAACATTTTGGAAATCCCGCTGAAACTTTGGACATTCTCGCGAAGGGTTCCCAATCCCCGACAAGACTGGTACCCTTTCACGTCCAAATGTCTCAAACTCCGGGAGAGATTCTCAACACCAAGGTTGACATGTTTCGAGTTCCTTTCAACATTTTGGAAATCCCGCTGAAACTTTGGACATTGTCGCGAAGGGTTCCCAATCCCCAACAAGATTGGTACCCTTTCACGTCCAAATCTCTCAAAGTCCGGGAGAGATTCTCAAAACCAAGGTTGACATGTTTCGAGTTCCTTTCAACATTTTGGAAATCCCGCTGAAACTTTGGACATTCTCGCGAAGGGTTCCCAATCCCCGACAAGATTGGTACCCTTTCACGTCCAAATCTCTCAAACTCCGGGAGAGATTCTCAAAACCAAGGTTGACATGTTTCGAGTTCCTTTCAACATTTTGGAAATCCCGCTGAAACTTTGGACATTCTCGCGAAGGGTTCCCAATCCCCGACAAGATTGGTACCCTTTCACGTCCAAATCTCTCAAACTCCAGGAGAGATTCTCAAAACCAAGGTTCACATGTTTCGAGTTCCTTTCAACATTTTGGAAATCCCGCTGAAACTTTGGACATTCTCGCGAAGGGTTCCCAATCCCCGACAAGATTGGTACCCTTTCACGTCCAAATCTCTCAAACTCCGGCAGAGATTCTCAAAAACAAGGTTGACATGTTTCGAGTTCCTTTCAACATTTTGGAAATCCCGCTGAAACTTTGGACATTCTCGCGAAGGGTTCCCAATCCCCGACAAGATTGGTACCCTTTCACGTCCAAATCTCTCAAACTCCGGGAGAGATTCTCAAAACCAAGGTTGACATGTTTCGAGTTCCTCCCAACATTTTGGAAATCCCGCTGAAACTTTGGACATTCTCACGAAGGGTTCCCAATCCCCGACAAGATTGGAACCCTTTCACGTCCAAATCTCTCAAAGTCCGGGAGAGATTCTCAAAACCAAGGTTGACATGTTTCGAGTTCCTTTCAACATTTTGGAAATCCCGCTGAAACTTTGGACATTGTCGCGAAGGGTTCCCAATCCCCAACAAGATTGGTACCCTTTCACGTCCAAATCTCTCAAAGTCCGGGAGAGATTCTCAAAACCAAGGTTGACATGTTTCGAGTTCCTTTCAACATTTTGGAAATCCCGCTGAAACTTTGGACATTGTCGCGAAGGGGTCCCAATCCCTGAAAAGAATGGTACCCTTTCAAGTCCAAATGTCTCAAACTCCGGGAGAGATTCTCAAAACCAAGGTTGACATGTTTCGAGTTCCTTTCAACATTTTGGAAATCCCGCTGAAACTTTGGACATTCTCGCGAAGGGTTCCCAATCCCCGACAAGATTGGTACCCTTTCACGTCCAGATCTCTCAAACTCCGGGAGAGATTCTCAAAACCAAGGTTGACATGGTTCGAGTTCCTTTCAACATTTTGGAAAACCCGCTGAAACTTTGGACATTCTCGCGAAGGGTTCCCAATCCCCGACAAGACTGGTACACTTTCACGTCCACATCTCTCAAACTCCGGCAGAGATTCTCAAAACCAAGGTTGACATGTTTCGAGTTCCTTTCAACATTTTGGAAATTTCGCTGAAACTTTGGACATTGTCGCGAAGGGTTCCCAATCCCCGACAAGACTGGTACCCTTTCACGTCCAAATCTCTCAAACTCCGGCAGAGATTCTCAAAACCAAGGTTGACATGTTTCGAGTTCCTTTCAACATTTTGGAAATCCCACTGAAACTTTGGACATTCTCGCGAAGAGTTCCCGATCCCCGACAAGATTGGTACCCTTTCACGTCCAAATCTCTCAAACTCCGGGAGAGATTCTCAAAACCAAGGTTGACATGTTTCGAGTTCCTTTCAACATTTTGGAAATCCCGCTGAAACTTTGGACATTCTCGCGAAGGGTTCCCAATCCCCGACAAGATTGGTACCCTTTCACGTCCAAATCTCTCAAACTCCGGCAGAGATTCTCAAAACCAAGGTTGACATGTTTCGAGT
Source organism: Streptopelia decaocto (assembly GCF_964273445.1). Classification (NCBI taxonomy): domain Eukaryota; kingdom Metazoa; phylum Chordata; class Aves; order Columbiformes; family Columbidae; genus Streptopelia; species Streptopelia decaocto. The sequence continues at coordinate 1,527,689 of NW_028115436.1, read as the reverse complement.
TCCTTTCAACATTTTGGAAATCCCGCTGAAACTTTGGACATTGTCGCGAAGGGTTCCCAATCCCCGACAAGACTGGTACCCTTTCACGTCCAAATGTCTCAAACTCCGGGAGAGATTCTCAACACCAAGGTTGACATGTTTCGAGTTCCTTTCAACATTTTGGAAATCCCGCTGAAACTTTGGACATTGTCGCGAAGGGTTCCCAATCCCCAACAAGATTGGTACCCTTTCACGTCCAAATCTCTCAAAGTCCGGGAGAGATTCTCAAAACCAAGGTTGACATGTTTCGAGTTCCTTTCAACATTTTGGAAATCCCGCTGAAACTTTGGACATTCTCGCGAAGGGTTCCCAATCCCCGACAAGATTGGTACCCTTTCACGTCCAAATCTCTCAAACTCCGGGAGAGATTCTCAAAACCAAGGTTGACATGTTTCGAGTTCCTTTCAACATTTTGGAAATCCCGCTGAAACATTGGACATTCTCGCGAAGGGTTCCCAATCCCCGACAAGATTGGTACCCTTTCACGTCCAAATCTCTCAAACTCCGGCAGAGATTCTCAAAACCAAGGTTCACATGTTTCGAGTTCCTTTCAACATTTTGGAAATCCCGCTGAAACTTTGGACATTCTCTCGAAGGGTTCCCAATCCCCGACAAGATTGGTACCCTTTCACGTCCAAATCTCTCAAACTCCGGCAGAGATTCTCAAAACCAAGGTTGACATGTTTCGAGTTCTTTTCAACATTTTGGAAATCCCGCTGAAACTTTGGACATTCTCGCGAAGGGTTCCCAATCCCCGACAAGATTGGTACCCTTTCACGTCCAAATCTCTCAAACTCCGGGAGAGATTCTCAAAACCAAGGTTGACATGTTTCGAGTTCCTCCCAACATTTTGGAAATCCCGCTGAAACTTTGGACATTCTCACGAAGGGTTCCCAATCCCCGACAAGATTGGAACCCTTTCACGTCCAAATCTCTCAAAGTCCGGGAGAGATTCTCAAAACCAAGGTTGACATGTTTCGAGTTCCTCTCAACATTTTGGAAATCCCGCTGAAACTTTGGACATTGTCGCGAAGGGTTCCCAATCCCCGACAAGACTGGTACCCTTTCACGTCCAAATGTCTCAAACTCCGGGAGAGATTCTCAACACCAAGGTTGACATGTTTCGAGTTCCTTTCAACATTTTGGAAATCCCGCTGAAACTTTGGACATTGTCGCGAAGGGTTCCCAATCCCCAACAAGATTGGTACCCTTTCACGTCCAAATCTCTCAAAGTCCGGGAGAGATTCTCAAAACCAAGGTTGACATGTTTCGAGTTCCTTTCAACATTTTGGAAATCCCGCTGAAACTTTGAACATTCTCGCGAAGGGTTCCCAATCCCCGACAAGATTGGTACCCTTTCACGTCCAAATCTCTCAAACTCCGGGAGAGATTCTCAAAACCAAGGTTGACATGTTTCGAGTTCCTTTCAACATTTTGGAAATCCCGCTGAAACTTTGGACATTCTCGCGAAGGGTTCCCAATCCCCGACAAGATTGGTACCCTTTCACGTCCAGATCTCTCAAACTCCGGCAGAGATTCTCAAAACCAAGGTTCACATGTTTCGAGTTCCTTTCAACATTTTGGAAATCCCGCTGAAACTTTGGACATTCTCGCGAAGGGTTCCCAATCCCCGACAAGATTGGTACCCTTTCACGTCCAAATCTCTCAAACTCCGGCAGAGATTCTCAAAACCAAGGTTGACATGTTTCGAGTTCTTTTCAACATTTTGGAAATCCCGCTGAAACTTTGGACATTCTCGCGAAGGGTTCCCAATCCCCGACAAGATTGGTACCCTTTCACGTCCAAATCTCTCAAACTCCGGGAGAGATTCTCAAAACCAAGGTTGACATGTTTCGAGTTCCTTTCAACATTTTGGAAATCCCGCTGAAACTTTGGACATTCTCACGAAGGGTTCCCAATCCCCGACAAGATTGGAACCCTTTCACGTCCAAATCTCTCAAAGTCCGGGAGAGATTCTCAAAACCAAGGTTGACATGTTTCGAGTTCCTCTCAACATTTTGGAAATCCCGCTGAAACTTTGGACATTCTCGCGAAGGGTTCCCAATCCCCGACAAGACTGGTACCCTTTCACGTCCAAATCTCTCAAACTCCGGGAGAGATTCTCAAAACCAAGGTTGACATGTTTCGAGTTCCTTTCAACATTTTGGAAATCCCGCTGAAACTTTGGACATTCTCGCGAAGGGTTCCCAATCCCCGACAAGATTGGTACCCTTTCACGTCCAGATCTCTCAAACTCCGGGAGAGATTCTCAAAACCAAGGTTGACATGGTTCGAGTTCCTTTCAACATTTTGGAAAACCCGCTGAAACTTTGGACATTCTCGCGAAGGGTTCCCAATCCCCGACAAGACTGGTACCCTTTCACGTCCAAATCTCTCAAACTCCGGGAGAGATTCTCAAAACCAAGGTTGACATGTTTCGAGTTCCTTTCAACATTTTGGAAATCCCGCTGAAACTTTGGACATTCTCGCGAAGGGTTCCCAATCCCCGACAAGATTGGTACCCTTTCACGTCCAAATCTCTCAAACTCCGGGAGAGATTCTCAAAACCAAGGTTGACATGTTTCGAGTTCCTTTCAACATTTTGGAAATCCCGCTGAAACTTTGGACTTTCTAGCGAAGGGTTCCCAATCCCCGACAAGATTGGCACCCTTTCACGTCCAAATGTCTCAAACTCCGGCAGAGATTCTCAAAACCAAGGTTGACATGTTTCGAGTTCCTTTCAACATTTTGGAAATCACGCTGAAACTTTGGACATTCTCGCGAAGGGTTCCCAATCCCCGACAATACTGGTACCCTTTCACGTCCAAATCTCTCAAGCTCCGGGAGAGATTCTCAAAACCATGGTTGACATGTTTCGAGTTCCTTTCAACATTTTGGAAATCCCGCTGAAACTTTGGACATTCTCGCGAAGGGTTCCCAATCCCCGACAAGATTGGTACCCTTTCATGTCCAAATCTCTCAAACTCCGGGAGAGATTCTCAAAACCATGGTTGACATGTTTCGAGTTCCTTTCAACATTTTGGAAATCCCGCTGAAACTTTGGACATTGTCGCGAAGGGTTCCCAATCCCCGACAAGATTGGTACCCTTTCACGTCCAAATCTCTCAAACTCCAGGAGAGATTCTCAAAACCAAGGTTGACATGTTTCGAGTTCCTTTCAACATTTTGGAAATCCCACTGAAAGTTTGGACATTCTCGCGAAGGGTTCCCGATCCCCGACACGATTGGTACCCTTTCACGCCCAAATCTCTCAAACTCCGGGAGAGATTCTAAAAACCAAGGTTGACATGTTTCGAGTTCCTTTCAACATTTTGGAAATCCCGCTGAAACTTTGGACATTCTCGCGAAGGGTTCCGAATCCCCGACAAGATTGGTACCCTTTCACGTCCAAATCTCTCAAACTCCGGCAGAGATTCTCAAAACCAAGGTTGACATGTTTCGAGTTCCTTTCAACATTTTGGAAATCCCGCTGAAACTTTGGACATTGTCGCGAAGGGTTCCCAATCCCCGACAAGATTGGTACCCTTTCACGTCCAAATCTCTCAAACTCCGGGAGAGATTCTCAAAACCAAGGTTGACATGTTTCGAGTTCCTTTCAACATTTTGGAAATCCCGCTGAAACTTTGGACATTGTCGCGAAGGGTTCCCAATCCCCGACAAGATTGGTACCCTTTCACGTCCAAATCTCTCAAACTCCGGGAGAGATTCTCAAAACCATGGTTGACATGTTTCGAGTTCCTTTCAACATTTTGGAAATCCTGCTGAAACTTTGGACATTCTCGCGAAGGGTTCCCAATCCCTGACAAGATTGGTACCCTTTCACGTCCAAATCTCTCAAACTCCGGGAGAGATTCTCAAAACCAAGGTTGACATGTTTCGAGTTCCTTTCAACATTTTGGAAATCCCACTGAAATTTTGGACATTCTCGCGAAGGGTTCCCAATCCCCGACAAGGTTGGTACCCTTTCACGTCCAAATCTCTCAAACTCCGGGAGAGATTCTCAAAACCAAGGTTGACATGTTTCGAGTTCCTTTCAACATTTTGGAAATCCCGCTGAAACTTTGGACATTCTTGCGAAGGGTTCCCAATCCCCGACAAGATTGGTACCCTTTCACGTCCAAATCTCTCAAACTCCGGGAGAGATTCTCAAAACCAAGGGTGACATGGTTCGAGTTCCTTTCAACATTTTGGAAATCCCGCTGAAACTTTGGACATTGTCGCGAAGGGTTCCCAATCTTCGACAAGATTGGTACCCTTTCACGTCCAAATCTCTCAAACTCCGGGAGAGATTCTCAAAACCAAGGTTGACATGTTTCGAGTTCCTTTCAACATTTTGGAAATCCCGCTGAAACATTGGACATTCTCGCGAAGGGTTCCCAATCCCCGACAAGATTGGTACCCTTTCACGTCCAAATCTCTCAAACTCCGGCAGAGATTCTCAAAACCAAGGTTCACATGTTTCGAGTTCCTTTCAACATTTTGGAAATCCCGCTGAAACTTTGGACATTCTCTCGAAGGGTTCCCAATCCCCGACAAGATTGGTACCCTTTCACGTCCAAATCTCTCAAAATCCGGCAGAGATTCTCAAAACCAAGGTTGACATGTTTCGAGTTCTTTTCAACATTTTGGAAATCCCGCTGAAACTTTGGACATTCTCGCGAAGGGTTCCCAATCCCCGACAAGATTGGTACCCTTTCACGTCCAAATCTCTCAAACTCCGGGAGAGATTCTCAAAACCAAGGTTGACATGTTTCGAGTTCCTCCCAACATTTTGGAAATCCCGCTGAAACTTTGGACATTCTCACGAAGGGTTCCCAATCCCCGACAAGATTGGAACCCTTTCACGTCCAAATCTCTCAAAGTCCGGGAGAGATTCTCAAAACCAAGGTTGACATGTTTCGAGTTCCTCTCAACATTTTGGAAATCCCGCTGAAACTTTGGACATTGTCGCGAAGGGTTCCCAATCCCCGACAAGACTGGTACCCTTTCACGTCCAAATGTCTCAAACTCCGGGAGAGATTCTCAACACCAAGGTTGACATGTTTCGAGTTCCTTTCAACATTTTGGAAATCCCGCTGAAACTTTGGACATTGTCGCGAAGGGTTCCCAATCCCCAACAAGATTGGTACCCTTTCACGTCCAAATCTCTCAAAGTCCGGGAGAGATTCTCAAAACCAAGGTTGACATGTTTCGAGTTCCTTTCAACATTTTGGAAATCCCGCTGAAACTTTGAACATTCTCGCGAAGGGTTCCCAATCCCCGACAAGATTGGTACCCTTTCACGTCCAAATCTCTCAAACTCCGGGAGAGATTCTCAAAACCAAGGTTGACATGTTTCGAGTTCCTTTCAACATTTTGGAAATCCCGCTGAAACTTTGGACATTCTCGCGAAGGGTTCCCAATCCCCGACAAGATTGGTACCCTTTCACGTCCAGATCTCTCAAACTCCGGCAGAGATTCTCAAAACCAAGGTTCACATGTTTCGAGTTCCTTTCAACATTTTGGAAATCCCGCTGAAACTTTGGACATTCTCGCGAAGGGTTCCCAATCCCCGACAAGATTGGTACCCTTTCACGTCCAAATCTCTCAAACTCCGGCAGAGATTCTCAAAACCAAGGTTGACATGTTTCGAGTTCTTTTCAACATTTTGGAAATCCCGCTGAAACTTTGGACATTCTCGCGAAGGGTTCCCAATCCCCGACAAGATTGGTACCCTTTCACGTCCAAATCTCTCAAACTCCGGGAGAGATTCTCAAAACCAAGGTTGACATGTTTCGAGTTCCTTTCAACATTTTGGAAATCCCGCTGAAACTTTGGACATTCTCACGAAGGGTTCCCAATCCCCGACAAGATTGGAACCCTTTCACGTCCAAATCTCTCAAAGTCCGGGAGAGATTCTCAAAACCAAGGTTGACATGTTTCGAGTTCCTCTCAACATTTTGGAAATCCCGCTGAAACTTTGGACATTCTCGCGAAGGGTTCCCAATCCCCGACAAGACTGGTACCCTTTCACGTCCAAATCTCTCAAACTCCGGGAGAGATTCTCAAAACCAAGGTTGACATGTTTCGAGTTCCTTTCAACATTTTGGAAATCCCGCTGAAACTTTGGACATTCTCGCGAAGGGTTCCCAATCCCCGACAAGATTGGTACCCTTTCACGTCCAGATCTCTCAAACTCCGGGAGAGATTCTCAAAACCAAGGTTGACATGGTTCGAGTTCCTTTCAACATTTTGGAAAACCCGCTGAAACTTTGGACATTCTCGCGAAGGGTTCCCAATCCCCGACAAGACTGGTACCCTTTCACGTCCAAATCTCTCAAACTCCGGGAGAGATTCTCAAAACCAAGGTTGACATGTTTCGAGTTCCTTTCAACATTTTGGAAATCCCGCTGAAACTTTGGACATTCTCGCGAAGGGTTCCCAATCCCCGACAAGATTGGTACCCTTTCACGTCCAAATCTCTCAAACTCCGGGAGAGATTCTCAAAACCAAGGTTGACATGTTTCGAGTTCCTTTCAACATTTTGGAAATCCCGCTGAAACTTTGGACTTTCTAGCGAAGGGTTCCCAATCCCCGACAAGATTGGCACCCTTTCACGTCCAAATGTCTCAAACTCCGGCAGAGATTCTCAAAACCAAGGTTGACATGTTTCGAGTTCCTTTCAACATTTTGGAAATCACGCTGAAACTTTGGACATTCTCGCGAAGGGTTCCCAATCCCCGACAATACTGGTACCCTTTCACGTCCAAATCTCTCAAGCTCCGGGAGAGATTCTCAAAACCATGGTTGACATGTTTCGAGTTCCTTTCAACATTTTGGAAATCCCGCTGAAACTTTGGACATTCTCGCGAAGGGTTCCCAATCCCCGACAAGATTGGTACCCTTTCATGTCCAAATCTCTCAAACTCCGGGAGAGATTCTCAAAACCATGGTTGACATGTTTCGAGTTCCTTTCAACATTTTGGAAATCCCGCTGAAACTTTGGACATTGTCGCGAAGGGTTCCCAATCCCCGACAAGATTGGTACCCTTTCACGTCCAAATCTCTCAAACTCCAGGAGAGATTCTCAAAACCAAGGTTGACATGTTTCGAGTTCCTTTCAACATTTTGGAAATCCCACTGAAAGTTTGGACATTCTCGCGAAGGGTTCCCGATCCCCGACACGATTGGTACCCTTTCACGCCCAAATCTCTCAAACTCCGGGAGAGATTCTAAAAACCAAGGTTGACATGTTTCGAGTTCCTTTCAACATTTTGGAAATCCCGCTGAAACTTTGGACATTCTCGCGAAGGGTTCCGAATCCCCGACAAGATTGGTACCCTTTCACGTCCAAATCTCTCAAACTCCGGCAGAGATTCTCAAAACCAAGGTTGACATGTTTCGAGTTCCTTTCAACATTTTGGAAATCCCGCTGAAACTTTGGACATTGTCGCGAAGGGTTCCCAATCCCCGACAAGATTGGTACCCTTTCACGTCCAAATCTCTCAAACTCCGGGAGAGATTCTCAAAACCAAGGTTGACATGTTTCGAGTTCCTTTCAACATTTTGGAAATCCCGCTGAAACTTTGGACATTGTCGCGAAGGGTTCCCAATCCCCGACAAGATTGGTACCCTTTCACGTCCAAATCTCTCAAACTCCGGGAGAGATTCTCAAAACCATGGTTGACATGTTTCGAGTTCCTTTCAACATTTTGGAAATCCTGCTGAAACTTTGGACATTCTCGCGAAGGGTTCCCAATCCCTGACAAGATTGGTACCCTTTCACGTCCAAATCTCTCAAACTCCGGGAGAGATTCTCAAAACCAAGGTTGACATGTTTCGAGTTCCTTTCAACATTTTGGAAATCCCACTGAAATTTTGGACATTCTCGCGAAGGGTTCCCAATCCCCGACAAGGTTGGTACCCTTTCACGTCCAAATCTCTCAAACTCCGGGAGAGATTCTCAAAACCAAGGTTGACATGTTTCGAGTTCCTTTCAACATTTTGGAAATCCCGCTGAAACTTTGGACATTCTTGCGAAGGGTTCCCAATCCCCGACAAGATTGGTACCCTTTCACGTCCAAATCTCTCAAACTCCGGGAGAGATTCTCAAAACCAAGGGTGACATGGTTCGAGTTCCTTTCAACATTTTGGAAATCCCGCTGAAACTTTGGACATTGTCGCGAAGGGTTCCCAATCTTCGACAAGATTGGTACCCTTTCACGTCCAAATCTCTCAAACTCCGGGAGAGATTCTCAAAACCATGGTTGACATGTTTCGAGTTCCTTTCAACATTTTGGAAATCCCGCTGAAACTTTGGACATTCTCGCGAGGGCTTCCCAATCCCCGACAAGATTGGTACCCTTTCACGTCCAAATCTCTCAAACTCCGGGAGAGATTCTCAAAACCAAGGTTGACATGTTTCGAGTTCCTTTCAACATTTTGGAAATCCCGCTGAAACTTTGGATTTTCTCGCGAAGGGTTCCCAATCCCCGACAAGATTGGCACCCTTTCACGTCCAAATCTCTCAAACTCCGGCAGAGATTCTCAAAACCAAGGTTGACATGTTTCGAGTTCCTTTCAACATTTTGGAAATCACGCTGAAACTTTGGACATTCTCGCGAAGGGTTCCCAATCCCCGACAATACTGGTACCCTTTCACGTCCAAATCTCTCAAGCTCCGGGAGAGATTCTCAAAACCAAGGTTGACATGGTTCGAGTTCCTTTCAACATTTTGGAAATCCCGCTGAAACTTTGGACATTCTCGCGAAGGGTTCCCAATCCCCGACAAGATTGGTACCCTTTCATGTCCAAATCTCTCAAACTCCGGGAGAGATTCTCAAAACCATGGTTGACATGTTTCGAGTTCCTTTCAACATTTTGGAAATCCCGCTGAAACTTTGGACATTGTCGCGAAGGGTTCCCAATCCCCGACAAGATTGGTACCCTTTCACGTCCAAATCTCTCAAACTCCGGGAGAGATTCTCAAAACCAAGGTTGACATGTTTCGAGTTCCTTTCAACATTTTGGAAATCCCGCTGAAACTTGGGACATTCTCGCGAAGGGTTCCCGATCCCCGACACGATTGGTACCCTTTCACGCCCAAATCTCTCAAACTCCGGGAGAGATTCTAAAAACCAAGGTTGACATGTTTCGAGTTCCTTTCAACATTTTGGAAATCCCGCTGAAACTTTGGACATTCTCGCGAAGGGTTCCGAATCCCCGACAAGATTGGTACCCTTTCACGTCCAAATCTCTCAAACTCCGGCAGAGATTCTCAAAACCAAGGTTGACATGTTTCGAGTTCCTTTCAACACTTTGGAAATCCCTCTGAAACTTTGGACTTTCTCGCGAAGGGTTCCCAATCCCCGACAAGATTGGCACCCTTTCACGTCCAAATCTCTAAAACTCCGGGAGAGATTCTCAAAACCAAGGTGGACATGTTTCGAGTTCCTTTCAACATTTTGGAAATCCCGCTGAAACTTTGGACATTCTCGCGAAGGGTTCCCAATCCCCGACAAGATTGGTACCCTTTCACGTCCAAATCTCTCAAACTCCGGCAGAGATTCTCAAAACCAAGGTTGACATGTTTCGAGTTCCTTTCAACATTTTGGAAATCCCGCTGAAACTTTGGACATTCTCGCGAAGGGTTCCCAATCCCCGACAAGATTGGAACCCTTTCACGTCTAAATCTCTCAAACTCCGGGAGAGATTCTCAAAACCAAGGTTGACATGTTTCGAGTTCCTTTCAACATTTTGGAAATCCCGCTGAAACTTTGGACATTCTCGCGAAGGGTTCCCAATCCCCGACAAGATTGGTACCCTTTCATGTCCAAATCTCTCAAACTCCGGGAGAGATTCTCAAAACCATGGCTGACATGTTTAGAGTTCCTTTCAACATTTTGGAAATCCCGCTGAAACTTTTGACATTCTTGCGAAGGGTTCCCAATCCCCGACAAGATTGGTGCCCTTTCACGTCCAAATCTCTCAAACTCCGGGAGAGATTCTCAAAAACAAAGTTGACATGTTTCGAGTTCCTTTCAACATTTTGGAAATCCTGCTGAAACTTTGGACATTCTCACGAAGGGTTCCCAATCCCCGACAAGATTGGTACCCTTTCACGTCCAAATCTCTCAAACTCCGGGAGAGATTCTCAAAACCAAGGTTGACATGTTTCGAGTTCCTTTCAACATTTTGGAAATCCCGCTGAAACTTTGGACATTCTTGCGAAGGGTTCCCGATCCCCGACAAGATTGGTACCCTTTCACGTCCAAATCTCTCAAACTCCGGGAGAGATTCTCAAAACCAAGGTTGACATGGTTCGAGTTCCTTTCAACATTTTGGAAATCCCGCTGAAACTTTGGACATTGTCGCGAAGGGTTCCCAATCTTCGACAAGATTGGTACCCTTTCACGTCCAAATCTCTCAAACTCCGGGAGAGATTCTCAAAACCATGGCTGACATGTTTCGAGTTCCTTTCAACATTTTGGAAATCCCGCTGAAACTTTGGACATTCTGGCGAAGGGTTCCCAATCCCCGACAAGATTGGTACCCTTTCACGTCCAAATCTCTCAAACTCCGGGAGAGATTCTCAAAACCAAGGTTGACATGTTTCGAGTTCCTTTCAACATTTTGGAAATCCCACTGAAACTTTGGACATTCTCGCGAAGGGTTCCCAATCCCCGACAAGGTTGGTACCCTTTCACGTCCAAATCTCTCAAACTCCGGGAGAGATTCTCAAAACCAAGGTTGACATGTTTCGAGTTCCTTTCAACATTTTGGAAATCCCGCTGAAACTTTGGACATTCTCACGAAGGGTTCCCAATCCCCGAGAAGATTGGAACCCTTTCACGTCTAAATCTCTCAAAGTCCGGGAGAGATTCTCAAAACCAAGGTTGACATGTTTCGAGTTCCTTTCAACATTTTGGAAATCCCGCTGAAACTTTGGACATTCTGGCGAAGGGTTCCCAATCCCCGACAAGACTGGTACCCTTTCACGTCCAAATCTCTCAAACTCCGGGAGAGATTCTCAAAACCAAGGTTGACATGTTTCGAGTTCCTTTCAACATTTTGGAAATCCCGCTGAAACTTTGGACATTCTCGCGAAGGGTTCCCAATCCCCGACAAGATTGGTACCCTTTCATGTCCAAATCTCTCAAACTCCGGGAGAGATTCTCAAAACCATGGCTGACATGTTTAGAGTTCCTTCAACATTTTGGAAATCCCGCTGAAACTTTTGACATTCTTGCGAAGGGTTCCCAATCCCCGACAAGATTGGTACCCTTTCACGTCCAAATCTCTCAAACTCTGGGAGAGATTCTCAAAAACAAAGTTGACATGTTTCGAGTTCCTTTCAACATTTTGGAAATCCTGCTGAAACTTTGGACATTCTCGCGAAGGGTTCCCAATCCCCGACAAGATTGGTACCCTTTCACGTCCAAATCTCTCAAACTCCGGGAGAGATTCTCAAAACCAAGGTTGACATGTTTCGAGTTCCTTTCAACATTTTGGAAATCCCGCTGAAACTTTGGACATTCTCGCGAAGGGTTCCCGATCCCCGACAAGATTGGTACCCTTTCACGTCCAAATCTCTCAGACTCCGGCAGAGATTCTCAAAACCAAGGTTGACATGGTTCGAGTTCCTTTCAACATTTTGGAAATCCCGCTGAAACTTTGGACATTCTCGCGAAGGGTTCCCAATCCCCGACAAGATTGGTACCCTTTCACGTCCAAATCTCTCAAACTCCGGCAGAGATTCTCAAAACCATGGTTGACATGTTTCGAGTTCCTTTCAACATTTTGGAAATCACGCTGAAACTTTGGACATTCTCGCGAAGGGTTCCCAATCCCCGACAATACTGGTACCCTTTCACGTCCAAATATCTCAAGCTCCGGGAGAGATTCTCAAAACCATGGTTGACATGTTTCGAGTTCCTTTCAACATTTTGGAAATCCCGCTGAAACTTTGGACATTCTCGCGAAGGGTTCCCAATCCCCGACAAGATTGGTACCCTTTCACGTCCAAATCTCTCAAACTCCGGGAGAGATTCTCAAAACCAAGGTTGACATGTTTCGAGTTCCTTTCAACATTTTGGAAATCCCGCTGAAACTTTGGACATTGTCGCGAAGGGTTCCCAATCCCCGACAAGATTGGTACCCTTTCACGTCCAAATCTCTCAAACTCCGGCAGAGATTCTCAAAACCAAGGTTGACATGTTTCGAGTTCCTTTCAACATTTTGGAAATCCCGCTGAAACTTTGGACATTCTCGCGAAGGGTTCCCAATCCCCGACAAGATTGGTACCCTTTCACATCCAAATCTCTCAAACTCCGGGAGAGATTCTCAAAACCAAGGTTGACATGTTTCGAGTTCCTTTCAACATTTTGGAAATCCCGCTGAAACTTTGGACATTCTTGTGAAGGGTTCCCGATCCCCGACAAGATTGGTACCCTTTCACGTCCAAATCTCTCAAACTCCGGGAGAGATTCTCAAAACCAAGGTTGACATGGTTCGAGTTCCTTTCAACATTTTGGAAATCCCGCTGAAACTTTGGACATTGTCGCGAAGGGTTCCCAATCTTCGACAAATTGGTACCCTTTCACGTCCAAATCTCTCAAACTCCGGGAGAGATTCTCAAAACCATGGTTGACATGTTTCGAGTTCCTTTCAACATTTTGGAAATCCCGCTGAAACTTTGGACATTCTGGCGAAGGGTTCCCAATCCCCGACAAGATTGGTACCCTTTCACGTCCAAATCTCTCAAACTCCGGGAGAGATTCTCAAAACCAAGGTTGACATGGTTCGAGTTCCTTTCAACATTTTGGAAATCCCGCTGAAACTTTGGACATTCTAGCGAAGGGTTCCCGATCCCCGACAAGATTGGTACCCTTTCAAGTCCAAATCTCTCAAACTCCGGGAGAGATTCTCAAAACCAAGGTTGACATGGTTCGAGTTCCTTTCAACATTTTGGAAATCCCGCTGAAACTTTGGACATTCTCGTGAAGGGTTCCCAATCCCCGACAAGATTGGTACCCTTTCACGTCCAAATCTCTCAAACTCCGGCAGAGATTCTCAAAACCGAGGTTGACATGTTTCGAGTTCTTTTCAACATTTTGGAAATCCCGCTGTAACTTTGGACATTCTCGCGAAGGGTTCCCAATCCCCGACAAGACTGGTACCCTTTCACGTCCAAATCTCTCAAACTCCGGGAGAGATTCTCAAAACCAAGGTTGACATGGTTCGAGTTCCTTTCAACATTTTGGAAATCCCGCTGAAACTTTGGACATTCTAGCGAAGGGTTCCCGATCCCCAACAAGATTGGTACCCTTTCAAGTCCAAATCTCTCAAACTCCGGGAGAGATTCTCAAAACCAAGGTTGACATGGTTCGAGTTGCTCTCAACATTTTGGAAATCCCGCTGAAACTTTGGACATTGTCGCGAAGGGTTCCCAATCCCCGACAAGACTGGTACCCTTTCACGTCCAAATCTCTCAAACTCCGGGAGAGATTCTCAAAACCAAGGTTGACATGTTTCGAGTTCCTTTCAACATTTTGGAAATCCCACTTAAACTTTGGACATTCTCGCGAAGGGTTCCCGATCCCCGACAAGATTGGTACCCTTTCACGTCCAAATCTCTCAAACTCCGGGAGAGATTCTCAAAACCAAGGTTGACATGTTTCGAGTTCCTTTCAACATTTTGGAAATCCCGCTGAAACTTTGGACATTCTCGCGAAGGGTTCCCAATCCCCGACAAGATTGGTACCCTTTCACGTCCAAATCTCTCAAACTCCGGCAGAGATTCTCAAAACCAAGGTTGACATGTTTCGAGTTCCTCTCAACATTTTGGAAATCCCGCTGAAACTTTGGACATTGTCACGAAGGGTTCCCAATCCCCGACAAGACTGGTACCCTTTCACGTCCAAATCTCTCAAACTCCGGCAGAGATTCTCAAAACCAAGGTTGACATGTTTCGAGTTCCTTTCAACATTTTGGAAATCCCGCTGAAACTTTGGACATTGTCGCGAAGGGTTCCCAATCCCCGACAAGATTGGTACCCTTTCACGTCCAAATCTCTCAAACTCCGGGAGAGATTCTCAAAACCAAGGTTGACATGTTTCGAGTTCCTTTCAACATTTTGGAAATCCCGCTGAAACTTTGGACATCCTCGCGAAGGGTTCCCGATCCCCGACAAGATTGGTACCCTTTCACGTCCAAATCTCTCAAAGTCCGGGAGAGATTCTCAAAACCAAGGTTGACATGTTTCGAGTTCCTTTCAACATTTTGGAAATCCCGCTGAAACTTTGGACATTCTCGCGAAGGGTTCCCAATCCCCGACAAGATTGGTACCCTTTCACGTCCAAATCTCTCAAACTCCGGCAGAGATTCTCAAAACCAAGGTTGACATGTTTCGAGTTCCTCTCAACATTTTGGAAATCCCGCTGAAACTTTGGACATTGTCGCGAAGGGTTCCCAATCCCCGACAAGACTGGTACCCTTTCACGTCCAAATCTCTCAAACTCCGGCAGAGATTCTCAAAACCAAGGTTGACATGTTTCGAGTTCCTTTCAACATTTTGGAAATCCCGCTGAAACTTTGGACATTGTCGCGAAGGGTTCCCAATCCCCGACAAGATTGGTACCCTTTCACGTCCAAATCTCTCAAACTCCGGGAGAGATTCTCAAAACCAAGGTTGACATGTTTCGAGTTCCTTTCAACATTTTGGAAATCCCGCTGAAACTTTGGACATTCTCGCGAAGGGTTCCCAATCCCTGACAAGATTGGTACCCTTTCACGTCCAAATCTCTCAAACTCCGGCAGAGATTCTCAAAACCAAGGTTGACATGTTTCGAGTTCCTTTCAACATTTTGGAAATCCCGCTGAAACTTTGGACATTCTCGCGAAGGGTTCCCAATCCCCGACAAGATTGGTACCCTTTCACGTCCAAATCTCTCAAACTCCGGCAGAGATTCTCAAAACCAAGGTTGACATGTTTCGAGTTCCTTTCAACATTTTGGAAATCCCGCTGAAACTTTGGACATTCTCGCGAAGGGTTCCCAATCCCCGACAAGATTGGTACCCTTTCACGTCCAAATCTCTCAAACTCCGGCAGAGATTCTCAAAACCAAGGTTGACATGTTTCGAGTTCCTTTCAACATTTTGGAAATCCCGCTGAAACTTTGGACATTCTCGCGAAGGGTTCCCAATCCCCGACAAGATTGGTACCCTTTCACGTCCAAATCTCTCAAACTCCGGGAGAGATTCTCAAAACCAAGGTTGACATGTTTCGAGTTCCTTTCAACATTTTGGAAATCCCGCTGAAACTTTGGACATTCTCGCGAAGGGTTCCCAATCCCCGACAAGATTGGAACCCTTTCACGTCTAAATCTCTCAAAGTCCGGGAGAGATTCTCAAAACCAAGGTTGACATGTTTCGAGTTCCTTTCAACATTTTGGAAATCCCGCTGAAACTTTGGACATTCTCACGAAGGGTTCCCAATCCCCGACAAGACTGGTACCCTTTCACGTCCAAATCTCTCAAACTCCGGGAGAGATTCTCAAAACCAAGGTTGACATGTTTCGAGTTCCTTTCAACATTTTGGAAATCCCGCTGAAACTTTGGACATTCTCGCGAAGGGTTCCCAATCCCCCACAAGATTGGTACCCTTTCACGTCCAAATCTCTCAAACTCCGGGAGAGATTCTCAAAACCATGGCTGACATGTTTAGAGTTCCTTTCAACATTTTGGAAATCCCGCTGAAACTTTTGACATTCTTGCGAAGGGTTCCCAATCCCCGACAAGACTGGTACCCTTTCACGTCCAAATCTCTCAAACTCCGGGAGAGATTCTCAAAAACAAAGTTGACATGTTTCGAGTTCCTTTCAACATTTTGGAAATCCTGCTGAAACTTTGGACATTCTCACGAAGGGTTCCCAATCCCCGACAAGATTGGTACCCTTTCACGTCCAAATCTCTCAAACTCCGGCAGAGATTCTCAAAACCAAGGTTGACATGTTTCGAGTTCCTCTCAACATTTTGGAAATCCCACTGAAACTTTGGACTTTCTCGCGAAGGGTTCCCAATCCCCGACAAGATTGGCACCCTTTCACGTCCAAATCTCTCACACTCCGGCAGAGATTCTCAAAACCAAGGTTGACATGTTTCGAGTTCCTTTCAACATTTTGGAAATCACGCTGAAACTTTGGACATTCTCGCGAAGGGTTCCCAATCCCCGACAATACTGGTACCCTTTCACGTCCAAATCTCTCAAACTCCGGGAGAGATTCTCAAAACCAAGGTTGACATGGTTCGAGTTCCTTTCAACATTTTGGAAATCCCGCTGAAACTTTGGACATTCTCGCGAAGGGTTCCCAATCCCCGACAAGATTGGTACCCTTTCATGTCCAAATCTCTCAAACTCCGGGAGAGATTCTCAAAACCAAGGTTGACATGTTTCGAGTTCCTTTCAACATTTTGGAAATCCCGCTGAAACTTTGGACATTGTCGCGAAGGGTTCCCAATCCCCGACAAGATTGGTACCCTTTCACGTCCAAATCTCTCAAACTCCGGGAGAGATTCTCAAAACCAAGGTTGACATGTTTCGAGTTCCTTTCAACATTTTGGAAATCCCGCTGAAACTTTGGACATTCTCGCGAAGGGTTCCCAATCCCCGACAAGATTGGTACCCTTTCACGTCCAAATCTCTCAAACTCCGGCAGAGATTCTCAAAACCAAGGTTGACATGTTTCGAGTTCCTTTCAACATTTTGGAAATCCCGCTGAAACTTTGGACATTCTCGCGAAGGGTTCCCAATCCCCGACAAGATTGGTACCCTTTCACGTCCAAATCTCTCAAACTCCGGGAGAGATTCTCAAAACCAAGGTTGACATGTTTCGAGTTCCTTTCAACATTTTGGAAATCCCGCTGAAACTTTGGACATTGTCGCGAAGGGTTCCCAATCCCCGACAAGATTGGTACCCTTTCACGTCCAAATCTCTCAAAGTCCGTGAGAGATTCTCAAAACCAAGGTTGACATGTTTCGAGTTCCTTTCAACATTTTGGAAATCCCGCTGAAACTTTGGACATTCTCGCGAAGGGTTCCCAATCCCCGACAAGATTGGTACCCTTTCATGTCCAAATCTCTCAAACTCCGGGAGAGATTCTCAAAACCATGGCTGACATGTTTCGAGTTCTTTTCAACATTTTGGAAATCCCGCTGAAACTTTGGACATTCTCGCGAAGGGTTCCCAATCCCCGTCAAGATTGGTACCCTTTCACG
Organism: Streptopelia decaocto; assembly: GCF_964273445.1. NCBI lineage: Eukaryota > Metazoa > Chordata > Aves > Columbiformes > Columbidae > Streptopelia > Streptopelia decaocto. The sequence continues at coordinate 1,510,375 of NW_028115436.1, read as the reverse complement.
TCCAAATCTCTCAAACTCCGGGAGAGATTCTCAAAACCAAAGTTGACATGTTTCGAGTTCCTTTCAACATTTTGGAAATCCCACTGAAACTTTGGACATTCTCGCGAAGGGTTCCCAATCCCCGACAAGATTGGTACCCTTTCACGTCCAAATCTCTCAAACTCCGGGAGAGATTCTCAAAACCAAGGTCGACATGTTTCGAGTTCCTTTCAACATTTTGGAAATCCCGCTGAAACTTTGGACATTGTCGCGAAGGGTTCCCAATCCCCGACAAGATTGGTACCCTTTCACGTCCAAATCTCTCAAACTCCGGCAGAGATTCTCAAAACCAAGGTTGAAACGTTTCGAGTTCCTTTCAACATTTTGGAAATCCCGCTGAAACTTTGGACATTCTCGCGAAGGGTTCCCGATCCCCGACAAGATTGGTACCCTTTCACGTCCAAATCTCTCAAACTCCGGGAGAGATTCTCAAAAACAAGGTTGACATATTTCGAGTTCCTTTCAACATTTTGGAAATCCCGCTGAAACTTTGGACATTCTCGCGAAGGGGTCCCAATCCCCGACAAGACTGGTACCCTTTCACGTCCAAATCTCTCAAACTCCGGGAGAGATTCTCAAAACCAAGGTTGACATGTTTCGAGTTCCTTTCAACATTTTGAAAATCCCGCTGAAACTTTGGACATTCTGGCGAAGGGTTCCCAATCCCCGACAAGATTGGTACCCTTTCATGTCCAAATCTCTCAAACTCCGGCAGAGATTCTCAAAACCAAGGTTGACATGTTCCGTGTTCCTTTCAACATTTTGGAAATCCCACTGAAACTTTGGACATTCTCGCGAAGGGTTCCCAATCCCCGACAAGACTGGTACCCTTTCACGTCCAAATCTCTCAAACTCCGGGAGAGATTCTCAAAACCAAGGTTGACATGGTTCGAGTCCTCTCAACATTTTGGAAATCCCGCTGAAACTTTGGACATTGTCGCGAAGGGTTCCCAATCCCCGACAAGATTGGAACCCTTTCACGTCCAAATCTCTCAAACTCCGGGAGAGATTCTCAAAACCAAGGTTGACATGGTTCGAGTTCCTTTCAACATTTTGGAAATCCCGCTGAAACTTTGGACATTCTCGCGAAGGGTTCCCAATCCCCGACAAGATTGGTACCCTTTCACGTCCAAATCTCTCAAACTCCGGGAGAGATTCTCAAAACCAAGGTTGACATGTTTCGAGTTCCTCTCAACATTTTGGAAATCCTACTGAAACTTTGGACATTCTCGCGAAGGGTTCCCAATCCCCGACAAGATTGGTACCCTTTCACGTCCAAATCTCTCAAACTCCGGGAGAGATTCTCAAAACCAAGGTTGACATGGTTCGAGTTCCTCTCAACATTTTGGAAATCCCGCTGAAACTTTGGACATTCTCGCGAAGGGTTCCCAATCCCCGACAAGATTGGTACCCTTTCACGTCCAAATCTCTCAAACTCCGGGAGAGATTCTCAAAACCATGGCTGACATGTTTCGAGTTCCTTTCAACATTTTGGAAATCCCGCTGAAACTTTGGACATACTTGCGAAGGGTTCCCAATCCCCGTCAAGATTGGTACCCTTTCACGTCCAAATCTCTCAAACTCCGGGAGAGATTCTCAAAACCAAAGTTGACATGTTTCGAGTTCCTTTCAACATTTTGGAAATCCTGCTGAAACTTTGGACATTCTTGCGAAGGGTTCCCGATCCTCGACAAGATTGGTACCCTTTCACGTCCAAATCTCTCAAACTCCGGGAGAGATTCTCAAAACCAAGGTTGACATGGTTCGAGTTCCTTTCAACATTTTGGAAATCCCGCTGAAACTTTGGACATTCTCGCGAAGGGTTCCCAATCCCCGACAAGATTGGCACCCTTTCACGTCCAAATCTCTCAAACTCCGAAAGAGATTCTCAAAACCAAGGTTGACATGTTTCGAGTTCCTTTCAACATTTTGGAAATCCCCCTGAAACTTTGGACATTCTTGTGAAGGGTTCCCAATCCCCGACAAGATCGGTACCCTTTCACGTCCAAATCTCTCAAACTCCGGGAGAGATTCTCAAAACCAAGGTCGACATGTTTCGAGTTCCTTTCAACATTTTGGAAATCCCGCTGAAACTTTGGACATTGTCGCGAAGGGTTCCCAATCCCCGACAAGACTGGTACCCTTTCACGTCCAAATCTCTCAAACTCCGGGAGAGATTCTCAAAACCATGGTTGAAACCTTTCGAGTTCCTTTCAACATTTTGGAAATCCCGCTGAGACTTTGGACATTCGCGCGAAGGGTTCCCGATCCCCGACAAGATTGGTACCCTTTCACGTCCAAATCTCTCAAACTCCGGGAGAGATTCTCAAAACCAAGGTTGACATCTTTCGAGTTCCTTTCAACATTTTGGAAATCCCGCTGAAAAATTGGACATTCTCGCGAAGGGGTCCCAATCCCCGACAAGATTGGTACCCTTTCACGTCCAAATGTCTCAAACTCCGGGAGAGATTCTCAAAACCAAGGTTGACATGGTTTGAGTTCCTTTCAACATTTTGGAAATCCCGCTGAAACTTTGGACATTCTCGCGAAGGGTTCCCAATCCCCGACAAGATTGGTACCCTTTCACGTCCAAATCTCTCAGATTCCGGGAGAGATTCTCAAAACCAAGGTTGACATGGTTCGAGTTCCTTTCAACATTTTGGAAATCCCGCTGAAACTTTGGACATTCTCGCGAAGGGTTCCCAATCCCCGACAAGATTGGTACCCTTTCACGTCCAAATCTCTCACACTCCGGGAGAGATTCTCAAAACCATGGTTGAAACGTTTCGAGTTCCTTTCAACATTTTGGAAATCCCGCTGAAACTTTGGACATTCTCGCGAAGGGTTCCCAATCCCCGACAAGATTGGTACCCTTTCACGTCCAAATCTCTCAAACTCCGGGAGAGATTCTCAAAACCAAGGATGACATGTTCCGTGTTCCTTTCAACATTTTGGAAATCCTACTGAAACTTTGGACATTCTCGCGAAGGGTTCCCAATCCCCGACAAGATTGGTACCCTTTCACGTCCAAATCTCTCAAACTCCGGGAGAGATTCTCAAAACCAAGGTTGACATGGTTCGAGTTCCTCTCAACATTTTGGAAATCCCGCTGAAACTTTGGACATTCTCGCGAAGGGTTCCCAATCCCCGACAAGATTGGTACCCTTTCATGTCCAAATCTCTCAAACTCCGGGAGAGATTCTCAAAACCATGGCTGACATGTTTTGAGTTCCTTTCAACATTTTGGAAATCCCGCTGAAACTTTGGACATTCTTGCGAAGGGTTCCCAATCCCCGTCAAGATTGGTACCCTTTCACGTCCAAATCTCTCAAACTCCGGGAGAGATTCTCAAAACCAAGGTTGACATGTTTCGAGTTCCTTTCAACATTTTGGAAATCCCGCTGAAAAATTGGACATTCTCGCGAAGGGGTCCCAATCCCCGACAAGATTGGTACCCTTTCACGTCCAAATGTCTCAAACTCCGGGAGAGATTCTCAAAACCAAGGTTGACATGTTTCGAGTTCCTTTCAACATTTTAAAAATCCCGCTGAAACTTTGGACATTGTAGCGAAGGGTTCCCAATCCCCGACAAGATTGGTACCCTTTCACGTCCAAATCTCTCAAACTCCGGCAGAGATTCTCAAAACCAAGGTTGACATGTTCCGTGTTCCTTTCAACATTTTGGAAATCCCACTGAAACTTTGGACATTCTCGCGAAGGGTTCCCAATACCCGACAAGATTGGTACCCTTTCACGTCCAAATCTCTCAAACTCCGGGAGAGATTCTCAAAACCAAGGTTGACATGGTTCGAGTTCCTTTCAACATTTTGGAAATCCCGCTGAAACTTTGGACATTCTCGCGAAGGGTTCCCAATCCCCGACAAGATTGGTACCCTTTCACGTCCAAATCTCTCAAACTCCGGGAGAGATTCTCAAAACCAAGGTTGACATGGTTCGAGTTCCTCTCAACATTCTGGAAATCCCGCTGAAACTTTGGACATTCTCGCGAAGGGTTCCCAATCCCCGACAAGATTGGTACCCTTTCATGTCCAAATCTCTCAAACTCCGGGAGAGATTCTCAAAACCAAGGTTGACATGTTTCGAGTTCCTCTCAACATTTTGGAAATCCCGCTGAAACTTTGGACATTCTTGCGAAGGGTTCCCAATCCCCGTCAAGATTGGTACCCTTTCACGTCCAAATCTCTCAAACTCCGGGAGAGATTCTCAAAACCAAAGTTGACATGTTTCGAGTTCCTTTCAACATTTTGGAAATCCTGCTGAAACTTTGGACATTCTCGCGAAGGGTTCCCAATCCCCGACAAGATTGGTACCCTTTCACGTCCAAATCTCTCAAACTCCGGGAGAGATTCTCAAAACCAAGGTTGACATGTTTCAAGTTCCTTTCAACATTTTGGAAATCCCGCTGAAACTTTGGACATTCTTGCGAAGGGTTCCCGATCCTCGACAAGATTGGTACCCTTTCACGTCCAAATCTCTCAAACTCCGGGAGAGATTCTCAAAACCAAGGTTGACATGGTTCGAGTTCCTTTCAACATTTTGGAAATCCCGCTGAAACTTTGGACATTCTCGCGAAGGGTTCCCAATCCCCGACAAGATTGGCACCCTTTCACGTCCAAATCTCTCAAACTCCGGGAGAGATTCTCAAAACCAAGGTTGACATGTTTCGAGTTCCTTTCAACATTTTGGAAATCCCCCTGAAACTTTGGACATTGTCGCGAAGGGTTCCCAATCCCCGACAAGATTGGTACCCTTTCACGTCCAAATCTCTCAAACTCCGGCAGAGATTCTCAAAACCAAGGTTGACATGTTCCGTGTTCCTTTCAACATTTTGGAAATCCCACTGAAACTTTGGACATTCTCGCGAAGGGTTCCCAATCCCCGACATGATTGGTACCCTTTCACGTCCAAATCTCTCAAACTCCGGGAGAGATTCTCAAAACCAAGGTTGACATCTTTCGAGTTCCTTTCAACATTTTGGAAATCCCGCTGAAACTTTGGACATTCTCGCGAAGGGTTCCCAATCCCCGACAAGATTGGTACCCTTTCACGTCCAAATCTCTCAAACTCCGGGAGAGATTCTCAAAACCAAGGTTGACATGGTTCGAGTTCCTCTCAACATTCTGGAAATCCCGCTGAAACTTTGGACATTCTCGCGAAGGGTTCCCAATCCCCGACAAGATTGGTACCCTTTCATGTCCAAATCTCTCAAACTCCGGGAGAGATTCTCAAAACCAAGGTTGACATGTTTCGAGTTCCTTTCAACATTTTGGAAATCCCGCTGAAACTTTGGACATTCTTGCGAAGGGTTCCCAATCCCTGTCAAGATTGGTACCCTTTCACGTCCAAATCTCTCAAACTCCGGGAGAGATTCTCAAAACCAAAGTTGACATGTTTCGAGTTCCTTTCAACATTTTGGAAATCCTGCTGAAACTTTGGACATTCTCGCGAAGGGTTCCCAATCCCCGACAAGATTGGTACCCTTTCACGTCCAAATCTCTCAAACTCCGGGAGAGATTCTCAAAACCAAGGTTGACATGTTTCAAGTTCCTTTCAACATTTTGGAAATCCCGCTGAAACTTTGGACATTCTTGCGAAGGGTTCCCGATCCTCGACAAGATTGGTACCCTTTCACGTCCAAATCTCTCAAACTCCGGGAGAGATTCTCAAAACCAAGGTTGACATGGTTCGAGTTCCTTTCAACATTTTGGAAATCCCGCTGAAACTTTGGACATTCGCGCGAAGGGTTCCCGATCCCCGACAAGATTGGTACCCTTTCACGTCCAAATCTCTCAAACTCCGGGAGAGATTCTCAAAACCAAGGTTGACATGTTTCGAGTTCCTTTCAACATTTTGGAAATCCCGCTGAAAAATTGGACATTCTCGCGAAGGGGTCCCAATCCCCGACAAGATTGGTACCCTTTCACGTCCAAATGTCTCAAACTCCGGGAGAGATTCTCAAAACCAAGGTTGACATGTTTCGAGTTCCTTTCAACATTTTAAAAATCCCGCTGAAACTTTGAACATTGTCGCGAAGGGTTCCCAATCCCCGACAAGATTGGTACCCTTTCACGTCCAAATCTCTCAAACTCCGGCAGAGATTCTCAAAACCAAGGTTGACATGTTCCGTGTTCCTTTCAACATTTTGGAAATCCCACTGAAACTTTGGACATTCTCGCGAAGGGTTCCCAATCCCCGACAAGATTGGTACCCTTTCACGTCCAAATCTCTCAAACTCCGGCAGAGATTCTCAAAACCAAGGTTGACATGGTTCGAGTTCCTTTCAACATTTTGGAAATCCAGCTGAAACTTTGGACATTCTCGCGAAGGGTTCCCAATCCCCGACAAGATTGGTACCCTTTCACGTCCAAATCTCTCAGATTCCGGGAGAGATTCTCAAAACCAAGGTTGACATGTTTCGAGTTCCTCTCAACATTTTGGAAATCCCGCTGAAACTTTGGACATTCTCGCGAAGGGTTCCCAATCCCCGACAAGATTGGTACCCTTTCACGTCCAAATCTCTCACACTCCGGGAGAGATTCTCAAAACCATGGTTGAAACGTTTCGAGTTCCTTTCAACATTTTAAAAATCCCGCTGAAACTTTGGACATTCTCGCGAAGGGTTCCCAATCCCCGACAAGATTGGTACCCTTTCACGTCCAAATCTCTCAAACTCCGGCAGAGATTCTCAAGACCAAGGTTGACATGTTCCGTGTTCCTTTCAACATTTTGGAAATCCCACTGAAACTTTGTACATTCTCGCGAAGGGTTCCCAATCCCCGACAAGATTGGTACCCTTTCACGTCCAAATCTCTCAAACTCCGGGAGAGATTCTCAAAACCAAGGTTGACATGGTTCGAGTTCCTTTCAACATTTTGGAAATCCCGCTGAAACTTTGGACATTGTCGCGAAGGGTTCCCAATCCCCGAGAAGATTGGTACCCTTTCACGTCCAAATCTCTCAGACTCCGGGAGAGATTCTCAAAACCAAGGTTGACATGGTTCGAGTTCCTTTCAACATTTTGGAAATCCCGCTGAAACTTTCGACATTCTCGCGAAGGGTTCCCAATCCCTGACAAGATTGGTACCCTTTCACGTCCAAATCTCTCAAAGTCCGGGAGAGATTCTCAAAACCATGGTTGAAACGTTTCGAGTTCCTTTCAACATTTTGGAAATCCCGCTGAAAGTTTGGACATTCTCGCGAAGGGTTCCCAATCCCCGACAAGATTGGTACCCTTTCACGTCCAAATCTCTCAAACTCCGGCAGAGATTCTCAAAACCAAGGTTGACATGGTTTGAGTTTCTTTCAACATTTTGGAAATCCCGCTGAAACTTTGGACATTCTCGCGAAGGGTTCCCAATCCCCGACAAGATTGGTACCCTTTCACGTCCAAATCTCTCAAACTCCGGGAGAGATTCTCAAAACCAAGGTTGACATGTTTCGAGTTCCTTTCAACATTTTGGAAATCCCGCTGAAACTTTGGACATTCTCGCGAAGGGTTCCCAATCCCCGACAAGATTGGTACCCTTTCACGTCCAAATCTCTCAAACTCCGTGAGAGATTCTCAAAACCAAGGTTGACATGTTTCGAGTTCCTTTCAACATTTTGGAAATCCCGCTGAAACTTTGGACATTCTTGCGAAGGGTTCACAATCCCCGACAAGATTGGTACCCTTTCACGTCCAAATCTCTCAAACTCCGGGAGAGATTCTCAAAACCAAGGTTGACATGGTTCGAGTTCCTTTCAACATTTTGGAAATCCCGCTGAAACTTTGGACATTCTCGCGAAGGGTTCCCAATCCCCGACAAGATTGGCACCCTTTCACGTCCAAATCTCTCAAACTCCGGGAGAGATTCTCAAAACCAAGGTTGACATGGTTTGAGTTCCTCTCAACATTTTGGAAATCCCGCTGAAACTTTGGACATTCTCGCGAAGGGTTCCCAATCCCCGACAAGATTGGTACCCTTTCATGTACAAATCTCTCAAACTCCGGGAGAGATTCTCAAAACCATGGCTGACATGTTTCGAGTTCCTTTCAACATTTTGGAAATCCCGCTGAAACTTTGGACATTCTTGCGAAGGGTTCCCAATCCCCGTCAAGATTGGTACCCTTTCACGTCCAAATCTCTCAAACTCCGGGAGAGATTCTCAAAACCAAAGCTGACATGTTTCGAGTTCCTTTCAACATTTTGGAAATCCTGCTGAAACTTTGGACATTCTCGCGAAGGGTTCCCAATCCCCGACAAGATTGGTACCCTTTCACGTCCAAATCTCTCAAACTCCGGGAGAGATTCTCAAAACCAAGGTTGACATGTTTCGAGTTCCTTTCAACATTTTGGAAATCCCGCTGAAACTTTGGACATTCTTGCGAAGGGTTCCCGATCCCCGACAAGATTGGTACCCTTTCACGTCCAAATCTCTCAGATTCCGGGAGAGATTCTCAAAACCAAGGTTCACATGGTTTGAGTTCCTTTCAACATTTTGGAAATCCCGCTGAAACTTTGGACATTCTCGCGAAGGGTTCCCAATCCCCGACAAGATTGGTACCCTTTCACGTCCAAATCTCTCAAACTCCGGGAGAGATTCTCAAAACCAAGGTTGACATGTTTCGAGTTCCTTTCAACATTTTGGAAATCCCGCTTAAACTTTGGACATTCTCGTGAAGGGTTCCCAATCCCCGACAAGATCGGTACCCTTTCACGTCCAAATCTCTCAAACTCCGGGAGAGATTCTCAAAACCAAGGTCGACATGTTTCGAGTTCCTCTCAACATTTTGGAAATCCCGCTGAAACTTTGGACATTGTCGCCAAGAGTTCCCAATCCCCGACAAGATTGGTACCCTTTCACGCCCAAATCTCTCAAACTCCGGGAGAGATTCTCAAAACCATGGTTGACATGTTTCGAGTTCCTCTCAACATTTTGGAAATCCCGCTGAAATTTTGGACATTGTCGCGAAGGGTTCCCAATCCCCGACAAGATTGGTACCCTTTCACGTCCAAATCTCTCAAACTCCGGGAGAGATTCTCAAAACCAAGGTTGACATGTTTCGAGTTCCTTTCAACATTTTGGAAATCCCGCTGAAACTTTGGACATTGTCGCGAAGGGTTCCCGATCCCCGACAAGATTGGTACCCTTTCACGTCCAAATCTCTCAAACTCCGGGAGAGATTCTCAAAAGCAAAGTTGACATGGTTCGAGTTCCTTTCAACATTTTGGAAATCTCGCTGAAAAACTGGACATTCTCGCGAAGGGGTCCCAATCCCCGACAAGATTGGTACCCTTTCACTTCCAAACGTCTCAAACTCCGGGAGAGATTCTCAAAACCAAGGTTGACATGTTTCGAGTTCCTTTCAACATTTTAAAAATCCCGCTGAAACTTTGAACATTGTCGCGAAGGGTTCCCAATCCCCGACAAGATTGGTACCCTTTCACGTCCAAATCTCTCAAAGTCCGGGAGAGATTCTCAAAACCAAGGTTGACATGTTCCGTGTTCCTTTCAACATTTTGGAAATCCCGCTGAAACTTTGGACATTCTCGCGAAGGGTTCCCAATCCCCGACAAGATTGGTACCCTTTCACGTCCAAATCTCTCAAACTCCGGGAGAGATTCTCAAAACCAAGGTTGACATGTTTCGAGTTCCTTTCAACATTTTGGAAATCCCCCTGAAACTTTGGACATTCTTGCGAAGGGTTCCCGATCCCCGACAAGATTGGTACCCTTTCACGTCCAAATCTCTCAAACTCCGGGAGAGATTCTCAAAACCAAGGTTGACATGGTTCGAGTTCCTTTCAACATTTTGGAAATCCCGCTGAAACTTTGGACATTCTCGCGAAGGGTTCCCAATCCCCGACAAGATTGGCACCCTTTCACGTCCAAATCTCTCAAACTCCGGGAGAGATTCTCAAAACCAAGGTTGACATGTTTCGAGTTCCTCTCAACATTTTGGAAATCCCGCTGAAACTTTGGACATTCTCGCGAAGGGTTCCCAATCCCCGACAAGATTGGTACCCTTTCATGTCCAAATCTCTCAAACTCCGGGAGAGATTCTCAAAACCATGGCTGACATGTTTCGAGTTCCTTTCAACATTTTGGAAATCCCGCTGAAACTTTGGACATTCTTGCGAAGGGTTCCCAATCCCCGACAAGATTGGTACCCTTTCACGTCCAAATCTCTCAAACTCCGGGAGAGATTCTCAAAACCAAAGTTGACATGTTTCGAGTTCCTTTCAACATTTTGGAAATCCTGCTGAAACTTTGGACATTCTCACGAAGGGTTCCCAATCCCCGACAAGATTGGTACCCTTTCACGTCCAAATCTCTCAAACTCCGGGAGAGATTCTCAAAACCAAGGTTGACATGTTTCGAGTTCCTTTCAACATTTTGGAAATCCCGCTGAAACTTTGGACATTCTTGCGAAGGGTTCCCGATCCCCGACAAGATTGGTACCCTTTCACGTCCAAATCTCTCAAACTCCGGGAGAGATTCTCAAAACCAAGGTTGACATGGTTTGAGTTCCTTTCAACATTTTGGAAATCCCGCTGAAACTTTGGACATTCTCGCGAAGGGTTCCCAATCCCCGACAAGATTGGCACCCTTTCACGTCCAAATCTCTCAAACTCCGGGAGAGATTCTCAAAACCAAGGTCGACATGTTTCGAGTTCCTTTCAACATTTTGGAAATCCCGCTGAAACTTTGGACATTGTCTCGAAGAGTTCCCAATCCCCGACAAGATTGGTACCCTTTCACGCCCAAATCTCTCAAACTCCGGGAGAGATTCTCAAAACCATGGTTGAAACCTTTCGAGTTCCTTTCAACATTTTGGAAATCCCGCTGAAACTTTGGACATTCGCGTGAAGAGTTCCCGATCCCCGACAAGATTGGTACCCTTTCACGTCCAAATCTCTCAAACTCCGGGAGAGATTCTCAAAAGCAAGGTTGACATGTTTCGAGTTCCTTTCAACATTTTGGAAATCCCGCTGAAAAATTGGACGTTCTCGCGAAGGGTTCCCAATCCCCGACAAGATTGGTACCCTTTCACGTCCAAATGTCTCAAACTCCGGGAGAGATTCTCAAAACCAAGGTTGACATGTTTCGAGTTCCTTTCAACATTTTAAAAATCCCGCTGAAACTTTGAACTTTGTCGCGAAGGGTTCCCAATCCCCGACAAGATTGGTACCCTTTCACGTCCAAATCTCTCAAACTCCGGCAGAGATTCTCAAAACCAAGGTTGACATGTTCCGTGTTCCTTTCAACATTTTGGAAATCCCACTGAAACTTTGGACATTCTCGCGAAGGGTTCCCAATCCCCGACAAGATTGGTACCCTTTCACGTCCAAATCTCTCAAACTCCGGGAGAGATTCTCAAAACCATGGTTGAAACGTTTCGAGTTCCTTTCAACATTTTGGAAATCCCGCTGAAAGTTTGGACATTCTCGCGAATGGTTCCCAATCCCCGACAAGATTGGCACCCTTTCACGTCCAAATCTCTCAAACTCCGGGAGAGATTCTCAAAACCAAAGTTGACATGTTTCGAGTTCCTTTCAACATTTTGGAAATCCTGCTGAAACTTTGGACATTCTCACGAAGGGTTCCCAATCCCCGACAAGATCGGTACCCTTTCACGTCCAAATCTCTCAAACTCCGGGAGAGATTCTCAAAACCAAGGTCGACATGTTTCGAGTTCCTTTCAACATTTTGGAAATCCCACTGAAACTTTGGACATTGTCGCGAAGGGTTCCCAATCCCCGACAAGATTGGTACCCTTTCACGTCCAAATCTCTCAAACTCCGGGAGATATTCTCAAAACCATGGTTGAAACGTTTCGAGTTCCTTTCAACATTTTGGAAATCCCGCTGAAACTTTGGACATTCTCGCGAAGGGTTCCCGATCCCCGACAAGATTGGTACCCTTTCACGTCCAAATCTCTCAAACTCCGGGAGAGATTCTCAAAACCAAGGTTCACATGTTTCGAGTTCCTTTCAACATTTTGGAAATCCCGCTGAAACTTTGGACATTCTCGCGAAGGGGTCCCAATCCCCGACAAGATTGGTACCCTTTCACGTCCAAATCTCTCAAACTCCGGCAGAGATTCTCAAAACCAAGGTTGACATGGTTTGAGTTCCTTTCAACATTTTGGAAATCCCGCTGAAACTTTGGACATTGTCGCGAAGGATTCCCAATCCCCGACAAGATTGGTACCCTTTCACGTCCAAATCTCTCAAACTCCGGCACAGATTCTCAAAACCAAGGTTGACATGTTCCGTGTTCCTTTCAACATTTTGGAAATCCCACTGAAACTTTGGACATTCTCGCGAAGGGTTCCCAATCCCCGACAAGATTGCTATCCTTTCACGTCCAAATCTCTCATACTCCGGGAGAGATTCTCAAAACCAAGGTTGACATGGTTCGAGTTCCTCTCAACATTTTGGAAATCCCGCTGAAACTTTGGACATTGTCGCGAAGGGTTCCCAATCCCCGACAAGATTGGTACCCTTTCACGTCCAAATCTCTCAAACTCCGGGAGAGATTCTCAAAAACAAAGTTGACATGTTTCGAGTTCCTTTCAACATTTTGGAAACCCTGCTGAAACTTTGGACATTCTCACGAAGGGTTCCCAATGCCCGACAAGATTGGTACCCTTTCACGTACAAATCTCTCAAACTCCGGGAGAGATTCTCAAAACCAAGGTTGACATGGTTCGAGTTCCTTTCAAAATTTTGGAAATCCCGCTGAAACTTTGGACATTCTCGCGAAGGGTTCCCAATCCCCGACAAGATTGGCACCCTTTCACGTCCAAATCTCTCAAACTCCGGGAGAGATTCTCAAAACCAAGGTTGACATGTTTCGAGTTCCTCTCAACATTTTGGAAATCCCCCTGAAACTTTGGACATTCTCGTGAAGGGTTCCCAAACCCTGACAAGACTGGTACCCTTTCACGTCCAAATCTCTCAAACTCCGGGAGAGATTCTCAAAACCAAGGTCGACATGTTTCGAGTTCCTTTCAACATTTTGGAAATCCCGCTGAAACTTTGGACATTGTCGCGAAGGGTTCCCAATCCCCGACGAGATTGGTACCCTTTCACGTCCAAATCTCTCAAACTCCGGGAGAGATTCTCAAAACCATGGTTGAAACGTTTCGAGTTCCTTTCAACATTTTGGAAATCCCGCTGAAACTTTGGACATTCTCGCGAAGGGTTCCCGATCCCCGACAAGATTGGTACCCTTTCACGTCCAAATGTCTCAAACTCCGGCAGAGATTCTCAAAACCAAGGTTGACATGTTCCGTGTTCCTTTCAACATTTTGGAAATCCCACTGAAACTTTGGACATTCTCGCGAAGGGTTCCCAATCCCCGACAAGATTGGTACCCTTTCACGTCCAAATCTCTCAAACTCCGGGAGAGATTCTCAAAACCAAGGTTGACATGGTTCGAGTTCCTCTCAACATTTTGGAAATCCTGCTGAAACTTTGGACATTGTCGCGAAGGGTTCCCAATCCCCGACAAGATTGGTACCCTTTCACGTCCAAATCTCTCAAACTCCGGGAGAGATTCTCAAAAACAAAGTTGACATGTTTCGAGTTCCTTTCAACATTTTGGAAATCCTGCTGAAACTTTGGACATTCTCACGAAGGGTTCCCAATGCCCGACAAGATTGGTACCCTTTCACGTCCAAATCTCTCAAAGTCCGGGAGAGATTCTCAAAACCAAGGTTGACATGTTTCAAGTTCCTCTCAACATTTTGGAAATCCCGCTGAAACTTTGGACATTCTTGCGAAGGGTTCCCGATCCCCTACAAGATTGGTACCCTTTCACGTCCAAATCTCTCAAACTCCGGGAGAGATTCTCAAAACCAAGGTTGACATGGTTCGAGTTCCTTTCAACATTTTGGAAATCCCGCTGAAACTTTGGACATTCTCGCGAAGGGTTCCCAATCCCCGACAAGATTGGCACCCTTTCACGTCCAAATCTCTCAAACTCCGGGAGAGATTCTCAAAACCAAGGTTGACATGTTTCGAGTTCCTTTCAATATTTTGGAAATCCCGCTGAAACTTTGGACATCTTGCGAAGGGTTCCCGATCCCCGACAAGATTGTTACCCTTTCACGTCCAAATCTCTCAAACTCCGGGAGAGATTCTCAAAACCAAGGTTGACATGGTTCGAGTTCCTTTCAACATTTTGGAAATCCCGCTGAAACTTTGGACATTCTCGCGAAGGGTTCCCAATCCCCGACAAGATTGGCACCCTTTCACGTCCAAATCTCTCAAACTCCGGGAGAGATTCTCAAAACCAAGGTTGACATGTTTCGAGTTCCTCTCAACATTTTGTAAATCCCCCTGAAACTTTGGACATTCTCGTGAAGGGTTCCCAAACCCTCACAAGATCGGTACCCTTTCACGACCAAGTCTCTCAAACTCCGGGAGAGATTCTCAAAACCAAGGTCGACATGTTTCGAGTTCCTTTCAACATTTTGAAAATCCCGCTGAAACTTTGGACATTGTCGCGAAGGGTTCCCAATCCCCGACAAGATTGGTACCCTTTCACGTCCAAATCTCTCAAACTCCGGGAGAGATTCTCAAAACCATGGTTGAAACGTTTCGAGTTCCTTTCAACATTTTGGAAATCCCGCTGAAACTTTGGACATTCTCGCGAAGGGTTCCCGATCCCCGACAAGATTGGTACCCTTTCACGTCCAAATCTCTCAAACTCCGGGAGAGATTCTCAAAACCAAGGTTGACATGTTTCGAGTTCCTTTCAACATTTTGGAAATCCCGCTGAAACTTTGGACATTCTCGTGAAGGGGTCCCAATCCCCGACAAGATTGGTACCCTTTCACGTCCAAATCTCTCAAACTCCGGGAGAGATTCTCAAAACCAAGGTTGACATGGTTCGAGTTCCTCCCAACATTTTAAAAATCCCGCTGAAACTTTGGACATTGTTGCGAAGGGTTCCCAATCCCCGACAAGATTGGTACCCTTTCACGTCCAAATCTCTCAAACTCCGGGAGAGATTCTCAAAACCAAGGTTGACATGTTCCGTGTTCCTTTCAACATTTTGGAAATCCCACTGAAACTTTGGACATTCTCGCGAAGGGTTCCCAATCCCCGACAAGATTGGTACCCTTTCACGTCCAAATCTCTCATACTCCGGGAGAGATTCTCAAAACCAAGGTTGACATGGTTCGAGTTCCTTTCAACATTTTGGAAATCCCGCTGAAACTTTGGACATTGTCGCGAAGGGTTCCCAATCCCCGACAAGATTGGTACCCTTTCACGTCCAAATCTCTCAAACTCCGGGAGAGATTCTCAAAACCAAGGTTGATATGGTTCAAGTTCCTTTCAACATTTTGGAAATCCCGCTGAAACTTTGGACATTCTCGCGAAGGGTTCCCAATCCCCGACAAGATTGGTACCCTTTCACGTCCAAATCTCTCAAACTCCGGGAGAGATTCTCAAAACCAAGGTTGACATGGTTCGAGTTCCTTTCAACATTTTGGAAATCCCGCTGAAACTTTGGACATTGTCGCGAAGGGTTCCCAATCCCCGACAAGATTGGTACCCTTTCACGTCCAAATCTCTCAAACTCCGGGAGAGATTCTCAAAACCAAGGTTGACATGTTTCGAGTTCCTTTCAACATTTGGGAAATCCCGCTGAAACTTTGGACATTCTCGCGAAGGGTTCCCGATCCCCGACAAGATTGGTACCCTTTCACGTCCAAATCTCTCAAAGTCCGGGAGAGATTCTCAAAACCAAGGTTGACATGTTTCGAGTTCCTTTCAACATTTTGGAAATCCCGCTGAAACTTTGGACATTCTCGCGAAGGGTTCCCAATCCCCGACAAGATTGGTACCCTTTCACGTCCAAATCTCTCAAACTCCGGGAGAGATTCTCAAAACCAAGGTTGAAACGTTTCGAGTTCCTCTCAACATTTTGGAAATCCCGCTGAAACTTTGGACATTCTCGCGAAGGGTTCCCAATCCCCGACAAGATTGGTACCCTTTCATGTCCAAATCTCTCAAACTCCGGGAGAGATTCTCAAAACCAAGGTTGACATGGTTCGAGTTCCTTTCAACATTTTGGAAATCCCGCTGAAACTTTGGACATTCTCGCGAAGGGTTCCCAATCCCCGACAAGACTGGTAACCTTTCACGTCCAAATCTCTCAAACTCCGGGAGAGATTCTCAAAACCATGGTTGAAACGTTTCGAGTTCCTCTCAACATTTTGGAAATCCCGCTGAAACTTTGGACATTCTCGCGAAGGGTTCCCAATCCCCGACAATATTGGTACCCTTTCACGTCCAAATCTCTCAAACTCTGGGAGAGATTCTCAAAACCAAGGTTGACATGTTTTGAGTTTCTTTCAACATTTTGGAAATCCCGCTGAAACTTTGGACATTCTCGCGAAGGGTTCCCAATCCCCGACAAGACTGGTACACTTTCACGTCCAAATCTCTCAGATTCCGGGAGAGATTCTCAAAAGCAAGGTTGACATGGTTCGAGTTCCTTTCAACATTTTGGAAATCCCGCTGAAACTTTGGACATTCTCGCGAAGGGTTCCCAATCCCCGACAAGATTGGTACCCTTTCACGTCCAAATCTCTCAAACTCCGGGAGAGATTCTCAAAACCAAGGTTGACATGTTTCGAGTTCCTTTCAACATTTTGGAAATCCCGCTGAAACTTTGGACATTCTCGCGAAGGGTTCCCAATCCCCGACAAGACTGGTACCCTTTCACGTCCAAATCTCTCAAACTCCGGGAGAGATTCCCAAAACCAAGGTTGACATGTTTCGAGTTCCTTTCAACATTTTGGAAATCCCGCTGAAATTTTGGACATTCTCGCGAAGGGTTCCCAATCCCCGACAAGATTGGTACCCTTTCACGTCCAAATCTCTCAAACTCCGGCAGAGATTCTCAAAACCAAGGTTGACATGTTTCGAGTTCCTTTCAACATTTTAAAAATCCCGCTGAAACTTTGGACATTGTCGCGAAGGGTTCCCAATCCTTGACAAGATTGGTACCCTTTCACTTCCAAATCTCTCAAACTCCGGCAGAGATTCTCAAAACCAAGGCTGACATGTTCCGAGTTCCTTTCAACATTTTGGAAATCCCACTGAAACTTTGGACATTCTCGCGAAGGGTTCCCAATCCCCGACAAGATTGGTACCCTTTCACGTCCAAATCTCTCAAACTCCGGGAGAGATTCTCAAAACCAAGGTTGACATGGTTCGAGTTCCTTTCAACATTTTGGAAATCCCGCTGAAACTTTGGACATTCTCGCGAAGGGTTCCCCATCCCCGACAAGACTGGTACCCTTTCACGTCCAAATCTCTCAAACTCCGGGAGAGATTCTCAAAACCAAGGTTGACATGGTTCGAGTTCCTTTCAACATTTTGGAAATCCCACTGAAACTTTGGACATTCTCGCGAAGGGTTCCCAATCCCCGACAAGGTTGGTACCCTTTCACGTCCAAATCTCTCAAACTCCGGGAGAGATTCTCAAAACCAAGGTTGACATGGTTCGAGTTCCTTTCAACATTTTGGAAATCCCGCTGAAACTTTGGACATTCTCGCGAAGGGTTCCCAATCCCCGACAAGACTGGTACCCTTTCACGTCCAAATATCTCAAACTCCGGGAGAGATTCTCAAAACCAAGGTTGACATGGTTCGAGTTCCTTTCAACATTTTGGAAATCCCGCTGAAACTTTGGACATTCTCACGAAGGGTTCCCAATCCCCGACAAGATTGGTACCCTTTCACGTCCAAATCTCTCATACTCCGGGAGAGATTCTCAAAACCAAGGTTGACATGGTTTGAGTTCCTTTCAACATTTTGGAAATCCCGCTGAAACTTTGGACATTCTCGCGAAGGGTTCCCAATCCCCGACAAGATTGGTACCCTTTCACGTCCAAATCTCTCAAACTCCGGGAGAGATTCTCAAAACCAAGGTTGATATAGTTCACATTCCTTTCAACATTTTGGAAATCCCGCTGAAACTTTGGACATTCTCGCGAAGGGTTCCCAATCCCCGACAAGATTGGTACCCTTTCACGTCCAAATCTCTCAAACTCCGGGAGAGATTCTCAAAACCAAGGTTGACATGGTTCGAGTTCCTTTCAACATTTTGGAAATCCCGCTGAAACTTTGGACATTGTCGCGAAGGGTTCCCAATCCCCGACAAGATTGGTACCCTTTCACGTCCAAATCTCTCAAACTCCGGGAGAGATTCTCAAAACCAAGGTTGACATGTTTCGAGTTCCTTTCAACATTTGGGAAATCCCGCTGAAACTTTGGACATTCTCGCGAAGGGTTCCCGATCCCCGACAAGATTGGTACCCTTTCACGTCCAAATCTCTCAAAGTCCGGGAGAGATTCTCAAAACCAAGGTTGACATGTTTCGAGTTCCTTTCAACATTTTGGAAATCCCGCTGAAACTTTGGACATTCTCGCGAAGGGTTCCCAATCCCCGACAAGATTGGTACCCTTTCACGTCCAAATCTCTCAAACTCCGGCAGAGATTCTCAAAACCAAGGTTGAAACGTTTCGAGTTCCTCTCAACATTTTGGAAATCCCACTGAAACTTTGGACATTCTCGCGAAGGGTTCCCAATCCCCGACAAGATTGGTACCCTTTCATGTCCAAATCTCTCAAACTCCGGGAGAGATTCTCAAAACCAAGGTTGACATGTTTCGAGTTCCTTTCAACATTTTGGAAATCCCGCTGAAACTTTGGACATTCTCGCGAAGGGTTCCCAATCCCCGACAAGACTGGTAACCTTTCACGTCCAAATCTCTCAAACTCCGGGAGAGATTCTCAAAACCATGGTTGAAACGTTTCGAGTTCCTCTCAACATTTTGGAAATCCCGCTGAAACTTTGGACATTCTCGCGAAGGGTTCCCAATCCCCGACAAGATTGGTACCCTTTCACGTCCAAATCTCTCAAACTCTGGGAGAGATTCTCAAAACCAAGGTTGACATGTTTTGAGTTTCTTTCAACATTTTGGAAATCCCGCTGAAACTTTGGACATTCTCGCGAAGGGTTCCCAATCCCCGACAAGACTGGTACACTTTCACGTCCAAATCTCTCAGATTCCGGGAGAGATTCTCAAAAGCAAGGTTGACATGGTTCGAGTTCCTTTCAACATTTTGGAAATCCCGCTGAAACTTTGGACATTCTCGCGAAGGGTTCCCAATCCCCGACAAGATTGGTACCCTTTCACGTCCAAATCTCTCAAACTCCGGGAGAGATTCTCAAAACCAAGGTTGACATGTTTCGAGTTCCTTTCAACATTTTGGAAATCCCGCTGAAACTTTGGACATTCTCGCGAAGGGTTCCCAATCCCCGACAAGATTGGTACCCTTTCACGTCCAAATCTCTCAAACTCCGGGAGAGATTCCCAAAACCAAGGTTGACATGTTTCGAGTTCCTCTCAACATTTTGGAAATCCCGCTGAAATTTTGGACATTCTCGCGAAGGGTTCCCAATCCCCGACAAGATTGGTACCCTTTCACGTCCAAATCTCTCAAACTCCGGCAGAGATTCTCAAAACCAAGGTTGACATGTTTCGAGTTCCTTTCAACATTTTAAAAATCCCGCTGAAACTTTGGACATTGTCGCGAAGGGTTCCCAATCCTTGACAAGATTGGTACCCTTTCACTTCCAAATCTCTCAAACTCCGGCAGAGATTCTCAAAACCAAGGCTGACATGTTCCGAGTTCCTTTCAACATTTTGGAAATCCCACTGAAACTTTGGACATTGTCGCGAAGGGTTCCCAATCCCCGACAAGATTGGTACCCTTTCACGTCCAAATCTCTCAAACTCCGGGAGAGATTCTCAAAACCAAGGTTGACATGGTTCGAGTTCCTTTCAACATTTTGGAAATCCCGCTGAAACTTTGGACATTCTCGCGAAGGGTTCCCAATCCCCGACAAGGTTGGTACCCTTTCACGTCCAAATCTCTCAAACTCCGGGAGAGATTCTCAAAACCAAGGTTGACATGGTTCGAGTTCCTTTCAACATTTTGGAAATCCCGCTGAAACTTTGGACATTCTCGCGAAGGGTTCCCAATCCCCGACAAGACTGGTACCCTTTCACGTCCAAATATCTCAAACTCCGGGAGAGATTCTCAAAACCAAGGTTGACATGGTTCGAGTTCCTTTCAACATTTTGGAAATTTCGCTGAAACTTTGGACATTCTCGCGAAGGGTTCCCAATCCCCGACAAGATTGGTACCCTTTCACGTCCAAATCTCTCAAACTCCGGGAGAGATTCTCAAAACCAAGGTTGACATGGTTCGAGTTCCTTTCAACATTTTGGAAATCCCACTGAAACTTTGGACATTGTCGCGAAGGGTTCCCGATCCCCGACAAGATTGGTACCCTTTCACGTCCAAATCTCTCAAACTCCGGGAGAGATTCTCAAAACCAAGGTTGACATGTTTCGAGTTCCTTTCAACATCTGGGAAATCCACCTGAAACTTTGGACATTCTGGCGAAGGTTTCCCGATCCCCGACAAGATTGGTACCCTTTCACGTCCAAATCTCTCAAACTCCGGGAGAGATTCTCAAAACCAAGGTTGACATGGTTCGAGTTCCTCTCAACATTTTGGAAATCCCGCTGAAACTTTGGACATTCTCGCGAAGGGTTCCCAATCCCCGACAAGATTGGTACCCTTTCACGTCCATATCTCTCAAGCTCCAGGAGAGATTCTCAAAACCGAGGTTGACATGTTTCAAGTTCCTTTGAACATTTTGGAAATCCTGCTGAAACTTTGGACATTCTCGCGAAGGGGTCCCAATCCCCGACAAGATTGGTACCCTTTCACGTCCAAATCTCTCAAAGTCCGGGAGAGATTCTCAAAACCATGGTTGAAACGTTTCATGTTCCTCTCAACATTTTGGAAATCCCGCTGAAACTTTGGACATTCTCGCGAAGGGTTCCCAATCCCCGACAATATTGGTACCATTTCACGTCCAAATCTCTCAAACTCCGGGAGAGATTCTCAAAACCAAGGTTGACATGTTTTGAGTTTCTTTCAACATTTTGGAAATCCCGCTGAAACTTTGGACATTCTCGCGAAGGGTTCCCAATCCCCGACAAGATTGGTACCCTTTCACGTCCAAATCTCTCAAACTCCGGGAGAGATTCTCAAAACCAAGGTTGACATGTTTCGAGTTCCTCTCAACATTTTGGAAATCCCGCTGAAACTTTGGACATTCTCGCGAAGGGTTCCCAATCCCCGACAAGATTGGTACCCTTTCACGTCCAAATCTCTCAAACTCCGGGAGAGATTCTCAAAACCAAGGTTGACATGTTTCGAGTTCCTTTCAACATTTTAAAAATCCCGCTGAAACTTTGGACATTGTCGCGAAGGGTTCCCAATCCTTGACAAGATTGGTACCCTTTCACTTAAAATCTCTCAAACTCCGGCAGAGATTCTCAAAACCAAGGCTGACATGTTCCGAGTTCCTTTCAACATGTTAAAAATCCCGCTGAAACTTTGGACATTGTCGCGAAGGGTTCCCAATCCCCGACAAGATTGGTACCCTTTCATGTCCAAATCTCTCAAACTCCGGGAGAGATTCTCAAAACCATGGCTGACATGTTTCGAGTTCCTTTCAACATTTTGGAAATCCCGCTGAAACTTTGGACATTCTTGCGAAGGGTTCCCAATCCCCGACAAGATTGGTACCCTTTCACGTCCAAATCTCTCAAACTCCGGGAGAGATTCTCAAAAACAAAGTTGACATGTTTCGAGTTCCTTTCAAAATTTTCGAAATCCTGCTGAAACTTTGGACATTCTCACGAAGGGTTCCCAATGCCCGACAAGATTGGTACCCTTTCACGTCCAAATCTCTCAAACTCCGTGAGAGATTCTCAAAACCATGGTTGACATGTTTCGAGTTCCTTTCAACATTTTCGAAATCCTGCTGAAACTTTGGACATTCTCGCGAAGGGTTCCCGATCCCCGACAAGATTGGTACCCTTTCACGTCCAAATCTCTCAAACTCCGGGAGAGATTCTCAAAACCATGGCTGACATGTTTCGAGTTCCTTTCAACATTTTGGAAATCCCGCTGAAACTTTGGACATTCTTGCGAAGGGTTCCCAATCCCCGTCAAGATTGGTACACTTTCACGTCCAAATCTCTCAAACTCCGGGAGAGATTCTCAAAAACAAAGTTGACATGTTTCGAGTTCCTTTCAAAATTTTCGAAATCCTGCTGAAACTTTGGACATTCTCACGAAGGGTTCCCAATGCCCGACAAGATTGGTACCCTTTCACGTCCAAATCTCTCAAACTCCGTGAGAGATTCTCAAAACCATGGTTGACATGTTTCGAGTTCCTTTCAACATTTTCGAAATCCTGCTGAAACTTTGGACATTCTCGCGAAGGGTTCCCGATCCCCGACAAGATTGGTACCCTTTCACGTCCAAATCTCTCAAACTCCGGGAGAGATTCTCAAAACCATGGCTGACATGTTTCGAGTTCCTTTCAACATTTTGGAAATCCCGCTGAAACTTTGGACATTCTTGCGAAGGGTTCCCGATCCCCGACAAGATTGGTACCCTTTCACGTCCAAATCTCTCAAACTCCGGGAGAGATTCTCAAAACCAAAGTTGACATGTTTCGAGTTCCTTTCAACATTTTGGAAATCCTGCTGAAACTTTGGACATTCTCGCGAAGGGTTCCCAATCCCCGACAAGATTGGCACCCTTTCACGTCCAAATCTCTCAAACTCCGGGAGAGATTCTCAAAACCAAGGTTGACATGTTTCGAGTTCCTTTCAACATTTTGGAAATCCCGCTGAAACTTTGGACATCTTGCGAAGGGTTCCCGATCCCCGACAAGATTGGTACCCTTTCACGTCCAAATCTCTCAAACTCCGGGAGAGATTCTCAAAACCAAGGTTGACATGGTTCGAGTTCCTTTCAACATTTTGGAAATCCCGCTGAAACTTTGGACATTCTCGCGAAGGGGTCCCAATCCCCGACAAGATTGGTACCCTTTCACGTCCAAATCTCTCAAACTCCGGGAGAGATTCTCAAAACCAAGGTTGACATGTTTCGAGTTCCTTTCAACATTTTAAAAATCCCGCTGAAACTTTGGACATTGTCGCGAAGGCTTCCCAATCCTTGACAAGATTGGTACCCTTTCACTTCCAAATCTCTCAAACTCCGGGAGAGATTCTCAAAACCAAGGCTGACATGTTCCGAGTTCCTTTCAACATTTTGGAAATCCCACTGAAACTTTGGACATTCTCGCGAAGGGTTCCCAATCCCCGACAAGATTGGTACCCTTTCATGTCCAAATCTCTCAAACTCCGGGAGAGATTCTCAAAACCATGGCTGACATGTTTCGAGTTCCTTTCAACATTTTGGAAATCCCGCTGAAACTTTGGACATTGTCGCGAAGGGTTCCCAATCCCCGACAAGATTGGTACCCTTTCACGTCAAAATCTCTCAAACTCCGGGAGAGATTCTCAAAAACAAAGTTGACATGATTCGAGTTCCTTTCAACATTTTCGAAATCCTGCTGAAACTTTGGACATTCTCACGAAGGGTTCCCAATGCCCGACAAGATTGGTACCCTTTCACGTCCAAATCTCTCAAACTCCGGGAGAGATTCTCAAAACCATGGTTGACATGTTTCGAGTTCCTTTCAACATTTTGGAAATCCCGCTGAAACTTTGGACATTCTCGCGAAGGGTTCCCAATCCCCGACAAGATTGGTACCCTTTCATGTCCAAATCTCTCAAACTCCGGGAGAGATTCTCAAAACCATGGCTGACATGTTTCGAGTTCCTTTCAACATTTTGGAAATCCCGCTGAAACTTTGGACATTCTTGCGAAGGGTTCCCAATCCCCGTCAAGATTTGTACACTTTCACGTCCAAATCTCTCAAACTCCGGGAGAGATTCTCAAAACCAAAGTTGACATGTTTCGAGTTCCTTTCAACATTTTGGAAATCCTGCTGAAACTTTGGACATTCTCGCGAAGGGTTCCCAATCCCCGACAAGATTGGCACCCTTTCACGTCCAAATCTCTCAAACTCCGGGAGAGATTCTCAAAACCAAGGTTGACATGTTTCGAGTTCCTTTCAACATTTTGGAAATCCCGCTGAAACTTTGGACATCTTGCGAAGGGTTCCCGATCCCCGACAAGATTGGTACCCTTTCACGTCCAAATCTCTCAAACTCCGGGAGAGATTCTCAAAACCAAGGTTGACATGGTTCGAGTTCCTTTCAACATTTTGGAAATCCCGCTGAAACTTTGGACATTCTCGCGAAGGGGTCCCAATCCCCGACAAGATTGGTACCCTTTCACGTCCAAATCTCTCAAACTCCGGGAGAGATTCTCAAAACCAAGGTTGACATGTTTCGAGTTCCTTTCAACATTTTAAAAATCCCGCTGAAACTTTGGACATTGTCGCGAAGGCTTCCCAATCCTTGACAAGATTGGTACCCTTTCACTTCCAAATCTCTCAAACTCCGGGAGAGATTCTCAAAACCAAGGCTGACATGGTTCGAGTTCCTTTCAACATTTTGGAAATCCCACTGAAACTTTGGACATTCTCGCGAAGGGTTCCCAATCCCCGACAAGATTGGTACCCTTTCATGTCCAAATCTCTCAAACTCCGGGAGAGATTCTCAAAACCATGGCTGACATGTTTCGAGTTCCTTTCAACATTTTGGAAATCCCGCTGAAACTTTGGACATTCTTGCGAAGGGTTCCCAATCCCCGACAAGATTGGTACCCTTTCACGTCCAAATCTCTCAAACTCCGGGAGAGATTCTCAAAAACAAAGTTGACATGTTTCGAGTTCCTTTCAACATTTTGGAAATCCTGCTGAAACTTTGGACATTCTCACGAAGGGTTCCCAATGCCCGACAAGATTGGTACCCTTTCACGTCCAAATCTCTCAAACTCCGGGAGAGATTCTCAAAACCAAGGTTGACATGTTTCGAGTTCCTTTCAACATTTTGGAAATCCCGCTGAAACTTTGGACATTCTCGCGAAGGTTTCCCAATCCCCGACAAGATTGGTACCCTTTCACGTCCAAATCTCTCAAACTCCGGGAGAGATTCTCAAAACCAAGGTTGACATGTTTCGAGTTCCTCTCAACATTTTGGAAATCCCCCTGAAACTTTGGACATTCTCGTGAAGGGTTCCCAAACCCTGACAAGATCGGTAGCCTTTCACGTCCAAATCTCTCAAACTCCGGGAGAGATTCTCAAAACCAAGGTCGACATGTTTCGAGTTCCTTTCAACATTTTGGAAATCCCGCTGAAACTTTGGACATTGTCGCGAAGGGTTCCCAATCCCCGACAAGATTGGTACCCTTTCACGTCCAAATCTCTCAAACTCCGGGAGAGATTCTCAAAACCATGGTTGAAACGTTTCGAGTTCCTTTCAACATTTTGTAAATCCCGCTGAAACTTTGGACATTCTCGCGAAGGGTTCCCGATCCCCGACAAGATTGGTACCCTTTCACGTCCAAATCTCTCAAACTCCGGCAGAGATTCTCAAAACCAAGGTTGACATGTTTCGAGTTCCTTTCAACATCTGGGAAATCCCGCTGAAACTTTGGACATTCTGGCGAAGGGTTCCCGATCCCCGACAAGATTGGTACCCTTTCACGTCCAAATCTCTCAAACTCCGGGAGAGATTCTCAAAACCAAGGTTGACATGGTTCGAGTTCCTCTCAACATTTTGGAAATCCCGCTGAAACTTTGGACATTCTCGCGAAGGGTTCCCAATCCCCGACAAGATTGGTACCCTTTCACGTCCATATCTCTCAAGCTCCAGGAGAGATTCTCAAAACCGAGGTTGACATGTTTCAAGTTCCTTTGAACATTTTGGAAATCCCGCTGAAACTTTGGACATTGTCGCGAAGGGTTCCCAATCCCCGACAAGATTGGTACCCTTTCACGTCCAAATCTCTCAAACTCCGGGAGAGATTCTCAAAACCAAGGTTGACATGGTTCGAGTTCCTTTCAACATTTTGGAAATCCCGCTGAAACTTTGGACATTCTCGCGAAGGGGTCCCAATGCCCGACAAGATTGGTGCCCTTTCACGTCCATATCTCTCAAGCTCCGGGAGAGATTCTCAAAACCGAGGTTGACATGTTTCGAGTTCCTTTCAACATTTTGGAAATCCCGCTGAAACTTTGGACATTGTCGCGAAGGGTTCCCAATCCCCGACAAGATTGGTACCCTTTCACGTCCAAATCTCTCAAACTCCGGGAGAGATTCTCAAAACCAAGGTTGACATGGTTCGAGTTCCTTTCAACATTTTGGAAATCCCGCTGAAACTTTGGACATTCTCGCGAAGGGGTCCCAATCCCCGACAAGATTGGTACCCTTTCACGTCCAAATCTCTCAAACTCCGGGAGAGATTCTCAAAACCATGGTTGAAACGTTTCATGTTCCTCTCAACATTTTGGAAATCCCGCTGAAACTTTGGACATTCTCGCGAAGGGTTCCCAATCCCCGACAATATTGGTACCATTTCACGTCCAAATCTCTCAAACTCCGGGAGAGATTCTCAAAACCAAGGTTGACATGTTTTGAGTTTCTTTCAACATTTTGGAAATCCTGCTGAAACTTTGGACATTCTCGCGAAGGGTTCCCAATCCCCGACAAGATTGGTACCCTTTCACGTCCAAATCTCTCAAACTCCGGGAGAGATTCTCAAAACCAAGGTTGACATGTTTCGAGTTCCTCTCAACATTTTGGAAATCCCGCTGAAACTTTGGACATTCTCGCGAAGGGTTCCCAATCCCCGACAAGATTGGTACCCTTTCACGTCCAAATCTCTCAAACTCCGGGAGAGATTCTCAAAACCAAGGTTGACATGTTTCGAGTTCCTTTCAACATTTTAAAAATCCCGCTGAAACTTTGGACATTGTCGCGAAGGGTTCCCAATCCTTGACAAGATTGGTACCCTTTCACTTCCAAATCTCTCAAACTCCGGCAGAGATTCTCAAAACCAAGGTTGACATGTTCCGAGTTCCTTTCAACATTTTGGAAATCCCACTGAAACTTTGGACATTCTCGCGAAGGGTTCCCAATCCCCGTCAAGATTGGTACCCTTTCACGTCCAAATCTCTCAAACTCCGGGAGAGATTCTCAAAACCAAAGTTGACATGTTTCGAGTTCCTTTCAACATTTTGGAAATCCTGCTGAAACTTTGGAAATTCTCGCGAAGGGTTACCAATCCCCGACAAGATTGGTACCCTTTCACGTCCAAATCTCTCAAACTCCGGGAGAGATTCTCAAAACCAAGGTTGACATGGTTCGAGTTCCTTTCAACATTTTGGAAATCCCCCTGAAACTTTGGACATCTTGCGAAGGGTTCCCAAACCCTGACAAGATCGGTAGCCTTTCACGTCCAAATCTCTCAAACTCCGGGAGAGATTCTCAAAACCAAGGTTGACATGTTTCGAGTTCCTTTCAACATTTTGGATATCCCGCTGAAACTTTGGACATTGTCGCGAAGGGTTCCCAATGCCCGACAAGATTGGTACCCTTTCACGTCCAAATCTCTCAAACTCCGGGAGAGATTCTCAAAATCATGGTTGAAACGTTTCGAGTTCCTTTCAACATTTTGTAAATCCCGCTGAAACTTTGGACATTCTCGCGAAGGGTTCCCAATCCCCGACAAGATTGGTACCCTTTCACGTCCAAATCTCTCAAACTCCGGGAGAGATTCTCAAAACCAAGGTTGACATGTTTCGAGTTCCTTTCAACATTTTGGAAATCCCGCTGAAACTTTGGACATTCTCGCGAAGGCTTCCCAATCCTTGACAAGATTGGTACCCTTTCACTTCCAAATCTCTCAAACTCCGGGAGAGATTCTCAAAACCAAGGCTGACATGGTTCGAGTTCCTTTCAACATTTTGGAAATCCCACTGAAACTTTGGACATTCTCGCGAAGGGTTCCCAATCCCCGACAAGATTGGTACCCTTTCATGTCCAAATCTCTCAAACTCCGGGAGAGATTCTCAAAACCATGGCTGACATGTTTCGAGTTCCTTTCAACATTTTAAAAATCCCGCTGAAACTTTGGACATTCTTGCGAAGGGTTCCCAATCCCCGACAAGATTGGTACCCTTTCACGTCCAAATCTCTCAAACTCCGGGAGAGATTCTCAAAAACAAAGTTGACATGTTTCGAGTTCCTTTCAACATTTTGGAAATCCTGCTGAAACTTTGGACATTCTCACGAAGGGTTCCCAATGCCCGACAAGATTGGTACCCTTTCACGTCCAAATCTCTCAAACTCCGGGAGAGATTCTCAAAACCAAGGTTGACATGTTTCGAGTTCCTTTCAACATTTTGGAAATCCCGCTGAAACTTTGGACATTCTCGCGAAGGTTTCCCAATCCCCGACAAGATTGGTACCCTTTCACGTCCAAATCTCTCAAACTCCGGGAGAGATTCTCAAAACCAAGGTTGACATGTTTCGAGTTCCTCTCAACATTTTGGAAATCCCCCTGAAACTTTGGACATTCTCGTGAAGGGTTCCCAAACCCTGACAAGATCGGTAGCCTTTCACGTCCAAATCTCTCAAACTCCGGGAGAGATTCTCAAAACCAAGGTCGACATGTTTCGAGTTCCTTTCAACATTTTGGAAATCCCGCTGAAACTTTGGACATTGTCGCGAAGGGTTCCCAATCCCCGACAAGATTGGTACCCTTTCACGTCCAAATCTCTCAAACTCCGGGAGAGATTCTCAAAACCATGGTTGAAACGTTTCGAGTTCCTTTCAACATTTTGTAAATCCCGCTGAAACTTTGGACATTCTCGCGAAGGGTTCCCGATCCCCGACAAGATTGGTACCCTTTCACGTCCAAATCTCTCAAACTCCGGCAGAGATTCTCAAAACCAAGGTTGACATGTTTCGAGTTCCTTTCAACATCTGGGAAATCCCGCTGAAACTTTGGACATTCTGGCGAAGGGTTCCCGATCCCCGACAAGATTGGTACCCTTTCACGTCCAAATCTCTCAAACTCCGGGAGAGATTCTCAAAACCAAGGTTGACATGGTTCGAGTTCCTCTCAACATTTTGGAAATCCCGCTGAAACTTTGGACATTCTCGCGAAGGGTTCCCAATCCCCGACAAGATTGGTACCCTTTCACGTCCATATCTCTCAAGCTCCAGGAGAGATTCTCAAAACCGAGGTTGACATGTTTCAAGTTCCTTTGAACATTTTGGAAATCCCGCTGAAACTTTGGACATTGTCGCGAAGGGTTCCCAATCCCCGACAAGATTGGTACCCTTTCACGTCCAAATCTCTCAAACTCCGGGAGAGATTCTCAAAACCAAGGTTGACATGGTTCGAGTTCCTTTCAACATTTTGGAAATCCCGCTGAAACTTTGGACATTCTCGCGAAGGGGTCCCAATGCCCGACAAGATTGGTGCCCTTTCACGTCCATATCTCTCAAGCTCCGGGAGAGATTCTCAAAACCGAGGTTGACATGTTTCGAGTTCCTTTCAACATTTTGGAAATCCCGCTGAAACTTTGGACATTGTCGCGAAGGGTTCCCAATCCCCGACAAGATTGGTACCCTTTCACGTCCAAATCTCTCAAACTCCGGGAGAGATTCTCAAAACCAAGGTTGACATGGTTCGAGTTCCTTTCAACATTTTGGAAATCCCGCTGAAACTTTGGACATTCTCGCGAAGGGGTCCCAATCCCCGACAAGATTGGTACCCTTTCACGTCCAAATCTCTCAAACTCCGGGAGAGATTCTCAAAACCATGGTTGAAACGTTTCATGTTCCTCTCAACATTTTGGAAATCCCGCTGAAACTTTGGACATTCTCGCGAAGGGTTCCCAATCCCCGACAATATTGGTACCATTTCACGTCCAAATCTCTCAAACTCCGGGAGAGATTCTCAAAACCAAGGTTGACATGTTTTGAGTTTCTTTCAACATTTTGGAAATCCTGCTGAAACTTTGGACATTCTCGCGAAGGGTTCCCAATCCCCGACAAGATTGGTACCCTTTCACGTCCAAATCTCTCAAACTCCGGGAGAGATTCTCAAAACCAAGGTTGACATGTTTCGAGTTCCTCTCAACATTTTGGAAATCCCGCTGAAACTTTGGACATTCTCGCGAAGGGTTCCCAATCCCCGACAAGATTGGTACCCTTTCACGTCCAAATCTCTCAAACTCCGGGAGAGATTCTCAAAACCAAGGTTGACATGTTTCGAGTTCCTTTCAACATTTTAAAAATCCCGCTGAAACTTTGGACATTGTCGCGAAGGGTTCCCAATCCTTGACAAGATTGGTACCCTTTCACTTCCAAATCTCTCAAACTCCGGCAGAGATTCTCAAAACCAAGGTTGACATGTTCCGAGTTCCTTTCAACATTTTGGAAATCCCACTGAAACTTTGGACATTCTCGCGAAGGGTTCCCAATCCCCGACAAGATTGGTACCCTTTCATGTCCAAATCTCTCAAACTCCGGGAGAGATTCTCAAAACCATGGCTGACATGTTTCGAGTTCCTTTCAACATTTTGGAAATCCCGCTGAAACTTTGGACATTGTCGCGAAGGGTTCCCAATCCCCGACAAGATTGGTACCCTTTCACGTCAAAATCTCTCAAACTCCGGGAGAGATTCTCAAAAACAAAGTTGACATGTTTCGAGTTCCTTTCAACATTTTCGAAATCCTGCTGAAACTTTGGACATTCTCACGAAGGGTTCCCAATGCCCGACAAGATTGGTACCCTTTCACGTCCAAATCTCTCAAACTCCGGGAGAGATTCTCAAAACCAAGGTTGACATGTTTCGAGTTCCTTTCAACATTTTGGAAATCCCGCTGAAACTTTGGACATTCTCGCGAAGGGTTCCCAATCCCCGACAAGATTGGTACCCTTTCATGTCCAAATCTCTCAAACTCCGGGAGAGATTCTCAAAACCATGGCTGACATGTTTCGAGTTCCTTTCAACATTTTGGAAATCCCGCTGAAACTTTGGACATTCTTGCGAAGGGTTCCCAATCCCCGTCAAGATTGGTACACTTTCACGTCCAAATCTCTCAAACTCCGGGAGAGATTCTCAAAACCAAAGTTGACATGTTTCGAGTTCCTTTCAACATTTTGGAAATCCTGCTGAAACTTTGGACATTCTCGCGAAGGGTTCCCAATCCCCGACAAGATTGGCACCCTTTCACGTCCAAATCTCTCAAACTCCGGGAGAGATTCTCAAAACCAAGGTTGACATGTTTCGAGTTCCTTTCAACATCTGGGAAATCCCGCTGAAACTTTGGACATTCTGGCGAAGGGTTCCCGATCCCCGACAAGATTGGTACCCTTTCACGTCCAAATCTCTCAAACTCCGGGAGAGATTCTCAAAACCAAGGTTGACATGGTTCGAGTTCCTTTCAACATTTTGGAAATCCCACTGAAACTTTGGACATTCTCGCGAAGGGGTCCCAATCCCCGACAAGATTGGTACCCTTTCACGTCCAAATCTCTCAAACTCCGGGAGAGATTCTCAAAACCAAGGTTGACATGTTTCGAGTTCCTTTCAACATTTTAAAAATCCCGCTGAAACTTTGGACATTGTCGCGAAGGCTTCCCAATCCTTGACAAGATTGGTACCCTTTCACTTCCAAATCTCTCAAACTCCGGGAGAGATTCTCAAAACCAAGGCTGACATGTTCCGAGTTCCTTTCAACATTTTGGAAATCCCACTGAAACTTTGGACATTCTCGCGAAGGGTTCCCAATCCCCGACAAGATTGGTACCCTTTCACGTCCAAATCTCTCAAACTCCGGGAGAGATTCTCAAAACCATGGCTGACATGTTTCGAGTTCCTTTCAACATTTTGGAAATCCCGCTGAAACTTTGGACATTTTTGCGAAGGGTTCGCAATCCCCGACAAGATTGGTACCCTTTCACGTCCAAATCTCTCAAACTCCGGGAGAGATTCTCAAAAACAAAGTTGACATGTTTCGAGTTCCTTTCAACATTTTGGAAATCCTGCTGAAACTTTGGACATTCTCACGAAGGGTTCCCAATGCCCGACAAGATTGGTACCCTTTCACGTCCAAATCTCTCAAAATCCGGGAGAGATTCTCAAAACCAAGGTTGACATGTTTCGAGTTCCTTTCAACATTTTGGAAATGCCGCTGAAACTTTGGACATTCTCGCGAAGGGTTCCCAATCCCCGACAAGATTGGTACCCTTTCACGTCCAAATCTCTCAAACTCCGGGAGAGATTCTCAAAACCATGGCTGACATGTTTCGAGTTCCTTTCAACATTTTGGAAATCCCGCTGAAACTTTGGACATTCTTGCGAAGGGTTCCCAATCCCCGACAAGATTGGTACCCTTTCACGTCCAAATCTCTCAAACTCCGGGAGAGATTCTCAAAACCAAGGTTGACATGGTTCGAGTTCCTTTCAACATTTTGGAAATCCCGCTGAAACTTTGGACATTCTCGCGAAGGGTTCCCAATCCCCGACAAGATTGGTACCCTTTCACGTCCAAATCTCTCAAACTCCGGGAGAGATTCTCAAAACCAAGGTTGACATGTTTCGAGTTCCTCTCAACATTTTGGAAATCCCCCTGAAACTTTGGACATTCTCGTGAAGGGTTCCCAAACCCTGACAAGATCGGTAGCCTTTCACGTCCAAATCTCTCAAACTCCGGGAGAGATTCTCAAAACCAAGGTCGACATGTTTCGAGTTCCTTTCAACATTTTGGAAATCCCGCTGAAACTTTGGACATTGTCGCGAAGGGTTCCCAATCCCCGACAAGATTGGTACCCTTTCACGTCCAAATCTCTCAAACTCCGGGAGAGATTCTCAAAACCATGGTTGAAACGTTTCGAGTTCCTTTCAACATTTTGTAAATCCCGCTGAAACTTTGGACATTCTCGCGAAGGGTTCCCGATCCCCGACAAGATTGGTACCCTTTCACGTCCAAATCTCTCAAACTCCGGGAGAGATTCTCAAAACCAAGGTTGACATGTTTCGAGTTCCTTTCAACATTTTGGAAATCCCGCTGAAACTTTGGACATTCTCGCGAAGGCTTCCCAATCCTTGACAAGATTGGTACCCTTTCACTTCCAAATCTCTCAAACTCCGGGAGAGATTCTCAAAACCAAGGCTGACATGTTCCGAGTTCCTTTCAACATTTTGGAAATCCCACTGAAACTTTGGACATTCTCGCGAAGGGTTCCCAATCCCCGACAAGATTGGTACCCTTTCATGTCCAAATCTCTCAAACTCCGGGAGAGATTCTCAAAACCATGGCTGACATGTTTCGAGTTCCTTTCAACATTTTGGAAATCCCGCTGAAACTTTGGACATTCTTGCGAAGGGTTCCCAATCCCCGACAAGATTGGTACCCTTTCACGTCCAAATTTCTCAAACTCCGGGAGAGATTCTCAAAAACAAAGTTGACATGTTTCGAGTTCCTTTCAACATTTTGGAAATCCTGCTGAAACTTTGGACATTCTCACGAAGGGTTCCCAATGCCCGACAAGATTGGTACCCTTTCACGTCCAAATCTCTCAAACTCCGGGAGAGATTCTCAAAACCAAGGTTGACATGTTTCGAGTTCCTTTCAACATTTTGGAAATCCCGCTGAAACTTTGGACATTCTCGCGAAGGTTTCCCAATCCCCGACAAGATTGGTACCCTTTCACGTCCAAATCTCTCAAACTCCGGGAGAGATTCTCAAAACCATGGCTGACATGTTTCGAGTTCCTTTCAACATTTTGGAAATTTCGCTGAAACTTTGGACATTCTCGCAAAGGGTTCCCAATCCCCGACAAGATTGGTACCCTTTCACGTCCAAATCTCTCAAACTCCGGGAGAGATTCTCAAAACCAAAGTTGACATGTTTCGAGTTCCTTTCAACATTTTGGAAATCCTGCTGAAACTTTGGAAATTCTCGCGAAGGGTTACCAATCCCCGACAAGATTGGTACCCTTTCACGTCCAAATCTCTCAAACTCCGGGAGAGATTCTCAAAACCAAGGTTGACATGGTTCGAGTTCCTTTCAACATTTTGGAAATCCCGCTGAAACTTTGGACATTGTCGCGAAGGGTTCCCAATCCCCGACAAGATTGGTACCCTTTCACGTCCAAATCTCTCAAACTCCGGGAGAGATTCTCAAAACCAAGGTTGACATGGTTCGAGTTCCTTTCAACATTTTGGAAATCCCGCTGAAACTTTGGACATTCTCGCGAAGGGTTCCCAATCCCCGACAAGATTGGTACCCTTTCACGTCCAAATCTCTCAAACTCCGGGAGAGATTCTCAAAACCAAGGTTGACATGTTTCGAGTTCCTCTCAACATTTTGGAAATCCCCCTGAAACTTTGGACATTCTCGTGAAGGGTTCCCAAACCCTGACAAGATCGGTAGCCTTTCACGTCCAAATCTCTCAAACTCCGGGAGAGATTCTCAAAACCAAGCTCGACATGTTTCGAGTTCCTTTCAACATTTTGGAAATCCCGCTGAAACTTTGGACATTGTCGCGAAGGGTTCCCAATCCCCGACAAGATTGGTACCCTTTCACGTCCAAATCTCTCAAACTCCGGGAGAGATTCTCAAAACCATGGTTGAAACGTTTCGAGTTCCTTTCAACATTTTGTAAATCCCGCTGAAACTTTGGACATTCTCGCGAAGGGTTCCCGATCCCCGACAAGATTGGTACCCTTTCACGTCCAAATCTCTCAAACTCCGGGAGAGATTCTCAAAACCAAGGTTGACATGTTTCGAGTTCCTTTCAACATTTTGGAAATCCCGCTGAAACTTTGGACATTCTCGCGAAGGGGTCCCAATCCCCGACAAGATTGGTACCCTTTCACGTCCAAATCTCTCAAACTCCGGGAGAGATTCTCAAAACCAAGGTTGACATGGTTCGAGTTCCTTTCAACATTTTAAAAATCCCGCTGAAACTTTGGACATTCTCGCGAAGGGTTCCCAATCCCCGACAAGATTGGTACACTTTCACGTCCAAATCTCTCAAACTCCGGCAGAGATTCTCAAAACCAAGGACGACATGTTCCGTGTTCCTTTCAACATTTTGGAAATCCCACTGAAACTTTGGACATTCTGGCGAAGGGTTCCCAATC
Source organism: Streptopelia decaocto (assembly GCF_964273445.1). Classification (NCBI taxonomy): domain Eukaryota; kingdom Metazoa; phylum Chordata; class Aves; order Columbiformes; family Columbidae; genus Streptopelia; species Streptopelia decaocto. The sequence continues at coordinate 1,475,221 of NW_028115436.1, read as the reverse complement.
CCCGACAAGATTGGTACCCTTTCACGTCCAAATCTCTCAAACTCCGGGAGAGATTCTCAAAACCAAGGTTGACATGGTTCGAGTTCCTCTCAACATTTTGGAAATCCCGCTGAAACTTTGGACATTGTCGCGAAGGGTTCCCAATCCCCGACAAGATAGGTACCCTTTCACGTCCAAATCTCTCAAACTCCGGGAGAGATTCTCAAAACCAAGGTTGACATGGTTCGAGTTCCTTTCAACATTTTGGAAATCCCGCTGAAACTTTGGACATTCTCGCGAAGGGTTCCCAATCCCCGACAAGATTGGTACCCTTTCACGTCCAAAACTCTCAAACTCCGGCAGAGATTCTCAAAACCAAGGTTGACATGGTTCGAGTTCCTTTCAACATTTTGGAAATCCCGCTGAAACTTTGGACATTCTCGCGAAGGGTTCCCAATCCCCGACAAGATTGGTACCCTTTCACGTCCAAATCTCTCAAACTCCGGGAGAGATTCTCAAAACCAAGGTTGACATGTTTCGAGTTCCTTTCAACATTTTGGAAATGCCGCTGAAACTTTGGACATTCTCGCAAAGGGTTCCCGATCCCCGACAAGATTGGTACCCTTTCACGTCCAAATCTCTCAAACTCCGGGAGAGATTCTCAAAACCAAGGTTGACATGTTTCGAGTTCCTTTCAACATTTTAAAAATCCCGCTGAAACTTTGGACATTGTCGCGAAGGGTTCCCAATCCCCGACAAGATTGGTACCCTTTCACGTCCAAATCTCTCAAACTCCGGGAGAGATTCTCAAAACCAAGGTTGACATGTTTCGAGTTCCTTTCAACATTTTGGAAATCCCGCTGAAACATTGGACATTCTCGCAAAGGGTTCCCGATCCCCGACAAGATTGGTACCCTTTCACTTCCAAATCTCTCAAACTCCGGGAGAGATTCTCAAAACCAAGGTTGACATGTTTCGAGTTCCTCTCAACATTTTGGAAATCCCCCTGAAACTTTGGACATTCTCGTGAAGGGTTCCCAAACCCTGACAAGATCGGTACCCTTTCACGTCCAAATCTCTCAAACTCCGGGAGAGATTCTCAAAACCAAGGTCGACATGTTTCGAGTTCCTTTCAACATTTTGGAAATCCCGCTGAAACTTTGGACATTGTCGCGAAGGGTTCCCAATCCCCGACAAGACTGGTACCCTTTCACGTCCAAATCTCTCAAACTCCGGGAGAGATTCTCAAAACCATGGTTGAAACGTTTCGAGTTCCTTTCAACATTTTGTAAATCCCGCTGAAACTTTGGACATTCTAGCGAAGGGTTCCCGATCCCCGACAAGATTGGTACCCTTTCACGTCCAAATCTCTCAAACTCCGGGAGAGATTCTCAAAACCAAGGTTGACATGGTTCGAGTTCCTTTCAACATTTTAAAAATCCCGCTGAAACTTTGGACATTGTCGCGAAGGGTTCCCAATCCCCGACAAGATTGGTACCCTTTCATGTCCAAATCTCTCAAACTCCGGCAGAGATTCTCAAAACCAAGGACGACATGTTCCGTGTTCCTTTCAACATTTTGGAAATCCCACTGAAACTTTGGACATTCTCGCAAAGGGTTCCCAATCCCCGACAAGATTGGTACCCTTTCACGTCCAAATCTCTCAAACTCCGGGAGAGATTCTCAAAACCAAGGTTGACATGGTTCGAGTTCCTCTCAACATTTTGGAAATCCCGCTGAAACTTTGGACATTGTCGCGAAGGGTTCCCAATCCCCGACAAGATTGGTACCCTTTCACGTCCAAATCTCTCAAACTCCGGGAGAGATTCTCAAAACCAAGGTTGACATGGTTCGAGTTCCTTTCAACATTTTGGAAATCCCGCTGAAACTTTGGACATTGTCGCGAAGGGTTCCCAATCCCCGACAAGATTGGTACCCTTTCACGTCCAAATCTCTCAAACTCCGGGAGAGATTCTCAAAACCAAGGTTGACATGGTTCGAGTTCCTTTCAACATTTTGGAAATCCCGCTGAAACTTTGGACATTCTCGCGAAGGGTTCCCAATCCCCGACAAGATTGGTACCCTTTCACGTCCAAATCTCTCAAACTCCGGGAGAGATTCTCAAAACCAAGGTTGACATGTTTTGAGTTTCTTTCAACATTTTGGAAATCCCGCTGAAACTTTGGACATTCTCGCGAAGGGTTCCCAATCCCCGACAAGATTGGTACCCTTTCATGTCCAAATCTCTCAAACTCCGGCAGAGATTCTCAAAACCAAGGTTGACATGTTTCGAGTTCCTTTCAACATTTTGGAAATGCCGCTGAAACTTTGGACATTCTCGCAAAGGGTTCCCGATCCCCGACAAGATTGGTACCCTTTCACGTCCAAATCTCTCAAACTCCGGGAGAGATTCTCAAAACCAAGGTTGACATGTTTCGAGTTCCTTTCAACATTTTAAAAATCCCGCTGAAACTTTCGACATTGTCGCGAAGGGTTCCCAATCCCCGACAAGATTGGTACCCTTTCACGTCCAAATCTCTCAAACTCCGGGAGAGATTCTCAAAACTAAGGTTGACATGTTTCGAGTTCCTTTCAACATTTTGGAAATCCCGCTGAAACTTTGGACATTCTCGCAAAGGGTTCCCGATCCCCGACAAGATTGGTACCCTTTCACGTCCAAATCTCTCAAACTCCAGGAGAGATTCTCAAAACCAAGTTTGACATGTTTCGAGTTCCTTTCAACATTTTAAAAATCCCGCTGAAACTTTGGACATTGTCGCGAAGGGTTCCCGATCCCCGACAAGATTGGTACCCTTTCACGTCCAAATCCCTCAAACTCCGGCAGAGATTCTGAAAACCAAGGTTGACATGTTCCGAGTTCCTTTCAACATTTTGGAAATCCCACTGAAACTTTGGACATTCTCGCAAAGGGTTCCCAATCCCCGACAAGATTGGTACCCTTTCACGTCCAAATCTCTCAAACTCCGGGAGAGATTCTCAAAACCAAGGTTGACATGGTTCGAGTTCCTCTCAACATTTTGGAAATCCCGCTGAAACTTTGGACATTGTCGCGAAGGGTTCCCAATCCCCGACAAGATTGGTACCCTTTCACATCCAAATCTCTCAAACTCCGGGAGAGATTCTCAAAACCAAGGTTGACAGGGTTCGAGTTCCTTTCAACATTTTGGAAATCCCGCTGAAACTTTGGACATTGTCGCGAAGGGTTCCCAATCCCCGACAAGATTGGTACCCTTTCACGTCCAAATCTCTCAAACTCCGGGAGAGATTCTCAAAACCAAGGTTGACATGGTTCGAGTTCCTTTCAACATTTTGGAAATCCCGCTGAAACTTTGGACATTCTCGCGAAGGGTTCCCAATCCCCGACAAGATTGGTACCCTTTCACGTCCAAATCTCTCAAACTCCGGGAGAGATTCTCAAAACCAAGGTTGACATGTTTTGAGTTTCTTTCAACATTTTGGAACTCCCGCTGAAACTTTGGACATTCTCGCGAAGGGTTCCCAATCCCCGACAAGATTGGTACCCTTTCACGTCCAAATCTCTCAAACTCCGGGAGAGATTCTCAAAACCAAGGTTGACATGTTTCGAGTTCCTTTCAACATTTTGGAAATGCCGCTGAAACTTTGGACATTCTCGCAAAGGGTTCCCGATCCCCGACAAGATTGGTACCCTTTCACGTCCAAATCTCTCAAACTCCGGGAGAGATTCTCAAAACCAAGGTTGACATGTTTCGAGTTCCTTTCAACATTTTAAAAATCCCGCTGAAACTTTGGACATTGTCGCGAAGGGTTCCCAATCCCCGACAAGATTGGTACCCTTTCACGTCCAAATCTCTCAAACTCCGGGAGAGATTCTCAAAACCAAGGTTGACATGTTTCGAGTTCCTTTCAACATTTTGGAAATCCCGCTGAAACTTTGGACATTCTCGCAAAGGGTTCCCGATCCCCGACAAGATTGGTACCCTTTCACGTCCAAATCTCTCAAACTCCAGGAGAGATTCTCAAAACCAAGTTTGACATGTTTCGAGTTCCTTTCAACATTTTAAAAATCCCGCTGAAACTTTGGACATTGTCGCGAAGGGTTCCCGATCCCCGACAAGATTGGTACCCTTTCACGTCCAAATCCCTCAAACTCCGGCAGAGATTCTGAAAACCAAGGTTGACATGTTCCGAGTTCCTTTCAACATTTTGGAAATCCCACTGAAACTTTGGTCATTCTCGCGAAGGGTTCCCAATCTTCGACAAGATTGGTACCCTTTCACGTCCAAATCTCTCAAACTCCGGGAGAGATTCTCAAAACCAAGGTTGACATGTTTCGAGTTCCTTTCAACATTTTGGAAATCCCGCTGAAACTTTGGACATTCTCGCGAAGGGTTCCCAATCCCTGACAAGATTGGTACCCTTTCACGTCCAAATCTCTCAAACTCCGGCAGAGATTCTCAAAACCAAGGTTGACATGTTTCGAGTTCCTTTCAACATTTTGGAAATCCCGCTGAAACTTTGGACATTCTCGCGAAGGGTTCCCAATCCCCGACAAGATTGGTACCCTTTCACGTCCAAATCTCTCAAACTCCGGGAGAGATTCTCAAAACCAAGGTTGACATGGTTCGAGTTCCTTTCAACATTTTGGAAATCCCGCTGAAACTTTGGACATTCTCGCGAAGGGTTCCCAATCCCCGACAAGATTGGTACCCTTTCACGTCCAAATCTCTCAAACTCCGGCAGAGATTCTCAAAACCAAGGTTGACATGTTTCGAGTTCCTTTCAACATTTTGGAAATGCCGCTGAAACTTTGGACATTCTCGCAAAGGGTTCCCCATCCCCGACAATATTGGTACCATTTCACGTCCAAATCTCTCAAACTCCGGGAGAGATTCTCAAAACCAAGGTTGACATGGTTCGAGTTCCTTTCAACATTTTGGAAATCCCACTGAAACTTTGGACATTCTCGCGAAGGGTTCCCAATCACCGACAAGATTGGTACCCTTTCACGTCCAAAGCTCTCAAACTCCGGGAGAGATTCTCAAAACCAAGGTTGACATGGTTCGAGTACCTTTCAACATTTTGGAAATCCCGCTGAAACTTCGGACATTCTCGCGAAGGGTTCCCAATCCCCGACAAGATTGGTACCCTTTCACGTCCAAATCTCTCAAACTCCGGGAGAGATTCTCAAAACCAAGGTTGACATGGTTCGAGTTCCTCTCAACATTTTGGAAATCCCGCTGAAACTTTGGACATTGTCGCGAAGGGTTCCCAATCCCCGACAAGATTGGTACCCTTTCACGTCCAAATCTCTCAAACTCCGGGAGAGATTCTCAAAACCAAGGTTGACATGTTTCGAGTTCCTTTCAACATTTTGGAAATCCCGCTGAAACTTTGGACATTGTCGCGAAGGGTTCCCAATCCCCGACAAGATTGGTACCCTTTCACGTCCAAATCTCTCAAACTCCGGGAGAGATTCTCAAAACCAAGGTTGACATGTTTTGAGTTTCTTTCAACATTTTGGAAATCCCGCTGAAACTTTGGACATTCTCGCGAAGGGTTCCCAATCCCCGACAAGATTGGTACCCTTTCACGTCCAAATCTCTCAAACTCCGGGAGAGATTCTCAAAACCAAGGTTGACATGTTTTGAGTTCCTTTCAACATTTTGGAAATGCCGCTGAAACTTTGGACATTCTCGCAAAGGGTTCCCGATCCCCGACAAGATTGGTACCCTTTCACGTCCAAATCTCTCAAACTCCGGGAGAGATTCTCAAAACCAAGGTTGACATGGTTCGAGTTCCTTTCAACATTTTAAAAATCCCGCTGAAACTTTGGACATTGTCGCGAAGGGTTCCCAATCCCCGACAAGATTGGTACCCTTTCACGTCCAAATCTCTCAAACTCCGGGAGAGATTCTCAAAACCAAGGTTGACATGTTTCGAGTTCCTTTCAACATTTTGGAAATCCCGCTGAAACTTTGGACATTCTCGCAAAGGGTTCCCGATCCCCGACAAGATTGGTACCCTTTCACGTCCAAATCTCTCAAACTCCAGGAGAGATTCTCAAAACCAAGTTTGACATGTTTCGAGTTCCTTTCAACATTTTAAAAATCCCGCTGAAACTTTGGACATTGTCGCGAAGGGTTCCCGATCCCCGACAAGATTGGTACCCTTTCACGTCCAAATCCCTCAAACTCCGGCAGAGATTCTGAAAACCAAGGTTGACATGTTCCGAGTTCCTTTCAACATTTTGGAAATCCCGCTGAAACTTTGGACATTCTCGCAAAGGGTTCCCCATCCCCGACAATATTGGTACCATTTCACGTCCAAATCTCTCAAACTCCGGGAGAGATTCTCAAAAACAAAGTTGACATGGTTCGAGTTCCTTTCAACATTTTGGAAATCCCACTGAAACTTTGGACATTCTCGCGAAGGGTTCCCAATCACCGACAAGATTGGTACCCTTTCACGTCCAAAGCTCTCAAACTCCAGGAGAGATTCTCAAAACCAAGGTTGACATGGTTCGAGTACCTTTCAACATTTTGGAAATCCCGCTGAAACTTCGGACATTCTCGTGAAGGGTTCCCAATCCCCGACAAGATTGGTACCCTTTCACGTCCAAATCTCTCAAACTCCGGGAGAGATTCTCAAAACCAAGGTTGACATGGTTCGAGTTCCTTTCAACATTTTGGAAATCCCGCTGAAACTTTGGACATTCTCGCGAAGGGGTCCCAATCCCCGACAAGACTAGTACCCTTTCACGTCCAAATCTCTCAAACTCCGGGAGAGATTCTCAAAACCAAGGTTGACATGGTTCGAGTTCCTTTCAACATTTTGGAAATCCCGCTGAAACTTTGGACATTCTCGCGAAGGGGTCCCAATCCCCGACAAGATTGGTACCCTTTCACGTCCAAATCTCTCAAACTCCGGGAGAGATTCTCAAAACCAAGGTTGACATGGTTCGAGTTCCTTTCAACATTTTGGAAATCCCGCTGAAACTTTGGACATTCTCGCGAAGGGGTCCCAATCCCCGACAAGACTAGTACCCTTTCACGTCCAAATCTCTCAAACTCCGGGAGAGATTCTCAAAACCAAGGTTGACATGGTTCGAGTTCCTTTCAACATTTTGGAAATCCCGCTGAAACTTTGGACATTCTCGCGAAGGGTTCCCAATCCCCGACAAGATTGGTACCCTTTCACGTCCAAATCTCTCAAACTCCGGCAGAGATTCTCAAAACCAAGGTTGACATGTTTCGAGTTCCTTTCAACATTTTGGAAATGCCGCTGAAACTTTGGACATTCTCGCAAAGGGTTCCCGATCCCCGACAAGATTGGTACCCTTTCACGTCCAAATCTCTCAAACTCCGGGAGAGATTCTCAAAACCAAGGTTGACATGGTTCGAGTTCCTTTCAACATTTTAAAAATCCCGCTGAAACTTTGGACATTCTCGTGAAGGGTTCCCAATCCCCGAAAAGACTGGTACCCTTTCACGTCCAAATCTCTCAAACTCCGGGAGAGATTCTCAAAACCAAGGTTGACATGTTTCGAGTTCCTTTCAACATTTTGGAAATGCCGCTGAAACTTTGGACATTCTCGCAAAGGGTTCCCGATCCCCGACAAGATTGGTACCCTTTCACGTCCAAATCTCTCAAACTCCGGGAGAGATTCTCAAAACCAAGGTTGACATGGTTCGAGTTCCTTTCAACATTTTAAAAATCCCGCTGAAACTTTGGACATTGTCGCGAAGGGTTCCCAATCCCCGACAAGATTGGTACACTTTCACGTCCAAATCTCTCAAACTCCGGGAGAGATTCTCAAAACCAAGGTTGACATGTTTTGAGTTTCTTTCAACATTTTGGAAATCCCGCTGAAACTTTGGACATTCTCGCGAAGGGTTCCCAATCCCCGACAAGATTGGTACCCTTTCACGTCCAAATCTCTCAAACTCCGGGAGAGATTCTCAAAACCAAGGTTGACATGTTTCGAGTTCCTTTCAACATTTTGGAAATCCCGCTGAAACTTTGGACATTCTCGCAAAGGGTTCCCGATCCCCGACAAGATTGGTACCCTTTCACGTCCAAATCTCTCAAACTCCGGGAGAGATTCTCAAAACCAACGTTGACATGTTTCGAGTTCCTCTCAACATTTTGGAAATCCCGCTGAAACTTTGGGCATTCTCGCGAAGGGTTCCCAATCCCCGACAAGATTGGTACCCTTTCACGTCCAAATCTCTCAAACTCCGGCAGAGATTCTCAAAACCAAGGTTGACATGGTTCGAGTTCCTTTCAACATTTTGGAAATCCCGCTGAAACTTTGGACATTCTCGCGAAGGGGTCCCAATCCCCGACAAGATTGGTACCCTTTCACGTCCAAATCTCTCAAACTCCGGGAGAGATTCTCAAAACCAAGGTTGACATGTTTCGAGTTCCTTTCAACATTTTGGAAATCCCGCTGAAACTTTGGACATTCTCGCAAAGGGTTCCCGATCCCCGACAAGATTGGTACCCTTTCACGTCCAAATCTCTCAAACTCCGGGAGAGATTCTCAAAACCAAGGTTGACATGTTTCGAGTTCCTTTCAACATTTTAAAAATCCCGCTGAAGCTTTGGACATTGTCGCGAAGGGTTCCCGATCCCCGACAAGATTGGTACCCTTTCACGTCCAAATCTCTCAAACTCCGGGAGAGATTCTCAAAACCAAGGTTGACATGGTTCGAGTTCCTTTCAACATTTTAAAAATCCTGCTGAAACTTTGGACATTCTGGCGAAGGGTTCCCAATCCCCGACAAGACTGGTACCCTTTCACGTCCAAATCTCTCAAACTCCGGGAGAGATTCTCAAAACCAAGGTTGACATGTTTCGAGTTCCTTTCAACATTTTGGAAATGCCGCTGAAACTTTGGACATTCTCGCAAAGGGTTCCCTATCCTCGACAAGATTGGTACCCTTTCACGTCCAAATCTCTCAAACTCCGGGAGAGATTCTCAAAACCAAGGTTGACATGGTTCGAGTTCCTTTCAACATTTTAAAAATCCCGCTGAAACTTTGGACATTGTCGCGAAGGGTTCCCAATCCCCGACAAGATTGGTACCCTTTCACGTCCAAATCTCTCAAACTCCGGGAGAGATTCTCAAAACCAAGGTTGACATGTTTTGAGTTTCTTTCAACATTTTGGAAATCCCGCTGAAACTTTGGACATTCTCGCGAAGGGTTCCCAATCCCCGACAAGATTGGTACCCTTCACGTCCAAATCTCTCAAACTCCGGGAGAGATTCTCAAAACCAAGGTTGACATGTTTCGAGTTCCTTTCAACATTTTGGAAATCCCGCTGAAACTTTGGACATTCTCGCGAAGGGTTCCCAATCCCCGACAAGATTGGTACCCTTACACGTCCAAATCTCTCAAACTCTGGGAGAGATTCTCAAAACCAAGGTTGACATGTTTCAAGTTCCTTTCAACATTTTAAAAATCCCGCTGAAGCTTTGGACATTGTCGCGAAGGGTTCCCGATCCCCGACAAGATTGGTACCCTTTCACGTCCAAATCCCTCAAACTCCGGCAGAGATTCTCAAAACCAAGGTTGACATGTTCCGAGTTCCTTTCAACATTTTGGAAATCCCACTGAAACTTTGGTCATTCTCGCGAAGGGTTCCCAATCCCCGACAAGATTGGTACCCTTTCACGTCCAAATCTCTCAAACTCCGGGAGAGATTCTCAAAACCAAGGTTGACATGGTTCGAGTTCCTTTCAACATTTTGGAAATCCCGCTGAAACTTTGGACATTCTCGCGAAGGGTTCCCGATCCCCGACAAGATTGGTACCCTTTCACGTCCAAATCTCTCAAACTCCGGCAGAGATTCTCAAAACCAAGGTTGACATGGTTCGAGTTCCTTTCAACATTTTGGAAATCCCGCTGAAACTTTGGACATTCTCGCGAAGGGTTCCCTATCCTCGACAAGATTGGTACCCTTTCACGTCCAAATCTCTCAAACTCCGGGAGAGATTCTCAAAACCAAGGTTGACATGGTTCGAGTTCCTTTCAACATTTTGGAAATCCCGCTGAAACTTTGGACATTCTCGCGAAGGGTTCCCGATCCCCGACAAGATTGGTACCCTTTCACGTCCAAATCTCTCAAACTCCAGCAGAGATTCTCAAAACCAAGGTTGACATGGTTCGAGTTCCTTTCAACATTTTGGAAATGCCGCTGAAACTTTGGACATTCTCGCAAAGGGTTCCCTATCCTCGACAAGATTGGTACCCTTTCACGTCCAAATCTCTCAAACTCCGGGAGAGATTCTCAAAACCAAGGTTGACATGGTTCGAGTTCCTTTCAACATTTTAAAAATCCCTCTGAAACTTTGGACATTGTCGCGAAGGGTTCCCAATCCCCGACAAGATTGGTACCCTTTCACGTCCAAATCTCTCAAACTCCGGGAGAGATTCTCAAAACCAAGGTTGACATGTTTTGAGTTTCTTTCAACATTTTGGAAATCCCGCTGAAACTTTGGACATTCTCGCGAAGGGTTCCCAATCCCCGACAAGATTGGTACCCTTCACGTCCAAATCTCTCAAACTCCGGGAGAGATTCTCAAAACCAAGGTTGACATGTTTCGAGTTCCTTTCAACATTTTGGAAATCCCGCTGAAACTTTGGACATTCTCGCGAAGGGTTCCCAATCCCCGACAAGATTGGTACCCTTACACGTCCAAATCTCTCAAACTCTGGGAGAGATTCTCAAAACCAAGGTTGACATGTTTCAAGTTCCTTTCAACATTTTAAAAATCCCGCTGAAGCTTTGGACATTGTCGCGAAGGGTTCCCGATCCCCGACAAGATTGGTACCCTTTCACGTCCAAATCCCTCAAACTCCGGCAGAGATTCTCAAAACCAAGGTTGACATGTTCCGAGTTCCTTTCAACATTTTGGAAATCCCACTGAAACTTTGGTCATTCTCGCGAAGGGTTCCCAATCCCCGACAAGATTGGTACCCTTTCACGTCCAAATCTCTCAAACTCCGGGAGAGATTCTCAAAACCAAGGTTGACATGGTTCGAGTTCCTTTCAACATTTTGGAAATCCCGCTGAAACTTTGGACATTCTCGCGAAGGGTTCCCAATCCCCGACAAGATTGGTACCCTTTCACGTCCAAATCTCTCAAACTCCGGGAGAGATTCTCAAAACCATGGTTGAAACGTTTCGAGTTCCTCTCAACATTTTGGAAATCCCGCTGAAACTTTGGACATTCTCGCGAAGGGTTCCCAATCCCCGACAAGATTGGTACCCTTTCACGTCCAAATCTCTCAAACTCCGGCAGAGATTCTCAAAACCAAGGTTGACATGGTTCGAGTTCCTCTCAACATTTTGGAAATCCCGCTGAAACTTTGGACATTCTGGCGAAGGGTTCCCAATCCCCGACAAGATTGGTACCCTTTCACGTCCAAATCTCTCAAACTCCGGGAGAGATTCTCAAAACCAAGGTTGACATGGTTCGAGTTCCTTTCAACATTTTGGAAATCCCGCTGAAACTTTGGACATTCTCGCGAAGGGTTCCCAATCCCCGACAAGATTGGTAACCTTTCACGTCCAAATCTCTCAAACTCCGGGAGAGATTCTCAAAACCATGGTTGAAACGTTTCGAGTTCCTCTCAACATTTTGGAAATCCCGCTGAAACTTTGGACATTCTCGCGAAGGGTTCCCAATCCCCGATGAGATTGGTACCCTTTCACGTCCAAATCTCTCAAACTCCAGGAGAGATTCTAAAAACCAAGGTTGACATGTTTCGAGTTCCTTTCAACATTTTAAAAATCCCGCTGAAACTTTGGACATTGTCGCGAAGGGTTCCCAATCCTTGACAAGATTGGTACCCTTTCACTTCCAAATCTCTCAAACTCCGGCAGAGATTCTCAAAACCAAGGCTGACATGTTCCGAGTTCCTTTCAACATTTTGGAAATCCCACTGAAACTTTGGACATTCTCGCGAAGGGTTCCCAATCCCCGACAAGATTGGTACCCTTTCACGTCCAAATCTCTCAAACTCCGGGAGAGATTCTCAAAACCAAGGTTGACATGGTTCGAGTTCCTTTCAACATTTTGGAAATCCCGCTGAAACTTTGGACATTCTCGCGAAGGGTTCCCAATCCCCGACAAGATTGGTACCCTTTCACGTCCAAATCTCTCAAACTCCGGGAGAGATTCTCAAAACCAAGGTTGACATGGTTCGAGTTCCTTTCAACATTTTGGAAATCCCGCTGAAACTTTGGACATTCTGGCGAAGGGTTCCCCATCCCCGACAAGACTGGTACCCTTTCACGTCCAAATCTCTCAAACTCCGGGAGAGATTCTCAAAACCAAGGTTGACATGGTTCGAGTTCCTTTCAACATTTTGGAAATCCCGCTGAAACTTTGGACATTGTCGCGAAGGGTTCCCGATCCCCGACAAGATTGGTACCCTTTCACGTCCAAATCTCTCAAACTCCGGGAGAGATTCTCAAAACCAAGGTTGACATGTTTCGAGTTCCTTTCAACATTTGGGAAATCCCGCTGAAACTTTGGACATTCTGGCGAAGGGTTCCCGATCCCCGACAAGATTGGTACCCTTTCACGTCCAAATCTCTCAAACTCCGGGAGAGATTCTCAAAACCAAGGTTGACATGTTTCGAGTTCCTCTCAACATTTTGGAAATCCCGCTGAAACTTTGGACATTCTCATGAAGGGTTCCCAATCCCCGACAAGATTGGTACCCTTTCACGTCCAAATCTCTCAAACTGCGGGAGAGATTCTCAAAACCAAGGTTGACATGGTTCGAGTTCCTTTCAACATTTTGGAAATCCCGCTGAAACTTTGGGCATTCTCGCGAAGGGTTCCCAATCCCCGACAAGATTGGTACCCTTTCACGTCCAAATCTCTCAAACTCCGGGAGAGATTCTCAAAACCATGGTTGAAACGTTTCGAGTTCCTCTCAACATTTTGGAAATCCCGCTGAAACTTTGGACATTCTCGCGAAGGGTTCCCAATCCCCGACAAGATTGGTACCCTTTCACGTCCAAATCTCTCAAACTCCGGCAGAGATTCTCAAAACCAAGGTTGACATGGTTCGAGTTCCTCTCAACATTTTGGAAATCCCGCTGAAACTTTGGACATTCTGGCGAAGGGTTCCCAATCCCCGACAAGATTGGTACCCTTTCACGTCCAAATCTCTCAAACTCCGGGAGAGATTCTCAAAACCAAGGTTGACATGGTTCGAGTTCCTTTCAACATTTTGGAAATCCCGCTGAAACTTTGGACATTCTCGCGAAGGGTTCCCAATCCCCGACAAGATTGGTAACCTTTCACGTCCAAATCTCTCAAACTCCGGGAGAGATTCTCAAAACCATGGTTGAAACGTTTCGAGTTCCTCTCAACATTTTGGAAATCCCGCTGAAACTTTGGACATTCTCGCGAAGGGTTCCCAATCCCCGATGAGATTGGTACCCTTTCACGTCCAAATCTCTCAAACTCCAGGAGAGATTCTAAAAACCAAGGTTGACATGTTTCGAGTTCCTTTCAACATTTTAAAAATCCCGCTGAAACTTTGGACATTGTCGCGAAGGGTTCCCAATCCTTGACAAGATTGGTACCCTTTCACTTCCAAATCTCTCAAACTCCGGCAGAGATTCTCAAAACCAAGGCTGACATGTTCCGAGTTCCTTTCAACATTTTGGAAATCCCACTGAAACTTTGGACATTCTCGCGAAGGGTTCCCAATCCCCGACAAGATTGGTACCCTTTCACGTCCAAATCTCTCAAACTCCGGGAGAGATTCTCAAAACCAAGGTTGACATGGTTCGAGTTCCTTTCAACATTTTGGAAATCCCGCTGAAACTTTGGACATTCTGGCGAAGGGTTCCCAATCCCCGTCAAGATTGGTACCCTTTCACGTCCAAATCTCTCAAACTCCGGGAGAGATTCTCAAAACCAAGGTTGACATGGTTCGAGTTCCTTTCAACATTTTGGAAATCCCGCTGAAACTTTGGACATTCTGGCGAAGGGTTCCCCATCCCCGACAAGACTGGTACCCTTTCACGTCCAAATCTCTCAAACTCCGGGAGAGATTCTCAAAACCAAGGTTGACATGGTTCGAGTTCCTTTCAACATTTGGGAAATCCCGCTGAAACTTTGGACATTCTGGCGAAGGGTTCCCGATCCCCGACAAGATTGGTACCCTTTCACGTCCAAATCTCTCAAACTCCGGGAGAGATTCTCAAAACCAAGGTTGACATGTTTCGAGTTCCTCTCAACATTTTGGAAATCCCGCTGAAACTTTGGACATTCTCGTGAAGGGTTCCCAATCCCCGACAAGATTGGTACCCTTTCACGTCCAAATCTCTCAAACTGCGGGAGAGATTCTCAAAACCAAGGTTGACATGGTTCGAGTTCCTTTCAACATTTTGGAAATCCCGCTGAAACTTTGGACATTCTCGCGAAGGGTTCCCAATCCCCGACAAGATTGGTACCCTTTCACGTCCAAATCTCTCAAACTCCGGCAGAGATTCTCAAAACCAAGGTTGACATGGTTCGAGTTCCTTTCAACATTTTGGAAATCCCGCTGAAACTTTGGACATTCTCGCGAAGGGTTCCCAATCCCCGACAAGATTGGTACCCTTTCACGTCCAAATCTCTCAAACTCCGGCAGAGATTCTCAAAACCAAGGTTGACATGGTTCGAGTTCCTTTCAACATTTTGGAAATCCCGCTGAAACTTTGGACATTCTCGCGAAGGGTTCCCAATCCCCGACAAGATTGGTAACCTTTCACGTCCAAATCTCTCAAACTCCGGGAGAGATTCTCAAAACCATGGTTGAAACGTTTCGAGTTCCTCTCAACATTTTGGAAATCCCGCTGAAACTTTGGACATTCTCGCGAAGGGTTCCCAATCCCCGACAAGATTGGTACCCTTTCACGTCCAAATCTCTCAAACTCCGGCAGAGATTCTCAAAACCAAGGTTGACATGGTTCGAGTTCCTTTCAACATTTTGGAAATCCCGCTGAAACTTTGGACATTCTCGCGAAGGGTTCCCAATCCCCGACAAGATTGGTACCCTTTCACGTCCAAATCTCTCAAACTCCGGGAGAGATTCTCAAAACCAAGGTTGACATGGTTCGAGTTCCTTTCAACATTTGGGAAATCCCGCTGAAACTTTGGACATTCTCGCGAAGGGTTCCCAATCCCCGACAAGATTGGTAACCTTTCACGTCCAAATCTCTCAAACTCCGGGAGAGATTCTCAAAACCATGGTTGAAACGTTTCGAGTTCCTCTCAACATTTTGGAAATCCCGCTGAAACTTTGGACATTCTCGCGAAGGGTTCCCAATCCCCGATGAGATTGGTACCCTTTCACGTCCAAATCTCTCAAACTCCGGGAGAGATTCTAAAAACCAAGGTTGACATGTTTCGAGTTCCTTTCAACATTTTAAAAATCCCGCTGAAACTTTGGACATTGTCGCGAAGGGTTCCCAATCCTTGACAAGATTGGTACCCTTTCACTTCCAAATCTCTCAAACTCCGGCAGAGATTCTCAAAACCAAGGCTGACATGTTCCGAGTTCCTTTCAACATTTTGGAAATCCCACTGAAACTTTGGACATTCTCGCGAAGGGTTCCCAATCCCCGACAAGATTGGTACCCTTTCACGTCCAAATCTCTCAAACTCCGGGAGAGATTCTCAAAACCAAGGTTGACATGGTTCGAGTTCCTTTCAACATTTTGGAAATCCCGCTGAAACTTTGGACATTCTCGCGAAGGGTTCCCAATGCCCGACAAGATTGGTACCCTTTCACGTCCAAATCTCTCAAACTCCGGGAGAGATTCTCAAAACCAAGGTTGACATGGTTCGAGTTCCTTTCAACATTTTGGAAATCCCGCTGAAACTTTGGACATTCTCGCGAAGGGTTCCCCATCCCCGACAAGACTGGTACCCTTTCACGTCCAAATCTCTCAAACTCCGGGAGAGATTCTCAAAACCAAGGTTGACATGGTTCGAGTTCCTTTCAACATTTTGGAAATCCCGCTGAAACTTTGGACATTCTCGTGAAGGGTTCCCAATCCCCGACAAGACTGGTACCCTTTCACGTCCAAATCTCTCAAACTCCGGGAGAGATTCTCAAAACCAAGGTTGACATGTTTCGAGTTCCTTTCAACATTTTGGAAATCCCGCTGAAACTTTGGACATTCTCGCGAAGGGGTCCCAATCCCCGACAAGATTGGTACCCTTTCACGTCCAAATCTCTCAAACTCCGGGAGAGATTCTCAAAACCAAGGTTGACATGTTTTGAGTTTCTTTCAACATTTTGGAAATCCCGCTGAAACTTTGGACATTCTCGCGAAGGGTTCCCAATCCCCGACAAGATTGGTACCCTTTCACGTCCAAATCTCTCAAACTCCGGGAGAGATTCTCAAAACCAAGGTTGACATGTTTCGAGTTCCTTTCAACATTTTGGAAATCCCGCTGAAACTTTGGACATTCTCGCGAAGGGTTCCCAATCCCCGACAAGATTGGTACCCTTTCACGTCCAAATCTCTCAAACTCCGGGAGAGATTCTCAAAACCAAGGTTGACATGGTTCGAGTTCCTTTCAACATTTTGGAAATCCCGCTGAAACTTTGGACATTCTCGCGAAGGGTTCCCAATCCCCGACAAGATTGGTAACCTTTCACGTCCAAATCTCTCAAACTCCGGGAGAGATTCTCAAAACCATGGTTGAAACGTTTCGAGTTCCTCTCAACATTTTGGAAATCCCGCTGAAACTTTGGACATTCTCGCGAAGGGTTCCCAATCCCCGATGAGATTGGTACCCTTTCACGTCCAAATCTCTCAAACTCCGGGAGAGATTCTAAAAACCAAGGTTGACATGTTTCGAGTTCCTTTCAACATTTTAAAAATCCCGCTGAAACTTTGGACATTGTCGCGAAGGGTTCCCAATCCTTGACAAGATTAGTACCCTTTCACGTCCAAATCTCTCAAACTCCGGGAGAGATTCTCAAAACCAAGGCTGACATGTTCCGAGTTCCTTTCAACATTTTGGAAATCCCACTGAAACTTTGGACATTCTCGCGAAGGGTTCCCAATCCCCGACAAGATTGGTACCCTTTCACGTCCAAATCTCTCAAACTCCGGGAGAGATTCTCAAAACCAAGGTTGACATGGTTCGAGTTCCTTTCAACATTTTGGAAATCCCGCTGAAACTTTGGACATTCTCGCGAAGGGGTCCCAATCCCCGACAAGATTGGTACCCTTTCACGTCCAAATCTCTCAAACTCCGGGAGAGATTCTCAAAACCAAGGTTGACATGGTTCGAGTTCCTTTCAACATTTTGGAAATCCCGCTGAAACTTTGGACATTGTCGCGAAGGGTTCCCGATCCCCGACAAGATTGGTACCCTTTCACGTCCAAATCTCTCAAACTCCGGGAGAGATTCTCAAAACCAAGGTTGACATGGTTCGAGTTCCTTTCAACATTTTGGAAATCCCGCTGAAACTTTGGACATTCTGGCGAAGGGTTCCCGATCCCCGACAAGATTGGTACCCTTTCACGTCCAAATCTCTCAAACTCCGGGAGAGATTCTCAAAACCAAGGTTGACATGTTTCGAGTTCCTCTCAACATTTTGGAAATCCCGCTGAAACTTTGGACATTCTCGTGAAGGGTTCCCAATCCCCGACAAGATTGGTACCCTTTCACGTCCAAATCTCTCAAACTCCGGGAGAGATTCTCAAAACCAAGCTTGACATGGTTCGAGTTCCTTTCAACATTTTGGAAATCCCGCTGAAACTTTGGACATTCTCATGAAGGGTTCCCAATCCCCGACAAGACTGGTACCCTTTCACGTCCAAATCTCTCAAACTCCGGGAGAGATTCTCAAAACCAAGGTTGACATCTTTCGAGTTCCTTTCAACATTTTGGAAATCCCGCTGAAACTTTGGACATTCTCGCGAAGGGTTCCCAATCCCCAACAAGATTGGTACCCTTTCACGTCCAAATCTCTCAAACTCCGGGAGAGATTCTCAAAACCAAGGTTGACATGGTTCGAGTTCCTTTCAACATTTTGGAAATCCCGCTGAAACTTTGGACATTCTCGCGAAGGGTTCCCGATCCCCGATAAGATTGGTACCCTTTCACGTCCAAATCTCTCAAACTCCGGGAGAGATTCTCAAAACCAAGGTTGACATGTTTCGAGTTCCTCTCAACATTTTGGAAATCCCGCTGAAACTTTGGACATTCTCGTGAAGGGTTCCCAATCCCCGACAAGATTGGTACCCTTTCACGTCCAAATCTCTCAAACTCCGGGAGAGATTCTCAAAACCAAGCTTGACATGGTTCGAGTTCCTTTCAACATTTTGGAAATCCCGCTGAAACTTTGGACATTGTCGCGAAGGGTTCCCAATCCCCGACAAGATTGGTACCCTTTCACGTCCAAATCTCTCAAACTGCGGGAGAGATTCTCAAAACCAAGGTTGACATGGTTCGAGTTCCTTTCAACATTTTGGAAATCCCGCTGAAACTTTGGACATTCTCGCGAAGGGGTCCCAATCCCCGACAAGATTGGTACCCTTTCACGTCCAAATCTCTCAAACTCCGGGAGAGATTCTCAAAACCATGGTTGAAACCTTTCGAGTTCCTTTCAACATTTTGGAAATCCCGCTGAAACTTTGGACATTCTCGCGAAGGGTTCCCAATCCCCGAAAATATTGGTACCATTTCACGTCCAAATCTCTCAAACTCTGGGAGAGATTCTCAAAACCAAGGTTGACATGTTTTGAGTTTCTCTCAACATTTTGGAAATCCCGCTGAAACTTTGGACATTCTCGCGAAGGGTTCCCAATCCCCGACAAGACTGCTACACTTTCACGTCCAAATCTCTCAAACTCCGGGAGAGATTCTCAAAACCAAGGTTGACATGGTTCGAGTTCCTTTCAACATTTTGGAAATCCCGCTGAAACTTTGGACATTCTCGCGAAGGGTTCCCAATCACCGACAAGATTGGTACCCTTTCACGTCCAAATCTCTCAAACTCCGGGAGAGATTCTCAAAACCAAGGTTGACATGTTTCGAGTTCCTTTCAACATTTTGGAAATCCCGCTGAAACTTTGGACATTCTCGCGAAGGGGTCCCAATCCCCGACAAGATTGGTACCCTTTCACGTCCAAATCTCTCAAACTCCGGCAGAGATTCTCAAAACCAAGGTTGACATGGTTCGAGTTCCTTTCAACATTTTGGAAATCCCGCTGAAACTTTGGACATTCTCGCGAAGGGTTCCCAATCCCCGACAAGATTGGTACCCTTTCACGTCCAAATCTCTCAAACTCCGGGAGAGATTCTCAAAACCAAGGTTGACATGGTTCGAGTTCCTTTCAACATTTTGGAAATCCCGCTGAAACTTTGGACATTCTCGCGAAGGGTTCCCCATCCCCGACAAGACTGGTACCCTTTCACGTCCAAATCTCTCAAACTCCGGGAGAGATTCTCAAAACCAAGGTTGACATGGTTCGAGTTCCTTTCAACATTTTAAAAATCCCGCTGAAACTTTGGACATTCTCGCGAAGGGTTCCCCATCCCCGACAAGACTGGTACCCTTTCACGTCCAAATCTCTCAAACTCCGGGAGAGATTCTCAAAACCAAGGTTGACATGGTTCGAGTTCCTTTCAACATTTTGGAAATCCCGCTGAAACTTTGGACATTCTCGCGAAGGGTTCCCCATCCCCGACAAGACTGGTACCCTTTCACGTCCAAATCTCTCAAACTCCGGGAGAGATTCTCAAAACCAAGGTTGACATGGTTCGAGTTCCTTTCAACATTTTGGAAATCCCGCTGAAACTTTGGACATTCTCGCGAAGGGTTCCCCATCCCCGACAAGACTGGTACCCTTTCACGTCCAAATCTCTCAAACTCCGGGAGAGATTCTCAAAACCAAGGTTGACATGTTTCGAGTTCCTTTCAACATTTTGGAAATCCCGCTGAAACTTTGGACATTCTCGTGAAGGGTTCCCAATCCCCGACAAGACTGGTACCCTTTCACGTCCAAATCTCTCAAACTCCGGGAGAGATTCTCAAAACCAAGGTTGACATGGTTCGAGTTCCTTTCAACATTTTGGAAATCCCGCTGAAACTTTGGACATTGTCGCGAAGGGTTCCCGATCCCCGACAAGATTGGTACCCTTTCACGTCCAAATCTCTCAAACTCCGGGAGAGATTCTCAAAACCATGGTTGAAACGTTTCGAGTTCCTCTCAACATTTTGGAAATCCCGGTGAAACTTTGGACATTCTCGCGAAGGGTTCCCAATCCCCGAAAATATTGGTACCATTTCACGTCCAAATCTCTCAAACTCTGGGAGAGATTCTCAAAACCAAGGTTGACATGTTTCGAGTTTCTCTCAACATTTTGGAAATCCCGCTGAAACTTTGGACATTCTCGCGAAGGGTTCCCAATCCCCGACAAGATTGGTACCCTTTCACGTCCAAATCTCTCAAACTCCGGGAGAGATTCTCAAAACCAAGGTTGACATGTTTCGAGTTCCTTTCAACATTTTGGAAATCCCGCTGAAACTTTGGACATTCTCGCGAAGGGTTCCCAATCCCCGACAAGATTGGTACCCTTTCACGTCCAAATCTCTCAAACTCCGGGAGAGATTCTCAAAACCAAGGTTGACATGGTTCGAGTTCCTTTCAACATTTTGGAAATCCCGCTGAAACTTTGGACATTCTCGCGAAGGGGTCCCAATCCCCGACAAGATTGGTACCCTTTCACGTCCAAATCTCTCAAACTCCGGGAGAGATTCTCAAAACCAAGGTTGACATGGTTCGAGTTCCTTTCAACATTTTGGAAATCCCGCTGAAACTTTGGACATTGTCGCGAAGGGTTCCCGATCCCCGACAAGATTGGTACCCTTTCACGTCCAAATCTCTCAAACTCCGGGAGAGATTCTCAAAACCAAGGTTGACATGGTTCGAGTTCCTTTCAACATTTTGGAAATCCCGCTGAAACTTTGGACATTCTGGCGAAGGGTTCCCGATCCCCGACAAGATTGGTACCCTTTCACGTCCAAATCTCTCAAACTCCGGCAGAGATTCTCAAAACCAAGGTTGACATGTTTCGAGTTCCTTTCAACATTTTGGAAATCCCGCTGAAACTTTGGACATTCTCGTGAAGGGTTCCCAATCCCCGACAAGATTGGTACCCTTTCACGTCCAAATCTCTCAAACTCCGGGAGAGATTCTCAAAACCAAGCTTGACATGGTTCGAGTTCCTTTCAACATTTTGGAAATCCCGCTGAAACTTTGGACATTCTCGTGAAGGGTTCCCAATCCCCGACAAGACTGGTACCCTTTCACGTCCAAATCTCTCAAACTCCGGGAGAGATTCTCAAAACCAAGGTTGACATGTTTCGAGTTCCTTTCAACATTTTGGAAATCCCGCTGAAACTTTGGACATTCTCGCGAAGGGTTCCCAATCCCCAACAAGATTGGTACCCTTTCACGTCCAAATCTCTCAAACTCCGGGAGAGATTCTCAAAACCAAGGTTGACATGGTTCGAGTTCCTTTCAACATTTTGGAAATCCCGCTGAAACTTTGGACATTCTCGCGAAGGGTTCCCGATCCCCGATAAGATTGGTACCCTTTCACGTCCAAATCTCTCAAACTCCGGGAGAGATTCTCAAAACCAAGGTTGACATGTTTCGAGTTCCTCTCAACATTTTGGAAATCCCGCTGAAACTTTGGACATTCTCGTGAAGGGTTCCCAATCCCCGACAAGATTGGTACCCTTTCACGTCCAAATCTCTCAAACTCCGGGAGAGATTCTCAAAACCAAGCTTGACATGGTTCGAGTTCCTTTCAACATTTTGGAAATCCCGCTGAAACTTTGGACATTGTCGCGAAGGGTTCCCAATCCCCGACAAGATTGGTACCCTTTCACGTCCAAATCTCTCAAACTCCGGGAGAGATTCTCAAAACCAAGGTTGACATGGTTCGAGTTCCTTTCAACATTTTGGAAATCCCGCTGAAACTTTGGACATTCTCGCGAAGGGGTCCCAATCCCCGACAAGATTGGTACCCTTTCACGTCCAAATCTCTCAAACTCCGGGAGAGATTCTCAAAACCATGGTTGAAACCTTTCGAGTTCCTTTCAACATTTTGGAAATCCCGCTGAAACTTTGGACATTCTCGCGAAGGGTTCCCAATCCCCGAAAATATTGGTACCATTTCACGTCCAAATCTCTCAAACTCTGGGAGAGATTCTCAAAACCAAGGTTGACATGTTTTGAGTTTCTCTCAACATTTTGGAAATCCCGCTGAAACTTTGGACATTCTCGCGAAGGGTTCCCAATCCCCGACAAGACTGGTACACTTTCACGTCCAAATCTCTCAAACTCCGGGAGAGATTCTCAAAACCAAGGTTGACATGGTTCGAGTTCCTTTCAACATTTTGGAAATCCCGCTGAAACTTTGGACATTCTCGCGAAGGGTTCCCAATCACCGACAAGATTGGTACCCTTTCACGTCCAAATCTCTCAAACTCCGGGAGAGATTCTCAAAACCAAGGTTGACATGTTTCGAGTTCCTTTCAACATTTTGGAAATCCCGCTGAAACTTTGGACATTCTCGCGAAGGGGTCCCAATCCCCGACAAGATTGGTACCCTTTCACGTCCAAATCTCTCAAACTCCGGCAGAGATTCTCAAAACCAAGGTTGACATGGTTCGAGTTCCTTTCAACATTTTGGAAATCCCGCTGAAACTTTGGACATTCTCGCGAAGGGTTCCCAATCCCCGACAAGATTGGTACCCTTTCACGTCCAAATCTCTCAAACTCCGGGAGAGATTCTCAAAACCAAGGTTGACATGGTTCGAGTTCCTTTCAACATTTTGGAAATCCCGCTGAAACTTTGGACATTCTCGCGAAGGGTTCCCCATCCCCGACAAGACTGGTACCCTTTCACGTCCAAATCTCTCAAACTCCGGGAGAGATTCTCAAAACCAAGGTTGACATGGTTCGAGTTCCTTTCAACATTTTAAAAATCCCGCTGAAACTTTGGACATTCTCGCGAAGGGTTCCCCATCCCCGACAAGACTGGTACCCTTTCACGTCCAAATCTCTCAAACTCCGGGAGAGATTCTCAAAACCAAGGTTGACATGGTTCGAGTTCCTTTCAACATTTTGGAAATCCCGCTGAAACTTTGGACATTCTCGCGAAGGGTTCCCCATCCCCGACAAGACTGGTACCCTTTCACGTCCAAATCTCTCAAACTCCGGGAGAGATTCTCAAAACCAAGGTTGACATGGTTCGAGTTCCTTTCAACATTTTGGAAATCCCGCTGAAACTTTGGACATTCTCGCGAAGGGTTCCCCATCCCCGACAAGACTGGTACCCTTTCACGTCCAAATCTCTCAAACTCCGGGAGAGATTCTCAAAACCAAGGTTGACATGTTTCGAGTTCCTTTCAACATTTTGGAAATCCCGCTGAAACTTTGGACATTCTCGTGAAGGGTTCCCAATCCCCTACAAGACTGGTACCCTTTCACGTCCAAATCTCTCAAACTCCGGGAGAGATTCTCAAAACCAAGGTTGACATGGTTCGAGTTCCTTTCAACATTTTGGAAATCCCGCTGAAACTTTGGACATTGTCGCGAAGGGTTCCCGATCCCCGACAAGATTGGTACCCTTTCACGTCCAAATCTCTCAAACTCCGGGAGAGATTCTCAAAACCATGGTTGAAACGTTTCGAGTTCCTCTCAACATTTTGGAAATCCCGGTGAAACTTTGGACATTCTCGCGAAGGGTTCCCAATCCCCGAAAATATTGGTACCATTTCACGTCCAAATCTCTCAAACTCTGGGAGAGATTCTCAAAACCAAGGTTGACATGTTTCGAGTTTCTCTCAACATTTTGGAAATCCCGCTGAAACTTTGGACATTCTCGCGAAGGGTTCCCAATCCCCGACAAGATTGGTACCCTTTCACGTCCAAATCTCTCAAACTCCGGGAGAGATTCTCAAAACCAAGGTTGACATGGTTCGAGTTCCTTTCAACATTTTGGAAATCCCGCTGAAACTTTGGACATTCTGGCGAAGGGTTCCCAATCCCCGACAAGATTGGTACCCTTTCACGTCCAAATCTCTCAAAGTCCGGGAGAGATTCTCAAAACCAAGGTTGACATGTTTCGAGTTCCTTTCAACATTTTGGAAATCCCGCTGAAACTTTGGACATTCTCGCGAAGGGTTCCCAATCCCCGACAAGACTGGTACCCTTTCACGTCCAAATCTCTCAAACTCCGGGAGAGATTCTCAAAACCAAGGTTGACATGTTTCGAGTTCCTTTCAACATTCTGGAAAATCCGCTGAAACTTTGGACATTCTCGCGAAGGGTTCCCGATCCCCGACAAGACTAGTACCCTTTCACGTCCAAATCTCTCAAACTCCGGTAGAGATTCTCAAAACCAAGGTTGACATGTTTCGAGTTCCTTTCAACATTCTGGAAAATCCGCTGAAACTTTGGACATTCTCGCGAAGGGTTCCCGATCCCCGACAAGACTAGTACCCTTTCACGTCCAAATCTCTCAAACTCCGGTAGAGATTCTCAAAACCAAGGTTGACATGTTTCGAGTTCCTTTCAACATTTTGGAAATCCCGCTGAAACTTTGGACATTGTCGCGAAGGGTTCCCAATCCCCGACAAGATTGGTACCCTTTCACGTCCAAATCTCTCAAACTCCAGGAGAGATTCTCAAAACCAAGTTTGACATGGTTCGAGTTCCTCTCAACATTTTGGAAATCCCGCTGAAACTTTGGACATTCTTGCGAAGAGTTCCCAATCCCCGACAAGATTGGTACCCTTTCACGTCCAAATCTCTCAAACTCCGGGAGAGATTCTCAAAACCAAGGTTGACATGTTTCGAGTTCCTTTCAACATTTTGGAAATCCCGCTGAAACTTTGGACATTCTCGCGAAGGGTTCCCAATCCCCGACAAGATTTGTATTCTTTCACGTCCAAATCTCTCAAACTCCGGGAGAGATTCTCAAAACCAAGGTTGACATGGTTCGAGTTCCTTTCAACATTTTGGAAATCCCGCTGAAACTTTGAACATTGTCGCGAAGGGTTCCCAATCCCCGACAAGATAGGTACCCTTTCACGTCCAAATCTCTCAAACTCCGGGAGAGATTCTCAAAACCAAGGTTGACATGTTTCGAGTTCCTTTCAACATTTTGGAAATCCCGCTGAAACTTTGGACATTGTCGCGAAGGGTTCCCAATCCCCGACAAGATTGGTACCCTTTCACGTCCAAATCTCTCAAACTCCGGGAGAGATTCTCAAAACCAAGGTTGACATGTTTCGAGTTCCTTTCAACATTTTGGAAATCCCGCTGAAACTTTGGACATTCTCGCGAAGGGTTCCCGATCCCCGACAAGATTGGTACCCTTTCACGTCCAAATCTCTCAAACTCCGGGAGAGATTCTCAAAACCAAGGTTGACATGTTTCGAGTTCCTTTCAACATTTTGGAAATCCCGCTGAAACTTTGGACATTCTGGCGAAGGGTTCCCAATCCCCGTCAAGATTGGTACCCTTTCACGTCCAAATCTCTCAAACTCCGGGAGAGATTCTCAAAACCAAGGTTGACATGGTTCGAGTTCCTTTCAACATTTTGGAAATCCCGCTGAATCTTTGGACATTCTGGCGAAGGGTTCCCAATCCCCGACAAGATTGGTACCCTTTCACGTCCAAATCTCTCAAACTCCGGGAGAGATTCTCAAAACCAAGGTTGACATGGTTCGAGTACCTTTCAACATTTTGGAAATCCCGCTGAAACTTCGGACATTCTCGCGAAGGGTTCCCAATCCCCGACAAGACTGGTACCCTTTCACGTCCAAATCTCTCAAACTCCGGGAGAGATTCTCAAAACCAAGGTTGACATGGTTCGAGTTCCTTTCAACATTTTGGAAATCCCGCTGAAACTTTGGACATTCTCGCGAAGGGTTCCCAATCCCCGACAAGACTGGTACCCTTTCACGTCCAAATCTCTCAAACTCCGGGAGAGATTCTCAAAACCAAGGTTGACATGTTTCGAGTTCCTTTCAACATTTTGGAAATCCCGCTGAAACTTTGGACATTCTCGCGAAGGGTTTCCGATCCCCGACAAGACTAGTACCCTTTCACGTCCAAATCTCTCAAACTCCGGTAGAGATTCTCAAAACCAAGGTTGACATGTTCCGAATTCCTTTCAACATTTTGGAAATCCCGCTGAAACTTTGGACATTGTCGCGAAGGGTTCCCAATCCCCGACAAGATTGGTACCCTTTCACGTCCAAATCTCTCAAACTCCAGGAGAGATTCTCAAAACCAAGTTTGACATGGTTCGAGTTCCTCTCAACATTTTGGAAATCCCGCTGAAACTTTGGACATTCTCGCGAAGAGTTCCCAATCCCCGACAAGATTGGTACCCTTTCACGTCCAAATCTCTCAAACTCCGGGAGAGATTCTCAAAAGCAAGGTTGACATGTTTCGAGTTCCTTTCAACATTTTGGAAATCCCGCTGAAACTTTGGACATTCTCGCGAAGGGTTCCCAATCCCCGACAAGATTTGTATTCTTTCACGTCCAAATCTCTCAAACTCCGGGAGAGATTCTCAAAACCAAGGTTGACATGTTTCGAGTTCCTTTCAACATTTTGGAAATCCCGCTGAAACTTTGAACATTGTCGCGAAGGGTTCCCAATCCCCGACAAAACTGGTACCCTTTCACGTCCAAATCTCTCAAACTCCGGGAGAGATTCTCAAAACCAAGGTTGACATGTTTAGAGTTCCTTTCAACATTTTGGAAAATCCGCTGAAACTTTGGACATTCTCGCGAAGGGTTCCCGATCCCCGACAAGACTGGTACCCTTTCACGTCCAAATCTCTCAAACTCCGGGAGAGATTCTCAAAACCAAGGTTGACATGGTTCGAGTTCCTTTCAACATTTTGGAAATCCCGCTGAAACTTTGGACATTCTCGTGAAGGGTTCCCAATCCCCGACAAGACTGGTACCCTTTCACGTCCAAATCTCTCAAACTCCGGGAGAGATTCTCAAAACCAAGGTTGACATGGTTCGAGTTCCTTTCAACATTTTAAAAATCCCGCTGAAACTTTGGACATTCTCGCGAAGGGTTCCCCATCCCCGACAAGACTGGTACCCTTTCACGTCCAAATCTCTCAAACTCCGGGAGAGATTCTCAAAACCAAGGTTGACATGGTTCGAGTTCCTTTCAACATTTTGGAAATCCCGCTGAAACTTTGGACATTCTCGCGAAGGGTTCCCCATCCCCGACAAGACTGGTACCCTTTCACGTCCAAATCTCTCAAACTCCGGGAGAGATTCTCAAAACCAAGGTTGACATGGTTCGAGTTCCTTTCAACATTTTGGAAATCCCGCTGAAACTTTGGACATTCTCGCGAAGGGTTCCCCATCCCCGACAAGACTGGTACCCTTTCACGTCCAAATCTCTCAAACTCCGGGAGAGATTCTCAAAACCAAGGTTGACATGTTTCGAGTTCCTTTCAACATTTTGGAAATCCCGCTGAAACTTTGGACATTCTCGTGAAGGGTTCCCAATCCCCGACAAGACTGGTACCCTTTCACGTCCAAATCTCTCAAACTCCGGGAGAGATTCTCAAAACCAAGGTTGACATGGTTCGAGTTCCTTTCAACATTTTGGAAATCCCGCTGAAACTTTGGACATTCTCGCGAAGGGGTCCCAATCCCCGACAAGATTGGTACCCTTTCACGTCCAAATCTCTCAAACTCCGGGAGAGATTCTCAAAACCAAGGTTGACATGGTTCGAGTTCCTTTCAACATTTTGGAAATCCCGCTGAAACTTTGGACATTGTCGCGAAGGGTTCCCGATCCCCGACAAGATTGGTACCCTTTCACGTCCAAATCTCTCAAACTCCGGGAGAGATTCTCAAAACCATGGTTGAAACGTTTCGAGTTCCTCTCAACATTTTGGAAATCCCGGTGAAACTTTGGACATTCTCGCGAAGGGTTCCCAATCCCCGAAAATATTGGTACCATTTCACGTCCAAATCTCTCAAACTCTGGGAGAGATTCTCAAAACCAAGGTTGACATGTTTCGAGTTTCTCTCAACATTTTGGAAATCCCGCTGAAACTTTGGACATTCTCGCGAAGGGTTCCCAATCCCCGACAAGATTGGTACCCTTTCACGTCCAAATCTCTCAAACTCCGGGAGAGATTCTCAAAACCAAGGTTGACATGTTTCGAGTTCCTTTCAACATTTTGGAAATCCCGCTGAAACATTGGACATTGTCGCGAAGGGTTCCCAATCCCCGACAAGATTGGTACCCTTTCACGTCCAAATCTCTCAAACTCCGGTAGAGATTCTCAAAACCAAGGTTGACATGTTTCGAGTTCCTTTCAACATTCTGGAAAATCCGCTGAAACTTTGGACATTCTCGCGAAGGGTTCCCGATCCCCGACAAGACTAGTACCCTTTCACGTCCAAATCTCTCAAACTCCGGTAGAGATTCTCAAAACCAAGGTTGACATGTTTCGAGTTCCTTTCAACATTTTGGAAATCCCGCTGAAACTTTGGACATTGTCGCGAAGGGTTCCCAATCCCCGACAAGATTGGTACCCTTTCACGTCCAAATCTCTCAAACTCCAGGAGAGATTCTCAAAACCAAGTTTGACATGGTTCGAGTTCCTCTCAACATTTTGGAAATCCCGCTGAAACTTTGGACATTCTTGCGAAGAGTTCCCAATCCCCGACAAGATTGGTACCCTTTCACGTCCAAATCTCTCAAACTCCGGGAGAGATTCTCAAAACCAAGGTTGACATGTTTCGAGTTCCTTTCAACATTTTGGAAATCCCGCTGAAACTTTGGACATTCTGGCGAAGGGTTCCCAATCCCCGACAAGATTTGTATTCTTTCACGTCCAAATCTCTCAAACTCCGGGAGAGATTCTCAAAACCAAGGTTGACATGGTTCGAGTTCCTTTCAACATTTTGGAAATCCCGCTGAAACTTTGAACATTGTCGCGAAGGGTTCCCAATCCCCGACAAGATAGGTACCCTTTCACGTCCAAATCTCTCAAACTCCGGGAGAGATTCTCAAAACCAAGGTTGACATGTTTCGAGTTCCTTTCAACATTTTGGAAATCCCGCTGAAACTTTGGACATTGTCGCGAAGGGTTCCCAATCCCCGACAAGATTGGTACCCTTTCACGTCCAAATCTCTCAAACTCCGGGAGAGATTCTCAAAACCAAGGTTGACATGTTTCGAGTTCCTTTCAACATTTTGGAAATCCCGCTGAAACTTTGGACATTCTCGCGAAGGGTTCCCGATCCCCGACAAGATTGGTACCCTTTCACGTCCAAATCTCTCAAACTCCGGGAGAGATTCTCAAAACCAAGGTTGACATGTTTCGAGTTCCTTTCAACATTTTGGAAATCCCGCTGAAACTTTGGACATTCTGGCGAAGGGTTCCCAATCCCCGTCAAGATTGGTACCCTTTCACGTCCAAATCTCTCAAACTCCGGGAGAGATTCTCAAAACCAAGGTTGACATGGTTCGAGTTCCTTTCAACATTTTGGAAATCCCGCTGAATCTTTGGACATTCTGGCGAAGGGTTCCCAATCCCCGACAAGATTGGTACCCTTTCACGTCCAAATCTCTCAAACTCCGGGAGAGATTCTCAAAACCAAGGTTGACATGGTTCGAGTACCTTTCAACATTTTGGAAATCCCGCTGAAACTTCGGACATTCTCGCGAAGGGTTCCCAATCCCCGACAAGATTGGTACACTTTCACGTCCAAATCTCTCAAACTCCGGGAGAGATTCTCAAAACCAAGGTTGACATGTTTCGAGTTCCTTTCAACATTTTGGAAATCCCGCTGAAACTTTGAACATTGTCGCGAAGGGTTCCCAATCCCCGACAAAACTGGTACCCTTTCACGTCCAAATCTCTCAAACTCCGGGAGAGATTCTCAAAACCAAGGTTGACATGTTTAGAGTTCCTTTCAACATTTTGGAAAATCCGCTGAAACTTTGGACATTCTCGCGAAGGGTTCCCGATCCCCGACAAGACTGGTACCCTTTCACGTCCAAATCTCTCAAACTCCGGGAGAGATTCTCAAAACCAAGGTTGACATGGTTCGAGTTCCTTTCAACATTTTGGAAATCCCGCTGAAACTTTGGACATTCTCGTGAAGGGTTCCCAATCCCCGACAAGACTGGTACCCTTTCACGTCCAAATCTCTCAAACTCCGTGAGAGATTATCAAAACCAAGGTTGACATGTTTCGAGTTCCTTTCAACATTTTGGAAATCCCGCTGAAACTTTGGACATTCTCGCGAAGGGTTTCCGATCCCCGACAAGACTAGTACCCTTTCACGTCCAAATCTCTCAAACTCCGGTAGAGATTCTCAAAACCAAGGTTGACATGTTCCGAATTCCTTTCAACATTTTGGAAATCCCGCTGAAACTTTGGACATTGTCGCGAAGGGTTCCCAATCCCCGACAAGATTGGTACCCTTTCACGTCCAAATCTCTCAAACTCCAGGAGAGATTCTCAAAACCAAGTTTGACATGGTTCGAGTTCCTCTCAACATTTTGGAAATCCCGCTGAAACTTTGGACATTCTCGCGAAGAGTTCCCAATCCCCGACAAGATTGGTACCCTTTCACGTCCAAATCTCTCAAACTCCGGGAGAGATTCTCAAAAGCAAGGTTGACATGTTTCGAGTTCCTTTGAACATTTTGGAAATCCCGCTGAAACTTTGGACATTCTCGCGAAGGGGTCCCAATCCCTGACAAGATTGGTACCCTTTCAAGTCCAAATCTCTCAAACTCCGGGAGAGATTCTCAAAACCAAGGTTGACATGTTTCGAGTTCCTTTCAACATTTTGGAAATCCCGCTGAAACTTTGGACATTCTCGCGAAGGGTTCCCAATCCCCGACAAGATTTGTATTCTTTCACGTCCAAATCTCTCAAACTCCAGGAGAGATTCTCAAAACCAAGTTTGACATGGTTTGAGTTCCTCTCAACATTTTGGAAATCCCGCTGAAACTTTGGACATTCTCGCGAAGAGTTCCCAATCCCCGACAAGATTGGTACCCTTTCACGTCCAAATCTCTCAAACTCCGGGAGAGATTCTCAAAACCAAGGTTGACATGTTTCGAGTTCCTTTCAACATTTTGGAAATCCCGCTGAAACTTTGGACATTCTCGCGAAGGGTTCCCAATCCCCGACAAGATTTGTATTCTTTCACTTCCAAATCTCTCAAACTCCGGGAGAGATTCTCAAAACCAAGGTTGACATGTTTCGAGTTCCTTTCAACATTTTGGAAATCCCGCTGAAACTTTGAACATTGTCGCGAAGGGTTCCCAATCCCCGACAAGATTGGTACCCTTTCACGTCCAAATCTCTCAAACTCCGGGAGAGATTCTCAAAACCAAGGTTGACATGGTTCGAGTTCCTTTCAACATTTTGGAAATCCCGCTGAAACTTTGGACATTCTCGCGAAGGGTTCCCAATCCCCGACAAAACTGGTACCCTTTCACGTCCAAATCTCTCAAACTCCGGGAGAGATTCTCAAAACCAAGGTTGACATGTTTAGAGTTCCTTTCAACATTTTGGAAAATCCGCTGAAACTTTGGACATTCTCGCGAAGGGTTCCCGATCCCCGACAAGACTGGTACCCTTTCACGTCCAAATCTCTCAAACTCCGGGAGAGATTCTCAAAACCAAGGTTGACATGGTTCGAGTTCCTTTCAACATTTTGGAAATCCCGCTGAAACTTTGGACATTCTCGCGAAGGGTTCCCAATCCCCGACAAGACTGGTACCCTTTCACGTCCAAATCTCTCAAACTCCGTGAGAGATTATCAAAACCAAGGTTGACATGTTTCGAGTTCCTTTCAACATTTTGGAAATCCCGCTGAAACTTTGGACATTCTCGCGAAGGGTTTCCGATCCCCGACAAGACTAGTACCCTTTCACGTCCAAATCTCTCAAACTCCGGGAGAGATTCTCAAAACCAAGGTTGACATGTTCCGAATTCCTTTCAACATTTTGGAAATCCCGCTGAAACTTTGGACATTGTCGCGAAGGGTTCCCAATCCCCGACAAGATTGGTACCCTTTCACGTCCAAATCTCTCAAACTCCAGGAGAGATTCTCAAAACCAAGTTTGACATGGTTCGAGTTCCTTTCAACATTTTGGAAATCCCGCTGAAACTTTGGACATTCTCGCGAAGAGTTCCCAATCCCCGACAAGATTGGTACCCTTTCACGTCCAAATCTCTCAAACTCCGGGAGAGATTCTCAAAAGCAAGGTTGACATGTTTCGAGTTCCTTTGAACATTTTGGAAATCCCGCTGAAACTTTGGACATTCTCGCGAAGGGGTCCGAATCCCTGACAAGATTGGTACCCTTTCAAGTCCAAATCTCTCAAACTCCGGGAGAGATTCTCAAAACCAAGGTTGACATGTTTCGAGTTCCTTTCAACATTTTGGAAATCCCGCTGAAACTTTGGACATTCTCGCGAAGGGTTCCCAATCCCCGACAAGATTTGTATTCTTTCACGTCCAAATCTCTCAAACTCCGGGAGAGATTCTCAAAACCAAGGTTGACATGTTTCGAGTTCCTTTCAACATTTTGGAAATCCCGCTGAAACTTTGAACATTGTCGCGAAGGGTTCCCAATCCCCGACAAGATTGGTACCCTTTCACGTCCAAATCTCTCA
Source organism: Streptopelia decaocto (assembly GCF_964273445.1). Taxonomy (NCBI): domain Eukaryota; kingdom Metazoa; phylum Chordata; class Aves; order Columbiformes; family Columbidae; genus Streptopelia; species Streptopelia decaocto. The sequence continues at coordinate 1,442,480 of NW_028115436.1, read as the reverse complement.
AAGTCCGGGAGAGATTCTCAAAACCAAGGTTGACATGTTTCGAGTTCCTTTCAACATTTTGGAAATCCCGCTGAAACTTTGGACATTCTCGCGAAGGGTTCCCAATCCCCGACAAGATTGGTACCCTTTCACATCCAAATCTCTCAAAGTCCGGGAGAGATTCTCAAAACCAAGGTTGACATGTTTCGAGTTCCTTTCAACATTTTGGAAATCCCGCTGAAACTTTGGACATTCTCGCGAAGGGTTCCCGATCCCCGACAAGATTGGTACCCTTTCACGTCCAAATCTCTAAAACTCCGGGAGAGATTCTCAAAACCAAGGTTGACATGTTTCGAGTTCCTTTCAACATTTTGGAAATCCCGCTGAAACTTTGGACATTGTCGCGAAGGGTTCCCAATCCCCGACAAGATTGGTACCCTTTCACGTCCAAATCTCTCAAACTCCGGGAGAGATTCTCAAAACCAAGGTTGACATGTTTCGAGTTCCTTTCAACATTTTGGAAATCCTGCTGAAACTTTGGACATTCTTGCGAAGGGTTCCCAATCCCCGACAAGATTGGTACCCTTTCACGTCCAAATCTCTCAAACTCCGGGAGAGATTCTCAAAACCAAGGTTGACATGGTTCGAGTTCCTTTCAACATTTTGGAAATCCCGCTGAAACTTTGGACATTCTCGCGAAGGGTTTCCGATCCCCGACAAGACTAGTACCCTTTCTCGTCCAAATCTCTCAAACTCCGGTAGAGATTCTCAAAACCAAGGTTGACATGTTCCGAATTCCTTTCAACATTTTGGAAATCCCGCTGAAACTTTGGACATTGTCGCGAAGGGTTCCCAATCCCCGACAACATTGGTACCCTTTCACGTCCAAATCTCTCAAACTCCAGGAGAGATTCTCAAAACCAAGTTTGACATGGTTCGAGTTCCTCTCAACGTTTTGGAAATCCCGCTGAAACTTTGGACATTCTCGCGAAGAGTTCCCAATGCCCGACAAGATTGGTACCCTTTCACGTCCAAATCTCTCAAACTCCGGGAGAGATTCTCAAAACCAAGGTTGACATGGTTCGAGTTCCTTTCAACGTTTTGGAAATCCCGCTGAAACTTTGGACATTCTCGCGAAGGGGTCCCAATCCCTGACAAGATTGGTACCCTTTCAAGTCCAAATCTCTCAAACTCCGGGAGAGATTCTCAAAACCAAGGTTGACATGTTTCGAGTTCCTTTCAACATTTTGGAAATACCGCTGAAACTTTGGACATTCTCGCGAAGGGTTCCCAATCCCCGACAAGATTTGTATTCTTTCACGCCCAAATCTCTCAAACTCCGGGAGAGATTCTCAAAACCAAGGTTGACATGTTTCGAGTTCCTTTCAACATTTTGGAAATCCCGCTGAAACTTTGAACATTGTCGCGAAGGGTTCCCAATCCCCGACAAGATTGGTACCCTTTCACGTCCAAATCTCTCAAACTCCGGGAGAGATTCTCAAAACCAAGGTTGACATGTTTCGAGTTCCTTTCAACATTTTGGAAATCCCACTGAAACTTTGGACATTCTCGCGAAGGGTTCCCAATCCCCGACAAGATTGGTACCCTTTCACATCCAAATCTCTCAAAGTCCGGGAGAGATTCTCAAAACCAAGGTTGACATGTTTCGAGTTCCTTTCAACATTTTGGAAATCCCGCTGAAACTTTGGACATTCTCGCGAAGGGTTCCCGATCCCCGACAAGATTGGTACCCTTTCACGTCCAAATCTCTAAAACTCCGGGAGAGATTCTCAAAACCAAGGTTGACATGTTTCGAGTTCCTTTCAACATTTTGGAAATCCCGCTGAAACTTTGGACATTGTCGCGAAGGGTTCCCAATCCCCGACAAGATTGGTACCCTTTCACGTCCAAATCTCTCAAAGTCCGGGAGAGATTCTCAAAACCAAGGTTGACATGTTTCGAGTTCCTTTCAACATTTTGGAAATCCTGCTGAAACTTTGGACATTCTTGCGAAGGGTTCCCAATCCCCGACAAGATTTGTATTCTTTCACGTCCAAATCTCTCAAACTCCGGGAGAGATTCTCAAAACCAAGGTTGACATGGTTCGAGTTCCTTTAAACATTTTGGAAATCCTGCTGAAACTTTGGACATTCTCGCGAAGGGTTCCCAATCCCCGACAAGATTGGTACACTTTCACGTCCAAATCTCTCAAACTCCGGGAGAGATTCTCAAAACCAAGGTTGACATGTTTCGAGTTCTTTTCAACATTTTGGAAATCCCGCTGAAACTTTGGACATTCTCGCGAAGGGTTCCCAATACCCGACGAGATTGGTACCCTTTCACGTTCAAACCTCTCAAACTCCGGGAGAGATTCTCAAAACCAAGGTTGACATGTTTCGAGTTCCTTTCAACATTTTGGAAATCCCGCTGAAACTTTGGACATTCTGGCGAAGGGTTCCCAATCCCCGACAAGATTGGTACCCTTTCACGTCCAAATCTCTCAAACTCCGGGAGAGATTCTCAAAACCAAGGTTGACATGTTTCGAGTTCCTCTCAACATTTTGGAAATCCCGCTGAAACTTTGGACATTCTCGCGAAGGGTTTCCGATCCCCGACAAGACTAGTACCCTTTCACGTCCAAATCTCTCAAACTCCGGTAGAGATTCTCAAAACCAAGGTTGACATGTTCCGAATTCCTTTCAACATTTTGGAAATCCCGCTGAAACTTTGGACATTGTCGCGAAGGGTTCCCAATCCCCGACAAGATTGGTACCCTTTCACGTCCAAATCTCTCAAACTCCAGGAGAGATTCTCAAAACCAAGTTTGACATGGTTCGAGTTCCTCTCAACATTTTGGAAATCCCGCTGAAACTTTGGACATTCTCGCGAAGAGTTCCCAATCCCCGACAAGATTGGTACCCTTTCACGTCCAAATCTCTCAAACTCCGGGAGAGATTCTCAAAAGCAAGGTTGACATGTTTCGAGTTCCTTTGAACATTTTGGAAATCCCGCTGAAACTTTGGACATTCTCGCGAAGGGGTACGAATCCCTGACAAGATTGGTACCCTTTCAAGTCCAAATCTCTCAAACTCCGGGAGAGATTCTCTAAACCAAGGTTGACATGTTTCGAGTTCCTTTCAACATTTTGGAAATCCCGCTGAAACTTTGGACATTCTCGCGAAGGGTTCCCGATCCCCGACAAGATTTGTATTCTTTCACGTCCAAATCTCTCAAACTCCGGGAGAGATTCTCAAAACCAAGGTTGACATGTTTCGAGTTCCTTTCAACATTTTGGAAATCCCGCTGAAACTTTGAACATTGTCGCGAAGGGTTCCCAATCCCCGACAAGATTGGTACCCTTTCACGTCCAAATCTCTCAAAGTCCGGGAGAGATTCTCAAAACCAAGGTTGACATGTTTCGAGTTCCTTTCAACATTTTGGAAATCCCGCTGAAACTTTGGACATTCTCGCGAAGGGTTCCCGATCCCCGACAAGATTGGTACCCTTTCACGTCCAAATCTCTAAAACTCCGGGAGAGATTCTCAAAACCAAGGTTGACATGTTTCGAGTTCCTTTCAACATTTTGGAAATCCCGCTGAAACTTTGGACATTGTCGCGAAGGGTTCCCAATCCCCGACAAGATTGGTACCCTTTCACGTCCAAATCTCTCAAAGTCCGGGAGAGATTCTCAAAACCAAGGTTGACATGTTTCGAGTTCCTTTCAACATTTTGGAAATCCTGCTGAAACTTTGGACATTCTTGCGAAGGGTTCCCAATCCCCGACAAGATTGGTACCCTTTCACGTCCAAATCTCTCAAACTCCGGGAGAGATTCTCAAAACCAAGGTTGACATGGTTCGAGTTCCTTTCAACATTTTGGAAATCCCGCTGAAACTTTGGACATTCTCGCGAAGGGTTTCCGATCCCCGACAAGACTAGTACCCTTTCACGTCCAAATCTCTCAAACTCCGGTAGAGATTCTCAAAACCAAGGTTTACATGTTCCGAATTCCTTTCAACATTTTGGAAATCCCGCTGAAACTTTGGACATTGTCGCGAAGGGTTCCCAATCCCCGACAAGATTGGTACCCTTTCACGTCCAAATCTCTCAAACTCCAGGAGAGATTCTCAAAACCAAGTTTGACATGGTTCGAGTTCCTCTCAACGTTTTGGAAATCCCGCTGAAACTTTGGACATTCTCGCGAAGAGTTCCCAATGCCCGACAAGATTGGTACCCTTTCACGTCCAAATCTCTCAAACTCCGGGAGAGATTCTCAAAACCAAGGTTGACATGGTTCGAGTTCCTTTCAACGTTTTGGAAATCCCGCTGAAACTTTGGACATTCTCGCGAAGGGGTCCCAATCCCTGACAAGATTGGTACCCTTTCAAGTCCAAATCTCTCAAACTCCGGCAGAGATTCTCAAAACCAAGGTTGACATGTTTCGAGTTCCTTTCAACATTTTGGAAATCCCGCTGAAACTTTGGACATTCTCGCGAAGGGTTCCCAATCCCCGACAAGATTTGTATTCTTTCACGTCCAAATCTCTAAAACTCCGGGAGAGATTCTCAAAACCAAGGTTGACATGTTTCGAGTTCCTTTCAACATTTTGGAAATCCCGCTGAAACTTTGGACATTGTCGCGAAGGGTTCCCAATCCCCGACAAGATTGGTACCCTTTCACGTCCAAATCTCTCAAAGTCCGGGAGAGATTCTCAAAACCAAGGTTGACATGTTTCGAGTTCCTTTCAACATTTTGGAAATCCTGCTGAAACTTTGGACATTCTTGCGAAGGGTTCCCAATCCCCGACAAGATTTGTATTCTTTCACGTCCAAATCTCTCAAACTCCGGGAGAGATTCTCAAAACCAAGGTTGACATGGTTCGAGTTCCTTTAAACATTTTGGAAATCCTGCTGAAACTTTGGACATTCTCGCGAAGGGTTCCCAATCCCCGACAAGATTGGTACACTTTCACGTCCAAATCTCTCAAACTCCGGGAGAGATTCTCAAAACCAAGGTTGACATGTTTCGAGTTCTTTTCAACATTTTGGAAATCCCGCTGAAACTTTGGACATTCTCGCGAAGGGTTCCCAATACCCGACGAGATTGGTACCCTTTCACGTTCAAACCTCTCAAACTCCGGGAGAGATTCTCAAAACCAAGGTTGACATGTTTCGAGTTCCTTTCAACATTTTGGAAATCCCGCTGAAACTTTGGACATTCTGGCGAAGGGTTCCCAATCCCCGACAAGATTGGTACCCTTTCACGTCCAAATCTCTCAAACTCCGGGAGAGATTCTCAAAACCAAGGTTGACATGTTTCGAGTTCCTCTCAACATTTTGGAAATCCCGCTGAAACTTTGGACATTCTCGCGAAGGGTTTCCGATCCCCGACAAGACTAGTACCCTTTCACGTCCAAATCTCTCAAACTCCGGTAGAGATTCTCAAAACCAAGGTTGACATGTTCCGAATTCCTTTCAACATTTTGGAAATCCCGCTGAAACTTTGGACATTGTCGCGAAGGGTTCCCAATCCCCGACAAGATTGGTACCCTTTCACGTCCAAATCTCTCAAACTCCAGGAGAGATTCTCAAAACCAAGTTTGACATGGTTCGAGTTCCTCTCAACATTTTGGAAATCCCGCTGAAACTTTGGACATTCTCGCGAAGAGTTCCCAATCCCCGACAAGATTGGTACCCTTTCACGTCCAAATCTCTCAAACTCCGGGAGAGATTCTCAAAAGCAAGGTTGACATGTTTCGAGTTCCTTTGAACATTTTGGAAATCCCGCTGAAACTTTGGACATTCTCGCGAAGGGGTACGAATCCCTGACAAGATTGGTACCCTTTCAAGTCCAAATCTCTCAAACTCCGGGAGAGATTCTCTAAACCAAGGTTGACATGTTTCGAGTTCCTTTCAACATTTTGGAAATCCCGCTGAAACTTTGGACATTCTCGCGAAGGGTTCCCGATCCCCGACAAGATTTGTATTCTTTCACGTCCAAATCTCTCAAACTCCGGGAGAGATTCTCAAAACCAAGGTTGACATGTTTCGAGTTCCTTTCAACATTTTGGAAATCCCGCTGAAACTTTGAACATTGTCGCGAAGGGTTCCCAATCCCCGACAAGATTGGTACCCTTTCACGTCCAAATCTCTCAAAGTCCGGGAGAGATTCTCAAAACCAAGGTTGACATGTTTCGAGTTCCTTTCAACATTTTGGAAATCCCGCTGAAACTTTGGACATTCTCGCGAAGGGTTCCCGATCCCCGACAAGATTGGTACCCTTTCACGTCCAAATCTCTAAAACTCCGGGAGAGATTCTCAAAACCAAGGTTGACATGTTTCGAGTTCCTTTCAACATTTTGGAAATCCCGCTGAAACTTTGGACATTGTCGCGAAGGGTTCCCAATCCCCGACAAGATTGGTACCCTTTCACGTCCAAATCTCTCAAAGTCCGGGAGAGATTCTCAAAACCAAGGTTGACATGTTTCGAGTTCCTTTCAACATTTTGGAAATCCTGCTGAAACTTTGGACATTCTTGCGAAGGGTTCCCAATCCCCGACAAGATTGGTACCCTTTCACGTCCAAATCTCTCAAACTCCGGGAGAGATTCTCAAAACCAAGGTTGACATGGTTCGAGTTCCTTTCAACATTTTGGAAATCCCGCTGAAACTTTGGACATTCTCGCGAAGGGTTTCCGATCCCCGACAAGACTAGTACCCTTTCACGTCCAAATCTCTCAAACTCCGGTAGAGATTCTCAAAACCAAGGTTTACATGTTCCGAATTCCTTTCAACATTTTGGAAATCCCGCTGAAACTTTGGACATTGTCGCGAAGGGTTCCCAATCCCCGACAAGATTGGTACCCTTTCACGTCCAAATCTCTCAAACTCCAGGAGAGATTCTCAAAACCAAGTTTGACATGGTTCGAGTTCCTCTCAACGTTTTGGAAATCCCGCTGAAACTTTGGACATTCTCGCGAAGAGTTCCCAATGCCCGACAAGATTGGTACCCTTTCACGTCCAAATCTCTCAAACTCCGGGAGAGATTCTCAAAACCAAGGTTGACATGGTTCGAGTTCCTTTCAACGTTTTGGAAATCCCGCTGAAACTTTGGACATTCTCGCGAAGGGGTCCCAACCCCCGACAAGATTGGTACCCTTTCAAGTCCAAATCTCTCAAACTCCGGCAGAGATTCTCAAAACCAAGGTTGACATGTTTCGAGTTCCTTTCAACATTTTGGAAATCCCGCTGAAACTTTGGACATTCTCGCGAAGGGTTCCCAATCCCCGACAAGATTTGTATTCTTTCACGTCCAAATCTCTCAAACTCCGGGAGAGATTCTCAAAACCAAGGTTCACATGTTTCGAGTTCCTCTCAACATTTTGGAAATCCCGCTGAAACTTTGAACATTGTCGCGAAGGGTTCCCAATCCCCGACAAGATTGGTACCCTTTCACGTCCAAATCTCTCAAACTCCGGGAGAGATTCTCAAAACCAAGGTTGACATGTTTCGAGTTCCTTTCAACATTTTGGAAATCCCGCTGAAACTTTGGACATTCTCGCGAAGGGTTCCCAATCCCCGACAAGATTGGTACCCTTTCACATCCAAATCTCTCAAAGTCCGGGAGAGATTCTCAAAACCAAGGTTGACATGTTTCGAGTTCCTTTCAACATTTTGGAAATCCCGCTGAAACTTTGGACATTCTCGCGAAGGGTTCCCGATCCCCGACAAGATTGGTACCCTTTCACGTCCAAATCTCTCAAACTCCGGAAGAGATTCTCAAAACCAAGGTTGACATGTTTCGAGTTCCTTTCAACATTTTGGAAATCCCGCTGAAACTTTGGACATTGTCGCGAAGGGTTCCCAATCCCCGACAAGATTGGTACCCTTTCACGTCCAAATCTCTCAAACTCCGGGAGAGATTCTCAAAACCAAGGTTGACATGTTTCGAGTTCCTTTCAACATTTTGGAAATCCTGCTGAAACTTTGGACATTCTTGCGAAGGGTTCCCAATCCCCGACAAGATTTGTATTCTTTCACGTCCAAATCTCTCAAACTCCGGGAGAGATTCTCAAAACCAAGGTTGACATGGTTCGAGTTCCTTTCAACATTTTGGAAATCCTGCTGAAACTTTGGACATTCTCGCGAAGGGTTCCCAATCCCCGACAAGATTGGTACACTTTCACGTCCAAATCTCTCAAACTCCGGGAGAGATTCTCAAAACCAAGGTTGACATGTTTCGAGTTCTTTTCAACATTTTGGAAATCCCGCTGAAACTTTGGACATTCTCGCGAAGGGTTCCCAATACCCGACGAGATTGGTACCCTTTCACGTTCAAACCTCTCAAACTCCGGGAGAGATTCTCAAAACCAAGGTTGACATGTTTCGAGTTCCTTTCAACATTTTGGAAATCCCGCTGAAACTTTGGACATTCTGGCGAAGGGTTCCCAATCCCCGACAAGATTGGTACCCTTTCACGTCCAAATCTCTCAAACTCCGGGAGAGATTCTCAAAACCAAGGTTGACATGTTTCGAGTTCCTCTCAACATTTTGGAAATCCCGCTGAAACTTTGGACATTCTCGCGAAGGGTTCCCAATCCCCGACAAGATTGGTACCCTTTCACGTCCAAATCTCTCAAACTCCGGGAGAGATTCTCAAAACCAAGGTTGACATGTTTCGAGTTCCTTTCAACATTTTGGAAATCCCGCTGAAACTTTGGACATTCTCGCGAAGGGTTCCCAATCCCCGACAAAACTGGTACCCTTTCACGTCCAAATCTCTAAAACTCCGGGAGAGATTCTCAAAACCAAGGTTGACATGTTTAGAGTTCCTTTCAACATTTTGGAAAATCCGCTGAAACTTTGGACATTCTCGCGAAGGGTTCCCGATCCCCGACAAGACTGGTACCCTTTCACGTCCAAATCTCTCAAAGTCCGGGAGAGATTCTCAAAACCAAGGTTGACATGGTTCGAGTTCCTTTCAACATTTTGGAAATCCCGCTGAAACTTTGGACATTGTCGCGAAGGGTTCCCAATCCCCGACAAGATTGGTACCCTTTCACGTCCAAATCTCTCAAACTCCGGGAGAGATTCTCAAAACCAAGGTTGACATGGTTCGAGTTCCTTTCAACATTTTGGAAATCCCGCTGAAAATTTGGACATTCTCGCGAAGGGTTCCCAATCCCCGACAAGATTGGTACCCTTTCACGTCCAAATCTCTCAAACTCCGGGAGAGATTCTCAAAACCAAGGTTGACATGGTTCGAGTTCCTTTCAACATTTTGGAAATCCCGCTGAAACTTTGGACATTCTCGCGAAGGGTTCCCAATCCCCGACAAGACTGGTACCCTTTCACGTCCAAATCTCTCAAACTCCGTGAGAGATTCTCAAAACCAAGGTTGACATGTTTCGAGTTCCTTTCAACATTTTGGAAATCCCGCTGAAACTTTGGACATTCTCGCGAAGGGTTTCCGATCCCCGACAAGACTAGTACCCTTTCACGTCCAAATCTCTCAAACTCCGGTAGAGATTCTCAAAACCAAGGTTGACATGTTCCGAATTCCTTTCAACATTTTGGAAATCCCGCTGAAACTTTGGACATTGTCGCGAAGGGTTCCCAATCCCCGACAAGATTGGTACCCTTTCACGTCCAAATCTCTCAAACTCCAGGAGAGATTCTCAAAACCAAGTTTGACATGGTTCGAGTTCCTCTCAACATTTTGGAAATCCCGCTGAAACTTTGGACATTCTTGCGAAGAGTTCCCAATCCCCGACAAGATTGGTACCCTTTCACGTCCAAATCTCTCAAACTCCGGGAGAGATTCGCAAAACCAAGGTTGACATGTTTCGAGTTCCTTTCAACATTTTGGAAATCCCGCTGAAACTTTGGACATTCTCGCGAAGGGTTCCCAATCCCCGACAAGATTTGTATTCTTTCACGTCCAAATCTCTCAAACTCCGGGAGAGATTCTCAAAACCAAGGTTGACATGTTTCGAGTTCCTTTCAACATTTTGGAAATCCCGCTGAAACTTTGGACATTCTCGCGAAGGGTTCCCAATCCCCGACAAGATTTGTATTCTTTCACGTCCAAATCTCTCAAACTCCGGGAGAGATTCTCAAAACCAAGGTTGACATGTTTCGAGTTCCTTTCAACATTTTGGAAATCCCGCTGAAACTTTGAACATTGTCGCGAAGGGTTCCCAATCCCCGACAAGATTGGTACCCTTTCACGTCCAAATCTCTCAAACTCCGGGAGAGATTCTCAAAACCAAGGTTGACATGTTTCGAGTTCCTTTCAACATTTTGGAAATCCCGCTGAAACTTTGGACATTCTCGCGAAGGGTTCCCAATCCCCGACAAGATTTGTATTCTTTCACGTCCAAATCTCTCAAAGTCCGGGAGAGATTCTCAAAACCAAGGTTGACATGTTTCGAGTTCCTTTCAACATTTTGGAAATCCCGCTGAAACTTTGGACATTCTCGCGAAGGGTTCCCGATCCCCGACAAGATTGGTACCCTTTCACGTCCAAATCTCTCAAACTCCGGGAGAGATTCTCAAAACCAAGGTTGACATGTTTCGAGTTCCTTTCAACATTTTGGAAATCCCGCTGAAACTTTGGACATTGTCGCGAAGGGTTCCCAATCCCCGACAAGATTGGTACCCTTTCACGTCCAAATCTCTCAAAGTCCGGGAGAGATTCTCAAAACCAAGGTTGACATGTTTCGAGTTCCTTTCAACATTTTGGAAATCCTGCTGAAACTTTGGACATTCTTGCGAAGGGTTCCCAATCCCCGACAAGATTTGTATTCTTTCACGTCCAAATCTCTCAAACTCCGGGAGAGATTCTCAGAACCAAGGTTGACATGGTTCGAGTTCCTTTCAACATTTTGGAAATCCTGCTGAAACTTTGGACATTCTCGCGAAGGGTTCCCAATCCCCGACAAGATTGGTACACTTTCACGTCCAAATCTCTCAAACTCCGGGAGAGATTCTCAAAACCAAGGTTGACATGTTTCGAGTTCTTTTCAACATTTTGGAAATCCCGCTGAAACTTTGGACATTCTCGCGAAGGGTTCCCAATACCCGACGAGATTGGTACCCTTTCACGTTCAAACCTCTCAAACTCCGGGAGAGATTCTCAAAACCAAGGTTGACATGTTTCGAGTTCCTTTCAACATTTTGGAAATCCCGCTGAAACTTTGGACATTCTCGCGAAGGGTTCCCAATCCCCGACAAGATTGGTACCCTTTCACGTCCAAATCTCTCAAACTCCGGGAGAGATTCTCAAAACCAAGGTTGACATGTTTCGAGTTCCTCTCAACATTTTGGAAATCCCGCTGAAACTTTGGACATTCTCGCGAAGGGTTTCCGATCCCCGACAAGACTAGTACCCTTTCACGTCCAAATCTCTCAAACTCCGGTAGAGATTCTCAAAACCAAGGTTGACATGTTCCGAGTTCCTTTCAACATTTTGGAAATCCCGCTGAAACTTTGGACATTGTCGCGAAGGGTTCCCAATCCCCGACAAGATTGGTACCCTTTCACGTCCAAATCTCTCAAACTCCAGGAGAGATTCTCAAAACCAAGTTTGACATGGTTCGAGTTCCTCTCAACATTTTGGAAATCCCGCTGAAACTTTGGACATTCTCGCGAAGAGTTCCCAATCCCCGACAAGATTGGTACCCTTTCACGTCCAAATCTCTCAAACTCCGGGAGAGATTCTCAAAAGCAAGGTTGACATGTTTCGAGTTCCTTTGAACATTTTGGAAATCCCGCTGAAACTTTGGACATTCTCGCGAAGGGGTACGAATCCCTGACAAGATTGGTACCCTTTCAAGTCCAAATCTCTCAAACTCCGGGAGAGATTCTCAAAACCAAGGTTGACATGTTTCGAGTTCCTTTCAACATTTTGGAAATCCCGCTGAAACTTTGGACATTCTCGCGAAGGGTTCCCAATCCCCGACAAGATTTGTATTCTTTCACGTCCAAATCTCTCAAACTCCGGGAGAGATTCTCAAAACCAAGGTTGACATGTTTCGAGTTCCTTTCAACATTTTGGAAATCCCGCTGAAACTTTGAACATTGTCGCGAAGGGTTCCCAATCCCCGACAAGATTGGTACCCTTTCACGTCCAAATCTCTCAAACTCCGGGAGAGATTCTCAAAACCAAGGTTGACATGTTTCGAGTTCCTTTCAACATTTTGGAAATCCCGCTGAAACTTTGGACATTCTCGCGAAGGGTTCCCAATCCCCGACAAGATTGGTACCCTTTCACATCCAAATCTCTCAAAGTCCGGGAGAGATTCTCAAAACCAAGGTTGACATGTTTCGAGTTCCTTTCAACATTTTGGAAATCCCGCTGAAACTTTGGACATTCTCGCGAAGGGTTCCCGATCCCCGACAAGATTGGTACCCTTTCACGTCCAAATCTCTAAAACTCCGGGAGAGATTCTCAAAACCAAGGTTGACATGTTTCGAGTTCCTTTCAACATTTTGGAAATCCCGCTGAAACTTTGGACATTGTCGCGAAGGGTTCCCAATCCCCGACAAGATTGGTACCCTTTCACGTCCAAATCTCTCAAAGTCCGGGAGAGATTCTCAAAACCAAGGTTGACATGTTTCGAGTTCCTTTCAACATTTTGGAAATCCTGCTGAAACTTTGGACATTCTTGCGAAGGGTTCCCAATCCCCGACAAGATTGGTACCCTTTCACGTCCAAATCTCTCAAACTCCGGGAGAGATTCTCAAAACCAAGGTTGACATGGTTCGAGTTCCTTTCAACATTTTGGAAATCCCGCTGAAACTTTGGACATTCTCGCGAAGGGTTTCCGATCCCCGACAAGACTAGTACCCTTTCACGTCCAAATCTCTCAAACTCCGGTAGAGATTCTCAAAACCAAGGTTGACATGTTCCGAATTCCTTTCAACATTTTGGAAATCCCGCTGAAACTTTGGACATTGTCGCGAAGGGTTCCCAATCCCCGACAAGATTGGTACCCTTTCACGTCCAAATCTCTCAAACTCCAGGAGAGATTCTCAAAACCAAGTTTGACATGGTTCGAGTTCCTCTCAACGTTTTGGAAATCCCGCTGAAACTTTGGACATTCTCGCGAAGAGTTCCCAATGCCCGACAAGATTGGTACGCTTTCACGTCCAAATCTCTCAAACTCCGGGAGAGATTCTCAAAACCAAGGTTGACATGGTTCGAGTTCCTTTCAACGTTTTGGAAATCCCGCTGAAACTTTGGACATTCTCGCGAAGGGGTCCCAATCCCTGACAAGATTGGTACCCTTTCAAGTCCAAATCTCTCAAACTCCGGGAGAGATTCTCAAAACCAAGGTTGACATGTTTCGAGTTCCTTTCAACATTTTGGAAATCCCGCTGAAACTTTGGACATTCTCGCGAAGGGTTCCCAATCCCCGACAAGATTTGTATTCTTTCACGTCCAAATCTCTCAAACTCCGGGAGAGATTCTCAAAACCAAGGTTGACATCTTTCGAGTTCCTTTCAACATTTTGGAAATCCCGCTGAAACTTTGAACATTGTCGCGAAGGGTTCCCAATCCCCGACAAGATTGGTACCCTTTCACGTCCAAATCTCTCAAACTCCGGGAGAGATTCTCAAAACCAAGGTTGACATGTTTCGAGTTCCTTTCAACATTTTGGAAATCCCGCTGAAACTTTGGACATTCTCGCGAAGGGTTCCCAATCCCCGACAAGATTGGTACCCTTTCACATCCAAATCTCTCAAAGTCCGGGAGAGATTCTCAAAACCAAGGTTGACATGTTTCGAGTTCCTTTCAACATTTTGGAAATCCCGCTGAAACTTTGGACATTCTCGCGAAGGGTTCCCGATCCCCGACAAGATTGGTACCCTTTCACGTCCAAATCTCTAAAACTCCGGGAGAGATTCTCAAAACCAAGGTTGACATGTTTCGAGTTCCTTTCAACATTTTGGAAATCCCGCTGAAACTTTGGACATTGTCGCGAAGGGTTCCCAATCCCCGACAAGATTGGTACCCTTTCACGTCCAAATCTCTCAAACTCCGGGAGAGATTCTCAAAACCAAGGTTGACATGTTTCGAGTTCCTTTCAACATTTTGGAAATCCTGCTGAAACTTTGGACATTCTTGCGAAGGGTTCCCAATCCCCGACAAGATTTGTATTCTTTCACGTCCAAATCTCTCAAACTCCGGGAGAGATTCTCAAAACCAAGGTTGACATGGTTCGAGTTCCTTTCAACATTTTGGAAATCCTGCTGAAACTTTGGACATTCTCGCGAAGGGTTCCCTATCCCCGACAAGATTGGTACCCTTTCACGTCCAAATCTCTCAAACTCCGGGAGAGATTCTCAAAACCAAGGTTGACATCTTTCGAGTTCTTTTCAACATTTTGGAAATCCCGCTGAAACTTTGGACATTCTCGCGAAGGGTTCCCAATACCCGACGAGATTGGTACCCTTTCACGTTCAAACCTCTCAAACTCCGGGAGAGATTCTCAAAACCAAGGTTGACATGTTTCGAGTTCCTTTCAACATTTTGGAAATCCCGCTGAAACTTTGGACATTCTGGCGAAGGGTTCCCAATCCCCGACAAGATTGGTACCCTTTCACGTCCAAATCTCTCAAACTCCGGGAGAGATTCTCAAAACCAAGGTTGACATGTTTCGAGTTCCTCTCAACATTTTGGAAATCCCGCTGAAACTTTGGACATTCTCGCGAAGGGTTCCCAATCCCCGACAAGATTGGTACCCTTTCACGTCCAAATCTCTCAAACTCCGGGAGAGATTCTCAAAACCAAGGTTGACATGTTTCGAGTTCCTTTCAACATTTTGGAAATCCCGCTGAAACTTTGGACATTCTCGCGAAGGGTTCCCAATCCCTGACAAAACTGGTACCCTTTCACGTCCAAATCTCTCAAACTCCGGGAGAGATTCTCAAAACCAAGGTTGACATGTTTAGAGTTCCTTTCAACATTTTGGAAAATCCGCTGAAACTTTGGACATTCTCGCGAAGGGTTCCCGATCCCCGACAAGACTGGTACCCTTTCACGTCCAAATCTCTCAAAGTCCGGGAGAGATTCTCAAAACCAAGGTTGACATGTTTCGAGTTCCTTTCAACATTTTGGAAATCCCGCTGAAACTTTGGACATTGTCGCGAAGGGTTCCCAATCCCCGACAAGATTGGTACCCTTTCACGTCCAAATCTCTCAAACTCCGGGAGAGATTCTCAAAACCAAGTTTGACATGGTTCGAGTTCCTCTCAACATTTTGGAAATCCCGCTGAAACTTTGGACATTCTCGCGAAGAGTTCCCAATCCCCGACAAGATTGGTACCCTTTCACGTCCAAATCTCTCAAACTCCGGCAGAGATTCTCAAAACCAAGGTTGACATGGTTCGAGTTCCTTTCAACATTTTGGAAATCCCGCTGAAACTTTGGACATTCTCGCGAAGGGTTCCCAATCCCCGACGAGATTGGTACCCTTTCACGTTCAAACCTCTCAAACTCCGGGAGAGATTCTCAAAACCAAGGTTGACATGTTTCAAGTTCCTTTCAACATTTTGGAAATCCCGCTGAAACTTTGGACATTCTGGCGAAGGGTTCCCAATCCCCGACAAGATTGGTACCCTTTCACGTCCAAATCTCTCAAACTCCGGGAGAGATTCTCAAAACCAAGGTTGACATGTTTCGAGTTCCTCTCAACATTTTGGAAATCCCGCTGAAACTTTGGACATTCTCGCGAAGGGTTCCCAATCCCCGACAAGATTGGTACCCTTTCACGTCCAAATCTCTCAAACTCCGGGAGAGATTCTCAAAACCAAGGTTGACATGTTTCGAGTTCCTTTCAACATTTTGGAAATCCCGCTGAAACTTTGGACATTCTCGCGAAGGGTTCCCAATCCCCGACAAAACTGGTACCCTTTCACGTCCAAATCTCTCAAACTCCGGGAGAGATTCTCAAAACCAAGGTTGACATGTTTAGAGTTCCTTTCAACATTTTGGAAAATCCGCTGAAACTTTGGACATTCTCGCGAAGGGTTCCCGATCCCCGACAAGACTGGTACCCTTTCACGTCCAAATCTCTCAAAGTCCGGGAGAGATTCTCAAAACCAAGGTTGACATGGTTCGAGTTCCTTTCAACATTTTGGAAATCCCACTGAAACTTTGGACATTGTCGCGAAGGGTTCCCAATCCCCGACAAGACTGGTACCCTTTCACGTCCAAATCTCTCAAACTCCGGGAGAGATTCTCAAAACCAAGGTTGACATGTTTCGAGTTCCTTTCAACATTTTGGAAATCCCGCTGAAACTTTGGACATTGTCGCGAAGGGTTCCCAATCCCCGACAAGATTGGTACCCTTTCATGTCCAAATCTCTCAAACTCCGGGAGAGATTCTCAAAACCAAGGTTGACATGGTTCAAGTTCCTTTCAACATTTTGGAAATCCCGCTGAAACTTTGGACATTCTCGCGAAGGGTTCCCAATCCCCGACAAGACTGGTACCCTTTCACGTCCAAATCTCTCAAACTCCGGCAGAGATTCTCAAAACCAAGGTTGACATGTTTCGAGTTCCTTTCAACATTTTGGAAATCCCGCTGAAACTTTGGACATTCTCGCGAAGGGTTTCCGATCCCCGACAAGACTAGTACCCTTTCACGTCCAAATCTCTCAAACTCCGGTAGAGATTCTCAAAACCAAGGTTGACATGTTCCGAATTCCTTTCAACATTTTGGAAATCCCGCTGAAACTTTGGACATTGTCGCGAAGGGTTCCCAATCCCCGACAAGATTGGTACCCTTTCACGTCCAAATCTCTCAAACTCCAGGAGAGATTCTCAAAACCAAGTTTGACATGGTTCGAGTTCCTCTCAACATTTTGGAAATCCCGCTGAAACTTTGGACATTCTCGCGAAGAGTTCCCAATCCCCGACAAGATTGGTACCCTTTCACGTCCAAATCTCTCAAACTCCGGGAGAGATTCTCAAAACCAAGGTTGACATGTTTCGAGTTCCTTTCAACGTTTTGGAAATCCCGCTGAAACTTTGGACATTCTCGCGAAGGGGTCCCAATCCCTGACAAGATTGGTACCCTTTCAAGTCCAAATCTCTCAAACTCCGGGAGAGATTCTCAAAACCAAGGTTGACATGTTTCGAGTTCCTTTCAACATTTTGGAAATCCCGCTGAAACTTTGGACATTCTCGCGAAGGGTTCCCAATCCCCGACAAGATTTGTATTCTTTCACGTCCAAATCTCTCAAACTCCGGGAGAGATTCTCAAAACCAAGGTTGACATGTTTCGAGTTCCTTTCAACATTTTGGAAATCCCGCTGAAACTTTGAACATTGTCGCGAAGGGTTCCCAATCCCCGACAAGATTGGTACCCTTTCACGTCCAAATCTCTCAAACTCCGGGAGAGATTCTCAAAACCAAGGTTGACATGTTTCGAGTTCCTTTCAACATTTTGGAAATCCCGCTGAAACTTTGGACATTCTCGCAAAGGGTTCCCAATCCCCGACAAGATTGGTACCCTTTCACATCCAAATCTCTCAAAGTCCGGGAGAGATTCTCAAAACCAAGGTTGACATGTTTCGAGTTCCTTTCAACATTTTGGAAATCCCGCTGAAACTTTGGACATTCTCGCGAAGGGTTCCCGATCCCCGACAAGATTGGTACCCTTTCACGTCCAAATCTCTCAAACTCCGGGAGAGATTCTCAAAACCAAGGTTGACATGTTTCGAGTTCCTTTCAACATTTTGGAAATCCCGCTGAAACTTTGGACATTGTTGCGAAGGGTTCCCAATCCCCGACAAGATTGGTACCCTTTCACGTCCAAATCTCTCAAAGTCCGGGAGAGATTCTCAAAACCAAGGTTGACATGTTTCTAGTTCCTTTCAACATTTTGGAAATCCTGCTGAAACTTTGGACATTCTTGCGAAGGGTTCCCAATCCCCGACAAGACTGGTACCCTTTCACGTCCAAATCTCCCAAACTCCGGGAGAGATTCTCAAAACCAAGGTTGACATGGTTCGAGTTCCTTTCAACATTTTGGAAATCCTGCTGAAACTTTGGACATTCTCGCGAAGGGTTCCCAATCCCCGACAAGATTGGTACCCTTTCACGTCCAAATCTCTCAAACTCCGGGAGAGATTCTCAAAACCAAGGTTGACATGGTTCGAGTTCTTTTCAATATTTTGGAAATCCCGCTGAAACTTTGGACATTCTCGCGAAGGGTTCCCAATCCCCGACGAGATTGGTACCCTTTCACGTTCAAACCTCTCAAACTCCGGGAGAGATTCTCAAAACCAAGGTTGACATGGTTCGAGTTCCTTTCAACATTTTGGAAATCCCCCTGAAACTTTGGAGATTCTGGCGAAGGGTTCCCAATCCCCGACAAGATTGGTACCCTTTCACGTCCAAATCTCTCAAACTCCGGGAGAGATTCTCAAAACCAAGGTTGACATGTTTCGAGTTCCTCTCAACATTTTGGAAATCCCGCTGAAACTTTGGACATTCTGGCGAAGGGTTCCCAATCCCCGACAAGATTGGTACTCTTTCACGTCCAAATCTCTCAAACTCCGGGAGAGATTCTCAAAACCAAGGTTGACATGTTTCGAGTTCCTTTCAACATTTTGGAAATCCCGCTGAAACTTTGGACATTCTCGCGAAGGGTTCCCAATCCCTGACAAAACTGGTACCCTTTCACGTCCAAATCTCTCAAACTCCGGGAGAGATTCTCAAAAACAAAGATGACATGTTTCGAGTTCCTTTCAACATTTTGGAAAATCCGCTGAAACTTTGGACATTCTCGCGAAGGGTTCCCAATCCCCGACAAGACTGGTACCCTTTCACGTCCAAATCTCTCAAACTCCGGGAGAGATTCTCAAAACCAAGGTTGACATGTTTCGAGTTCCTTTCAACATTTTGGAAATCCCGCTGAAACTTTGGACATTGTCGCGAAGGGTTCCCAATCCCCGACAAGATTGGTACCCTTTCACATCCAAATCTCTCAAACTCCAGGAGAGATTCTCAAAACCAAGGTTGACATGTTTCGAGTTCCTTTCAACATTTTGGAAATCCCGCTGAAACTTTGGACATTGTCGCGAAGGGTTCCCAATCCCCGACAAGATTGGTACCCTTTCATGTCCAAATCTCTCAAACTCCGGGAGAGATTCTCAAAACCAAGGTTGACATGTTTCGAGTTCCTTTCAACATTTTGGAAATCCCGCTGAAACTTTGGACATTCTCGCGAAGGGTTCCCAATCCCCGACAAGATTGGTACCCTTTCACGTCCAAATCTCTCAAACTCCGGGAGAGATTCTCAAAACCAAGGTTGACATCTTTCGAGTTCCTTTCAACATTTTAGAAATCCCGCTGAAACTTTGGACATTCTCGCGAAGGGTTCCCAATCCCCGACAAGATTGGTACCCTTTCACGTCCAAATCTCTCAAACTCCAGGAGAGATTCTCAAAACCAAGGTTGACATGTTTCGAGTTCCTCTCAACATTTTGGAAATCCCGCTGAAACTTTGGACATTGTCGCGAAGGGTTCCCAATACCCGACAAGATTGGTACCCTTTCATGTCCAAATCTCTCAAACTCCGGGAGAGATTCTCAAAACCAAGGTTGACAAGTTTCGAGTTCCTTTCAACATTTTGGAAATCCCGCTGAAACTTTGGACATTGTCGCGAAGGGTTCCCAATCCCCGACAAGATTGGTACCCTTTCACGTCCAAATCTCTCAAACTCCGGGAGAGATTCTCAAAACCAAGGTTGACATGTTTCGAGTTCCTTTCAACATTTTGGAAATCCCGCTGAAACTTTGGACATTCTCGCGAAGGGTTCCCAATCCCCGACAAGACTGGTACCCTTTCACGTCCAAATCTCTCAAACTCCGGCAGAGATTCTCAAAACCAAGGTTGACATGTTTCGAGTTCCTTTCAACATTTTGGAAATCCCGCTGAAACTTTGGACATTCTCGCGAAGGGTTCCCAATCCCCGACAAGATTGGTACCCTTTCACGTCCAAATCTCTCAAACTCCGGCAGAGATTCTCAAAACCAAGGTTGACATGGTTCGAGTACCTTTCAACATTTTGGAAATCCCGCTGA
Organism: Streptopelia decaocto; assembly: GCF_964273445.1. Lineage (NCBI taxonomy): Eukaryota > Metazoa > Chordata > Aves > Columbiformes > Columbidae > Streptopelia > Streptopelia decaocto. The sequence continues at coordinate 1,422,404 of NW_028115436.1, read as the reverse complement.
AACTTCGGACATTCTCGCGAAGGGTTCCCAATCCCCGACAAGACTGGTACCCTTTCACGTCCAAATCTCTCAAACTCCGGGAGAGATTCTCAAAACCAAGGTTGACATGTTTCGAGTTCCTTTCAACATTTTGGAAAATCCGCTGAAACTTTGGACATTCTCGCGAAGGGTTCCCGATCCCCGACAAGACTGGTACCCTTTCACGTCCAAATCTCTCAAACTCCGGGAGAGATTCTCAAAACCAAGGTTGACATGTTTCGAGTTCTTTTCAACATTTTGGAAATCCCGCTAAAACTTTGGACATTCTCGCGAAGGGTTCCCAATCCCCGACGAGATTTGTATTCTTTCACGTCCAAATCTCTCAAACTCCGGGAGAGATTCTCAAAACCAAGGTTGACATGTTTCGAGTTCTTTTCAACATTTTGGAAATCCCGCTAAAACTTTGGACATTCTCGCGAAGGGTTCCCAATCCCCGACGAGATTGGTACCCTTTCACGTTCAAACCTCTCAAACTCCGGGAGAGATTCTCAAAACCAAGGTTGACATGTTTCCAGTTCCTTTCAACATTTTGGAAATCCCGCTGAAACTTTGGACATTCTGGCGAAGGGTTCCCAATCCCCGACAAGATTGGTACCCTTTCACGTCCAAATCTCTCAAACTCCGGGAGAGATTCTCAAAACCAAGGTTGACATGGTTCGAGTTCCTTGCAACATTTTGGAAATCTAGCTGAAACTTTGGACATTCTCGCGAAGGGTTCCCAATCCCCGACAAGATTGGTACCCTTTCACGTCCAAATCTCTCAAACTCCGGGAGAGATTCTCAAAACCAAGTTTGACATGGTTCGAGTTCCTTTCAACATTTTGGAAATCCCGCTGAAACTTTGGACATTCTCGCGAAAGGTTCCCAATCCCCGACAAAACTGGTACCCTTTCACGTCCAAATCTCTCAAACTCCGGGAGAGATTCTCAAAACCAAGGTTGACATGGTTCAAGTTCCTTTCAACATTTTGGAAATCCCGCTGAAACTTTGGACATTCTCGCGAAGGGTTCCCAATCCCCGACAAGACTGGTACCCTTTCACGTCCAAATCTCTCAAACTCCGGCAGAGATTCTCAAAACCAAGGTTGACATGTTTCGAGTTCCTTTCAACATTTTGGAAATCCCGCTGAAACTTTGGACATTCTCGCGAAGGGTTTCCGATCCCCGACAAGACTAGTACCCTTTCACGTCCAAATCTCTCAAACTCCGGTAGAGATTCTCAAAACCAAGGTTGACATGTTCCGAATTCCTTTCAACATTTTGGAAATCCCGCTGAAACTTTGGACATTGTCGCGAAGGGTTCCCAATCCCCGACAAGATTGGTACCCTTTCACGTCCAAATCTCTCAAACTCCAGGAGAGATTCTCAAAACCAAGTTTGACATGGTTCGAGTTCCTCTCAACATTTTGGAAATCCCGCTGAAACTTTGGACATTCTCGCGAAGAGTTCCCAATCCCCGACAAGATTGGTACCCTTTCACGTCCAAATCTCTCAAACTCCGGGAGAGATTCTCAAAACCAAGGTTGACATGTTTCGAGTTCCTTTCAACGTTTTGGAAATCCCGCTGAAACTTTGGACATTCTCGCGAAGGGGTCCCAATCCCTGACAAGATTGGTACCCTTTCAAGTCCAAATCTCTCAAACTCCGGGAGAGATTCTCAAAACCAAGGTTGACATGTTTCGAGTTCCTTTCAACATTTTGGAAATCCCGCTGAAACTTTGGACATTCTCGCGAAGGGTTCCCAATCCCCGACAAGATTTGTATTCTTTCACGTCCAAATCTCTCAAACTCCGGGAGAGATTCTCAAAACCAAGGTTGACATGTTTCGAGTTCCTTTCAACATTTTGGAAATCCCGCTGAAACTTTGGACATTCTCGCAAAGGGTTCCCAATCCCCGACAAGATTGGTACCCTTTCACATCCAAATCTCTCAAAGTCCGGGAGAGATTCTCAAAACCAAGGTTGACATGTTTCGAGTTCCTTTCAACATTTTGGAAATCCCGCTGAAACTTTGGACATTCTCGCGAAGGGTTCCCGATCCCCGACAAGATTGGTACCCTTTCACGTCCAAATCTCTCAAACTCCGGGAGAGATTCTCAAAACCAAGGTTGACATGTTTCGAGTTCCTTTCAACATTTTGGAAATCCCGCTGAAACTTTGGACATTGTTGCGAAGGGTTCCCAATCCCCGACAAGATTGGTACCCTTTCACGTCCAAATCTCTCAAAGTCCGGGAGAGATTCTCAAAACCAAGGTTGACATGTTTCTAGTTCCTTTCAACATTTTGGAAATCCTGCTGAAACTTTGGACATTCTTGCGAAGGGTTCCCAATCCCCGACAAGACTGGTACCCTTTCACGTCCAAATCTCCCAAACTCCGGGAGAGATTCTCAAAACCAAGGTTGACATGGTTCGAGTTCCTTTCAACATTTTGGAAATCCTGCTGAAACTTTGGACATTCTCGCGAAGGGTTCCCAATCCCCGACAAGATTGGTACCCTTTCACGTCCAAATCTCTCAAACTCCGGGAGAGATTCTCAAAACCAAGGTTGACATGTTTCGAGTTCTTTTCAACATTTTGGAAATCCCGCTGAAACTTTGGACATTCTCGCGAAGGGTTCCCAATCCCCGACAAGATTGGTACCCTTTCACGTCCAAATCTCTCAAACTCCGGGAGAGATTCTCAAAACCAAGGTTGACATGTTTAGAGTTCCTTTCAACATTTTGGAAATCCCGCTGAAACTTTGGACATTCTGGCGAAGGGTTCCCAATCCCCGACAAGATTGGTACCCTTTCACGTCCAAATCTCTCAAACTCCGGGAGAGATTCTCAAAACCAAGGTTGACATGGTTCGAGTTCCTTTCAACATTTTGGAAATCCCGCTGAAACTTTGGACATTCTCGCGAAGGGTTCCCAATCCCCGACAAGATTGGTACCCTTTCACGTCCAAATCTCTCAAACTCCGGGAGAGATTCTCAAAACCAAGGTTGACATGTTTCGAGTTCCTTTCAACATTTTGGAAACCCCGCTGAAACTTTTGGCATTCTCGCGAAGCGTTCCCAATCCCCGACAAGATTGGTACCCTTTCACGTCCAAATCTCTCAAACTCCGGGAGAGATTCTCAAAACCAAGGTTGACATGGTTCGAGTTCCTTTCAACATTTTGGAAATCCCGCTGAAACTTTGGACATTCTCGCGAAGGGTTCCCAATCCCCGACAAGATTGGTACCCTTTCACGTCCAAATCTCTCAAACTCCGGGAGAGATTCTCAAAACCAAGGTTGACATGGTTCGAGTTCCTTTCAACATTTTGGAAATCCCGCTGAAACTTTGGACATTCTCGCGAAGGGTTCCCCATCCCCGACAAGACTGGTACACTTTCACGTCCAAATCTCTCAAACTCCGGGAGAGATTCTCAAAACCAAGGTTGACATGTTTAGAGTTCCTTTCAACATTTTGGAAATCCCGCTGAAACTTTGGACATTCTGGCGAAGGGTTCCCAATCCCCGACAAGATTGGTACCCTTTCACGTCCAAATCTCTCAAACTCCGGCAGAGATTCTCAAAACCAAGGTTGACATGGTTCGAGTTCCTTTCAACATTTTGGAAATCCCGCTGAAACTTTGGACATTCTCGCGAAGGGTTCCCAATCCCCGACAAGATTGGTACCCTTTCACGTCCAAATCTCTCAAACTCCGGGAGAGATTCTCAAAACCAAGGTTGACATGTTTCGAGTTCCTTTCAACATTTTGGAAACCCCGCTGAAACTTTTGGCATTCTCGCGAAGCGTTCCCAATCCCCGACAAGATTGGTACCCTTTCACGTCCAAATCTCTCAAACTCCGGGAGAGATTCTCAAAACCAAGGTTGACATGGTTCGAGTTCCTTTCAACATTTTGGAAATCCCGCTGAAACTTTGGACATTCTCGCGAAGGGTTCCCAATCCCCGACGAGATTGGTACCCTTTCACGTTCAAATCTCTCAAACTCCGGGAGAGATTCTCAAAACCAAGGTTGACATGTTTCGAGTTCCTTTCAACATTTTGGAAATCCCGCTGAATCTTTGGACATTCTGGCGAAGGGTTCCCAATCCCCGACAAGATTGGTACCCTTTCACGTCCAAATCTCTCAAACTCCGGGAGAGATTCTCAAAACCAAGGTTGACATGGTTCAAGTACCTTTCAACATTTTGGAAATCCCGCTGAAACTTCGGACATTGTCGCGAAGGGTTCCCAATCCCCGACAAGATTGGTACCCTTTCATGTCCAAATCTCTCAAACTCCGGGAGAGATTCTCAAAACCAAGGTTGACAAGTTTCGAGTTCCTTTCAACATTTTGGAAATCCCGCTGAAACTTTGGACATTGTCGCGAAGGGTTCCCAATCCCCGACAAGATTGGTACCCTTTCACGTCCAAATCTCTCAAACTCCGGGAGAGATTCTCAAAACCAAGGTTGACATGTTTCGAGTTCCTTTCAACATTTTGGAAATCCCGCTGAAACTTTGGACATTCTCGCGAAGGGTTCCCAATCCCCGACAAGACTGGTACCCTTTCACGTCCAAATCTCTCAAACTCCGGCAGAGATTCTCAAAACCAAGGTTGACATGTTTCGAGTTCCTTTCAACATTTTGGAAATCCCGCTGAAACTTTGGACATTCTCGCGAAGGGTTCCCAATCCCCGACAAGATTGGTACCCTTTCACGTCCAAATCTCTCAAACTCCGGCAGAGATTCTCAAAACCAAGGTTGACATGGTTCGAGTACCTTTCAACATTTTGGAAATCCCGCTGAAACTTCGGACATTCTCGCGAAGGGTTCCCAATCCCCGACAAGACTGGTACCCTTTCACGTCCAAATCTCTCAAACTCCGGGAGAGATTCTCAAAACCAAGGTTGACATGTTTCGAGTTCCTTTCAACATTTTGGAAAATCCGCTGAAACTTTGGACATTCTCGCGAAGGGTTCCCGATCCCCGACAAGACTGGTACCCTTTCACGTCCAAATCTCTCAAACTCCGGGAGAGATTCTCAAAACCAAGGTTGACATGTTTCGAGTTCTTTTCAACATTTTGGAAATCCCGCTAAAACTTTGGACATTCTCGCGAAGGGTTCCCAATCCCCGACGAGATTTGTATTCTTTCACGTCCAAATCTCTCAAACTCCGGGAGAGATTCTCAAAACCAAGGTTGACATGTTTCGAGTTCTTTTCAACATTTTGGAAATCCCGCTAAAACTTTGGACATTCTCGCGAAGGGTTCCCAATCCCCGACGAGATTGGTACCCTTTCACGTTCAAACCTCTCAAACTCCGGGAGAGATTCTCAAAACCAAGGTTGACATGTTTCGAGTTCCTTTCAACATTTTGGAAATCCCGCTGAAACTTTGGACATTCTGGCGAAGGGTTCCCAATCCCCGACAAGATTGGTACCCTTTCACGTCCAAATCTCTCAAACTCCGGGAGAGATTCTCAAAACCAAGGTTGACATGGTTCGAGTTCCTTGCAACATTTTGGAAATCTAGCTGAAACTTTGGACATTCTCGCGAAGGGTTCCCAATCCCCGACAAGATTGGTACCCTTTCACGTCCAAATCTCTCAAACTCCGGGAGAGATTCTCAAAACCAAGTTTGACATGGTTCGAGTTCCTTTCAACATTTTGGAAATCCCGCTGAAACTTTGGACATTCTCGCGAAAGGTTCCCAATCCCCGACAAAACTGGTACCCTTTCACGTCCAAATCTCTCAAACTCCGGGAGAGATTCTCAAAACCAAGGTTGACATGGTTCAAGTTCCTTTCAACATTTTGGAAATCCCGCTGAAACTTTGGACATTCTCGCGAAGGGTTCCCAATCCCCGACAAGACTGGTACCCTTTCACGTCCAAATCTCTCAAACTCCGGCAGAGATTCTCAAAACCAAGGTTGACATGTTTCGAGTTCCTTTCAACATTTTGGAAATCCCGCTGAAACTTTGGACATTCTCGCGAAGGGTTTCCGATCCCCGACAAGACTAGTACCCTTTCACGTCCAAATCTCTCAAACTCCGGTAGAGATTCTCAAAACCAAGGTTGACATGTTCCGAATTCCTTTCAACATTTTGGAAATCCCGCTGAAACTTTGGACATTGTCGCGAAGGGTTCCCAATCCCCGACAAGATTGGTACCCTTTCACGTCCAAATCTCTCAAACTCCAGGAGAGATTCTCAAAACCAAGTTTGACATGGTTCGAGTTCCTCTCAACATTTTGGAAATCCCGCTGAAACTTTGGACATTCTCGCGAAGAGTTCCCAATCCCCGACAAGATTGGTACCCTTTCACGTCCAAATCTCTCAAACTCCGGGAGAGATTCTCAAAACCAAGGTTGACATGTTTCGAGTTCCTTTCAACGTTTTGGAAATCCCGCTGAAACTTTGGACATTCTCGCGAAGGGGTCCCAATCCCTGACAAGATTGGTACCCTTTCAAGTCCAAATCTCTCAAACTCCGGGAGAGATTCTCAAAACCAAGGTTGACATGTTTCGAGTTCCTTTCAACATTTTGGAAATCCCGCTGAAACTTTGGACATTCTCGCGAAGGGTTCCCAATCCCCGACAAGATTTGTATTCTTTCACGTCCAAATCTCTCAAACTCCGGGAGAGATTCTCAAAACCAAGGTTGACATGTTTCGAGTTCCTTTCAACATTTTGGAAATCCCGCTGAAACTTTGGACATTCTCGCAAAGGGTTCCCAATCCCCGACAAGATTGGTACCCTTTCACATCCAAATCTCTCAAAGTCCGGGAGAGATTCTCAAAACCAAGGTTGACATGTTTCGAGTTCCTTTCAACATTTTGGAAATCCCGCTGAAACTTTGGACATTCTCGCGAAGGGTTCCCGATCCCCGACAAGATTGGTACCCTTTCACGTCCAAATCTCTCAAACTCCGGGAGAGATTCTCAAAACCAAGGTTGACATGTTTCGAGTTCCTTTCAACATTTTGGAAATCCCGCTGAAACTTTGGACATTGTTGCGAAGGGTTCCCAATCCCCGACAAGATTGGTACCCTTTCACGTCCAAATCTCTCAAAGTCCGGGAGAGATTCTCAAAACCAAGGTTGACATGTTTCTAGTTCCTTTCAACATTTTGGAAATCCTGCTGAAACTTTGGACATTCTTGCGAAGGGTTCCCAATCCCCGACAAGACTGGTACCCTTTCACGTCCAAATCTCCCAAACTCCGGGAGAGATTCTCAAAACCAAGGTTGACATGGTTCGAGTTCCTTTCAACATTTTGGAAATCCTGCTGAAACTTTGGACATTCTCGCGAAGGGTTCCCAATCCCCGACAAGATTGGTACCCTTTCACGTCCAAATCTCTCAAACTCCGGGAGAGATTCTCAAAACCAAGGTTGACATGTTTCGAGTTCTTTTCAACATTTTGGAAATCCCGCTGAAACTTTGGACATTCTCGCGAAGGGTTCCCAATCCCCGACAAGATTGGTACCCTTTCACGTCCAAATCTCTCAAACTCCGGGAGAGATTCTCAAAACCAAGGTTGACATGTTTAGAGTTCCTTTCAACATTTTGGAAATCCCGCTGAAACTTTGGACATTCTGGCGAAGGGTTCCCAATCCCCGACAAGATTGGTACCCTTTCACGTCCAAATCTCTCAAACTCCGGGAGAGATTCTCAAAACCAAGGTTGACATGGTTCGAGTTCCTTTCAACATTTTGGAAATCCCGCTGAAACTTTGGACATTCTCGCGAAGGGTTCCCAATCCCCGACAAGATTGGTACCCTTTCACGTCCAAATCTCTCAAACTCCGGGAGAGATTCTCAAAACCAAGGTTGACATGTTTCGAGTTCCTTTCAACATTTTGGAAACCCCGCTGAAACTTTTGGCATTCTCGCGAAGCGTTCCCAATCCCCGACAAGATTGGTACCCTTTCACGTCCAAATCTCTCAAACTCCGGGAGAGATTCTCAAAACCAAGGTTGACATGGTTCGAGTTCCTTTCAACATTTTGGAAATCCCGCTGAAACTTTGGACATTCTCGCGAAGGGTTCCCAATCCCCGACAAGATTGGTACCCTTTCACGTCCAAATCTCTCAAACTCCGGCAGAGATTCTCAAAACCAAGGTTGACATGGTTCGAGTTCCTTTCAACATTTTGGAAATCCCGCTGAAACTTTGGACATTCTCGCGAAGGGTTCCCCATCCCCGACAAGACTGGTACACTTTCACGTCCAAATCTCTCAAACTCCGGGAGAGATTCTCAAAACCAAGGTTGACATGTTTAGAGTTCCTTTCAACATTTTGGAAATCCCGCTGAAACTTTGGACATTCTGGCGAAGGGTTCCCAATCCCCGACAAGATTGGTACCCTTTCACGTCCAAATCTCTCAAACTCCGGCAGAGATTCTCAAAACCAAGGTTGACATGGTTCGAGTTCCTTTCAACATTTTGGAAATCCCGCTGAAACTTTGGACATTCTCGCGAAGGGTTCCCAATCCCCGACAAGATTGGTACCCTTTCACGTCCAAATCTCTCAAACTCCGGGAGAGATTCTCAAAACCAAGGTTGACATGTTTCGAGTTCCTTTCAACATTTTGGAAACCCCGCTGAAACTTTTGGCATTCTCGCGAAGCGTTCCCAATCCCCGACAAGATTGGTACCCTTTCACGTCCAAATCTCTCAAACTCCGGGAGAGATTCTCAAAACCAAGGTTGACATGGTTCGAGTTCCTTTCAACATTTTGGAAATCCCGCTGAAACTTTGGACATTCTCGCGAAGGGTTCCCAATCCCCGACGAGATTGGTACCCTTTCACGTTCAAATCTCTCAAACTCCGGGAGAGATTCTCAAAACCAAGGTTGACATGTTTCGAGTTCCTTTCAACATTTTGGAAATCCCGCTGAATCTTTGGACATTCTGGCGAAGGGTTCCCAATCCCCGACAAGATTGGTACCCTTTCACGTCCAAATCTCTCAAACTCCGGGAGAGATTCTCAAAACCAAGGTTGACATGGTTCAAGTACCTTTCAACATTTTGGAAATCCCGCTGAAACTTCGGACATTGTCGCGAAGGGTTCCCAATCCCCGACAAGATTGGTACCCTTTCACGTCCAAATCTCTCAAACTCCAGGAGAGATTCTCAAAACCAAGGTTGACATGGTTCGAGTTCCTCTCAACATTTTGGAAATCCCGCTGAAACTTTGGACATTCTCGCGAAGAGTTCCCAATCCCCGACAAGATTGGTACCCTTTCACGTCCAAATCTCTCAAAGTCCGGGAGAGATTCTCAAAACCAAGGTTGACATGTTTCGAGTTCGTTTCAACATTTTGGAAATCCCGCTGAAACTTTGGACATTCTCGCGAAGGGGTCCCAATCCCTGACAAGATTGGTACCCTTTCAAGTCCAAATCTCTCAAACTCCGGGAGAGATTCTCAAAACCAAGGTTGACATGTTTCGAGTTCCTTTCAACATTTTGGAAATCCCGCTGAAACTTTGGACATTCTCGCGAAGGGTTCCCAATCCCCGACAAGATTGGTACCCTTTCACGTCCAAATCTCTCAAACTCCGGGAGAGATTCTCAAAACCAAGGTTGACATGTTTCGAGTTCCTTTCAACATTTTGGAAATCCCGCTGAAACTTTGGACATTCTCGCGAAGGGTTCCCAATCCCCGACAAGATTGGTACCCTTTCACGTCCAAATCTCTCAAACTCCGGGAGAGATTCTCAAAACCAAGGTTGACATGTTTCGAGTTCCTTTCAACATTTTGGAAATCCCGCTGAAACTTTGGACGTTCTCGCGAAGGGTTCCCAATCCCCGACAAGATTGGTACCCTTTCACGTCCAAATCTCTCAAACTCCGGGAGAGATTCTCAAAACCAAGGTTGACATGTTTCGAGTTCCTTTCAACATTTTGGAAATCCCGCTGAAACTTTGGACATTCTCGCGAAGGGTTCCCAATCCCCGACAAGATTGGTACCCTTTCACGTCCAAATCTCTCAAACTCCGGGAGAGATTCTCAAAACCAAGGTTGACATGGTTCGAGTTCCTTTCAACATTTTGGAAATCCCGCTGAAACTTTGGACATTGTCGCGAAGGGTTCCCGATCTCCGACAAGACTGGTACCCTTTCACGTCCAAATCTCTCAAACTCCGGGAGAGATTCTCAAAACCAAGGTTGACATGTTTCGAGTTCCTTTCAACATTTGGGAAATCCCGCTGAAACTTTGGACATTCTGGCGAAGGGTTCCCGATCCCCGACAAGATTGGTACCCTTTCACGTCCAAATCTCTCAAACTCCGGGAGAGATTCTCAAAACCAAGGTTGACATGTTTCGAGTTCCTCTCAACATTTTGGAAATCCCGCTGAAACTTTGGACATTCTCGCGAAGGGTTCCCAATCCCCGACAAGATTGGTACCCTTTCACGTCCAAATCTCTCAAACTCCGGCAGAGATTCTCAAAACCAAGCTTGACATGGTTCGAGTTCCTTTCAACATTTTGGAAATCCCGCTGAAACTTTGGACATTCTCGCGAAGGGTTCCCAATCCCCGACAAGACTGGTACCCTTTCACGTCCAAATCTCTCAAACTCCGGGAGAGATTCTCAAAACCAAGGTTAACATGGTTCGAGTTCCTTTCAACATTTTGGAAATCCCGCTGAAACTTTGGACATTCTCGCGAAGGGGTCCCAATCCCCGACAAGATTGGTACCCTTTCACGTCCAAATCTCTCAAACTCCGGCAGAGATTCTCAAAACCATGGTTGAAACGTTTCGAGTTCCTCTCAACATTTTGGAAATCCCGCTGAAACTTTGGACATTCTCGCGAAGGGTTCCCAATCCCCGACAATATTGGTACCATTTCACGTCCAAATCTCTCAAACTCCGGGAGAGATTCTCAAAACCAAGGTTGACATGTTTTGAGTTTCTTTCAACATTTTGGAAATCCCGCTGAAACTTTGGACATTCTCGCGAAGGGTTCCCAATCCCCGACAAGACTGGTACACTTTCACGTCCAAATCTCTGAAACTCCGGGAGAGATTCTCAAAACGAAGGTTGACATGTTTCGAGTTCCTTTCAACATTTTGGAAATCCCGCTGAAACTTTGGACATTCTCGCGAAGGGTTCCCAATCCCCGACAAGATTGGTACCCTTTCACGTCCAAATCTCTCAAACTCCGGGAGAGATTCTCAAAACCAAGGTTGACATGTTTCGAGTTCCTTTCAACATTTTGGAAATCCCGCTGAAACTTTGGACATTCTCGCGAAGGGTTCCCAATCCCCGACAAGATTGGTACCCTTTCACGTCCAAATCTCTCAAACTCCGGGAGAGATTCTCAAAACCATGGTTGACATGTTTCGAGTTCCTTTCAACATTTTGGAAATCCCGCTGAAATTTTGGACATTCTCGCGAAGGGTTCCCAATCCCCGACAAGATTGGTACCCTTTCACGTCCAAATCTCTCAAACTCCGGGAGAGATTCTCAAAACCAAGGTTGACATGTTTCGAGTTCCTTTCAACATTTTAAAAATCCCGCTGAAACTTTTAACATTGTCGCGAAGGGTTCCCAATCCTTGACAAGATTGGTACCCTTTCACTTCCAAATCTCTCAAACTCCGGGAGAGATTCTCAAAACCTAGGTTGACATGTTTCGAGTTCCTTTCAACATTTTGGAAATCCCACTGAAACTTTGGACATTCTCGCGAAGGGTTCCCAATCCCCGACAAGATTGGTACCCTTTCACGTCCAAATCTCTCAAAGTCCGGGAGAGATTCTCAAAACCAAGGTTGACATGTTTCGAGTTCCTTTCAACATTTTGGAAATCCCGCTGAAACTTTGGACATTCTCGCGAAGGGTTCCCAATCCCCGACAAGATTGGTACCCTTTCACGTCCAAATCTCTCAAACTCCGGGAGAGATTCTCAAAACCAAGGTTGACATGGTTCGAGTTCCTTTCAACATTTTGGAAATCCCGCTGAAACTTTGGACATTCTCGCGAAGGGTTCCCCATCCCCGACAAGACTGGTACCCTTTCACGTCCAAATCTCTCAAACTCCGGGAGAGATTCCCAAAACCAAGGTTGACATGTTTAGAGTTCCTTTCAACATTTTGGAAATCCCGCTGAAACTTTGGACATTCTCCGAAGGGTTCCCAATCCCCGACAAGATTGGTACCCATTCACGTCCAAATCTCTCAAACTCCGGGAGAGATTCTCAAAACCAAGGTTGACATGTTTCGAGTACCTTTCAACATTTTGGAAATCCCGCTGAAACTTCGGACATTCTCGCGAAGGGTTCCCAATCCCCGACAAGATTGGTACCCTTTCACGTCCAAATCTCTCAAACTCCGGGAGAGATTCTCAAAACCAAGGTTGACATGGTTCGAGTTCCTTTCAACATTTTGGAAATCCCGCTGAAACTTTGGACATTGTCGCGAAGGGTTCCCAATCCCCGACAAGACTGATACCCTTTCACGTCCAAATCTCTCAAACTCCGTGAGAGATTCTCAAAACCAAGGTTGACATGTTTCGAGTTCCTTTCAACATTTTGGAAATCCCGTTGAAACTTTGGACATTGTCGCGAAGGGTTCCCAATCCCCAACAAGATTGGTACCCTTTCACGTCCAAATCTCTCAAACTCCAGGAGAGATTCTCAAAACCAAGGTTGACATGGTTCGAGTTCCTCTCAACATTTTGGAAATCCCGCTGAAACTTTGGACATTCTCGCGAAGAGTTCCCAATCCCCGACAAGATTGGTACCCTTTCACGTCCAAATCTCTCAAAGTCCGGGAGAGATTCTCAAAACCAAGGTTGACATGTTTCGAGTTCCTTTCAACATTTTGGAAATCCCGCTGAAACTTTGGACATTCTCGCGAAGGGGTCCCAATCCCTGACAAGATTGGTACCCTTTCAAGTCCAAATCTCTCAAACTCCGGGAGAGATTCTCAAAACCAAGGTTGACATGTTTCGAGTTCCTTTCAACATTTTGGAAATCCCGCTGAAACTTTGGACATTCTCGCGAAGGGTTCCCAATCCCCGACAAGATTTGTATTCTTTCACGTCCAAATCTCTCAAACTCCGGCAGAGATTCTCAAAACCAAGGTTGACATGTTTCGAGTTCCTTTCAACATTTTGGAAATCCCGCTGAAACTTTGGACATTGTCGCGAAGGGTTCCCAATCCCCGACAAGATTGGTACACTTTCACGTCCAAATCTCTCAAACTCCGGGAGAGATTCTCAAAACCAAGGTTGACATGGTTCGAGTTCCTTTCAACATTTTGGAAATCCCGCTGAAACTTTGGACATTCTCGCGAAGGGTTCCCAATCCCCGACGAGATTGGTACCCTTTCACGTTCAAATCTCTCAAACTCCGGGAGAGATTCTCAAAACCAAGGTTGACATGTTTCGAGTTCCTTTCAACATTTTGGAAATCCCGCTGAATCTTTGGACATTCTGGCGAAGGGTTCCCAATCCCCGACAAGATTGGTACCCTTTCACGTCCAAATCTCTCAAACTCCGGGAGAGATTCTCAAAACCAAGGTTGACATGGTTCAAGTACCTTTCAACATTTTGGAAATCCCGCTGAAACTTCGGACATTCTCGCGAAGGGTTCCCAATCCCCGACAAGATTGGTACCCTTTCACGTCCAAATCTCTCAAACTCCGGGAGAGATTCTCAAAACCAAGGTTGACATGGTTCGAGTTCCTTTCAACATTTTGGAAATCCCGCTGAAACTTTGGACATTCTCGCGAAGGGTTCCCAATCCCCGACAAGACTGATACCCTTTCACGTCCAAATCTCTCAAACTCCGTGAGAGATTCTCAAAACCAAGGTTGACATGTTTCGAGTTCCTTTCAACATTTTGGAAATCCCGTTGAAACTTTGGACATTGTCGCGAAGGGTTCCCAATCCCCAACAAGATTGGTACCCTTTCACGTCCAAATCTCTCAAACTCCAGGAGAGATTCTCAAAACCAAGGTTGACATGGTTCGAGTTCCTCTCAACATTTTGGAAATCCCGCTGAAACTTTGGACATTCTCGCGAAGAGTTCCCAATCCCCGACAAGATTGGTACCCTTTCACGTCCAAATCTCTCAAAGTCCGGGAGAGATTCTCAAAACCAAGGTTGACATGTTTCGAGTTCCTTTCAACATTTTGGAAATCCCGCTGAAACTTTGGACATTCTCGCGAAGGGGTCCCAATCCCTGACAAGATTGGTACCCTTTCAAGTCCAAATCTCTCAAACTCCGGGAGAGATTCTCAAAACCAAGGTTGACATGTTTCGAGTTCCTTTCAACATTTTGGAAATCCCGCTGAAACTTTGGACATTCTCGCGAAGGGTTCCCAATCCCCGACAAGATTTGTATTCTTTCACGTCCAAATCTCTCAAACTCCGGCAGAGATTCTCAAAACCAAGGTTGACATGTTTCGAGTTCCTTTCAACATTTTGGAAATCCCGCTGAAACTTTGGACATTGTCGCGAAGGGTTCCCAATCCCCGACAAGATTGGTACCCTTTCACGTCCAAATCTCTCAAACTCCGGGAGAGATTCTCAAAACCAAGGTTGACATGTTTCGAGTTCCTTTCAACATTTTGGAAATCCCGCTGAAACTTTGGACATTCTCGCGAAGGGGTCTTAATCCCTGACAAGATTGGTACCCTTTCAAGTCCAAATCTCTCAGATACCGGGAGAGATTCTCAAAACCAAGGTTGACATGTTTCGAGTTCCTTTCAACATTTTGGAAATCCCGCTGAAACATTGGACATTCTCGCGAAGGGTTCCCAATCCCCGACAAGATTTGTATTCTTTCACGTCCAAATCTCTCAAACTCCGGGAGAGATTCTCAAAACCAAGGTTGACATGTTTCGAGTTCCTTTCAACATTTTGGAAATCCCGCTGAAACTTTGGACATTGTCGTGAAGGGTTCCCAATCCCTGACAAGATTGGTACCCTTTCACGTCCAAATCTCTCAAAGTCCGGGAGAGATTCTCAAAACCAAGGTTGACATGTTTCGAGTTCCTTTCAACATTTTGGAAATCCCGCTGAAACTTTGGACATTGTCGCGAAGGGTTCCCAATCCCCGACAAGATTGGTACCCTTTCACGTCCAAATCTCTCAAACTCCGGGAGAGATTCTCAAAACCAAGGTTGACATGTTTCGAGTTCCTTTCAACATTTTGGAAATCCCGCTGAAACTTTGGACATTCTCGCGAAGGGTTCCCAATCCCCGACAAGATTGGTACCCTTTCACGTCCAAATCTCTCAAACTCCGGGAGAGATTCTCAAAACCAAGGTTGACATGTTTCGAGTTCCTTTCAACATTTTGGAAATCCCGCTGAAACTTTGGACATTCTCGCGAAGGGTTCCCAATCCCTGACAAGATTGGTACCCTTTCAAGTCCAAATCTCTCAAAGTCCGGGAGAGATTCTCAAAACCAAGGTTGACATGTTTCGAGTTCCTTTCAACATTTTGGAAATCCCGCTGAAACTTTGGACATTCTCGCGAAGGGTTCCCAATCCCCGACAAGATTGGTACACTTTCACGTCCAAATCTCTCAAACTCCGGGAGAGATTCTCAAAACCAAGGTTGACATGTTTCGAGTTCCTTTCAACATTTTGGAAATCCCGCTGAAACTTTGGACATTGTCGCGAAGGGTTCCCAATCCCCGACAAGATTGGTACCCTTTCACGTCCAAATCTCTCAAACTCCGGGAGAGATTCTCAAAACCAAGGTTGACATGTTTCGAGTTCCTTTCAACATTTTGGAAATCCCGCTGAAACTTTGGACATTCTCGCGAAGGGTTCCCAATCCCCGACAATATTGGTACCATTTCACGTCCAAATCTCTCAAACTCCGGGAGAGATTCTCAAAACCAAGGTTGACATGTTTTGAGTTTCTTTCAACATTTTGGAAATCCCGCTGAAACTTTGGACATTCTCGCGAAGGGTTCCCAATCCCCGACAAGACTGGTACACTTTCACGTCCAAATCTCTCAAACTCCGGGAGAGATTCTCAAAACCAAGGTTGACATGTTTCGAGTTCCTTTCAACATTTTGGAAATCCCGCTGAAACTTTGGACATTCTCGCGAAGGGTTCCCAATCCCCGACAAGATTGGTACCCTTTCACGTCCAAATCTCTCAAACTCCGGGAGAGATTCTCAAAACCATGGTTGACATGTTTCGAGTTCCTTTCAACATTTTGGAAATCCCGCTGAAATTTTGGACATTCTCGCGAAGGGTTCCCAATCCCCGACAAGATTGGTACCCTTTCACGTCCAAATCTCTCAAACTCCGGGAGAGATTCTCAAAACCAAGGTTGACATGTTTCGAGTTCCTTTCAACATTTTAAAAATCCCGCTGAAACTTTTAACATTGTCGCGAAGGGTTCCCAATCCTTGACAAGATTGGTACCCTTTCACTTCCAAATCTCTCAAACTCCGGCAGAGATTCTCAAAACCAAGGCTGACATGTTCCGAGTTCCTTTCAACATTTTGGAAATCCCACTGAAACTTTGGACATTCTCGCGAAGGGTTCCCAATCCCCGACAAGATTGGTACCCTTTCACGTCCAAATCTCTCAAAGTCCGGGAGAGATTCTCAAAACCAAGGTTGACATGTTTCGAGTTCCTTTCAACATTTTGGAAATCCCGCTGAAACTTTGGACATTCTCGCGAAGGGTTCCCAATCCCCGACAAGATTGGTACCCTTTCACGTCCAAATCTCTCAAACTCCGGGAGAGATTCTCAAAACCAAGGTTGACATGGTTCGAGTTCCTTTCAACATTTTGGAAATCCCGCTGAAACTTTGGACATTCTCGCGAAGGGTTCCCCATCCCCGACAAGACTGGTACCCTTTCACGTCCAAATCTCTCAAACTCCGGGAGAGATTCTCAAAACCAAGGTTGACATGTTTAGAGTTCCTTTCAACATTTTGGAAATCCCGCTGAAACTTTGGACATTCTGGCGAAGGGTTCCCAATCCCCGACAAGATTGGTACCCTTTCACGTCCAAATCTCTCAAACTCCGGGAGAGATTCTCAAAACCAAGGTTGACATGGTTCGAGTTCCTTTCAACATTTTGGAAATCCCGCTGAAACTTTGGACATTCTGGCGAAGGGTTCCCAATCCCCGACAAGATTGGTACCCTTTCACGTCCAAATCTCTCAAACTCCGGGAGAGATTCTCAAAACCAAGGTTGACATGTTTCGAGTTCCTTTCAACATTTTGGAAACCCCGCTGAAACTTTTGGCATTCTCGCGAAGCGTTCCCAATCCCCGACAAGATTGGTACCCTTTCACGTCCAAATCTCTCAAACTCCGGGAGAGATTCTCAAAACCAAGGTTGACATGGTTCGAGTTCCTTTCAACATTTTGGAAATCCCGCTGAAACTTTGGACATTCTCGCGAAGGGTTCCCAATCCCCGACGAGATTGGTACCCTTTCACGTTCAAATCTCTCAAACTCCGGGAGAGATTCTCAAAACCAAGGTTGACATGTTTCGAGTTCCTTTCAACATTTTGGAAATCCCGCTGAATCTTTGGACATTCTGGCGAAGGGTTCCCAATCCCCGACAAGATTGGTACCCTTTCACGTCCAAATCTCTCAAACTCCGGGAGAGATTCTCAAAACCAAGGTTGACATGGTTCAAGTACCCTTCAACATTTTGGAAATCCCGCTGAAACTTCAGACATTCTCGCGAAGGGTTCCCAATCCCCGACAAGATTGGTACCCTTTCACGTCCAAATCTCTCAAACTCCGGGAGAGATTCTCAAAACCAAGGTTGACATGTTTTGAGTTTCTTTCAACATTTTGGAAATCCCGCTGAAACTTTGGACATTCTCGCGAAGGGTTCCCAATCCCCGACAATATTGGTACCATTTCACGTCCAAATCTCTCA
Organism: Streptopelia decaocto; assembly: GCF_964273445.1. NCBI lineage: Eukaryota > Metazoa > Chordata > Aves > Columbiformes > Columbidae > Streptopelia > Streptopelia decaocto. The sequence goes on along the minus strand of NW_028115436.1, from coordinate 1,404,521 downwards.
AACTCCGGTAGAGATTCTCAAAACCAAGGTTGACATGTTTTGAGTTTCTTTCAACATTTTGGAAATCCCGCTGAAACTTTGGACATTCTCGCGAAGGGTTCCCAATCCCCGACAAGACTGGTACACTTTCACGTCCAAATCTCTCAAACTCCGGGAGAGATTCTCAAAACCAAGGTTGACATGTTTCGAGTTCCTTTCAACATTTTGGAAATCCCGCTGAAACTTTGGACATTCTCGCGAAGGGTTCCCAATCCCCGACAAGATTGGTACCCTTTCACGTCCAAATCTCTCAAACTCCGGGAGAGATTCTCAAAACCATGGTTGACATGTTTCGAGTTCCTTTCAACATTTTGGAAATCCCGCTGAAATTTTGGACATTCTCGCGAAGGGTTCCCAATCCCCGACAAGATTGGTACCCTTTCACGTCCAAATCTCTCAAACTCCGGGAGAGATTCTCAAAACCAAGGTTGACATGTTTCGAGTTCCTTTCAACATTTTAAAAATCCCGCTGAAACTTTTAACATTGTCGCGAAGGGTTCCCAATCCTTGACAAGATTGGTACCCTTTCACTTCCAAATCTCTCAAACTCCGGCAGAGATTCTCAAAACCAAGGCTGACATGTTCCGAGTTCCTTTCAACATTTTGGAAATCCCACTGAAACTTTGGACATTGTCGCGAAGGGTTCCCAATCCCCGACAAGATTGGTACCCTTTCACGTCCAAATCTCTCAAAGTCCGGGAGAGATTCTCAAAACCAAGGTTGACATGTTTCGAGTTCCTTTCAACATTTTGGAAATCCCGCTGAAACTTTGGACATTCTCGCGAAGGGTTCCCAATCCCCGACAAGATTGGTACCCTTTCACGTCCAAATCTCTCAAACTCCGGGAGAGATTCTCAAAACCAAGGTTGACATGGTTCGAGTTCCTTTCAACATTTTGGAAATCCCGCTGAAACTTTGGACATTCTCGCGAAGGGTTCCCCATCCCCGACAAGACTGGTACCCTTTCACGTCCAAATCTCTCAAACTCCGGGAGAGATTCTCAAAACCAAGGTTGACATGTTTAGAGTTCCTTTCAACATTTTGGAAATCCCGCTGAAACTTTGGACATTCTGGCGAAGGGTTCCCAATCCCCGACAAGATTGGTACCCTTTCACGTCCAAATCTCTCAAACTCCGGGAGAGATTCTCAAAACCAAGGTTGACATGGTTCGAGTTCCTTTCAACATTTTGGAAATCCCGCTGAAACTTTGGACATTCTGGCGAAGGGTTCCCAATCCCCGACAAGATTGGTACCCTTTCACGTCCAAATCTCTCAAACTCCGGGAGAGATTCTCAAAACCAAGGTTGACATGTTTCGAGTTCCTTTCAACATTTTGGAAACCCCGCTGAAACTTTTGGCATTCTCGCGAAGCGTTCCCAATCCCCGACAAGATTGGTACCCTTTCACGTCCAAATCTCTCAAACTCCGGGAGAGATTCTCAAAACCAAGGTTGACATGGTTCGAGTTCCTTTCAACATTTTGGAAATCCCGCTGAAACTTTGGACATTCTCGCGAAGGGTTCCCAATCCCCGACGAGATTGGTACCCTTTCACGTTCAAATCTCTCAAACTCCGGGAGAGATTCTCAAAACCAAGGTTGACATGTTTCGAGTTCCTTTCAACATTTTGGAAATCCCGCTGAATCTTTGGACATTCTGGCGAAGGGTTCCCAATCCCCGACAAGATTGGTACACTTTCACGTCCAAATCTCTCAAACTCCGGGAGAGATTCTCAAAACCAAGGTTGACATGGTTCAAGTACCCGTCAACATTTTGGAAATCCCGCTGAAACTTCAGACATTCTCGCGAAGGGTTCCCAATCCCCGACAAGATTGGTACCCTTTCACGTCCAAATCTCTCAAACTCCGGGAGAGATTCTCAAAACCAAGTTTGACATGGTTCGAGTTCCTTTCAACATTTTGGAAATCCCGCTGAAACTTTGGACATTCTCGCGAAGGGTTCCCAATCCCCGACAAGACTGATACCCTTTCACGTCCAAATCTCTCAAACTCCGTGAGAGATTCTCAAAACCAAGGTTGACATGTTTCGAGTTCCTTTCAACATTTTGGAAATCCCGTTGAAACTTTGGACATTGTCGCGAAGGGTTCCCAATCCCCAACAAGATTGGTACCCTTTCACGTCCAAATCTCTCAAACTCCAGGAGAGATTCTCAAAACCAAGGTTGACATGGTTCGAGTTCCTCTCAACATTTTGGAAATCCCGCTGAAACTTTGGACATTCTCGCGAAGAGTTCCCAATCCCCGACAAGATTGGTACCCTTTCACGTCCAAATCTCTCAAACTCCGGGAGAGATTCTCAAAACCAAGGTTGACATGTTTCGAGTTCCTTTCAACATTTTGGAAATCCCGCTGAAACTTTGGACATTCTCGCGAAGGGGTCCCAATCCCTGACAAGATTGGTACCCTTTCAAGTCCAAATCTCTCAAACTCCGGGAGAGATTCTCAAAACCAAGGTTGACATGTTTCGAGTTCCTTTCAACATTTTGGAAATCCCGCTGAAACTTTGGACATTCTCGCGAAGGGTTCCCAATCCCCGACAAGATTTGTATTCTTTCACGTCCAAATCTCTCAAACTCCGGGAGAGATTCTCAAAACCAAGGTTGACATGTTTCGAGTTCCTTTCAACATTTTGGAAATCCCGCTGAAACTTTGGACATTGTCGCGAAGGGTTCCCAATCCCCGACAAGATTGGTACCCTTTCACGTCCAAATCTCTCAAAGTCCGGGAGAGATTCTCAAAACCAAGGTTGACATGTTTCGAGTTCCTTTCAACATTTTGGAAATCCCGCTGAAACTTTGGACATTCTCGCGAAGGGGTCCCAATCCCTGACAAGATTGGTACCCTTTCAAGTCCAAATCTCTCAGACTCCGGGAGAGATTCTCAAAACCAAGGTTGACATGTTTCGAGTTCCTTTCAACATTTTGGAAATCCCGCTGAAACTTTGGACATTCTCGCGAAGGGTTCCCAATCCCCGACAAGATTTGTATTCTTTCACGTCCAAATCTCTCAAACTCCGGGAGAGATTCTCAAAACCAAGGTTGACATGTTTCGAGTTCCTTTCAACATTTTGGAAATCCCGCTGAAACTTTGGACATTGTCGCGAAGGGTTCCCAATCCCCGACAAGATTGGTACACTTTCACGTCCAAATCTCTCAAACTCCGGGAGAGATTCTCAAAACCAAGGTTGACATGTTTCGAGTTCCTTTCAACATTTTGGAAATCCCGCTGAAACTTTGGACATTCTCGCGAAGGGTTCCCAATCCCCGACAAGATTGGTACCCTTTCACGTCCAAATCTCTCAAACTCCGGCAGAGATTCTCAAAACCAAGGTTGACATGTTTCGAGTTCCTCTCAACATTTTGGAAATCCCGCTGAAACTTTGGACATTCTCGCGAAGGGTTCCCAATCCCCGACAAGATTGGTACCCTTTCACGTCCAAATCTCTCAAACTCCGGGAGAGATTCTCAAAACCAAGGTTGACATGGTTCGAGTTCCTTTCAACATTTTGGAAATCCCGCTGAAACTTTGGACATTCTGGCGAAGGGTTCCCAATCCCCGACAAGATTGGTACCCTTTCACGTCCAAATCTCTCAAAGTCCGGGAGAGATTCTCAAAACCAAGGTTGACATGTTTCGAGTTCCTTTCAACATTTTGGAAATCCCGCTGAATCTTTGGACATTCTGGTGAAGGGTTCCCAATCCCCGACAAGATTGGTACCCTTTCACGTCCAAATCTCTCAAAGTCCGGGAGAGATTCTCAAAACCAAGGTTGACATGGTTCGAGTACCTCTCAACATTTTGGAAATCCCGCTGAAACTTTGGACATTCTCGCGAAGGGTTCCCAATCCCCGACAAGACTGGTACCCTTTCACGTCCAAATCTCTCAAACTCCGTGAGAGATTCTCAAAACCAAGGTTGACATGTTTCGAGTTCCTTTCAACATTTTGGAAAATCCGCTGAAACATTGGACATTCTCGCGAAGGGTTCCCGATCCCCGACAAGACTGGTACACTTTCACGTCCAAATCTCTCAAACTCCGGGGGAGATTCTCAATACCAAGTTTGACATGTTTCGAGTTCCTTTCAACATTTTGGAAATCCCGCTGAAACTTTGGACATTGTCGCGAAGGGTTCCCAATCCCCAACAAGATTGGTACCCTTTCACGTCCAAATCTCTCAAACTCCGGGAGAGATTCTCAAAACCAAGGTTGACATGGTTCGAATTCCTCTCAACATTTTGGAAATCCCGCTGAAACTTTGGACATTCTCGCGAAGGGTTCCCAATCCCCAACAAGATTGGTACCCTTTCATGTCCAAATCTCTCAAACTCCGGGAGAGATTCTCATAACCAAGGTTGACATGTTTCGAGTTCCTCTCAACATTTTGGAAATCCCGCTGAAACTTTGGACATTGTCGCGAAGGGTTCCCAATCCCCGACAAGATTGGTACCCTTTCACGTCCAAATCTCTCAAACTCTGGGAGAGATTCTCAAAACCAAGGTTGACATGTTTCGAGTTCCTTTCAACATTTTGGAAATCCCGCTGAAACTTTGGACATTGTCGCGAAGGGTTCCCAATCCCCAACAAGATTGGTACCCTTTCACGTCCAAATCTCTCAGACTCCAGGAGAGATTCTCAAAACCAATTTTGACATGGTTCGAGTTCTTCTCAACATTTTGGAAATCCCGCTGAAACTTTGGACATTCTCGCGAAGAGTTCCCAATCCCTGACAAGATTGGTACCCTTTCACGTCCAAATCTCTCAAACTCCGGGAGAGATTCTCAAAACCAAGGTTGACATGTTTCGAGTTCCTTTCAACATTTTGGAAATCCCGCTGAAACTTTGGACATTCTCGCGAAGGGGTCCCAATCCCTGACAAGATCGGTACCCTTTAAAGTCCAAATCTCTCAAACTCCGGGAGAGATTCTCAAAACCAAGGTTGACATGGTTCGAGTTCCTTTCAACATTTTGGAAATCCCGCTGAAACTTTGGACATTCTCGCGAAGGGTTCCCAATCCCCGACAAGATTTGTATTCTTTCACGTCCAAATCTCTCAAACTCCGGGAGAGATTCTCAAAACCAAGGTTGACATGTTTCGAGTTCCTTTCAACATTTTGGAAATCCCGCTGAAACTTTGGACATTGTCGCGAAGGGTTCCCAATCCCCGACAAGATTGGTACCCTTTCACGTCCAAATCTCTCAAACTCCGGGAGAGATTCTCAAAACCAAGGTTGACATGTTTCGAGTTCCTTTCAACATTTTGGAAATCCCGCTGAAACTTTGGACATTGTCGCGAAGGGTTCCCAATCCCCGACAAGATTGGTACCCTTTCACGTCCAAATCTCTCAAACTCCGGGAGAGATTCTCAAAACCAAGCTTGACATGTTTCGAGTTCCTTTCAACATTTTGGAAATCCCGCTGAAACTTTGGACATTGTCGCGAAGGGTTCCCAATCCCCGACAAGATTGGTACCCTTTCACGTCCAAATCTCTCAAACTCCGGGAGAGATTCTCAAAACCAAGGTTGACATGTTTCGAGTTCCTTTCAACATTTTGGAAATCCCGCTGAAACTTTGGACATTCTCGCGAAGGGTTCCCAATCCCTGACAAGATTGGTACCCTTTCAAGTCCAAATCTCTCAAACTCCGGGAGAGATTCTCAAAACCAAGGTTGACATGTTTCGAGTTCCTTTCAACATTTTGGAAATCCCACTGAAACTTTGGACATTCTCGCGAAGGGGTCCCAATCCCCGACAAGATTGCTACCCTTTCACGTCCAAATCTCTCAAACTCCGGGAGAGATTCTCAAAACCAAGGTTGACATGGTTAGAGTTCCTTTCAACATTTTGGAAATCCCGCTGAAACTTTGGACATTGTCGCGAAGGGTTCCCAATCCCCGACAAGATTGCTACCCTTTCACGTCCAAATCTCTCAAACTCCAGGAGAGATTCTCAAAACCAAGGTTGACATGGTTCGAGTTCCTCTCAACATTTTGGAAATCCCGCTGAAACTTTGGACATTCTCGCGAAGAGTTCCCAATCCCCGACAAGATTGGTACCCTTTCACGTCCAAATCTCTCAAACTCCGGGAGAGATTCTCAAAACCAAGGTTGACATGTTTCGAGTTCCTTTCAACATTTTGGAAATCCCGCTGAAACTTTGGACATTCTCGCGAAGGGTTCCCAATCCCCGACAAGATTGGTACCCTTTCAAGTCCAAATCTCTCAAACTCCGGGAGAGATTCTCAAAACCAAGGTTGACATGTTTCGAGTTCCTCTCAACATTTTGGAAATCCCGCTGAAACTTTGGACATTCTGGCGAAGGGTTCCCAATCCCCGACAAGATTGGTACCCTTTCACGTCCAAATCTCTCAAAGTCCGGGAGAGATTCTCAAAACCAAGGTTGACATGTTTCGAGTTCCTTTCAACATTTTGGAAATCCCGCTGAAACTTTGGACATTCTCGCGAAGGGTTCCCAATCCCCGACAAGATTGGTACCCTTTCACGTCCAAATCTCTCAAACTCCGGGAGAGATTCTCAAAACCAAGGTTGACATGTTTCGCGTTCCTTTCAACATTTTGGAAATCCCGCTGAAACTTTGGACATTCTCGCGAAGGGTTCCCAATCCCCGACAAGATTGGTACCCTTTCACGTCCAAATCTCTCAAACTCCGGGAGAGATTCTCAAAACCAAGGTTGACATGTTTCGAGTTCCTTTCAACATTTTGGAAATCCCGCTGAAACTTTGGACATTCTCGCGAAGGGTTCCCAATCCCCGACAAGATTGGTACCCTTTCACGTCCAAATCTCTCAAACTCCGGGAGAGATTCTCAAAACCAAGGTTGACATGTTTCGAGTTCCTTTCAACATTTTGGAAATTCCGCTGAAACTTTGGACATTCTGGCGAAGGGTTCCCAATCCCCGACAAGATTGGTACCCTTTCACGTCCAAATCTCTCAAAGTCCGGGAGAGATTCTCAAAACCAAGGTTGACATGTTTCGAGTTCCTTTCAACATTTTGGAAATCCCGCTGAATCTTTGGACATTCTGGCGAAGGGTTCCCAATCCCCGACAAGATTGGTACCCTTTCACGTCCAAATCTCTCAAACTCCGGGAGAGATTCTCAAAACCAAGGTTGACATGGTTCGAGTACCTTTCAACATTTTGGAAATCCCGCTGAAACTTCGGACATTCTCGCGAAGGGTTCCCAATCCCCGACAAGATTGGTACCCTTTCACGTCCAAATCTCTCAAACTCCGGGAGAGATTCTCAAAACCAAGGTTGACATGGTTCGAGTTCCTCTCAACATTTTGGAAATCCCGCTGAAACTTTGGACATTCTCGCGAAGGGTTCCCAATCCCCGACAAGACTGGTACCCTTTCACGTCCAAATTTCTCAAACTCCGTGAGAGATTCTCAAAACCAAGGTTGACATGTTTCGAGTTCCTTTCAACATTTTGGAAAATCCGCTGAAACATTGGAAATTCTCGCGAAGGGTTCCCGATCCCCCACAAGACTGGTACACTTTCACGTCCAAATCTCTCAAACTCCGGGAGAGATTCTCAATACCAAGGTTGACATGTTTCGAGTTCCTTTCAACATTTTGGAAATCCCGCTGAAACTTTGGACATTGTCGCGAAGGGTTCCCAATCCCCAACAGGATTGGTACCCTTTCACGTCCAAATCTCTCAAACTCCAGGAGAGATTCTCAAAACCAAGGTTGACATGGTTCGAATTCCTCTCAACATTTTGGAAATCCCGCTGAAACTTTGGACATTCTCGCGAAGAGTTCCCAATCCCCGACAAGATTGGTACCCTTTCACGTCCAAATCTCTCAAACTCCGGGAGAGATTCTCAAAACCAAGGTTGACATGTTTCGAGTTCCTTTCAACATTTTGGAAATCCCGCTGAAACTTTGGACATTCTCGCGAAGGGTTCCCAATCCCTGACAAGATTGGTACCCTTTCATGTCCAAATCTCTCAAACTCCGGGAGAGATTCTCAAAACCAAGGTTGACATGTTTCGAGTTCCTTTCAACATTTTGGAAATCCCGCTGAAACTTTGGACATTGTCGCGAAGGGTTCCCAATCCCCGACAAGATTGGTACCCTTTCACGTCCAAATCTCTCAAACTCCGGGAGAGATTCTCAAAACCAAGGTTGACATGGTTCGAGTTCCTCTCAACATTTTGGAAATCCCGCTGAAACTTTGGACATTCTGGCGAAGGGTTCCCAATCCCCGACAAGACTGGTACCCTTTCACGTTCAAATCTCTCAAACTCCGGGAGAGATTCTCAAAACCAAGGTTGACATGGTTCGAGTACCTTTCAACATTTTGGAAATCCCGCTGAAACTTCGGACATTCTCGCGAAGGGTTCCCAATCCCCGACAAGATTGGTACCCTTTCACGTCCAAATCTCTCAAACTCCGGGAGAGATTCTCAAAACCAAGGTTGACATGGTTCGAGTTCCTTTCAACATTTTGGAAATCCCGCTGAAACTTTGGACATTCTCGCGAAGGGTTCCCAATCCCCGACAAGACTGGTACCCTTTCACGTCCAAATCTCTCAAACTCCGGGAGAGATTCTCAAAACCAAGGTTGACATGTTTCGAGTTCCTTTCAACATTTTGGAAAATCCGCTGAAACTTTGGACATTCTCGCGAAGGGTTCCCAATCCCCGACAAGACTGGTACCCTTTCACGTCCAAATCTCACAAACTCCGGGAGAGATTCTCAAAACCAAGGTTGACATGTTTCGAGTTCCTTTCAACATTTTGGAAATCCCGCTGAAACTTTGGACATTGTCGCGAAGGGTTCCCAATCCCCAACAAGATTGGTACCCTTTCACGTCCAAATCTCTCAAACTCCAGGAGAGATTCTCAAAACCAGGTTTGACATGGTTCGAGTTCCTCTCAACATTTTGGAAATCCCGCTGAAACTTTGGACATTCTCGCGAAGAGTTCCCAATCCCCGACAAGATTGGTACCCTTTCACGTCCAAATCTCTCAAACTCCGGGAGAGATTCTCAAAACCAAGGTTGACATGTTTCGAGTTCCTTTCAACATTTTGGAAATCCCGCTGAAACTTTGGACATTCTCGCGAAGGGGTCCCAATCCCTGACAAGATTGGTACCCTTTCACGTCCAAATCTCTCAAAGTCCGGGAGAGATTCTCAAAACCAAGGTTGACATGTTTCGAGTTCCTTTCAACATTTTGGAAATCCCGCTGAAACTTTGGACATTCTCGCGAAGGGTTCCCAATCCCTGACAAGATTGGTACCCTTTCATGTCCAAATCTCTCAAACTCCGGGAGAGATTCTCAAAACCAAGGTTGACATGTTTCGAGTTCCTTTCAACATTTTGGAAATCCCGCTGAAACTTTGGACATTCTGGCGAAGGGTTCCCAATCCCTGACAAGATTGGTACCCTTTCACGTCCAAATCTCTCAAACTCCGGGAGAGATTCTCAAAACCAAGGTTGACATGGTTCGAGTACCTTTCAACATTTTGGAAATCCCGCTGAAACTTCGGACATTCTCGCGAAGGGTTCCCAATCCCCGACAAGATTGGTACCCTTTCACGTCCAAATCTCTCAAACTCCGGGAGAGATTCTCAAAACCAAGGTTGACATGGTTCGAGTTCCTTTCAACATTTTGGAAATCCCGCTGAAACTTTGGACATTCTCGCGAAGGGTTCCCAATCCCCGACAAGACTGGTACCCTTTCACGTCCAAATCTCTCAAACTCCGGGAGAGATTCTCAAAACCAAGCTTGACATGTTTCGAGTTCCTTTCAACATTTTGGAAAATCCGCTGAAACTTTGGACATTCTCGCGAAGGGTTCCCGATCCCCGACAAGACTGGTACCCTTTCACGTCCAAATCTCTCAAACTCCGGGAGAGATTCTCAAAACCAAGGTTGACATGTTTCGAGTTCCTTTCAACATTTTGGAAATCCCGCTGAAACTTTGGACATTCTGGCGAAGGGTTCCCAATCCCCGACAAGATTGGTACCCTTTCACGTCCAAATCTCTCAAACTCCGGGAGAGATTCTCAAAACCAAGGTTGACATGTTTCGAGTTCCTTTCAACATTTTGGAAATCCCGCTGAAACTTTGGACATTCTCGCGAAGGGGTCCCAATCCCTGACAAGATTGGTACCCTTTCACGTCCAAATCTCTCAAACTCCGGGAGAGATTCTCAAAACCAAGGTTGACATGTTTCGAGTTCCTTTCAACATTTTGGAAATCCCGCTGAAACTTTGGACATTCTCGCGAAGGGTTCCCAATCCCTGACAAGATTGGTACCCTTTCATGTCCAAATCTCTCAAACTCCGGGAGAGATTCTCAAAACCAAGGTTGACATGTTTCGAGTTCCTTTCAACATTTTGGAAATCCCGCTGAAACTTTGGACATTGTCGCGAAGGGTTCCCAATCCCCGACAAGATAGGTACCCTTTCACGTCCAAATCTCTCAAACTCCGGGAGAGATTCTCAAAACCAAGGTTGACATGGTTCGAGTTCCTTTCAACATTTTGGAAATCCTGCTGAAACTTTGGACATTCTCGCGAAGGGTTCCCAATCCCCGACAAGATTGGTACACTTTCACGTCCAAATCTCTCAAACTCCGGGAGAGATTCTCAAAACCAAGGTTGACATGTTTCGAGTTCTTTTCAACATTTTGGAAATCCCGCTGAAACTTTGGACATTCTCGCGAAGGGTTCCCAATCCCCGACGAGATTGGTACCCTTTCACGTTCAAACCTCTCAAACTCCGGGAGAGATTCTCAAAACCAAGGTTGACATGTTTCGAGTTCCTTTCAACATTTTGGAAATCCCGCTGAAACTTTGGACATTGTCGCGAAGGGTTCCCAATCCCCGACAAGATTGGTACCCTTTCACGTCCAAATCTCTCAAACTCCGGGAGAGATTCTCAAAACCAAGGTTGACATGTTTCAAGTTCCTTTCAACATTTTGGAAATCCCGCTGAAACTTTGGACATTCTCGCGAAGGGTTCCCAATCCCCGACAAGATTGGTACCCTTTCACGTCCAAATCTCTCAAACTCCGGCAGAGATTCTCAAAACCAAGGTTGACATGTTTCGAGTTCCTTTCAACATTTTGGAAATCCCGCTGAAACTTTGGACATTGTCGCGAAGGGTTCCCAATCCCCGACAAGATTGGTACCCTTTCACGTCCAAATCTCTCAAACTCCAGGAGAGATTCTCAAAACCAAGGTTGACATGGTTCGAGTTCCTCTCAACATTTTGGAAATCCCGCTGAAACTTTGGACATTCTCGCGAAGAGTTCCCAATCCCCGACAAGATTGGTACCCTTTCACGTCCAAATCTCTCAAACTCCGGGAGAGATTCTCAAAACCAAGGTTGACATGTTTCGAGTTCCTCTCAACATTTTGGAAATCCCGCTGAAACTTTGGACATTCTCGCGAAGGGTTCCCAATCCCCGACAAGATTTGTATTCTTTCACGTCCAAATCTCTCAAACTCCGGGAGAGATTCTCAAAACCAAGGTTGACATGTTTCGAGTTCCTTTCAACATTTTGGAAATCCCGCTGAAACTTTGGACATTCTCGCGAAGGGGTCCCAATCCCCGACAAGATTGGTACCCTTTCACGTCCAAATCTCTCAAACTCCGGGAGAGATTCTCAAAACCAAGTTTGACATGTTTCGAGTTCCTTTCAACATTTTGGAAATCCCGCTGAAACTTTGGACATTGTCGCGAAGGGTTCCCAATCCCCGACAAGATTGGTACCCTTTCACGTCCAAATCTCTCAAAGTCCGGGAGAGATTCTCAAAACCAAGGTTGACATGTTTCGAGTTCCTTTCAACATTTTGGAAATCCTGCTGAAACTTTGGACATTCTCGCGAAGGGTTACCGATCCCCGACAAGATTGGTACCCTTTCACGTCCAAATCTCTCAAACTCCGGGAGAGATTCTCAAAACCAAGGTTGACATGTTTCGAGTTCCTTTCAACATTTTGGAAATCCCGCTGAAACTTTGGACATTGTCGCGAAGGGTTCCCAATCCCCAACAAGATTGGTACCCTTTCACGTCCAAATCTCTCAAACTCCGGGAGAGATTCTCAAAACCAAGGTTGACATGTTTCGAGTTCCTTTCAACATTTTGGAAATCCCGCTGAAACTTTGGACATTGTCGCGAAGGGTTCCCAATCCCCGACAAGATTGGTACCCTTTCACGTCCAAATCTCTCAAACTCCGGGAGAGATTTTCAAAACCAAGGTTGACATGTTTCGAGTTCCTTTCAACATTTTGGAAATCCCGCTGAAACTTTGGACATTCTCGCGAAGGGTTCCCAATCCCCGACAAGACTGGTACCCTTTCATGTCCAAATCTCTCAAAGTCCGGGAGAGATTCTCAAAACCAAGGTTGACATGTTTCGAGTTCCTCTCAACATTTTGGAAATCCCGCTGAAACTTTGGACATTCTCGCGAAGGGTTCCCAATCCCCGACAAGATTGGTACCCTTTCACGTCCAAATCTCTCAAACTTCGGGAGAGATTCTCAAAACCAAGGTTGACATGTTTCGAGTTCCTTTCAACATTTTGGAAATCCCGCTGAAACTTTGGACATTCTCGCGAAGGGTTCCCAATCCCTGACAAGATTGGTACCCTTTCAAGTCCAAATCTCTCAAACTCCGGGAGAGATTCTCAAAACCAAGGTTGACATGTTTCGAGTTCCTTTCAACATTTTGGAAATCCCGCTGAAACTTTGGACATTGTCGCGAAGGGTTCCCAATCCCCGACAAGATAGGTACCCTTTCACGTCCAAATCTCTCAAACTCCGGGAGAGATTCTCAAAACCAAGGTTGACATGGTTCGAGTTCCTTCCAACATTTTGGAAATCCTGCTTAAACTTTGGACATTCTCGCGAAGGGTTCCCAATCCCCGACAAGATTGGTACCCTTTCACGTCCAAATCTCTCAAACTCCGGGAGAGATTCTCAAAACCAAGGTTGACATGTTTCGAGTTCTTTTCAACATTTTGGAAATCCCGCTGAAACTTTGGACATTCTCGCGAAGGGTTCCCAATCCCCGACGAGATTGGTACCCTTTCACGTTCAAACCTCTCAAACTCCGGGAGAGATTCTCAAAACCAAGGTTGACATGTTTCGAGTTCCTTTCAACATTTTGGAAATCCCGCTGAAACTTTGGACATTGTCGCGAAGGGTTCCCAATCCCCGACAAGATTGGTACCCTTTCACGTCCAAATCTCTCAAACTCCGGGAGAGATTCTCAAAACCAAGGTTGACATGTTTCAAGTTCCTTTCAACATTTTGGAAATCCCGCTGAAACTTTGGACATTCTCGCGAAGGGTTCCCAATCCCCGACAAGATTGGTACCCTTTCACGTCCAAATCTCTCAAACTCCGGCAGAGATTCTCAAAACCAAGGTTGACATGTTTCGAGTTCCTTTCAACATTTTGGAAATCCCGCTGAAACTTTGGACATGCTCGCGAAGGGTTCCCAATCCCCAACAAGACTGGTACCCTTTCACGTCCAAATCTCTCAAACTCCGGCAGAGATTCTCAAAACCAAGGTTGACATGTTTCGAGTTCCTTTCAACATTTTGGAAATCCCGCTGAAACTTTGGACATTCTCGCGAAGGGTTCCCAATCCCCGACAAGACTGGTACCCTTTCATGTCCAAATCTCTCAAAGTCCGGGAGAGATTCTCAAAACCAAGGTTGACATTTTTCGAGTTCCTCTCAACATTTTGGAAATCCCGCTGAAACTTTGGACATTCTCGCGAAGGGTTCCCAATCCCTGACAAGATTGGTACCCTTTCACGTCCAAATCTCTCAAACTCCGGGAGAGATTCTCAAAACCAAGGTTGACATGGTTAGAGTTCCTTTCAACATTTTGGAAATCCCGCTGAAACTTTGGACATTGTCGCGAAGGGTTCCCAATCCCCGACAAGATTGGTACCCTTTCACGTCCAAATCTCTCAAACTCCAGGAGAGATTCTCAAAACCAAGGTTGACATGGTTCGAGTTCCTCTCAACATTTTGGAAATCCCGCTGAAACTTTGGACATTCTCGCGAAGAGTTCCCAATCCCCGACAAGATTGGTACCCTTTCACGTCCAAATCTCTCAAAGTCCGGGAGAGATTCTCAAAACCAAGGTTGACATGTTTCGAGTTCCTTTCAACATTTTGGAAATCCCGCTGAAACCTTGGACATTCTCGCGAAGGGTTCCCAATCCCCGACAAGATTGGTACCCTTTCAAGTCCAAATCTCTCAAACTCCGGGAGAGATTCTCAAAACCAAGGTTGACATGTTTCGAGTTCCTCTCAACATTTTGGAAATCCCGCTGAAACTTTGGACATTCTCGCGAAGGGTTCCCAATCCCCGACAAGATTTGTATTCTTTCACGTCCAAATCTCTCAAACTCCGGGAGAGATTCTCAAAACCAAGGTTGACATGTTTCGAGTTCCTTTCAACATTTTGGAAATCCCGCTGAAACTTTGGACATTCTCGCGAAGGGTTCCCAATCCCCGACAAGATTGCTACCCTTTCACGTCCAAATCTCTCAAACTCCGGGAGAGATTCTCAAAACCAAGGTTGACATGTTTCGAGTTCCTTTCAACATTTTGGAAATCCCGCTGAAACTTTGGACATTCTCGCGAAGGGTTCCCAATCCCCGACAAGATTGGTACCCTTTCACGTCCAAATCTCTCAAAGTCCGGGAGAGATTCTCAAAACCAAGGTTGACATGTTTCGAGTTCCTTTCAACATTTTGGAAATCCCGCTGAAACTTTGGACATTCTCGCAAAGGGTTACCGATCCCCGACAAGATTGGTACCCTTTCACGTCCAAATCTCTCAAACTCCGGGAGAGATTCTCAAAACCAAGGTTGACATGTTTCGAGTTCCTTTCAACATTTTGGAAATCCCGCTGAAACTTTGGACATTCTCGCGAAGGGTTCCCAATGCCCGACAAGATTGGTACCCTTTCACGTCCAAATCTCTCAAACTCCGGGAGAGATTCTCAAAACCAAGGTTGACATGTTTCGAGTTCCTTTCAACATTTTGGAAATCCCGCTGAAACTTTGGACATTCTCGCGAAGGGTTCCCAATCCCCGACAAGATTGGTACCCTTTCACGTCCAAATCTCTCAAACTCCGGGAGAGATTCTCAAAACCAAGGTTGACATGTTTCGAGTTCCTTTCAACATTTTGGAAATCCCGCTGAAACTTTGGACATTGTCGCGAAGGGTTCCCAATCCCCGACAAGATTGGTACCCTTTCACGTCCAAATCTGTCAAACTCCAGGAGAGATTCTCAAAACCAAGGTTGACATGGTTCGAGTTCCTCTCAACATTTTGGAAATCCCGCTGAAACTTTGGACATTCTCGCGAAGGGTTCCCAATCCCCGACAAGATTGGTACCCTTTCACGTCCAAATCTCTCAAACTCCGGGAGAGATTTTCAAAACCAAGGTTGACATGTTTCGAGTTCCTTTCAACATTTTGGAAATCCCGCTGAAACTTTGGACATTCTCGCGAAGGGTTCCCAATCCCCGACAAGACTGGTACCCTTTCATGTCCAAATCTCTCAAAGTCCGGGAGAGATTCTCAAAACCAAGGTTGACATGTTTCGAGTTCCTCTCAACATTTTGGAAATCCCGCTGAAACTTTGGACATTCTCGCGAAGGGTTCCCAATCCCTGACAAGATTGGTACCCTTTCACGTCCAAATCTCTCAAACTCCGGGAGAGATTCTCAAAACCAAGGTTGACATGGTTAGAGTTCCTTTCAACATTTTGGAAATCCCGCTGAAACTTTGGACATTGTCGCGAAGGGTTCCCAATCCCCGACAAGATTGGTACACTTTCACGTCCAAATCTCTCAAACTCCGGGAGAGATTCTCAAAACCAGGGTTGACATGGTTCGAGTTCCTCTCAACATTTTGGAAATCCCGCTGAAACTTTGGACATTCTCGCGAAGGGGTCCCAATCCCCGACAAGATTGGTACCCTTTCAAGTCCAAATCTCTCAAACTCCGGGAGAGATTCTCAAAACCAAGGTTGACATGTTTCGAGTTCCTTTCAACATTTTGGAAATCCCGCTGAAACTTTGGACATTCTCGCGAAGGGTTCCCAAACCCCGACAAGATTTGTATTCTTTCACGTCCAAATCTCTCAAACTCCGGGAGAGATTCTCAAAACCAAGGTTGACATGTTTCGAGTTCCTTTCAACATTTTGGAAATCCCACTGAAACTTTGGACATTCTCGCGAAGGGGTCCCAATCCCCGACAAGATTGCTACCCTTTCACGTCCAAATCTCTCAAAGTCCGGGAGAGATTCTCAAAACCAAGGTTGACATGGTTAGAGTTCCTTTCAACATTTTGGAAATCCCGCTGAAACTTTGGACATTGTCGCGAAGGGTTCCCAATCCCCGACAAGATTGCTACCCTTTCACGTCCAAATCTCTCAAACTCCAGGAGAGATTCTCAAAACCAAGGTTGACATGGTTCGAGTTCCTCTCAACATTTTGGAAATCCCGCTGAAACTTTGGACATTCTCGCGAAGAGTTCCCAATCCCCGACAAGATTGGTACCCTTTCACGTCCAAATCTCTCAAACTCCGGGAGAGATTCTCAAAACCAAGGTTGACATGTTTCGAGTTCCTTTCAACATTTTGGAAATCCCGCTGAAACTTTGGACATTCTCGCGAAGGGTTCCCAATCCCCGACAAGATTGGTACCCTTTCAAGTCCAAATCTCTCAAACTCCGGGAGAGATTCTCAAAACCAAGGTTGACATGTTTCGAGTTCCTCTCAACATTTTGGAAATCCCGCTGAAACTTTGGACATTCTCGCGAAGGGTTCCCAATCCCCGACAAGATTTGTATTCTTTCACGTCCAAATCTCTCAAACTCCGGGAGAGATTCTCAAAACCAAGGTTGACATGTTTCGAGTTCCTTTCAACATTTTGGAAATCCCGCTGAAACTTTGGACATTCTCGCGAAGGGGTCCCAATCCCCGACAAGATTGCTACCCTTTCACGTCCAAATCTCTCAAACTCCGGGAGAGATTCTCAAAACCAAGGTTGACATGTTTCGAGTTCCTTTCAACATTTTGGAAATCCCGCTGAAACTTTGGACATTCTCGCGAAGGGTTACCGATCCCCGACAAGATTGGTACCCTTTCACGTCCAAATCTCTCAAACTCCGGGAGAGATTCTCAAAACCAAGGTTGACATGTTTCGAGTTCCTTTCAACATTTTGGAAATCCCGCTGAAACTTTGGACATTCTCGCGAAGGGTTCCCAATGCCCGACAAGATTGGTACCCTTTCACGTCCAAATCTCTCAAACTCCGGGAGAGATTCTCAAAACCAAGGTTGACATGTTTCGAGTTCCTTTCAACATTTTGGAAATCCCGCTGAAACTTTGGACATTCTCGCAAAGGGTTCCCAATCCCCGACAAGATTGGTACCCTTTCACGTCCAAATCTCTCAAACTCCGGGAGAGATTCTCAAAACCAAGGTTGACATGTTTCGAGTTCCTTTCAACATTTTGGAAATCCCGCTGAAACTTTGGACATTGTCGCGAAGGGTTCCCAATCCCCGACAAGATTGGTACCCTTTCACGTCCAAATCTGTCAAACTCCAGGAGAGATTCTCAAAACCAAGGTTGACATGGTTCGAGTTCCTCTCAACATTTTGGAAATCCCGCTGAAACTTTGGACATTCTGGCGAAGGGTTCCCAATCCCCGACAAGATTGGTACCCTTTCACGTCCAAATCTCTCAAACTCCGGGAGAGATTCTCAAAACCAAGGTTGACATGTTTCGAGTTCCTTTCAACATTTTGGAAATCCCGCTGAAACTTTGGACATTCTCGCGAAGGGTTCCCAATCCCCGACAAGACTGGTACCCTTTCATGTCCAAATCTCTCAAAGTCCGGGAGAGATTCTCAAAACCAAGGTTGACATGTTTCGAGTTCCTCTCAACATTTTGGAAATCCCGCTGAAACTTTGGACATTCTCGCGAAGGGTTCCCAATCCCTGACAAGATTGGTACCCTTTCACGTCCAAATCTCTCAAACTCCGGGAGAGATTCTCAAAACCAAGGTTGACATGGTTAGAGTTCCTTTCAACATTTTGGAAATCCCGCTGAAACTTTGGACATTGTCGCGAAGGGTTCCCAATCCCCGCCAAGATTGGTACACTTTCACGTCCAAATCTCTCAAACTCCAGGAGAGATTCTCAAAACCAAGGTTGACATGGTTCGAGTTCCTCTCAACATTTTGGAAATCCCGCTGAAACTTTGGACATTCTCGCGAAGAGTTCCCAATCCCCGACAAGACTGGTACCCTTTCACGTCCAAATCTCTCAAACTCCGGGAGAGATTCTCAAAACCAAGGTTGACATGTTTCGAGTTCCTTTCAACATTTTGGAAATCCCGCTGAAACTTTGGACATTCTCGCGAAGGGGTCCCAATCCCCGACAAGATTGGTACCCTTTCAAGTCCAAATCTCTCAAACTCCGGGAGAGATTCTCAAAACCAAGGTTGACATGTTTCGAGTTCCTTTCAACATTTTGGAAATCCCGCTGAAACTTTGGACATTCTCGCGAAGGGTTCCCAATCCCCAACAAGATTTGTATTCTTTCACGTCCAAATCTCTCAAACTCCGGGAGAGATTCTCAAAACCAAGGTTGACATGTTTCGAGTTCCTTTCAACATTTTGGAAATCCCGCTGAAACTTTGGACATTCTCGCGAAGGGTTCCCAATCCCCGACAAGATTGGTACCCTTTCACGTCCAAATCTCTCAAACTCCGGGAGAGATTCTCAAAACCAAGGCTGACATGTTTCGAGTTCCTTTCAACATTTTGGAAATCCCGCTGAAACTTTGGACATTCTCGCGAAGGGTTACCGATCCCCGACAAGATTGGTACCCTTTCACGTCCAAATCTCTCAAACTCCGGGAGAGATTCTCAAAACCAAGGTTGACATGTTTCGAGTTCCTTTCAACATTTTGGAAATCCCGCTGAAACTTTGGACATTCTCGCGAAGGGTTCCCAATGCCCGACAAGATTGGTACCCTTTCACGTCCAAATCTCTCAAACTCCGGGAGAGATTCTCAAAACCAAGGTTGACATGTTTCGAGTTCCTTTCAACATTTTGGAAATCCCGCTGAAACTTTGGACATTCTCGCGAAGGGTTCCCAATCCCCGACAAGATTGGTACCCTTTCACGTCCAAATCTCTCAAACTCCGGGAGAGATTCTCAAAACCAAGGTTGACATGTTTCGAGTTCTTTTCAACATTTTGGAAATCCCGCTGAAACTTTGGACATTGTCGCGAAGGGTTCCCAATCCCCGACAAGATTGGTACCCTTTCACGTCCAAATCTGTCAAACTCCAGGAGAGATTCTCAAAACCAAGGTTGACATGGTTCGAGTTCCTCTCAACATTTTGGAAATCCCGCTGAAACTTTGGACATTCTCGCGAAGGGTTCCCAATCCCCGACAAGATTGGTACCCTTTCACGTCCAAATCTCTCAAACTCCGGGAGAGATTCTCAAAACCAAGGTTGACATGTTTCGAGTTCCTTTCAACATTTTGGAAATCCCGCTGAAACTTTGGACATTCTCGCGAAGGGGTCCCAATCCCTGACAAGATTGGTACCCTTTCAAGTCCAAATCTCTCAAACTCCGGGAGAGATTCTCAAAACCAAGGTTGACATGTTTCGAGTTCCTTTCAACATTTTGGAAATCCCGCTGAAACTTTGGACATTCTCGCGAAGGGTTCCCAATCCCCGACAAGATTGGTACCCTTTCACGTCCAAATCTCTCAAACTCCGGGAGAGATTCTCAAAACCAAGGTTGACATGTTTCGAGTTCCTTTCAACATTTTGGAAATCCCGCTGAAACTTTGGACATTGTCGCGAAGGGTTCCCAATCCCCGACAAGATAGGTACCCTTTCACGTCCAAATCTCTCAAACTCCGGGAGAGATTCTCAAAACCAAGGTTGACATGGTTCGAGTTCCTTTCAACATTTTGGAAATCCTGCTGAAACTTTGGACATTCTCGCGAAGGGTTCCCAATCCCCGACAAGATTGGTACACTTTCACGTCCAAATCTCTCAAACTCCGGGAGAGATTCTCAAAACCAAGGTTGACATGTTTCGAGTTCTTTTCAACATTTTGGAAATCCCGCTGAAACTTTGGACATTCTCGCGAAGGGTTCCCAATCCACGACGAGATTGGTACCCTTTCACGTTCAAACCTCTCAAACTCCGGGAGAGATTCTCAAAACCAAGGTTGACATGTTTCGAGTTCCTTTCAACATTTTGGAAATCCCGCTGAAACTTTGGACATTGTCGCGAAGGGTTCCCAATCCCCGACAAGATTGGTACCCTTTCACGTCCAAATCTCTCAAACTCCGGGAGAGATTCTCAAAACCAAGGTTGACATGTTTCGAGTTCCTTTCAACATTTTGGAAATCCCGCTGAAAATTTGGACATTCTCGCGAAGGGTTCCCAATCCCCGACAAGATTGGTACCCTTTCACGTCCAAATCTCTCAAACTCCGGCAGAGATTCTCAAAACCAAGGTTGACATGTTTCGAGTTCCTTTCAACATTTTGGAAATCCCGCTGAAACTTTGGACATTCTCGCGAAGGGGTCCCAATCCCCGACAAGATTGCTACCCTTTCACGTCCAAATCTCTCAAACTCCGGGAGAGATTCTCAAAACCAAGGTTGACATGTTTCGAGTTCCTTTCAACATTTTGGAAATCCCGCTGAAACTTTGGACATTGTCGCGAAGGGTTCCCAATCCCCGACAAGATTGGTACCCTTTCACGTCCAAATCTCTCAAAGTCCGGGAGAGATTCTCAAAACCAAGGTTGACATGTTTCGAGTTCCTTTCAACATTTTGGAAATCCCGCTGAAACTTTGGACATTGTCGCGAAGGGTTCCCAATCCCCGACAAGACTGGTACCCTTTCACGTCCAAATCTCTCAAAGTCCGGGAGAGATTCTCAAAACCAAGGTTGACATGTTTCGAGTTCCTTTCAACATTTTGGAAATCCCGCTGAAACTTTGGACATTCTCGCGAAGGGTTACCGATCCCCGACAAGATTGGTACCCTTTCACGTCCAAATCTCTCAAACTCCGGGAGAGATTCTCAAAACCAAGGTTGACATGTTTCGAGTTCCTTTCAACATTTTGGAAATCCCGCTGAAACTTTGGACATTCTCGCGAAGGGTTCCCAATGCCCGACAAGATTGGTACCCTTTCACGTCCAAATCTCTCAAACTCCGGGAGAGATTCTCAAAACCAAGGTTGACATGTTTCGAGTTCCTTTCAACATTTTGGAAATCCCGCTGAAACTTTGGACATTCTCGCGAAGGGTTCCCAATCCCCGACAAGATTGGTACCCTTTCACGTCCAAATCTCTCAAACTCCGGGAGAGATTCTCAAAACCAAGGTTGACATGTTTCGAGTTCCTTTCAACATTTTGGAAATCCCGCTGAAACTTTGGACATTGTCGCGAAGGGTTCCCAATCCCCGACAAGATTGGTACCCTTTCACGTCCAAATCTGTCAAACTCCAGGAGAGATTCTCAAAACCAAGGTTGACATGGTTCGAGTTCCTCTCAACATTTTGGAAATCCCGCTGAAACTTTGGACATTCTGGCGAAGGGTTCCCAATCCCCGACAAGATTGGTACCCTTTCACGTCCAAATCTCTCAAACTCCGGGAGAGATTCTCAAAACCAAGGTTGACATGTTTCGAGTTCCTTTCAACATTTTGGAAATCCCGCTGAAACTTTGGACATTCTCGCGAAGGGTTCCCAATCCCCGACAAGACTGGTACCCTTTCATGTCCAAATCTCTCAAAGTCCGGGAGAGATTCTCAAAACCAAGGTTGACATGTTTCGAGTTCCTCTCAACATTTTGGAAATCCCGCTGAAACTTTGGACATTCTCGCGAAGGGTTCCCAATCCCTGACAAGATTGGTACCCTTTCACGTCCAAATCTCTCAGACTCCGGGAGAGATTCTCAAAACCAAGGTTGACATGGTTAGAGTTCCTTTCAACATTTTGGAAATCCCGCTGAAACTTTGGACATTGTCGCGAAGGGTTCCCAATCCCCGACAAGATTGGTACACTTTCACGTCCAAATCTCTCAAACTCCAGGAGAGATTCTCAAAACCAAGGTTGACATGGTTCGAGTTCCTCTCAACATTTTGGAAATCCCGCTGAAACTTTGGACATTCTCGCGAAGAGTTCCCAATCCCCGACAAGATTGGTACACTTTCACGTCCAAATCTCTCAAACTCCGGGAGAGATTCTCAAAACCAAGGTTGACATGTTTCGAGTTCCTTTCAACATTTTGGAAATCCCGCTGAAACTTTGGACATTCTCGCGAAGGGGTCCCAATCCCCGACAAGATTGGTACCCTTTCAAGTCCAAATCTCTCAAACTCCGGGAGAGATTCTCAAAACCAAGGTTGACATGTTTCGAGTTCCTTTCAACATTTTGGAAATCCCGCTGAAACTTTGGACATTCTCGCGAAGGGTTCCCAATCCCCGACAAGATTTGTATTCTTTCACGTCCAAATCTCTCAAACTCCGGGAGAGATTCTCAAAACCAAGGTTGACATGTTTCGAGTTCCTTTCAACATTTTGGAAATCACGCTGAAACTTTGGACATTCTCGCGAAGGGGTCCCAATCCCCGACAAGATTGCTACCCTTTCACGTCCAAATCTCTCAAACTCCGGGAGAGATTCTCAAAACCAAGGTTGACATGTTTCGAGTTCCTTTCAACATTTTGGAAATCCCGCTGAAACTTTGGACATTGTCGCGAAGGGTTCCCAATCCCCGACAAGATTGGTACCCTTTCACGTCCAAATCTCTCAAAGTCCGGGAGAGATTCTCAAAACCAAGGTTGACATGTTTCGAGTTCCTTTCAACATTTTGGAAATCCCGCTGAAACTTTGGACATTCTCGCGAAGGGTTACCGATCACCGACAAGATTGGTACCCTTTCACGTCCAAATCTCTCAAACTCCGGGAGAGATTCTCAAAACCAAGGTTGACATGTTTCGAGTTCCTTTCAACATTTTGGAAATCCCGCTGAAACTTTGGACATTCTCGCGAAGGGTTCCCAATGCCCGACAAGATTGGTACCCTTTCACGTCCAAATCTCTCAAACTCCGGGAGAGATTCTCAAAACCAAGGTTGACATGTTTCGAGTTCCTTTCAACATTTTGGAAATCCCGCTGAAACTTTGGACATTCTCGCGAAGGGTTCCCAATCCCCGACAAGATTTGTACCCTTTCACGTCCAAATCTCTCAAACTCCGGGAGAGATTCTCAAAACCAAGGTTGACATGTTTCGAGTTCCTTTCAACATTTTGGAAATCCCGCTGAAACTTTGGACATTGTCGCGAAGGGTTCCCAATCCCCGACAAGATTGGTACCCTTTCACGTCCAAATCTGTCAAACTCCAGGAGAGATTCTCAAAACCAAGGTTGACATGGTTCGAGTTCCTCTCAACATTTTGGAAATCCCGCTGAAACTTTGGACATTCTGGCGAAGGGTTCCCAATCCCCGACAAGATTGGTACCCTTTCACGTCCAAATCTCTCAAACTCCGGGAGAGATTCTCAAAACCAAGGTTGACATGTTTCGAGTTCCTTTCAACATTTTGGAAATCCCGCTGAAACTTTGGACATTCTCGCGAAGGGGTCCCAATCCCTGACAAGATTGGTACCCTTTC
Organism: Streptopelia decaocto; assembly: GCF_964273445.1. Taxonomy (NCBI): domain Eukaryota; kingdom Metazoa; phylum Chordata; class Aves; order Columbiformes; family Columbidae; genus Streptopelia; species Streptopelia decaocto. Next base: position 1,380,739 of record NW_028115436.1, on the reverse strand, counting down.
AAGTCCAAATCTCTCAAACTCCGGGAGAGATTCTCAAAACCAAGGTTGACATGTTTCGAGTTCCTTTCAACATTTTGGAAATCCCGCTGAAACTTTGGACATTCTCGCGAAGGGTTCCCAATCCCCGACAAGATTGGTACCCTTTCACGTCCAAATCTCTCAAACTCCGGGAGAGATTCTCAAAACCAAGGTTGACATGTTTCGAGTTCCTTTCAACATTTTGGAAATCCCGCTGAAACTTTGGACATTGTCGCGAAGGGTTCCCAATCCCCGACAAGATAGGTACCCTTTCACGTCCAAATCTCTCAAACTCCGGGAGAGATTCTCAAAACCAAGGTTGACATGGTTCGAGTTCCTTTCAACATTTTGGAAATCCTGCTGAAACTTTGGACATTCTCGCGAAGGGTTCCCAATCCCCGACAAGATTGGTACACTTTCACGTCCAAATCTCTCAAACTCCGGGAGAGATTCTCAAAACCAAGGTTGACATGTTTCGAGTTCCTTTCAACATTTTGGAAATCCCGCTGAAACTTTGGACATTGTCGCGAAGGGTTCCCAATCCCTGACAAGATTGGTACCCTTTCACGTCCAAATCTCTCAAACTCCGGGAGAGATTCTCAAAACCAAGGTTGACATGGTTAGAGTTCCTTTCAACATTTTGGAAATCCCGCTGAAACTTTGGACATTGTCGCGAAGGGTTCCCAATCCCCGACAAGATTGGTACCCTTTCACGTCCAAATCTCTCAAACTCCAGGAGAGATTCTCAAAACCAAGGTTGACATGGTTCGAGTTCCTCTCAACATTTTGGAAATCCCGCTGAAACTTCGGACATTCTCGCGAAGAGTTCCCAATCCCCGACAAGATTGGTACCCTTTCACGTCCAAATCTCTCAAACTCCGGGAGAGATTCTCAAAACCAAGGTTGACATGTTTCGAGTTCCTTTCAACATTTTGGAAATCCCGCTGAAACTTTGGACATTCTCGCGAAGGGGTCCCAATCCCCGACAAGATTGGTACCCTTTCAAGTCCAAATCTCTCAAACTCCGGGAGAGATTCTCAAAACCAAGGTTGACATGTTTCGAGTTCCTTTCAACATTTTGGAAATCCCGCTGAAACTTTGGACATTCTTGCGAAGGGTTCCCAATCCCCGACAAGATTTGTATTCTTTCACGTCCAAATCTCTCAAACTCCGGGAGAGATTCTCAAAACCAAGGTTGACATGGTTCGAGTTCCTTTCAACATTTTGCAAATCCCGCTGAAACTTTGGACATTCTCGCGAAGGGGTCCCAATCCCCGACAAGATTGGTACCCTTTCACGTCCAAATCTCTCAAAGTCCGGGAGAGATTCTCAAAACCAAGGTTGACATGTTTCGAGTTCCTTTCAACATTTTGGAAATCCCGCTGAAACTTTGGACATTCTCGCGAAGGGTTCCCAATCCCCGACAAGATTGGTACCCTTTCACGTCCAAATCTCTCAAAGTCCGGGAGAGATTCTCAAAACCAAGGTTGACATGTTTCGAGTTCCTTTCAACATTTTGGAAATCCCGCTGAAACTTTGGACATTCTCGCGAAGGGTTACCGATCCCCGACAAGATTGGTACCCTTTCACGTCCAAATCTCTCAAACTCCGGGAGAGATTCTCAAAACCAAGGTTGACATGTTTCGAGTTCCTTTCAACATTTTGGAAATCCCGCTGAAACTTTGGACATTCTCGCGAAGGGTTCCCAATCCCCGACAAGATTGGTACCCTTTCACGTCCAAATCTCTCAAACTCCGGGAGAGATTCTCAAAACCAAGGTTGACATGTTTCGAGTTCCTTTCAACATTTTGGAAATCCCGCTGAAACTTTGGACATTCTCGCGAAGGGTTCCCAATCCCCGACAAGATTGGTACCCTTTCACGTCCAAATCTCTCAAACTCCGGGAGAGATTCTCAAAACCAAGGTTGACATGTTTCGAGTTCCTTTCAACATTTTGGAAATCCCGCTGAAACTTTGGACATTGTCGCGAAGGGTTCCCAATCCCCGACAAAATTGGTACCCTTTCACGTCCAAATCTCTCAAACTCCAGGAGAGATTCTCAAAACCAAGGTTGACATGGTTCGAGTTCCTCTCAACATTTTGGAAATCCCGCTGAAACTTTGGACATTCTCGCGAAGAGTTCCCAATCCCAGACAAGATTTGTATTCTTTCACGTCCAAATCTCTCAAACTCCGGGAGAGATTCTCAAAACCAAGGTTGACATGTTTCGAGTTCCTTTCAACATTTTGGAAATCCCGCTGAAACTTTGGACATTCTCGCGAAGGGTTCCCAATCCCCGACAAGATTGGTACCCTTTCACGTCCAAATCTCTCAAACTCCGGGAGAGATTCTCAAAACCAAGGTTGACATGTTTCGAGTTCCTTTCAACATTTTGGAAATCCCGCTGAAACTTTGGACATTGTCGCGAAGGGTTCCCAATCCCCGACAAAATTGGTACCCTTTCACGTCCAAATCTCTCAAACTCCAGGAGAGATTCTCAAAACCAAGGTTGACATGGTTCGAGTTCCTCTCAACATTTTGGAAATCCCGCTGAAACTTTGGACATTCTCGCGAAGAGTTCCCAATCCCCGACAAGATTTGTATTCTTTCACGTCCAAATCTCTCAAAGTCCGGGAGAGATTCTCAAAACCAAGGTTGACATGTTTCGAGTTCCTTTCAACATTTTGGAAATCCCGCTGAAACTTTGGACATTCTCGCGAAGGGTTCTCAATCCCCGACAAGATTGGTACCCTTTCACGTCCAAATCTCTCAAAGTCCGGGAGAGATTCTCAAAACCAAGGTTGACATGTTTCGAGTTCCTTTCAACATTTTGGAAATCCCGCTGAAACTTTGGACATTCTCGCGAAGGGTTACCGATCCCCGACAAGATTGGTACCCTTTCACGTCCAAATCTCTCAAACTCCGGGAGAGATTCTCAAAACCAAGGTTGACATGTTTCGAGTTCCTTTCAACATTTTGGAAATCCCGCTGAAACTTTGGACATTCTCGCGAAGGGTTCCCAATCCCCGACAAGATTGGTACCCTTTCACGTCCAAATCTCTCAAACTCCGGGAGAGATTCTCAAAACCAAGGTTGACATGTTTCGAGTTCCTTTCAACATTTTGGAAATCCCGCTGAAACTTTGGACATTCTCGCGAAGGGTTCCCAATCCCCGACAAGATTGGTACCCTTTCACGTCCAAATCTCTCAAACTCCGGGAGAGATTCTCAAAACCAAGGTTGACATGTTTCGAGTTCCTTTCAACATTTTGGATATCCCGCTGAAACTTTGGACATTGTCGCGAAGGGTTCCCAATCCCCGACAAGATTGGTACCCTTTCACGTCCAAATCTCTCAAACTCCGGCAGAGATTCTCAAAACCAAGGTTGACATGGTTCGAGTTCCTCTCAACATTTTGGAAATCCCGCTGAAACTTTGGACATTCTCGCGAAGAGTTCCCAATCCCCGACAAGATTGGTACCCTTTCACGTCCAAATCTCTCAAACTCCGGGAGAGATTCTCAAAACCAAGGTTGACATGTTTCGAGTTCCTTTCAACATTTTGGAAATCCCGCTGAAACTTTGGACATTCTCGCGAAGGGGTCCCAATCCCTGACAAGATTGGTACCCTTTCAAGTCCAAATCTCTCAAACTCCGGGAGAGATTCTCAAAACCAAGGTTGACATGTTTCGAGTTCCTTTCAACATTTTGGAAATCCCGCTGAAACTTTGGACATTCTCGCGAAGGGTTCCCAATCCCCGACAAGACTGGTACCCTTTCACGTCCAAATCTCTCAAACTCCGGGAGAGATTCTCAAAACCAAGGTTGACATGTTTCGAGTTCCTTTCAACATTTTGGAAATCCTGCTGAAACTTTGGACATTGTCGCGAAGGGTTCCCAATCCCCGACAAGATAGGTACCCTTTCACGTCCAAATCTCTCAAACTCCGGGAGAGATTCTCAAAACCAAGGTTGACATGTTTCGAGTTCCTTTCAACATTTTGGAAATCCCGCTGAAACTTTGGACATTCTGGCGAAGGGTTCCCAATCCCTGACAAGATTGGTACCCTTTCATGTCCAAATCTCTCAAACTCCGGGAGAGATTCTCAAAACCAAGGTTGACATGGTTCGAGTTCCTTTCAACATTTTGGAAATCCCGCTGAAACTTTGGACATTCTCGCGAAGGGTTCCCAATCCCCGACAAGATTGGTACCCTTTCACGTCCAAATCTCTCAAACTCCGGGAGAGATTCTCAAAACCAAGGTTGACATGTTTCAAGTTCCTTTCAACATTTTGGAAATCCCGCTGAAACTTTGGACATTCTCGCGAAGGGTTCCCAATCCCCGACAAGATTGGTACCCTTTCACGTCCAAATCTCTCAAACTCCGGGAGAGATTCTCAAAACCAAGGTTGACATGTTTCGAGTTCCTTTCAACATTTTGGAAATCCCGCTGAAACTTTGGACATTCTGGCGAAGGGTTCCCAATCCCCGACAAGATTGGTACCCTTTCATGTCCAAATCTCTCAAACTCCGGGAGAGATTCTCAAAACCAAGGTTGACATGTTTCGAGTTCCTTTCAACATTTTGGAAATCCCGCTGAAACTTTGGACATTGTCGCGAAGGGTTCCCAATCCCCGACAAGATTGGTACCCTTTCACGTCCAAATCTCTCAAACTCCGGGAGAGATTCTCAAAACCAAGGTTGACATGTTTCGAGTTCCTTTCAACATTTTGGAAATCCCGCTGAAACTTTGGACATTCTCGCGAAGGGTTCCCAATCCCCGACAAGATTGGTACCCTTTCATGTCCAAATCTCTCAAAGTCCGGGAGAGATTCTCAAAACCATGGCTGACATGTTTTGGGTTCCTTTCAACATTTTGGAAATCCCGCTGAAACTTTGGACATTCTTGCGAAGGGTTCCCAATCCCCGACAAGATTGGTACCCTTTCACGTCCATATCTCTCAAGCTCCGGGAGAGATTCTCAAAACCAAGGTTGACATGGTTCGAGTTCCTTTCAACATTTTGGAAATCCCGCTGAAAGTTTGGACATTGTCGCGAAGGGTTCCCAATCTTAGACAAGATTGGTACCCTTTCACGTCCAAATCTCTCAAACTCCGGGAGAGATTCTCAAAACCATGGTTGACATGTTTCGAGTTCCTTTCAACATTTTGGAAATCCCGCTGAAACTTTGGACATTCTGGCGAAGGGTTCCCAATCCCCGACAAGATTGGTACCCTTTCACGTCCAAATCTCTCAAACTCCGGGAGAGATTCTCAAAACCAAGGTTGACATGTTTCGAGTTCCTTTCAACATTTTGGAAATCCCGCTGAAACTTTGGACTTTCTCGCGAAGGGTTCCCAATCCCCGACAAGATTGGCACCCTTTCACGTCCAAATCTCTCACACTCCGGGAGAGATTCTCAAAACCAAGGTTGACATGTTTCGAGTTCCTTTCAACATTTTGGAAATCACGCTGAAACTTTGGACATTCTCGCGAAGGGTTCCCAATCCCCGACAATACTGGTACCCTTTCACGTCCATATCTCTCAACCTCCGGGAGAGATTCTCAAAAACATGGTTGACATGTTTCGAGTTCCTTTCAACATTTTGGAAATCCCGCTGAAACTTTGGACATTCTCGCGAAGGGTTCCCAATCCCCGACAAGATTGGTACCCTTTCACGTCCAAATCTCTCAAACTCCGGGAGAGATTCTCAAAACCATGGCTGACATGTTTTGGGTTCCTTTCAACATTTTGGAAATCCCGCTGAAACTTTGGACATTCTTGCGAAGGGTTCCCAATCCCCGACAAGATTGGTACCCTTTCACGTCCAAATCTCTCAAACTCCGGGAGAGATTCTCAAAACCAAGGTTGACATCTTTTGAGTTCCTTTCAACATTTTGGAAATCCCGCTGAAAGTTTGGACATTGTCGCGAAGGGTTCCCAATCTTCGACAAGATTGGTACCCTTTCACGTCCAAATCTCTCAAACTCCGGGAGAGATTCTCAAAACCATTGTTGACATGTTTCGAGTTCCTTTCAACATTTTGGAAATCCCGCTGAAACTTTGGACATTCTGGCGAAGGGTTCCCAATCCCCGACAAGATTGGTACCCTTTCACGTCCATATCTCTCAAGCTCCGGGAGAGATTCTCAAAACCAAGGTTGACATGGTTCGAGTTCCTTTCAACATTTTGGAAATCCCGCTGAAAGTTTGGACATTGTCGCGAAGGGTTCCCAATCTTAGACAAGATTGGTACCCTTTCACGTCCAAATCTCTCAAACTCCGGGAGAGATTCTCAAAACCATGGTTGACATGTTTCGAGTTCCTTTCAACATTTTGGAAATCCCGCTGAAACTTTGGACATTCTGGCGAAGGGTTCCCAATCCCCGACAAGATTGGTACCCTTTCACGTCCAAATCTCTCAAACTCCGGGAGAGATTCTCAAAACCAAGGTTGACATGTTTCGAGTTCCTTTCAACATTTTGGAAATCCCGCTGAAACTTTGGACTTTCTCGCGAAGGGTTCCCAATCCCCGACAAGATTGGCACCCTTTCACGTCCAAATCTCTCACACTCCGGGAGAGATTCTCAAAACCAAGGTTGACATGTTTCGAGTTCCTTTCAACATTTTGGAAATCACGCTGAAACTTTGGACATTCTCGCGAAGGGTTCCCAATCCCCGACAATACTGGTACCCTTTCACGTCCATATCTCTCAAGCTCCGGGAGAGATTCTCAAAAACATGGTTGACATGTTTCGAGTTCCTTTCAACATTTTGGAAATCCCGGTGAAACTTTGGACATTCTCGCGAAGGGTTCCCAATCCCCGACAAGATTGGTACCCTTTCACGTCCAAATCTCTCAAACTCTGGGAGAGATTCTCAAAACCAAGGTTGACATGTTTCGAGTTCCTTTCAACATTTTGGAAATCCCGCTGAAACTTTGGACATTCTCGCGAAGGGTTCCCAATCCCCGACAAGATTGGTACCCTTTCATGTCCAAATCTCTCAAACTCCGGGAGAGATTCTCAAAACCATGGCTGACATGTTTTGGGTTCCTTTCAACATTTTGGAAATCCCGCTGAAACTTTGGACATTCTTGCGAAGGGTTCCCAATCCCCGACAAGATTGGTACCCTTTCACGTCCAAATCTCTCAAACTCCGGGAGAGATTCTCAAAACCAAGGTTGACATCTTTCGAGTTCCTTTCAACATTTTGGAAATCCCGCTGAAAGTTTGGACATTGTCGCGAAGGGTTCCCAATCTTCGACAAGATTGGTACCCTTTCACGTCCAAATCTCTCAAACTCCGGGAGAGATTCTCAAAACCATTGTTGACATGTTTCGAGTTCCTTTCAACATTTTGGAAATCCCGCTGAAACTTTGGACATTCTGGCGAAGGGTTCCCAATCCCCGACAAGATTGGTACCCTTTCACGTCCAAATCTCTCAAACTCCGGGAGAGATTCTCAAAACCAAGGTTGACATGTTTCGAGTTCCTTTCAACATTTTGGAAATCCCGCTGAAACTTTGGACATTCTTGCGAAGGGTTCCCAATCCCCGACAAGATTGGTACCCTTTCATGTCCAAATCTCTCAAACTCCGGCAGAGATTCTCAAAACCAAGGTTGACATGTTCCGAGTTCCTTTCAACATTTTGGAAATCCCGCTGAAACTTTGGACATTCTCGCGAAGGGTTCCCAATCCCCGACAAGATTGGTACCCTTTCACGTCCAAATCTCTCAAACTCCGGGAGAGATTCTCAAAACCAAGGTTGACATGTTTCGAGTTCCTTTCAACATTTTGGAAATCCCGCTGAAACTTTGGACATTCTCGCGAAGGGTTCCCAATCCCCGACAAGATTGGTACCCTTTCACGTCCAAATCTCTCAAACTCCGGGAGAGATTCTCAAAACCAAGGTTGACATGTTTCGAGTTCCTTTCAACATTTTGGAAATCCCGCTGAAACTTTGGACATTGTCGCGAAGGGTTCCCAATCCCCGACAAGATTGGTACCCTTTCACGTCCAAATCTCTCAAAGTCCGGGAGAGATTCTCAAAACCAAGGTTGACATGTTTCGAGTTCCTCTCAACATTTTGGAAATCCCGCTGAAACTTTGGACATCCTCGCGAAGGGTTCCCAATCCCCGACAAGATTGGTACCCTTTCATGTCCAAATCTCTCAAACTCCGGGAGAGATTCTCAAAACCATGGCTGACATGGTTCGAGTTCCTTTCAACATTTTGGAAATCCCGCTGAAACTTTGGACATTCTGGCGAAGGGTTCCCAATCCCCGACAAGATTGGTACCCTTTCACGTCCAAATCTCTCAAACTCCGGGAGAGATTCTCAAAAACAAAGATGACATGTTTCGAGTTCCTTTCAACATTTTGGAAATCCTGCTGAAACTTTGGACATTATGGCGAAGGGTTCCCAATCCCCGACAAGATTGGTACCCTTTCACGTCCAAATCTCTCAAACTCCGGGAGAGATTCTCAAAACCAAGGTTGACATGGTTCGAGTTCCTTTCAACATTTTGGAAATCCCGCTGAAACTTTGGACATTCTTGCGAAGGGTTCCCGATCCCCGACAAGATTGGTACCCTTTCACGTCCAAATCTCTCAAACTCCGGGAGAGATTCTCAAAACCAAGGTTGACATGTTTCGAGTTCCTTTCAACATTTTGGAAATCCCGCTGAAACTTTGGACATTCTTGCGAAGGGTTCCCAATCCCCGACAAGATTGGTACCCTTTCATGTCCAAATCTCTCAAACTCCGGCAGAGATTCTCAAAACCAAGGTTGACATGTTTCGAGTTCCTTTCAACATTTTGGAAATCCCGCTGAAACTTTGGACATTCTCGCGAAGGGTTCCCAATCCCCGACAAGATTGGTACCCTTTCACGTCCAAATCTCTCAAACTCCGGGAGAGATTCTCAAAACCAAGGTTGACATGTTTCGAGTTCCTTTCAACATTTTGGAAATCCCGCTGAAACTTTGGACATTCTCGCGAAGGGTTCCCAATCCCCGACAAGATTGGTACCCTTTCACGTCCAAATCTCTCAAACTCCGGGAGAGATTCTCAAAACCAAGGTTGACATGTTTCGAGTTCCTTTCAACATTTTGGAAATCCCGCTGAAACTTTGGACATTGTCGCGAAGGGTTCCCAATCCCCGACAAGATTGGTACCCTTTCACGTCCAAATCTCTCAAAGTCCGGGAGAGATTCTCAAAACCAAGGTTGACATGTTTCGAGTTCCTCTCAACATTTTGGAAATCCCGCTGAAACTTTGGACATTCTGGCGAAGGGTTCCCAATCCCCGACAAGACTGGTACCCTTTCACGTCCAAATCTCTCAAAGTCCGGGAGAGATTCTCAAAACCAAGGTTGACATGTTTCGAGTTCCTTTCAACATTTTGGAAATCCCGCTGAAACTTTGGACATCCTCGCGAAGGGTTCCCAATCCCCGACAAGATTGGTACCCTTTCATGTCCAAATCTCTCAAACTCCGGGAGAGATTCTCAAAACCATGGCTGACATGTTTCGAGTTCCTTTCAACATTTTGGAAATCCCGCTGAAACTTTGGACATTCTGGCGAAGGGTTCCCAATCCCCGACAAGATTGGTACCCTTTCACGTCCAAATCTCTCAAACTCCGGGAGAGATTCTCAAAAACAAAGATGACATGTTTCGAGTTCCTTTCAACATTTTGGAAATCCTGCTGAAACTTTGGACATTATGGCGAAGGGTTCCCAATCCCCGACAAGATTGGTACCCTTTCACGTCCAAATCTCTCAAACTCCGGGAGAGATTCTCAAAACCAAGGTTGACATGGTTCGAGTTCCTTTCAACATTTTGGAAATCCCGCTGAAACTTTGGACATTCTTGCGAAGGGTTCCCGATCCCCGACAAGATTGGTACCCTTTCACGTCCAAATCTCTCAAACTCCGGGAGAGATTCTCAAAACCAAGGTTGACATGTTTCGAGTTCCTTTCAACATTTTGGAAATCCCGCTGAAACTTTGGACATTCTCGCGAAGGGGTCCCAATCCCCGACAAGATTGGTACCCTTTCACGTCCAAATCTCTCAAACTCCGGCAGAGATTCTCAAAACCAAGGTTGACATGTTTCGAGTTCCTTTCAACATTTTGGAAATCCCGCTGAAACTTTGGACATTCTCGCGAAGGGTTCCCAATCCCCGACAAGATTGGTACCCTTTCATGTCCAAATCTCTCAAACTCCGGCAGAGATTCTCAAAACCAAGGTTGACATGTTTCGAGTTCCTTTCAACATTTTGGAAATCCCGCTGAAACTTTGGACATTCTCGCGAAGGGTTCCCAATCCCTGACAAGATTGGTACCCTTTCACGTCCAAATCTCTCAAACTCCGGGAGAGATTCTCAAAACCAAGGTTGACATGTTTCGAGTTCCTTTCAACATTTTGGAAATCCCGCTGAAACTTTGGACATTCTCGCGAAGGGTTCCCAATGCCCGACAAGATTGGTACCCTTTCGCGTCCAAATCTCTCAAACTCCGGGAGAGATTCTCAAAACCAAGGTTGACATGTTTCGAGTTCCTTTCAACATTTTGGAAATCCCGCTGAAACTTTGGACATTCTCGCAAAGGGTTCCCAATCCCCGACAAGATTGGTACCCTTTCACGTCCAAATCTCTCAAAGTCCGGGAGAGATTCTCAAAACCAAGGTTGACATGTTTCGAGTTCCTCTCAACATTTTGGAAATCCCGCTGAAACTTTGGACATTCTCGCGAAGGGTTCCCAATCCCCGACAAGACTGGTACCCTTTCACGTCCAAATCTCTCAAAGTCCGGGAGAGATTCTCAAAACCAAGGTTGACATGTTTCGAGTTCCTTTCAACATTTTGGAAATCCCGCTGAAACTTTGGACATTGTCGCGAAGGGTTCCCAATCCCCGACAAGATTGGTACCCTTTCATGTCCAAATCTCTCAAACTCCGGGAGAGATTCTCAAAACCATGGCTGACACGTTTCGAGTTCCTTTCAACATTTTGGAAATCCCGCTGAAACTTTGGACATTCTTGCGAAGGGTTCCCAATCCCCGACAAGATTGGTACCCTTTCACGTCCAAATCTCTCAAACTCCGGGAGAGATTCTCAAAAACAAAGATGACATGTTTCGAGTTCCTTTCAACATTTTGGAAATCCTGCTGAAACTTTGGACATTCTGGCGAAGGGTTCCCAATCCCCGACAAGATTGGTACCCTTTCACGTCCAAATCTCTCAAACTCCGGGAGAGATTCTCAAAACCAAGGTTGACATGTTTCGAGTTCCTTTCAACATTTTGGAAATCCCGCTGAAACTTTGGACATTCTCGCGAAGGGTTCCCAATCCCCGACAAGATTGGTACCCTTTCACGTCCAAATCTCTCAAACTCCGGCAGAGATTCTCAAAACCAAGGTTGACATGTTTCGAGTTCCTTTCAACATTTTGGAAATCCCGCTGAAACTTTGGACATTCTCGCGAAGGGTTCCCAATCCCCGACAAGATTGGTACCCTTTCATGTCCAAATCTCTCAAAGTCCGGGAGAGATTCTCAAAACCAAGGTTGACATATTCCGAGTTCCTCTCAACATTTTGGAAATCCCGCTGAAACTTTGGACATTCTCGCGAAGGGTTCCCAATCCCCGACAAGATTGGTACCCTTTCACGTCCAAATCTCTCAAACTCCGGGAGAGATTCTCAAAACCAAGGTTGACATGTTTCGAGTTCCTTTCAACATTTTGGAAATCCCGCTGAAACTTTGGACATTCTCGCGAAGGGTTCCCAATGCCAGACAAGATTGGAACCCTTTCACGTCCAAATCTCTCAAACTCCGGCAGAGATTCTCAAAACCAAGGTTGACATGTTTCGAGTTCCTTTCAACATTTTGGAAATCCCGCTGAAACTTTGGACATTCTCGCGAAGGGTTCCCAATCCCCGACAAGATTGGTACCCTTTCACGTCCAAATCTCTCAAAGTCCGGGAGAGATTCTCAAAACCAAGGTTGACATGTTCGAGTTCCTCTCAACATTTTGGAAATCCCGCTGAAACTTTGGACATTCTCGCGAAGGGTTCCCAATCCCCGACAAGATTGGTACCCTTTCATGTCCAAATCTCTCAAACTCCGGGAGAGATTCTCAAAACCAAGGTTGACATGTTTCGAGTTCCTTTCAACATTTTGGAAATCCCGCTGAAACTTTGGACATCCTCGCGAAGGGTTCCCAATCCCCGACAAGATTGGTACCCTTTCATGTCCAAATCTCTCAAACTCCGGGAGAGATTCTCAAAACCATGGCTGACATGTTTCGAGTTCCTTTCAACATTTTGGAAATCCCGCTGAAACTTTGGACATTCTTGCGAAGGGTTCCCGATCCCCGACAAGATTGGTACCCTTTCACGTCCAAATCTCTCAAACTCCGGGAGAGATTCTCAAAAACAAAGTTGACATGTTTCGAGTTCCTTTCAACATTTTGGAAATCCCGCTGAAACTTTGGACATTCTCGCGAAGGGTTCCCAATCCCCGACAAGATTGGTACCCTTTCACGTCCAAATCTCTCAAACTCCGGCAGAGATTCTCAAAACCAAGGTTGACATGTTTCGAGTTCCTTTCAACATTTTGGAAATCCCGCTGAAACTTTGGACATTCTCGCGAAGGGTTCCCAATCTTCGACAAGATTGGTACCCTTTCACGTCCAAATCTCTCAAACTACGGCAGAGATTCTCAAAACCAAGGTTGACATGTTTCGAGTTCCTTTCAACATTTTGGAAATCCCGCTGAAACTTTGGACATTCTTGCGAAGGGTTCCCAATCCCCGACAAGATTGGTACCCTTTCATGTCCAAATCTCTCAAACTCCGGCAGAGATTCTCAAAACCAAGGTTGACATGTTCCGAGTTCCTTTCAACATTTTGGAAATCCCGCTGAAACTTTGGACATTCTCGCGAAGGGTTCCCAATCCCCGACAAGATTGGTACCCTTTCACGTCCAAATCTCTCAAAGTCCGGGAGAGATTCTCAAAACCAAGGTTGACATGTTTCGAGTTCCTTTCAACATTTTGGAAATCCCGCTGAAACTTTGGACATTCTCGCGAAGGGTTCCCAATGCCCGACAAGAATGGTACCCTTTCACGTCCAAATCTCTCAAAGTCCGGGAGAGATTCTCAAAACCAAGGTTGACATGTTTCGAGTTCCTCTCAACATTTTGGAAATCCCGCTGAAACTTTGGACATTCTCGCGAAGGGTTCCCAATCCCCGACAAGACTGGTACCCTTTCACGTCCAAATCTCTCAAAGTCCGGGAGAGATTCTCAAAACCAAGGTTGACATGTTTCGAGTTCCTCTCAACATTTTGGAAATCCCGCTGAAACTTTGGACATTCTCGCGAAGGGTTCCCAATCCCCGACAAGACTGGTACCCTTTCACGTCCAAATCTCTCAAACTCCGGGAGAGATTCTCAAAACCAAGGTTGACATGTTTCGAGTTCCTTTCAACATTTTGGAAATCCCGCTGAAACTTTGGACATTCTCGCGAAGGGTTCCCAATCCCCGACAAGATTGGTACACTTTCACGTCCAAATCTCTCAAACTCCGGGAGAGATTCTCAAAACCAAGGTTGACATGTTTCGAGTTCCTTTCAACATTTTGGAAATCCCGCTGAAACTTTGGACATTCTTGCGAAGGGTTCCCAATCCCCGACAAGATTGGTACCCTTTCATGTCCAAATCTCTCAAACTCCGGCAGAGATTCTCAAAACCAAGGTTGACATGTTCCGAGTTCCTTTCAACATTTTGGAAATCCCGCTGAAACTTTGGACATTCTCGCGAAGGGTTCCCAATCCCCGACAAGATTGGTACCCTTTCACGTCCAAATCTCTCAAAGTCCGGGAGAGATTCTCAAAACCAAGGTTGACATGTTTCGAGTTCCTCTCAACATTTTGGAAATCCCGCTGAAACTTTGGACATTCTCGCGAAGGGTTCCCAATCCCCGACAAGACTGGTACCCTTTCACGTCCAAATCTCTCAAAGTCCGGGAGAGATTCTCAAAACCAAGGTTGACATGTTTCGAGTTCCTTTCAACATTTTGGAAATCCCGCTGAAACTTTGGACATCCTCGCGAAGGGTTCCCAATCCCCGACAAGATTGGTACCCTTTCACGTCCAAATCTCTCAAACTCCGGGAGATATTCTCAAAACCATGGCTGACATGTTTCGAGTTCCTTTCAACATTTTGGAAATCCCGCTGAAACTTTGGACATTCTGGCGAAGGGTTCCCAATCCCCGACAAGATTGGTACCCTTTCACGTCCAAATCTCTCAAACTCCGGGAGAGATTCTCAAAAACAAAGATGACATGTTTCGAGTTCCTTTCAACATTTTGGAAATCCTGCTGAAACTTTGGACATTATGGCGAAGGGTTCCCAATCCCCGACAAGATTGGTACCCTTTCACGTCCAAATCTCTCAAACTCCGGGAGAGATTCTCAAAACCAAGGTTGACATGGTTCGAGTTCCTTTCAACATTTTGGAAATCCCGCTGAAACTTTGGACATTCTTGCGAAGGGTTCCCAATCCCCGACAAGATTGGTACCCTTTCACGTCCAAATCTCTCAAACTCCGGGAGAGATTCTCAAAACCAAGGTTGACATGTTTCGAGTTCCTTTCAACATTTTGGAAATCCCGCTGAAACTTTGGACATTCTCGCGAAGGGGTCCCAATCCCCGACAAGATTGGTACCCTTTCACGTCCAAATCTCTCAAACTCCGGCAGAGATTCTCAAAACCAAGGTTGACATGTTTCGAGTTCCCTTCAACATTTTGGAAATCCCGCTGAAACTTTGGACATTCTCGCGAAGGGTTCCCAATCCCCGACAAGATTGGTACCCTTTCATGTCCAAATCTCTCAAACTCCGGCAGAGATTCTCAAAACCAAGGTTGACATGTTCCGAGTTCCTTTCAACATTTTGGAAATCCCGCTGAAACTTTGGACATTCTCGCGAAGGGTTCCCAATGCCCGACAAGATTGGTACCCTTTCGCGTCCAAATCTCTCAAACTCCGGGAGAGATTCTCAAAACCAAGGTTGACATGTTTCGAGTTCCTTTCAACATTTTGGAAATCCCGCTGAAACTTTGGACATTCTCGCGAAGGGTTCCCAATCCCCGACAAGATTGGTACCCTTTCACGTCCAAATCTCTCAAAGTCCGGGAGAGATTCTCAAAACCAAGGTTGACATGTTTCGAGTTCCTCTCAACATTTTGGAAATCCCGCTGAAACTTTGGACATTCTCGCGAAGGGTTCCCAATCCCCGACAAGACTGGTACCCTTTCACGTCCAAATCTCTCAAAGTCCGGGAGAGATTCTCAAAACCAAGGTTGACATGTTTCGAGTTCCTTTCAACATTTTGGAAATCCCGCTGAAACTTTGGACATCCTCGCGAAGGGTTTCCAATCCCCGACAAGATTGGTACCCTTTCATGTCCAAATCTCTCAAACTCCGGGAGAGATTCTCAAAACCATGGCTGACATGTTTCGAGTTCCTTTCAACATTTTGGAAATCCCGCTGAAACTTTGGACATTCTTGCGAAGGGTTCCCAATCCCCGACAAGATTGGTACCCTTTCACGTCCAAATCTCTCAAACTCCGGGAGAGATTCTCAAAAACAAAGATGACATGTTTCGAGTTCCTTTCAACATTTTGGAAATCCTGCTGAAACTTTGGACATTCTGGGGAAGGGTTCCCAATCCCCGACAAGATTGGTACCCTTTCACGTCCAAATCTCTCAAACTCCGGGAGAGATTCTCAAAACCAAGGTTGACATGTTTCGAGTTCCTTTCAACATTTTGGAAATCCCGCTGAAACTTTGGACATTCTCGCGAAGGGTTCCCAATCCCCGACAAGACTGGTACCCTTTCACGTCCAAATCTCTCAAACTCCGGCAGAGATTCTCAAAACCAAGGTTGACATGTTTCGAGTTCCTCTCAACATTTTGGAAATCCCGCTGAAACTTTGGACATTCTCGCAAAGGGTTCCCAATCCCCGACAAGACTGGTACCCTTTCACGTCCAAATCTCTCAAAGTCCGGGAGAGATTCTCAAAACCAAGGTTGACATGTTTCGAGTTCCTTTCAACATTTTGGAAATCCCGCTGAAACTTTGGACATCCTCGCGAAGGGTTCCCAATCCCCGACAAGATTGGTACCCTTTCATGTCCAAATCTCTCAAACTCCGGGAGAGATTCTCAAAACCATGGCTGACATGTTTCGAGTTCCTTTCAACATTTTGGAAATCCCGCTGAAACTTTGGACATTCTGGCGAAGGGTTCCCAATCCCCGACAAGATTGGTACCCTTTCACGTCCAAATCTCTCAAACTCCGGGAGAGATTCTCAAAAACAAAGATGACATGTTTCGAGTTCCTTTCAACATTTTGGAAATCCTCCTGAAACTTTGGACATTATGGCGAAGGGTTCCCAATCCCCGACAAGATTGGTACCCTTTCACGTCCAAATCTCTCAAACTCCGGGAGAGATTCTCAAAACCAAGGTTGACATGGTTCGAGTTCCTTTCAACATTTTGGAAATCCCGCTGAAACTTTGGACATTCTTGCGAAGGGTTCCCGATCCCCGACAAGATTGGTACCCTTTCACGTCCAAATCTCTCAAACTCCGGGAGAGATTCTCAAAACCAAGGTTGACATGTTTCGAGTTCCTTTCAACATTTTGGAAATCCCGCTGAAACTTTGGACATTCTCGCGAAGGGGTCCCAATCCCCGACAAGATTGGTACCCTTTCACGTCCAAATCTCTCAAACTCCGGCAGAGATTCTCAAAACCAAGGTTGACATGTTTCGAGTTCCTTTCAACATTTTGGAAATCCCGCTGAAACTTTGGACATTCTCGCGAAGGGTTCCCAATCCCCGACAAGATTGGTACCCTTTCATGTCCAAATCTCTCAAACTCCGGCAGAGATTCTCAAAACCAAGGTTGACATGTTCCGAGTTCCTTTCAACATTTTGGAAATCCCGCTGAAACTTTGGACATTCTCGCGAAGGGTTCCCAATGCCCGACAAGATTGGTACCCTTTCGCGTCCAAATCTCTCAAACTCCGGGAGAGATTCTCAAAACCAAGGTTGACATGTTTCGAGTTCCTTTCAACATTTTGGAAATCCCGCTGAAACTTTGGACATTCTCGCGAAGGGTTCCCAATCCCCGACAAGATTGGTACCCTTTCACGTCCAAATCTCTCAAAGTCCGGGAGAGATTCTCAAAACCAAGGTTGACATGTTTCGAGTTCCTCTCAACATTTTGGAAATCCCGCTGAAACTTTGGACATTCTCGCGAAGGGTTCCCAATCCCCGACAAGACTGGTACCCTTTCACGTCCAAATCTCTCAAAGTCCGGGAGAGATTCTCAAAACCAAGGTTGACATGTTTCGAGTTCCTTTCAACATTTTGGAAATCCCGCTGAAACTTTGGACATCCTCGCGAAGGGTTTCCAATCCCCGACAAGATTGGTACCCTTTCATGTCCAAATCTCTCAAACTCCGGGAGAGATTCTCAAAACCATGGCTGACATGTTTCGAGTTCCTTTCAACATTTTGGAAATCCCGCTGAAACTCTGGACATTCTTGCGAAGGGTTCCCAATCCCCGACAAGATTGGTACCCTTTCACGTCCAAATCTCTCAAACTCCGGGAGAGATTCTCAAAAACAAAGATGACATGTTTCGAGTTCCTTTCAACATTTTGGAAATCCTGCTGAAACTTTGGACATTCTGGCGAAGGGTTCCCAATCCCCGACAAGATTGGTACCCTTTCACGTCCAAATCTCTCAAACTCCGGGAGAGATTCTCAAAACCAAGGTTGACATGTTTCGAGTTCCTTTCAACATTTTGGAAATCCCGCTGAAACTTTGGACATTCTCGCGAAGGGTTCCCAATCCCCGACAAGATTGGTACCCTTTCACGTCCAAATCTCTCAAACTCCGGCAGAGATTCTCAAAACCAAGGTTGACATGTTTCGAGTTCCTTTCAACATTTTGGAAATCCCGCTGAAACTTTGGACATTCTCGCGAAGGGTTCCCAATCCCCGACAAGATTGGTACCCTTTCATGTCCAAATCTCTCAAAGTCCGGGAGAGATTCTCAAAACCAAGGTTGACATATTCCGAGTTCCTCTCAACATTTTGGAAATCCCGCTGAAACTTTGGACATTGTCGCGAAGGGTTCCCAATCCCCGACAAGATTGGTACCCTTTCACGTCCAAATCTCTCAAACTCCGGGAGAGATTCTCAAAACCAAGGTTGACATGTTTCGAGTTCCTTTCAACATTTTGGAAATCCCGCTGAAACTTTGGACATTCTCGCGAAGGGTTCCCAATGCCCGACAAGATTGGTACCCTTTCACGTCCAAATCTCTCAAACTCCGGCAGAGATTCTCAAAACCAAGGTTGACATGTTTCGAGTTCCTTTCAACATTTTGGAAATCCCGCTGAAACTTTGGACATTCTCGCGAAGGGTTCCCAATCCCCGACAAGATTGGTACCCTTTCACGTCCAAATCTCTCAAAGTCCGGGAGAGATTCTCAAAACCAAGGTTGACATGTTTCGAGTTCCTCTCAACATTTTGGAAATCCCGCTGAAACTTTGGACATTCTCGCAAAGGGTTCCCAATCCCCGACAAGATTGGTACCCTTTCATGTCCAAATCTCTCAAACTCCGGGAGAGATTCTCAAAACCAAGGTTGACATGTTTCGAGTTCCTTTCAACATTTTGGAAATCCCGCTGAAACTTTGGACATCCTCGCGAAGGGTTCCCAATCCCCGACAAGTTTGGTACCCTTTCATGTCCAAATCTCTCAAACTCCGGGAGAGATTCTCAAAACCATGGCTGACATGTTTCGAGTTCCTTTCAACATTTTGGAAATCCCGCTGAAACTTTGGACATTCTTGCGAAGGGTTCCCAATCCCCGACAAGATTGGTACCCTTTCACGTCCAAATCTCTCAAACTCCGGGAGAGATTCTCAAAAACAAAGATGACATGTTTCGAGTTCCTTTCAACATTTTGGAAATCCTGCTGAAACTTTGGACATTCTGGCGAAGGGTTCCCAATCCCCGACAAGATTGGTACCCTTTCACGTCCAAATCTCTCAAACTCCGGGAGAGATTCTCAAAACCAAGGTTGACATGTTTCGAGTTCCTTTCAACATTTTGGAAATCCCGCTGAAACTTTGGACATTCTCGCGAAGGGTTCCCAATCCCCGACAAGATTGGTACCCTTTCACGTCCAAATCTCTCAAACTCCGGCAGAGATTCTCAAAACCAAGGTTGACATGTTTCGAGTTCCTCTCAACATTTTGGAAATCCCGCTGAAACTTTGGACATTCTCGCGAAGGGTTCCCAATCCCCGACAAGACTGGTACCCTTTCACGTCCAAATCTCTCAAAGTCCGGGAGAGATTCTCAAAACCAAGGTTGACATGTTTCGAGTTCCTTTCAACATTTTGGAAATCCCGCTGAAACTTTGGACATCCTCGCGAAGGGTTCCCAATCCCCGACAAGATTGGTACCCTTTCATGTCCAAATCTCTCAAACTCCGGGAGAGATTCTCAAAACCATGGCTGACATGTTTCGAGTTCCTTTCAACATTTTGGAAATCCCGCTGAAACTTTGGACATTCTGGCGAAGGGTTCCCAATCCCCGACAAGATTGGTACCCTTTCACGTCCAAATCTCTCAAACTCCGGGAGAGATTCTCAAAAACAAAGATGACATGTTTCGAGTTCCTTTCAACATTTTGGAAATCCTGCTGAAACTTTGGACATTATGGCGAAGGGTTCCCAATCCCCGACAAGATTGGTACCCTTTCACGTCCAAATCTCTCAAACTCCGGGAGAGATTCTCAAAACCAAGGTTGACATGGTTCGAGTTCCTTTCAACATTTTGGAAATCCCGCTGAAACTTTGGACATTCTCGCGAAGGGTTCCCGATCCCCGACAAGATTGGTACCCTTTCACGTCCAAATCTCTCAAACTCCGGGAGAGATTCTCAAAACCAAGGTTGACATGTTTCGAGTTCCTTTCAACATTTTGGAAATCCCGCTGAAACTTTGGACATTCTCGCGAAGGGGTCCCAATCCCCGACAAGATTGGTACCCTTTCACGTCCAAATCTCTCAAACTCCGGCAGAGATTCTCAAAACCAAGGTTGACATGTTTCGAGTTCCTTTCAACATTTTGGAAATCCCGCTGAAACTTTGGACATTCTCGCGAAGGGTTCCCAATCCCCGACAAGATTGGTACCCTTTCATGTCCAAATCTCTCAAACTCCGGCAGAGATTCTCAAAACCAAGGTTGACATGTTCCGAGTTCCTTTCAACATTTTGGAAATCCCGCTGAAACTTTGGACATTCTCGCGAAGGGTTCCCAATGCCCGACAAGATTGGTACCCTTTCGCGTCCAAATCTCTCAAACTCCGGGAGAGATTCTCAAAACCAAGGTTGACATGTTTCGAGTTCCTTTCAACATTTTGGAAATCCCGCTGAAACTTTGGACATTCTCGCGAAGGGTTCCCAATCCCCGACAAGATTGGTACCCTTTCACGTCCAAATCTCTCAAAGTCCGGGAGAGATTCTCAAAACCAAGGTTGACATGTTTCGAGTTCCTCTCAACATTTTGGAAATCCCGCTGAAACTTTGGACATTCTCGCGAAGGGTGCCCAATCCCCGACAAGACTGGTACCCTTTCACGTCCAAATCTCTCAAAGTCCGGGAGAGATTCTCAAAACCAAGGTTGACATGTTTCGAGTTCCTTTCAACATTTTGGAAATCCCGCTGAAACTTTGGACATCCTCGCGAAGGGTTTCCAATCCCCGACAAGATTGGTACCCTTTCATGTCCAAATCTCTCAAACTCCGGGAGAGATTCTCAAAACCATGGCTGACATGTTTCGAGTTCCTTTCAACATTTTGGAAATCCCGCTGAAACTTTGGACATTCTTGCGAAGGGTTCCCAATCCCCGACAAGATTGGTACCCTTTCACGTCCAAATCTCTCAAACTCCGGGAGAGATTCTCAAAAACAAAGATGACATGTTTCGAGTTCCTTTCAACATTTTGGAAATCCTGCTGAAACTTTGGACATTCTGGCGAAGGGTTCCCAATCCCCGACAAGATTGGTACCCTTTCACGTCCAAATCTCTCAAACTCCGGGAGAGATTCTCAAAACCAAGGTTGACATGTTTCGAGTTCCTTTCAACATTTTGGAAATCCCGCTGAAACTTTGGACATTCTCGCGAAGGGTTCCCAATCCCCGACAAGATTGGTACCCTTTCACGTCCAAATCTCTCAAACTCCGGCAGAGATTCTCAAAACCAAGGTTGACATGTTTCGAGTTCCTTTCAACATTTTGGAAATCCCGCTGAAACTTTGGACATTCTCGCGAAGGGTTCCCAATCCCCGACAAGATTGGTACCCTTTCATGTCCAAATCTCTCAAAGTCCGGGAGAGATTCTCAAAACCAAGGTTGACATATTCTGAGTTCCTCTCAACATTTTGGAAATCCCGCTGAAACTTTGGACATTCTCGCGAAGGGTTTCCAATCCCCGACAAGATTGGTACCCTTTCACGTCCAAATCTCTCAAACTCCGGGAGAGATTCTCAAAACCAAGGTTGACATGTTTCGAGTTCCTTTCAACATTTTGGAAATCCCGCTGAAACTTTGGACATTCTCGCGAAGGGTTCCCAATCCCCGACAAGATTGGTACCCTTTCACGTCCAAATCTCTCAAACTCCGGCAGAGATTCTCAAAACCAAGGTTGACATGTTTCGAGTTCCTTTCAACATTTTGGAAATCCCGCTGAAACTTTGGACATTCTCGCGAAGGGTTCCCAATCCCCGACAAGATTGGTACCCTTTCACGTCCAAATCTCTCAAAGTCCGGGAGAGATTCTCAAAACCAAGGTTGACATGTTTCGAGTTCCTCTCAACATTTTGGAAATCCCGCTGAAACTTTGGACATTCTCGCGAAGGGTTCCCAATCCCCGACAAGATTGGTACCCTTTCATGTCCAAATCTCTCAAACTCCGGGAGAGATTCTCAAAACCAAGGTTGACATGTTTCGAGTTCCTTTCAACATTTTGGAAATCCCGCTGAAACTTTGGACATCCTCGCGAAGGGTTCCCAATCCCCGACAAGATTGGTACCCTTTCATGTCCAAATCTCTCAAACTCCGGGAGAGATTCTCAAAACCATGGCTGACATGTTTCGAGTTCCTTTCAACATTTTGGAAATCCCGCTGAAACTTTGGACATTCTTGCGAAGGGTTCCCAATCCCCGACAAGATTGGTACCCTTTCACGTCCAAATCTCTCAAACTCCGGGAGAGATTCTCAAAAACAAAGATGACATGTTTCGAGTTCCTTTCAACATTTTGGAAATCCTGCTGAAACTTTGGACATTCTGGCGAAGGGTTCCCGATCCCCGACAAGATTGGTACCCTTTCACGTCCAAATCTCTCAAACTCCGGGAGAGATTCTCAAAAACAAAGTTGACATGTTTCGAGTTCCTTTCAACATTTTGGAAATCCCGCTGAAACTTTGGACATTCTCGCGAAGGGTTCCCAATCCCCGACAAGATTGGTACCCTTTCACGTCCAAATCTCTCAAACTCCGGCAGAGATTCTCAAAACCAAGGTTGACATGTTTCGAGTTCCTTTCAACATTTTGGAAATCCCGCTGAAACTTTGGACATTCTCGCGAAGGGTTCCCAATCTTCGACAAGATTGGTACCCTTTCACGTCCAAATCTCTCAAACTCCGGCAGAGATTCTCAAAACCAAGGTTGACATGTTTCGAGTTCCTTTCAACATTTTGGAAATCCCGCTGAAACTTTGGACATTCTTGCGAAGGGTTCCCAATCCCCGACAAGATTGGTACCCTTTCATGTCCAAATCTCTCAAACTCCGGCAGAGATTCTCAAAACCAAGGTTGACATGTTCCGAGTTCCTTTCAACATTTTGGAAATCCCGCTGAAACTTTGGACATTCTCGCGAAGGGTTCCCAATCCCCGACAAGATTGGTACCCTTTCACGTCCAAATCTCTCAAACTCCGGGAGAGATTCTCAAAACCAAGGTTGACATGGTTCGAGTTCCTTTCAACATTTTGGAAATCCCGCTGAAACTTTGGACATTCTCGCGAAGGGTTCCCAATGCCCGACAAGAATGGTACCCTTTCACGTCCAAATCTCTCAAAGTCCGGGAGAGATTCTCAAAACCAAGGTTGACATGTTTCGAGTTCCTCTCAACATTTTGGAAATCCCGCTGAAACTTTGGACATTCTCGCGAAGGGTTCCCAATCCCCGACAAGACTGGTACCCTTTCACGTCCAAATCTCTCAAAGTCCGGGAGAGATTCTCAAAACCAAGGTTGACATGTTTCGAGTTCCTCTCAACATTTTGGAAATCCCGCTGAAACTTTGGACATTCTCGCGAAGGGTTCCCAATCCCCGACAAGACTGGTACACTTTCACGTCCAAATCTCTCAAAGTCCGGGAGAGATTCTCAAAACCAAGGTTGACATGTTTCGAGTTCCTTTCAACATTTTGGAAATCCCGCTGAAACTTTGGACATTCTCGCGAAGGGTTCCCAATCCCCGACAAGATTGGTACCCTTTCATGTCCAAATCTCTCAAACTCCGGGAGAGATTCTCAAAACCATGGCTGACATGTTTCGAGTTCCTTTCAACATTTTGGAAATCCCGCTGAAACTTTGGACATTCTTGCGAAGGGTTCCCAATCCCCGACAAGATTGGTACCCTTTCACGTCCAAATCTCTCAAAGTCCGGGAGAGATTCTCAAAACCAAGGTTGACATGGTTCGAGTTCCTTTCAACATTTTGGAAATCCCGCTGAAACTTTGGACATTCTCGCGAAGGGTTCCCAATCCCCGACAAGATTGGTACCCTTTCATGTCCAAATCTCTCAAACTCCGGGAGAGATTCTCAAAACCATGGTTGACATGTTTCGAGTTCCTTTCAACATTTTGGAAATCCCGCTGAAACTTTGGACATTCTTGCGAAGGGTTCCCAATCCCCGACAAGATTGGTACCCTTTCACGTCCAAATCTCTCAAACTCCGGGAGAGATTCTCAAAACCAAGGTTGACATGGTTCGAGTTCCTTTCAACATTTTGGAAATCCCGCTGAAACTTTGGACATTGTCGCGAAGGGTTCCCAATCCCCAACAAGATTGGTACCCTTTCACGTCCAAATCTCTCAAACTCCGGCAGAGATTCTCAAAACCAAGGTTGACATGTTTCGAGTTCCTTTCAACATTTTGGAAATCCCGCTGAAACTTTGGACATTCTCGCGAAGGGTTCCCAATCCCCGACAAGATTGGTACCCTTTCACGTCCAAATCTCTCAAACTCCGGGAGAGATTCTCAAAACCAAGGTTGACATGTTTCGAGTTCCTTTCAACATTTTGGAAATCCCGCTGAAACTTTGGACATTCTCGCGAAGGGTTCCCAATCCCCGACAAGACTGGTACTCTTTCACGTCCAAATCTCTCAAAGTCCGGGAGAGATTCTCAAAACCAAGGTTGACATGTTTCGAGTTCCTTTCAACATTTTGGAAATCCCGCTGAAACTTTGGACATCCTCGCGAAGGGTTCCCAATCCCCGACAAGATTGGTACCCTTTCATGTCCAAATCTCTCAAACTCCGGGACAGATTCTCAAAACCAAGGTTGACATGTTTCGAGTTCCTTTCAACATTTTCGAAATCCCGCTGAAACTTTGGACTTTCTCGCGAAGGGTTCCCAATCCCCGACAAGATTGGTACCCTTTCACGTCCAAATCTCTCACACTCCGGGAGAGATTCTCAAAACCAAGGTTGACATGGTTCGAGTTCCTTTCAACATTTTGGAAATCACGCTGAAACTTTGGACATTCTCGCGAAGGGTTCCCAGTCCCCGACAATACTGGTACCCTTTCACGTCCAAATCTCTCAAAGTCCGGGAGAGATTCTCAAAACCAAGGTTGACATGTTTCGAGTTCCTCTCAACATTTTGGAAATCCCGCTGAAACTTTGGACATTCTCGCGAAGGGTTCCCAATCCCCGACAAGACTGGTACCCTTTCACGTCCAAATCTCTCAAACTCCGGGAGAGATTCTCAAAACCATGGCTGACATGTTTCGAGTTCCTTTCAACATTTAGGAAATCCCGCTGAAACTTTGGACATTCTTGCGAAGGGTTCCCAATCCCCGACAAGATTGGTACCCTTTCACGTCCAAATCTCTCAAACTCCGGGAGAGATTCTCAAAAACAAAGATGACATGTCTCGAGTTCCTTTCAACATTTTGGAAATCCTGCTGAAACTTTGGACATTCTCACGAAGGGTTCCCAATCCCCGACAAGATTGGTACCCTTTCACGTCCAAATCTCTCAAACTCCGGCAGAGATTCTCAAAACCAAGGTTGACATGTTTCGAGTTCCTTTCAACATTTTGGAAATCCCGCTGAAACTTTGGACATTCTTGCGAAGGGTTCCCGATCCCCGACAAGATTGGTACCCTTTCACGTCCAAATCTCTCAAACTCCGGGAGAGATTCTCAAAACCAAGGTTGACATGGTTAGAGTTCCTTTCAACATTTTGGAAATCCCGCTGAAACTTTGGACATTCTCGCAAAGGGTTCCCAATCTTCGACAAGATTGGTACCCTTTCACGTCCAAATCTCTCAAACTCCGGGAGAGATTCTCAAAACCAAGGTTGACATGTTTCGAGTTCCTTTCAACATTTTGGAAATCCCGCTGAAACTTTGGACTTTCTCGCGAAGGGTTCCCAATCCCCGACAAGATTGGTACCCTTTCACGTCCAAATCTCTCAAACTCCGGCAGAGATTCTCAAAACCAAGGTTGACATGGTTCGAGTTCCTTTCAACATTTTGGAAATCCCGCTGAAACTTTGGACATTCTCGCGAAGGGTTCCCAATCCCCGACAATACTGGTACCCTTTCACGTCCATATCTCTCAAGCTCCGGGAGAGATTCTCAAAACCAAGGTTGACATGTTTCGAGTTCCTTTCAACATTTTGGAAATCCCGCTGAAAATTTGGACATTGTCGCGAAGGGTTCCCAATCCCCGACAAGATTGGTACCCTTTCACGTCCAAATCTCTCAAAGTCCGGGAGAGATTCTCAAAACCAAGGTTGACATGTTTCGAGTTCCTTTCAACATTTTGGAAATCCCACTGAAACTTTGGACATTCTCGCGAAGGGTTCCCGATCCCCGACACGATTGGTACCCTTTCACGCCCAAATCTCTCAAACTCCGGCAGAGATTCTCAAAACCAAGGTTGACATGTTTCGAGTTCCTTTCAACATTTTGGAAATCCCACTGAAACTTTGGACATTCTCGCGAAGGGTTCCCGATCCCCGACACGATTGGTACCCTTTCAAGTCCAAATCTCTCAAACTCCGGGAGAGATTCTCAAAACCAAGGTTGACATGTTTCGAGTTCCTTTCAACATTTTGGAAATCCCGCTGAAACTTCGGACATTCTCGCGAAGGGTTCCCAATCCCCGACAAGATTGGTACCCTTTCACGTCCAAATCTCTCAAACTCCGGGAGAGATTCTCAAAACCAAGGTTGACATGTTTCGAGTTCCTTTCAACATTTTGGAAATCCCGCTGAAACTTTGGACATTCTCGCGAAGGGTTCCCAATCCCCGACAAGATTGGTACCCTTTCACGTCCAAATCTCTCAAAGTCCGGGAGAGATTCTCAAAACCAAGGTTGACATGTTCCGAGTTCCTTTCAACATTTTGGAAATCCCGCTGAAACTTTGGACATTGTCGCGAAGGGTTCCCAATCCCCGACAAGATTGGTACCCTTTCACGTCCAAATCTCTCAAACTCCGGGAGAGATTCTCAAAACCAAGGTTGACATGTTTCGAGTTCCTTTCAACATTTTGGAAATCCCGCTGAAACTTTGGACATTCTCGCGAAGGGTTCCCAATCCCCGACAAGATTGGTACCCTTTCACGTCCAAATCTCTCAAAGTCCGGGAGAGATTCTCAAAACCAAGGTTGACATGTTTCGAGTTCCTTTCAACATTTTGGAAATCCCGCTGAAACTTTGGACATTCTCGCGAAGGGTTCCCAATCCCCGACAAGATTGGTACCCTTTCACGTCCAAATCTCTCAAAATCCGGCAGAGATTCTCAAAACCAAGGTTGACATGTTTCGAGTTCCTCTCAACATTTTGGAAATCCCGCTGAAACTTTGGACATTCTCGCGAAGGGTTCCCAATCCCCGACAAGACTGGTACCCTTTCACGTCCAAATCTCTCAAACTCCGGGAGAGATTCTCAAAACCATGGCTGACATGTTTCGAGTTCCTTTCAACATTTTGGAAATCCCGCTGAAACTTTGGACATTCTTGCGAAGGGTTCCCAATCCCCGACAAGATTGGTACCCTTTCACGTCCAAATCTCTCAAACTCCGGGAGAGATTCTCAAAAACAAAGATGACATGTTTCGAGTTCCTTTCAACATTTTGGAAATCCTGCTGAAACTTTGGACATTCTCACGAAGGGTTCCCAATCCCCGACAAGATTGGTACCCTTTCACGTCCAAATCTCTCAAACTCCGGCAGAGATTCTCAAAACCAAGGTTGACATGTTTCGAGTTCCTTTCAACATTTTGGAAATCCCGCTGAAACTTTGGACATTCTTGCGAAGGGTTCCCGATCCCCGACAAGATTGGTACCCTTTCACGTCCAAATCTCTCAAAGTCCGGGAGAGATTCTCAAAACCAAGGTTGACATGGTTCGAGTTCCTTTCAACATTTTGGAAATCCCGCTGAAACTTTGGACATTCTCGCAAAGGGTTCCCAATCTTCGACAAGATTGGTACCCTTTCACGTGCAAATCTCTCAAACTCCGGGAGAGATTCTCAAAACCATGGTTGACATGTTTCGAGTTCATTTCAACATTTTGGAAATCCCGCTGAAACTTTGGACTTTCTCGCGAAGGGTTCCCAATCCCCGACAAGATTGGTACCCTTTCACGTCCAAATCTCTCAAAGTCCGGGAGAGATTCTCAAAACCAAGGTTGACATGTTTCGAGTTCCTTTCAACATTTTGGAAATCCCGCTGAAACTTTGGACTTTCTCGCGAAGGGTTCCCAATCCCCGACAAGATTGGCACCCTTTCACGTCCAAATCTCTCACACTCCGGGAGAGATTCTCAAAACCAAGGTTGACATGGTTCGAGTTCCTTTCAACATTTTGGAAATCACGCTGAAACTTTGGACATTCTCGCGAAGGGTTCCCAATCCCCGACAATACTGGTACCCTTTCACGTCCATATCTCTCAAGCTCCGGGAGAGATTCTCAAAGCCATGGTTGACATGTTTCGAGTTCCTTTCAACATTTTGGAAATCCCGCTGAAACTTTGGACATTGTCGCGAAGGGTTCCCAATCCCCGACAAGATTGGTACCCTTTCACGTCCAAATCTCTCAAACTCCGGGAGAGATTCTCAAAACCAAGGTTGACATGGTTCGAGTTCCTTTCAACATTTTGGAAATCCCGCTGAAACTTTGGACATTCTCGCGAAGGGTTCCCAATCCCCGACAAGACTGGTACCCTTTCACGTCCAAATCTCTCAAACTCCGGGAGAGATTCTCAAAACGAAGGTTGACATGGTTCGAGTTCCTTTCAACATTTTGGAAATCCCGCTGAAACTTTGGACATTCTTCGAAGGGTTCCCAATCCCCGTCAAGATTGGTACCCTTTCACGTCCAAATCTCTCAAACTCCGGGAGAGATTCTCAAAACCAAGGTTGACATGTTTCGAGTTCCTTTCAACATTTTGGAAATCCCGCTGAAACTTTGGACATTCTTGCGAAGGGTTCCCGATCCCCGACAAGATTGGTACCCTTTCACGTCCAAATCTCTCAAACTCCGGGAGAGATTCTCAAAACCAAGGTTGACATGGTTCGAGTTCCTTTCAACATTTTGGAAATCCCGCTGAAACTTTGGACATTCTCGCGAAGGGTTCCCAATCCCCGACAAGATTGGTACCCTTTCACGTCCAAATCTCTCAAACTCCGGGAGAGATTCTCAAAACCAAGTTTGACATGGTTCGAGTTCCTTTCAACATTTTGGAAATCCCGCTGAAACTTTGGACATTCTCGCGAAGGGTTCCCAATCCCCGACAAGATTGGTACCCTTTCACGTCCAAATCTCTCAGACTCCGGGAGAGATTCTCAAAACCAAGTTTGACATGGTTCGAGTTCCTTTCAACATTTTGGAAATCCCGCTGAAACTTTGGACATTCTCGCGAAGGGTTCCCAATCCCCGACAAGATTGGTACCCTTTCACGTCCAAATCTCTCAAACTCCGGGAGAGATTCTCAAAACCAAGGTTGAAACGTTTCGAGTTCCTTTCAACATTTTGGAAATCCCGCTGAAACTTTGGACATTCTCGCGAAGGGTTCCCAATCCCCGACAAGATTGGTACCCTTTCACGTCCAAATCTCTCAAACTCCGGGAGAGATTCTCAAAACCAAGGTCGACATGTTTTGAGTTTCTTTCAACATTTTGGAAATCCCGCTGAAACTTTGGACATTCTCGCGAAGGGTTCCCAATCCCCGACAAGATTGGTACCCTTTCACGTCCAAATCTCTCAAACTCCGGGAGAGATTCTCAAAACCAAGGTTGACATGGTTCGAGTTCCTTTCAACATTTTGGAAATCCCGCTGAAACTTTGGACGTTCTCGCGAAGGGTTCCCAGTCCCCGACAAGATTGGTACCCTTTCACGTCCAAATCTCTCAAACTCCGGGAGAGATTCTCAAAACCATGGTTGACATGTTTCGAGTTCCTTTCAACATTTTGGAAATCCCACTGAAACTTTGGACATTCTCGCGAAGGGTTCCCAATCCCCGACAAGATTGGTACCCTTTCACGTCCAAATCTCTCAAACTCCGGCAGAGATTCTCAAAACCAAGGTTGACATGTTCCGAGTTCCTTTCAACATTTTGGAAATCCCGCTGAAACTTTGGACATTCTCGCGAAGGGTTCCCAATGCCCGACAAGATTGGTACCCTTTCGCGTCCAAATCTCTCAAACTCCGGGAGAGATTCTCAAAACCAAGGTTGACATGTTTCGAGTTCCTTTCAACATTTTGGAAATCCCGCTGAAACTTTGGACATTCTCGCGAAGGGTTCCCAATCCCCGACAAGATTGGTACCCTTTCACGTCCAAATCTCTCAAAGTCCGGGAGAGATTCTCAAAACCAAGGTTGACATGTTTCGAGTTCCTCTCAACATTTTGGAAATCCCGCTGAAACTTTGGACATTCTCGCGAAGGGTTCCCAATCCCCGACAAGACTGGTACCCTTTCACGTCCAAATCTCTCAAAGTCCGGGAGAGATTCTCAAAACCAAGGTTGACATGTTTCGAGTTCCTTTCAACATTTTGGAAATCCCGCTGAAACTTTGGACATCCTCGCGAAGGGTTTCCAATCCCCGACAAGATTGGTACCCTTTCATGTCCAAATCTCTCAAACTCCGGGAGAGATTCTCAAAACCATGGCTGACATGTTTCGAGTTCCTTTCAACATTTTGGAAATCCCGCTGAAACTTTGGACATTCTTGCGAAGGGTTCCCAATCCCCGACAAGATTGGTACCCTTTCACGTCCAAATCTCTCAAACTCCGGGAGAGATTCTCAAAAACAAAGATGACATGTTTCGAGTTCCTTTCAACATTTTGGAAATCCTGCTGAAACTTTGGACATTCTGGCGAAGGGTTCCCAATCCCCGACAAGATTGGTACCCTTTCACGTCCAAATCTCTCAAACTCCGGGAGAGATTCTCAAAACCAAGGTTGACATGTTTCGAGTTCCTTTCAACATTTTGGAAATCCCGCTGAAACTTTGGACATTCTCGCGAAGGGTTCCCAATCCCCGACAAGATTGGTACCCTTTCACGTCCAAATCTCTCAAACTCCGGCAGAGATTCTCAAAACCAAGGTTGACATGTTTCGAGTTCCTTTCAACATTTTGGAAATCCCGCTGAAACTTTGGACATTCTCGCGAAGGGTTCCCAATCCCCGACAAGATTGGTACCCTTTCATGTCCAAATCTCCCAAAGTCCGGGAGAGATTCTCAAAACCAAGGTTGACATATTCCGAGTTCCTCTCAACATTTTGGAAATCCCGCTGAAACTTTGGACATTCTCGCGAAGGGTTTCCAATCCCCGACAAGATTGGTACCCTTTCACGTCCAAATCTCTCAAACTCCGGGAGAGATTCTCAAAACCAAGGTTGACATGTTTCGAGTTCCTTTCAACATTTTGGAAATCCCGCTGAAACTTTGGACATTCTCGCGAAGGGTTCCCAATGCCCGACAAGATTGGTACCCTTTCACGTCCAAATCTCTCAAACTCCGGCAGAGATTCTCAAAACCAAGGTTGACATGTTTCGAGTTCCTTTCAACATTTTGGAAATCCCGCTGAAACTTTGGACATTCTCGCGAAGGGTTCCCAATCCCCGACAAGATTGGTACCCTTTCACGTCCAAATCTCTCAAAGTCCGGGAGAGATTCTCAAAACCAAGGTTGACATGTTTCGAGTTCCTCTCAACATTTTGGAAATCCCGCTGAAACTTTGGACATTCTCGCGAAGGGTTCCCAATCCCCGACAAGATTGGTACCCTTTCATGTCCAAATCTCTCAAACTCCGGGAGAGATTCTCAAAACCAAGGTTGACATGTTTCGAGTTCCTTTCAACATTTTGGAAATCCCGCTGAAACTTTGGACATCCTCGCGAAGGGTTCCCAATCCCCGACAAGATTGGTACCCTTTCATGTCCAAATCTCTCAAACTCCGGGAGAGATTCTCAAAACCATGGCTGACATGTTTCGGGTTCCTTTCAACATTTTGGAAATCCCGCTGAAACTTTGGACATTCTTGCGAAGGGTTCCCAATCCCCGACAAGATTGGTACCCTTTCACGTCCAAATCTCTCAAACTCCGGGAGAGATTCTCAAAAACAAAGATGACATGTTTCGAGTTCCTTTCAACATTTTGGAAATCCTGCTGAAACTTTGGACATTCTGGCGAAGGGTTCCCGATCCCCGACAAGATTGGTACCCTTTCACGTCCAAATCTCTCAAACTCCGGGAGAGATTCTCAAAAACAAAGTTGACATGTTTCGAGTTCCTTTCAACATTTTGGAAATCCCGCTGAAACTTTGGACATTCTCGCGAAGGGTTCCCAATCCCCGACAAGATTGGTACCCTTTCACGTCCAAATCTCTCAAACTCCGGCAGAGATTCTCAAAACCAAGGTTGACATGTTTCGAGTTCCTTTCAACATTTTGGAAATCCCGCTGAAACTTTGGACATTCTCGCGAAGGGTTCCCAATCTTCGACAAGATTGGTACCCTTTCACGTCCAAATCTCTCAAACTCCGGCAGAGATTCTCAAAACCAAGGTTGACATGTTTCGAGTTCCTTTCAACATTTTGGAAATCCCGCTGAAACTTTGGACATTCTTGCGAAGGGTTCCCAATCCCCGACAAGATTGGTACCCTTTCATGTCCAAATCTCTCAAACTCCGGCAGAGATTCTCAAAACCAAGGTTGACATGTTCCGAGTTCCTTTCAACATTTTGGAAATCCCGCTGAAACTTTGGACATTCTCGCGAAGGGTTCCCAATCCCCGACAAGATTGGTACCCTTTCACGTCCAAATCTCTCAAACTCCGGGAGAGATTCTCAAAACCAAGGTTGACATGGTTCGAGTTCCTTTCAACATTTTGGAAATCCCGCTGAAACTTTGGACATTCTCGCGAAGGGTTCCCAATGCCCGACAAGAATGGTACCCTTTCACGTCCAAATCTCTCAAAGTCCGGGAGAGATTCTCAAAACCAAGGTTGACATGTTTCGAGTTCCTCTCAACATTTTGGAAATCCCGCTGAAACTTTGGACATTCTCGCGAAGGGTTCCCAATCCCCGACAAGACTGGTACCCTTTCACGTCCAAATCTCTCAAAGTCCGGGAGAGATTCTCAAAACCAAGGTTGACATGTTTCGAGTTCCTCTCAACATTTTGGAAATCCCGCTGAAACTTTGGACATTCTCGCGAAGGGTTCCCAATCCCCGACAAGACTGGTACCCTTTCACGTCCAAATCTCTCAAAGTCCGGGAGAGATTCTCAAAACCAAGGTTGACATGTTTCGAGTTCCTTTCAACATTTTGGAAATCCCGCTGAAACTTTGGACATTCTCGCGAAGGGTTCCCAATCCCCGACAAGATTGGTACCCTTTCATGTCCAAATCTCTCAAACTCCGGGAGAGATTCTCAAAACCATGGCTGACATGTTTCGAGTTCCTTTCAACATTTTGGAAATCCCGCTGAAACTTTGGACATTCTTGCGAAGGGTTCCCAATCCCCGACAAGATTGGTACCCTTTCACGTCCAAATCTCTCAAACTCCGGGAGAGATTCTCAAAACCAAGGTTGACATGGTTCGAGTTCCTTTCAACATTTTGGAAATCCCGCTGAAACTTTGGACATTCTCGCGAAGGGTTCCCAATCCCCGACAAGATTGGTACCCTTTCATGTCCAAATCTCTCAAACTCCGGGAGAGATTCTCAAAACCAAGTTTGACATGTTTCGAGTTCCTTTCAACATTTTGGAAATCCCGCTGAAACTTTGGACATTCTTGCGAAGGGTTCCCAATCCCCGACAAGATTGGTACCCTTTCACGTCCAAATCTCTCAAACTCCGGGAGAGATTCTCAAAACCAAGGTTGACATGGTTCGAGTTCCTTTCAACATTTTGGAAATCCCGCTGAAACTTTGGACATTGTCGCGAAGGGTTCCCAATCCCCAACAAGATTGGTACCCTTTCACGTCCAAATCTCTCAAACTCCGGCAGAGATTCTCAAAACCAAGGTTGACATGTTTCGAGTTCCTTTCAACATTTTGGAAATCCCGCTGAAACTTTGGACATTCTCGCGAAGGGTTCCCAATCCCCGACAAGATTGGTACCCTTTCACGTCCAAATCTCTCAAACTCCGGGAGAGATTCTCAAAACCAAGGTTGACATGTTTCGAGTTCCTTTCAACATTTTGGAAATCCCGCTGAAACTTTGGACATTCTCGCGAAGGGTTCCCAATCCCCGACAAGACTGGTACTCTTTCACGTCCAAATCTCTCAAAGTCCGGGAGAGATTCTCAAAACCAAGGTTGACATGTTTCGAGTTCCTCTCAACATTTTGGAAATCCCGCTGAAACTTTGGACATTCTCGCGAAGGGTTCCCAATCCCCGACAAGACTGGTACCCTTTCACGTCCAAATCTCTCAAACTCCGGGAGAGATTCTCAAAACCATGGCTGACATGTTTCGAGTTCCTTTCAACATTTAGGAAATCCCGCTGAAACTTTGGACATTCTTGCGAAGGGTTCCCAATCCCCGACAAGATTGGTACCCTTTCACGTCCAAATCTCTCAAACTCCGGGAGAGATTCTCAAAAACAAAGATGACATGTCTCGAGTTCCTTTCAACATTTTGGAAATCCTGCTGAAACTTTGGACATTCTCACGAAGGGTTCCCAATCCCCGACAAGATTGGTACCCTTTCACGTCCAAATCTCTCAAACTCCGGCAGAGATTCTCAAAACCAAGGTTGACATGTTTCGAGTTCCTTTCAACATTTTGGAAATC
The DNA here is from genome assembly GCF_964273445.1 of Streptopelia decaocto. NCBI lineage: Eukaryota > Metazoa > Chordata > Aves > Columbiformes > Columbidae > Streptopelia > Streptopelia decaocto. The sequence goes on along the minus strand of NW_028115436.1, from coordinate 1,346,056 downwards.
CCGCTGAAACTTTGGACATTCTTGCGAAGGGTTCCCGATCCCCGACAAGATTGGTACCCTTTCACGTCCAAATCTCTCAAACTCCGGGAGAGATTCTCAAAACCAAGGTTGACATGGTTAGAGTTCCTTTCAACATTTTGGAAATCCCGCTGAAACTTTGGACATTCTCGCAAAGGGTTCCCAATCTTCGACAAGATTGGTACCCTTTCACGTCCAAATCTCTCAAACTCCGGGAGAGATTCTCAAAACCAAGGTTGACATGTTTCGAGTTCCTTTCAACATTTTGGAAATCCCGCTGAAACTTTGGACATTCTCGCGAAGGGTTCCCAATCCCCGACAAGATTGGTACCCTTTCACGTCCAAATCTCTCAAACTCCGGGAGAGATTCTCAAAACCAAGGTTGACATGGTTCGAGTTCCTTTCAACATTTTGGAAATCCCGCTGAAACTTTGGACATTCTCGCGAAGGGTTCCCAATCCCCGACAATACTGGTACCCTTTCACGTCCATATCTCTCAAGCTCCGGGAGAGATTCTCAAAACCAAGGTTGACATGTTTCGAGTTCCTTTCAACATTTTGGAAATCCCGCTGAAACTTTGGACATTCTCGCGAAGGGTTCCCAATCCCCGACAAGATTGGTACCCTTTCATGTCCAAATCTCTCAAACTCCGGGAGAGATTCTCAAAACCATGGCTGACATGTTTCGAGTTCCTTTCAACATTTTGGAAATCCCGCTGAAACTTTGGACATTCTTGCGAAGGGTTCCCAATCCCCGACAAGATTGGTACCCTTTCACGTCCAAATCTCTCAAACTCCGGGAGAGATTCTCAAAACCAAGGTTGACATGGTTCGAGTTCCTTTCAACATTTTGGAAATCCCGCTGAAACTTTGGACATTCTCGCGAAGGGTTCCCAATCCCCGACAAGATTGGTACCCTTTCATGTCCAAATCTCTCAAACTCCGGGAGAGATTCTCAAAACCAAGTTTGACATGTTTCGAGTTCCTTTCAACATTTTGGAAATCCCGCTGAAACTTTGGACATTCTTGCGAAGGGTTCCCAATCCCCGACAAGATTGGTACCCTTTCACGTCCAAATCTCTCAAACTCCGGGAGAGATTCTCAAAACCAAGGTTGACATGGTTCGAGTTCCTTTCAACATTTTGGAAATCCCGCTGAAACTTTGGACATTGTCGCGAAGGGTTCCCAATCCCCAACAAGATTGGTACCCTTTCACGTCCAAATCTCTCAAACTCCGGCAGAGATTCTCAAAACCAAGGTTGACATGTTTCGAGTTCCTTTCAACATTTTGGAAATCCCGCTGAAACTTTGGACATTCTCGCGAAGGGTTCCCAATCCCCGACAAGATTGGTACCCTTTCACGTCCAAATCTCTCAAACTCCGGGAGAGATTCTCAAAACCAAGGTTGACATGTTTCGAGTTCCTTTCAACATTTTGGAAATCCCGCTGAAACTTTGGACATTCTCGCGAAGGGTTCCCAATCCCCGACAAGACTGGTACTCTTTCACGTCCAAATCTCTCAAAGTCCGGGAGAGATTCTCAAAACCAAGGTTGACATGTTTCGAGTTCCTCTCAACATTTTGGAAATCCCGCTGAAACTTTGGACATTCTCGCGAAGGGTTCCCAATCCCCGACAAGACTGGTACCCTTTCACGTCCAAATCTCTCAAACTCCGGGAGAGATTCTCAAAACCATGGCTGACATGTTTCGAGTTCCTTTCAACATTTAGGAAATCCCGCTGAAACTTTGGACATTCTTGCGAAGGGTTCCCAATCCCCGACAAGATTGGTACCCTTTCACGTCCAAATCTCTCAAACTCCGGGAGAGATTCTCAAAAACAAAGATGACATGTCTCGAGTTCCTTTCAACATTTTGGAAATCCTGCTGAAACTTTGGACATTCTCACGAAGGGTTCCCAATCCCCGACAAGATTGGTACCCTTTCACGTCCAAATCTCTCAAACTCCGGCAGAGATTCTCAAAACCAAGGTTGACATGTTTCGAGTTCCTTTCAACATTTTGGAAATCCCGCTGAAACTTTGGACATTCTTGCGAAGGGTTCCCGATCCCCGACAAGATTGGTACCCTTTCACGTCCAAATCTCTCAAACTCCGGGAGAGATTCTCAAAACCAAGGTTGACATGGTTAGAGTTCCTTTCAACATTTTGGAAATCCCGCTGAAACTTTGGACATTCTCGCAAAGGGTTCCCAATCTTCGACAAGATTGGTACCCTTTCACGTCCAAATCTCTCAAACTCCGGGAGAGATTCTCAAAACCAAGGTTGACATGTTTCGAGTTCCTTTCAACATTTTGGAAATCCCGCTGAAACTTTGGACATTCTCGCGAAGGGTTCCCAATCCCCGACAAGATTGGTACCCTTTCACGTCCAAATCTCTCAAACTCCGGGAGAGATTCTCAAAACCAAGGTTGACATGGTTCGAGTTCCTTTCAACATTTTGGAAATCCCGCTGAAACTTTGGACATTCTCGCGAAGGGTTCCCAATCCCCGACAATACTGGTACCCTTTCACGTCCATATCTCTCAAGCTCCGGGAGAGATTCTCAAAACCAAGGTTGACATGTTTCGAGTTCCTTTCAACATTTTGGAAATCCCGCTGAAAATTTGGACATTGTCGCGAAGGGTTCCCAATCCCCGACAAGATTGGTACCCTTTCACGTCCAAATCTCTCAAAGTCCGGGAGAGATTCTCAAAACCAAGGTTGACATGTTTCGAGTTCCTTTCAACATTTTGGAAATCCCACTGAAACTTTGGACATTCTCACGAAGGGTTCCCGATCCCCGACACGATTGGTACCCTTTCACGCCCAAATCTCTCAAACTCCGGCAGAGATTCTCAAAACCAAGGTTGACATGTTTCGAGTTCCTTTCAACATTTTGGAAATCCCACTGAAACTTTGGACATTCTCGCGAAGGGTTCCCGATCCCCGACACGATTGGTACCCTTTCAAGTCCAAATCTCTCAAACTCCGGGAGAGATTCTCAAAACCAAGGTTGACATGTTTCGAGTTCCTTTCAACATTTTGGAAATCCCGCTGAAACTTCGGACATTCTCGCGAAGGGTTCCCAATCCCCGACAAGATTGGTACCCTTTCACGTCCAAATCTCTCAAACTCCGGCAGAGATTCTCAAAACCAAGGTTGACATGTTTCGAGTTCCTTTCAACATTTTGGAAATCCCGCTGAAACTTTGGACATTCTCGCGAAGGGTTCCCAATCCCCGACAAGATTGGTACCCTTTCACGTCCAAATCTCTCAAAGTCCGGGAGAGATTCTCAAAACCAAGGTTGACATGTTCCGAGTTCCTTTCAACATTTTGGAAATCCCGCTGAAACTTTGGACATTGTCGCGAAGGGTTCCCAATCCCCGACAAGATTGGTACCCTTTCACGTCCAAATCTCTCAAACTCCGGGAGAGATTCTCAAAACCAAGGTTGACATGTTTCGAGTTCCTTTCAACATTTTGGAAATCCCGCTGAAACTTTGGACATTCTCGCGAAGGGTTCCCAATGCCCGACAAGATTGGTACCCTTTCAAGTCCAAATCTCTCAAAGTCCGGGAGAGATTCTCAAAACCAAGGTTGACATGTTTCGAGTTCCTTTCAACATTTTGGAAATCCCGCTGAAACTTTGGACATTCTCGTGAAGGGTTCCCAATCCCCGACAAGATTGGTACCCTTTCACGTCCAAATCTCTCAAACTCCGGCAGAGATTCTCAAAACCAAGGTTGACATGTTTCGAGTTCCTCTCAACATTTTGGAAATCCCGCTGAAACTTTGGACATTCTCGCGAAGGGTTCCCAATCCCCGACAAGACTGGTACCCTTTCACGTCCAAATCTCTCAAACTCCGGGAGAGATTCTCAAAACCATGGCTGACATGTTTCGAGTTCCTTTCAACATTTTGGAAATCCCGCTGAAACTTTGGACATTCTTGCGAAGGGTTCCCAATCCCCGACAAGATTGGTACCCTTTCACGTCCAAATCTCTCAAACTCCGGGAGAGATTCTCAAAAACAAAGATGACATGTTTCGAGTTCCTTTCAACATTTTGGAAATCCTGCTGAAACTTTGGACATTCTGGCGAAGGGTTCCCGATCCCCGACAAGATTGGTACCCTTTCACGTCCAAATCTCTCAAACTCCGGGAGAGATTCTCAAAAACAAAGTTGACATGTTTCGAGTTCCTTTCAACATTTTGGAAATCCCGCTGAAACTTTGGACATTCTCGCGAAGGGTTCCCAATCCCCGACAAGATTGGTACCCTTTCACGTCCAAATCTCTCAAACTCCGGCAGAGATTCTCAAAACCAAGGTTGACATGTTTCGAGTTCCTTTCAACATTTTGGAAATCCCGCTGAAACTTTGGACATTCTCGCGAAGGGTTCCCAATCTTCGACAAGATTGGTACCCTTTCACATCCAAATCTCTCAAACTCCGGCAGAGATTCTCAAAACCAAGGTTGACATGTTTCGAGTTCCTTTCAACATTTTGGAAATCCCGCTGAAACTTTGGACATTCTTGCGAAGGGTTCCCAATCCCCGACAAGATTGGTACCCTTTCATGTCCAAATCTCTCAAACTCCGGCAGAGATTCTCAAAACCAAGGTTGACATGTTCCGAGTTCCTTTCAACATTTTGGAAATCCCGCTGAAACTTTGGACATTCTCGCGAAGGGTTCCCAATCCCCGACAAGATTGGTACCCTTTCACGTCCAAATCTCTCAAACTCCGGGAGAGATTCTCAAAACCAAGGTTGACATGGTTCGAGTTCCTTTCAACATTTTGGAAATCCCGCTGAAACTTTGGACATTCTCGCGAAGGGTTCCCAATGCCCGACAAGAATGGTACCCTTTCACGTCCAAATCTCTCAAAGTCCGGGAGAGATTCTCAAAACCAAGGTTGACATGTTTCGAGTTCCTCTCAACATTTTGGAAATCCCGCTGAAACTTTGGACATTCTCGCGAAGGGTTCCCAATCCCCGACAAGATTGGTACCCTTTCACGTCCAAATCTCTCAAACTCCGGGAGAGATTCTCAAAACCAAGGTTGACATGGTTCGAGTTCCTTTCAACATTTTGGAAATCCCGCTGAAACTTTGGACATTCTCGCGAAGGGTTCCCAATCCCCGACAAGATTGGTACCCTTTCATGTCCAAATCTCTCAAACTCCGGGAGAGATTCTCAAAACCAAGTTTGACATGTTTCGAGTTCCTTTCAACATTTTGGAAATCCCGCTGAAACTTTGGACATTCTTGCGAAGGGTTCCCAATCCCCGACAAGATTGGTACCCTTTCACGTCCAAATCTCTCAAACTCCGGGAGAGATTCTCAAAACCAAGGTTGACATGGTTCGAGTTCCTTTCAACATTTTGGAAATCCCGCTGAAACTTTGGACATTGTCGCGAAGGGTTCCCAATCCCCAACAAGATTGGTACCCTTTCACGTCCAAATCTCTCAAACTCCGGCAGAGATTCTCAAAACCAAGGTTGACATGTTTCGAGTTCCTTTCAACATTTTGGAAATCCCGCTGAAACTTTGGACATTCTCGCGAAGGGTTCCCAATCCCCGACAAGATTGGTACCCTTTCACGTCCAAATCTCTCAAACTCCGGGAGAGATTCTCAAAACCAAGGTTGACATGTTTCGAGTTCCTTTCAACATTTTGGAAATCCCGCTGAAACTTTGGACATTCTCGCGAAGGGTTCCCAATCCCCGACAAGACTGGTACTCTTTCACGTCCAAATCTCTCAAAGTCCGGGAGAGATTCTCAAAACCAAGGTTGACATGTTTCGAGTTCCTCTCAACATTTTGGAAATCCCGCTGAAACTTTGGACATTCTCGCGAAGGGTTCCCAATCCCCGACAAGACTGGTACCCTTTCACGTCCAAATCTCTCAAACTCCGGGAGAGATTCTCAAAACCATGGCTGACATGTTTCGAGTTCCTTTCAACATTTAGGAAATCCCGCTGAAACTTTGGACATTCTTGCGAAGGGTTCCCAATCCCCGACAAGATTGGTACCCTTTCACGTCCAAATCTCTCAAACTCCGGGAGAGATTCTCAAAAACAAAGATGACATGTCTCGAGTTCCTTTCAACATTTTGGAAATCCTGCTGAAACTTTGGACATTCTCACGAAGGGTTCCCAATCCCCGACAAGATTGGTACCCTTTCACGTCCAAATCTCTCAAACTCCGGCAGAGATTCTCAAAACCAAGGTTGACATGTTTCGAGTTCCTTTCAACATTTTGGAAATCCCGCTGAAACTTTGGACATTCTTGCGAAGGGTTCCCGATCCCCGACAAGATTGGTACCCTTTCACGTCCAAATCTCTCAAACTCCGGGAGAGATTCTCAAAACCAAGGTTGACATGGTTAGAGTTCCTTTCAACATTTTGGAAATCCCGCTGAAACTTTGGACATTCTCGCAAAGGGTTCCCAATCTTCGACAAGATTGGTACCCTTTCACGTCCAAATCTCTCAAACTCCGGGAGAGATTCTCAAAACCAAGGTTGACATGTTTCGAGTTCCTTTCAACATTTTGGAAATCCCGCTGAAACTTTGGACATTCTCGCGAAGGGTTCCCAATCCCCGACAAGATTGGTACCCTTTCACGTCCAAATCTCTCAAACTCCGGGAGAGATTCTCAAAACCAAGGTTGACATGGTTCGAGTTCCTTTCAACATTTTGGAAATCCCGCTGAAACTTTGGACATTCTCGCGAAGGGTTCCCAATCCCCGACAATACTGGTACCCTTTCACGTCCATATCTCTCAAGCTCCGGGAGAGATTCTCAAAACCAAGGTTGACATGTTTCGAGTTCCTTTCAACATTTTGGAAATCCCGCTGAAACTTTGGACATTCTCGCGAAGGGTTCCCAATCCCCGACAAGATTGGTACCCTTTCATGTCCAAATCTCTCAAACTCCGGGAGAGATTCTCAAAACCATGGCTGACATGTTTCGAGTTCCTTTCAACATTTTGGAAATCCCGCTGAAACTTTGGACATTCTTGCGAAGGGTTCCCAATCCCCGACAAGATTGGTACCCTTTCACGTCCAAATCTCTCAAACTCCGGGAGAGATTCTCAAAACCAAGGTTGACATGGTTCGAGTTCCTTTCAACATTTTGGAAATCCCGCTGAAACTTTGGACATTCTCGCGAAGGGTTCCCAATCCCCGACAAGATTGGTACCCTTTCATGTCCAAATCTCTCAAACTCCGGGAGAGATTCTCAAAACCAAGTTTGACATGTTTCGAGTTCCTTTCAACATTTTGGAAATCCCGCTGAAACTTTGGACATTCTTGCGAAGGGTTCCCAATCCCCGACAAGATTGGTACCCTTTCACGTCCAAATCTCTCAAAGTCCGGGAGAGATTCTCAAAACCAAGGTTGACATGGTTCGAGTTCCTTTCAACATTTTGGAAATCCCGCTGAAACTTTGGACATTGTCGCGAAGGGTTCCCAATCCCCAACAAGATTGGTACCCTTTCACGTCCAAATCTCTCAAACTCCGGCAGAGATTCTCAAAACCAAGGTTGACATGTTTCGAGTTCCTTTCAACATTTTGGAAATCCCGCTGAAACTTTGGACATTCTCGCGAAGGGTTCCCAATCCCCGACAAGATTGGTACCCTTTCACGTCCAAATCTCTCAAACTCCGGGAGAGATTCTCAAAACCAAGGTTGACATGTTTCGAGTTCCTTTCAACATTTTGGAAATCCCGCTGAAACTTTGGACATTCTCGCGAAGGGTTCCCAATCCCCGACAAGACTGGTACTCTTTCACGTCCAAATCTCTCAAAGTCCGGGAGAGATTCTCAAAACCAAGGTTGACATGTTTCGAGTTCCTCTCAACATTTTGGAAATCCCGCTGAAACTTTGGACATTCTCGCGAAGGGTTCCCAATCCCCGACAAGACTGGTACCCTTTCACGTCCAAATCTCTCAAACTCCGGGAGAGATTCTCAAAACCATGGCTGACATGTTTCGAGTTCCTTTCAACATTTAGGAAATCCCGCTGAAACTTTGGACATTCTTGCGAAGGGTTCCCAATCCCCGACAAGATTGGTACCCTTTCACGTCCAAATCTCTCAAACTCCGGGAGAGATTCTCAAAAACAAAGATGACATGTCTCGAGTTCCTTTCAACATTTTGGAAATCCTGCTGAAACTTTGGACATTCTCACGAAGGGTTCCCAATCCCCGACAAGATTGGTACCCTTTCACGTCCAAATCTCTCAAACTCCGGCAGAGATTCTCAAAACCAAGGTTGACATGTTTCGAGTTCCTTTCAACATTTTGGAAATCCCGCTGAAACTTTGGACATTCTTGCGAAGGGTTCCCGATCCCCGACAAGATTGGTACCCTTTCACGTCCAAATCTCTCAAACTCCGGGAGAGATTCTCAAAACCAAGGTTGACATGGTTAGAGTTCCTTTCAACATTTTGGAAATCCCGCTGAAACTTTGGACATTGTCGCGAAGGGTTCCCAATCCCCGACAAGATTGGTACCCTTTCACGTCCAAATCTCTCAAACTCCGGGAGAGATTCTCAAAACCAAGGTTGACATGGTTCGAGTTCCTTTCAACATTTTGGAAATCCCGCTGAAACTTTGGACATTCTCGCGAAGGGTTCCCAATCCCCGACAAGACTGGTACCCTTTCACGTCCAAATCTCTCAAACTCCGGGAGAGATTCTCAAAACGAAGGTTGACATGGTTCGAGTTCCTTTCAACATTTTGGAAATCCCGCTGAAACTTTGGACATTCTTCGAAGGGTTCCCAATCCCCGTCAAGATTGGTACCCTTTCACGTCCAAATCTCTCAAACTCCGGGAGAGATTCTCAAAACCAAGGTTGACATGTTTCGAGTTCCTTTCAACATTTTGGAAATCCCGCTGAAACTTTGGACTTTCTCGCGAAGGGTTCCCAATCCCCGACAAGATTGGTACCCTTTCACGTCCAAATCTCTCAAAGTCCGGGAGAGATTCTCAAAACCAAGGTTGACATTTTTCGAGTTCCTTTCAACATTTTGGAAATCCCGCTGAAACTTTGGACTTTCTCGCGAAGGGTTCCCAATCCCCGACAAGATTGGCACCCTTTCACGTCCAAATCTCTCACACTCCGGGAGAGATTCTCAAAACCAAGGTTGACATGGTTCGAGTTCCTTTCAACATTTTGGAAATCACGCTGAAACTTTGGACATTCTCGCGAAGGGTTCCCAATCCCCGACAATACTGGTACCCTTTCACGTCCATATCTCTCAAGCTCCGGGAGAGATTCTCAAAGCCATGGTTGACATGTTTCGAGTTCCTTTCAACATTTTGGAAATCCCGCTGAAACTTTGGACATTGTCGCGAAGGGTTCCCAATCCCCGACAAGATTGGTACCCTTTCACGTCCAAATCTCTCAAACTCCGGGAGAGATTCTCAAAACCAAGGTTGACATGGTTCGAGTTCCTTTCAACATTTTGGAAATCCCGCTGAAACTTTGGACATTCTCGCGAAGGGTTCCCAATCCCCGACAAGACTGGTACCCTTTCACGTCCAAATCTCTCAAACTCCGGGAGAGATTCTCAAAACGAAGGTTGACATGGTTCGAGTTCCTTTCAACATTTTGGAAATCCCGCTGAAACTTTGGACATTCTTCGAAGGGTTCCCAATCCCCGTCAAGATTGGTACCCTTTCACGTCCAAATCTCTCAAACTCCGGGAGAGATTCTCAAAACCAAGGTTGACATGTTTCGAGTTCCTTTCAACATTTTGGAAATCCCGCTGAAACTTTGGACATTCTCGCGAAGGGTTCCCAATGCCCGACAAGATTGGTACCCTTTCAAGTCCAAATCTCTCAAAGTCCGGGAGAGATTCTCAAAACCAAGGTTGACATGTTTCGAGTTCCTTTCAACATTTTGGAAATCCCGCTGAAACTTTGGACATTCTCGTGAAGGGTTCCCAATCCCCGACAAGATTGGTACCCTTTCACGTCCAAATCTCTCAAACTCCGGCAGAGATTCTCAAAACCAAGGTTGACATGTTTCGAGTTCCTCTCAACATTTTGGAAATCCCGCTGAAACTTTGGACATTCTCGCGAAGGGTTCCCAATCCCCGACAAGACTGGTACCCTTTCACGTCCAAATCTCTCAAACTCCGGGAGAGATTCTCAAAACCATGGCTGACATGTTTCGAGTTCCTTTCAACATTTTGGAAATCCCGCTGAAACTTTGGACATTCTTGCGAAGGGTTCCCAATCCCCGACAAGATTGGTACCCTTTCACGTCCAAATCTCTCAAACTCCGGGAGAGATTCTCAAAAACAAAGATGACATGTTTCGAGTTCCTTTCAACATTTTGGAAATCCTGCTGAAACTTTGGACATTCTCACGAAGGGTTCCCAATCCCCGACAAGATTGGTACCCTTTCACGTCCAAATCTCTCAAACTCCGGCAGAGATTCTCAAAACCAAGGTTGACATGTTTCGAGTTCCTTTCAACATTTTGGAAATCCCGCTGAAACTTTGGACATTCTTGCGAAGGGTTCCCGATCCCCGACAAGATTGGTACCCTTTCACGTCCAAATCTCTCAAAGTCCGGGAGAGATTCTCAAAACCAAGGTTGACATGGTTCGAGTTCCTTTCAACATTTTGGAAATCCCGCTGAAACTTTGGACATTCTCGCAAAGGGTTCCCAATCTTCGACAAGATTGGTACCCTTTCACGTGCAAATCTCTCAAACTCCGGGAGAGATTCTCAAAACCATGGTTGACATGTTTCGAGTTCATTTCAACATTTTGGAAATCCCGCTGAAACTTTGGACTTTCTCGCGAAGGGTTCCCAATCCCCGACAAGATTGGTACCCTTTCACGTCCAAATCTCTCAAAGTCCGGGAGAGATTCTCAAAACCAAGGTTGACATTTTTCGAGTTCCTTTCAACATTTTGGAAATCCCGCTGAAACTTTGGACTTTCTCGCGAAGGGTTCCCAATCCCCGACAAGATTGGCACCCTTTCACGTCCAAATCTCTCACACTCCGGGAGAGATTCTCAAAACCAAGGTTGACATGGTTCGAGTTCCTTTCAACATTTTGGAAATCACGCTGAAACTTTGGACATTCTCGCGAAGGGTTCCCAATCCCCGACAATACTGGTACCCTTTCACGTCCATATCTCTCAAGCTCCGGGAGAGATTCTCAAAGCCATGGTTGACATGTTTCGAGTTCCTTTCAACATTTTGGAAATCCCGCTGAAACTTTGGACATTGTCGCGAAGGGTTCCCAATCCCCGACAAGATTGGTACCCTTTCACGTCCAAATCTCTCAAACTCCGGGAGAGATTCTCAAAACCAAGGTTGACATGGTTCGAGTTCCTTTCAACATTTTGGAAATCCCGCTGAAACTTTGGACATTCTCGCGAAGGGTTCCCAATCCCCGACAAGACTGGTACCCTTTCACGTCCAAATCTCTCAAACTCCGGGAGAGATTCTCAAAACGAAGGTTGACATGGTTCGAGTTCCTTTCAACATTTTGGAAATCCCGCTGAAACTTTGGACATTCTTCGAAGGGTTCCCAATCCCCGTCAAGATTGGTACCCTTTCACGTCCAAATCTCTCAAACTCCGGGAGAGATTCTCAAAACCAAGGTTGACATGTTTCGAGTTCCTTTCAACATTTTGGAAATCCCGCTGAAACTTTGGACATTCTTGCGAAGGGTTCCCGATCCCCGACAAGATTGGTACCCTTTCACGTCCAAATCTCTCAAACTCCGGGAGAGATTCTCAAAACCAAGGTTGACATGGTTCGAGTTCCTTTCAACATTTTGGAAATCCCGCTGAAACTTTGGACATTCTCGCGAAGGGTTCCCAATCCCCGACAAGATTGGTACCCTTTCACGTCCAAATCTCTCAAACTCCGGGAGAGATTCTCAAAACCAAGTTTGACATGGTTCGAGTTCCTTTCAACATTTTGGAAATCCCGCTGAAACTTTGGACATTCTCGCGAAGGGTTCCCAATCCCCGACAAGATTGGTACCCTTTCACGTCCAAATCTCTCAGACTCCGGGAGAGATTCTCAAAACCAAGTTTGACATGGTTCGAGTTCCTTTCAACATTTTGGAAATCCCGCTGAAACTTTGGACATTCTCGCGAAGGGTTCCCAATCCCCGACAAGATTGGTACCCTTTCACGTCCAAATCTCTCAAACTCCGGGAGAGATTCTCAAAACCAAGGTTGAAACGTTTCGAGTTCCTTTCAACATTTTGGAAATCCCGCTGAAACTTTGGACATTCTCGCGAAGGGTTCCCAATCCCCGACAAGATTGGTACCCTTTCACGTCCAAATCTCTCAAACTCCGGGAGAGATTCTCAAAACCAAGGTCGACATGTTTTGAGTTTCTTTCAACATTTTGGAAATCCCGCTGAAACTTTGGACATTCTCGCGAAGGGTTCCCAATCCCCGACAAGATTGGTACCCTTTCACGTCCAAATCTCTCAAACTCCGGGAGAGATTCTCAAAACCAAGGTTGACATGGTTCGAGTTCCTTTCAACATTTTGGAAATCCCGCTGAAACTTTGGACGTTCTCGCGAAGGGTTCCCAGTCCCCGACAAGATTGGTACCCTTTCACGTCCAAATCTCTCAAACTCCGGGAGAGATTCTCAAAACCATGGTTGACATGTTTCGAGTTCCTTTCAACATTTTGGAAATCCCACTGAAACTTTGGACATTCTCGCGAAGGGTTCCCAATCCCCGACAAGATTGGTACCCTTTCACGTCCAAATCTCTCAAACTCCGGCAGAGATTCTCAAAACCAAGGTTGACATGTTTCGAGTTCCTTTCAACATTTTAAAAATCCCGCTGAAACTTTGGACATTCTCGCGAAGGGTTCCCAATCCCCGACAAGATTGGTACCCTTTCACGTCCAAATCTCTCAAACTCCGGGAGAGATTCTCAAAACCAAGGTTGACATGTTTCGAGTTCCTTTCAACATTTTGGAAATCCCGCTGAAACTTTGGAGATTGTCGCGAAGGGTTCCCAGTCCCCGACAAGATTGGTACCCTTTCACGTCCAAATCCCTCAAACTCCGGCAGAGATTTCAAAACCAAGGTTGACATGTTCCGAGTTCCTTTCAACATTTTGGAAATCCCACTGAAACTTTGGTCATTCTTGCGAAGGGTTCCCAATCCCCGACAAGATTGGTACCCTTTCACGTCCAAATCTCTCAAACTCCGGGAGAGATTCTCAAAACCAAGTTTGACATGTTTCGAGTTCCTTTCAACATTTTGGAAATCCCGCTGAAACTTTGGACATTCTCGCGAAGGGTTTCCAATCCCCGACAAGATTGGTACCCTTTCACGTCCAAATCTCTCAAACTCCGGGAGAGATTCTCAAAACCAAGGTTGACATGCTTCGAGTTCCTTTCAACATTTTGGAAATCCCGCTGAAACTTTGGACATTCTCGCGAAGGGTTCCCAATCCCCGACAATATTGGTACCCTTTCACGTCCAAATCTCTCAACCTCCGGGAGAGATTCTCAAAACCATGGTTGAAACGTTTCGAGTTCCTTTCAACATTTTGGAAATCCCGCTGAAACTTTGGACATTCTCGCGAAGGGTTCCCAATCCCCGACAAGATTGGTACTCTTTCACGTCCAAATCTCTCAAACTCCGGGAGAGATTCTCAAAACCACGGTCGACATGTTTCGACTTCCTTTCAACATTTTGGAAATCCCGCTGAAACTTTGGACATTCTCGCGAAGGGTTCCCAATCCCCGACAAGATTGGTACCCTTTCATGTCCAAATCTCTCAAACTCCGGGAGAGATTCTCAAAACCATGGTTGACATGGTTCGAGTTCCTTTCAACATTTTGGAAATCCCGCTGAAACTTTGGACATTCTGGCGAAGGGTTCCCAGTCCCCGACAAGATTGGTACCCTTTCACGTCCAAATCTCTCAAACTCCGGGAGAGATTCTCAAAACCATGGCTGACATGTTTCGAGTTCCTTTCAACATTTTGGAAATCCCGCTGAAACTTTGGACATTCTCGCGAAGGGTTCCCAATCCCCGACAAGATTGGTACCCTTTCACGTCCAAATCTCTCAGACTCCGGCAGAGATTCTCAAAACCAAGGTTGACATGTTTCGAGTTCCTTTCAACATTTTAAAAGTCCCGCTGAAACTTTGGACATTCTCGCGAAGGGTTCCCGATCCCCGACAAGATTGGTACCCTTTCACGTCCAAATCTCTCAAACTCCGGGAGAGATTCTCAAAACCAAGGTTGACATGGTTCGAGTTCCTTTCAACATTTTGGAAATCCCGCTGAAACTTTGGACATTCTCGCGAAGGGTTCCCAATCCCCGACAAGACTGGTACCCTTTCACGTCCAAATCTCTCAAACTCCGGGAGAGATTCTCAAAACCAAGGTTGACATGGTTCGAGTTCCTCTCAGCATTTTGGAAATCCCGCTGAAACTTTGGACATTCTCCGAAAGGTTCCCAATCCCCGACAAGACTGGTACCCTTTCACGTCCAAATCTCTCAAACTCCGGGAGAGATTCTCAAAACCAAGGTTGACATGTTTCGAGTTCCTTTCAACATTTTGGAAATCCCGCTGAAACTTTGGACATTCTCGCGAAGGGTTCCCAATCCCCGACAAGATTGGTACCCTTTCATGTCCAAATCTCTCAAACTCCGGGAGAGATTCTCAAAACCATGGCTGACATGTTTCGGGTTCCTTTCAACATTTTGGAAATCCCGCTGAAACTTTGGACATTCTTGCGAAGGGTTCCCAATCCCCGACAAGATTGGCACCCTTTCACGTCCAAATCTCTCACACTCCGGGAGAGATTCTCAAAACCAAGGTTGACATGTTTCGAGTTCCTTTCAACATTTTGGAAATCACGCTGAAACTTTGGACATTCTCGCGAAGGGTTCCCAATCCCCGACAATACTGGTACCCTTTCACGTCCATATCTCTCAAGCTCCGGGAGAGATTCTCAAAACCAAGGTTGACATGTTTCGAGTTCCTTTCAACATTTTGGAAATCCCGCTGAAACTTTGGACATTGTCGCGAAGGGTTCCCAATCCCCGACAAGATTGGTACCCTTTCACGTCCAAATCTCTCAAACTCCGGCAGAGATTCTCAAAACCAAGGATGACATGTTTCAAGTTCCTTTCAACATTTTGGAAATCCCACTGAAACTTTGGACATTCTCGCGAAGGGTTCCCGATCCCCGACAAGATTGGTACCCTTTCATGTCCAAATCTCTCAAACTCCGGGAGAGATTCTCAAAACCAAGGTTGACATGTTTCGAGTTCCTTTCAACATTTTGGAAATCCCGCTGAAACTTTGGACATTCTCGCGAAGGGTTCCCAATCCCCGACAAGATTGGTACCCTTTCACGTCCAAATCTCTCAATCTCCGGCAGAGATTCTCAAAACCAAGGTTGACATGTTTCGAGTTCCTTTCAACATTTTGGAAATCCCGCTGAAACTTTGGACATTCTCGCGAAGGGTTCCCAATCCCCGACAAGATTGGTACCCTTTCATGTCCAAATCTCTCAAACTCCGGCAGAGATTCTCAAAACCAAGGTTGACATGTTCCGAGTTCCTTTCAACATTTTGGAAATCCCGCTGAAACTTTGGACATTCTCGCGAAGGGTTCCCAATCCCCGACAAGATTGGTACCCTTTCACGTCCAAATCTCTCAAACTCCGGGAGAGATTCTCAAAACCAAGGTTGACATTTTTCGAGTTCCTTTCAACATTTTGGAAATCCCGCTGAAACTTTGGACATTCTCGCGAAGGGTTCCCAATGCCCGACAAGATTGGTACCCTTTCACGTCCAAATCTCTCAAAGTCCGGGAGAGATTCTCAAAACCAAGGTTGACATGTTTCGAGTTCCTTTCAACATTTTGGAAATCCCGCTGAAACTTTGGACATTCTCGCGAAGGGTTCCCAATCCCCGACAAGACTGGTACCCTTTCACGTCCAAATCTCTCAAAGTCCGGGAGAGATTCTCAAAACCAAGGTTGACATGTTTCGAGTTCCTTTCAACATTTTGGAAATCCCGCTGAAACTTTGGACATTCTCGCGAAGGGTTCCCAATCCCCGACAAGATTGGTACCCTTTCATGTCCAAATCTCTCAAACTCCGAGAGAGATTCTCAAAACCAAGGTTGACATGTTTCGAGTTCCTTTCAACATTTTGGAAATCCCGCTGAAACTTTGGACATTCTCGCGAAGGGTTCCCAATCCCCGACAAGATTGGTACCCTTTCACGTCCAAATCTCTCAAACTCCGGGAGAGATTCTCAAAACCAAGGTTGACATGTTTCGAGTTCCTTTCAACATTTTGGAAATCCCGCTGAAACTTTGGACATTGTCGCGAAGGGTTCCCAATCCCCGACAAGACTGGTACCCTTTCATGTCCAAATCTCTCAAACTCCGGGAGAGATTCTCAAAACCAAGGTTGACATGTTTCGAGTTCCTTTCAACATTTTGGAAATCCCGCTGAAACTTTGGACATTCTCGCGAAGGGTTCCCAATGCCCGACAAGATTGGTACCCTTTCACGTCCAAATCTCTCAAACTCCGGGAGAGATTCTCAAAACCAAGGTTGACATGTTTCGAGTTCCTTTCAACATTTTGGAAATCCCGCTGAAACTTTGGACATTCTCGCGAAGGGTTCCCAATCCCCGACAAGATTGGTACCCTTTCACGTCCAAATCTCTCAAACTCCGGCAGAGATTCTCAAAACCAAGGTTGACATGTTTCGAGTTCCTTTCAACATTTTGGAAATCCCGCTGAAACTTTGGACATTCTCGCGAAGGGTTCCCAATCCCCGACAAGATTGGTACCCTTTCACGTCCAAATCTCTCAAAGTCCGGGAGAGATTCTCAAAACCAAGGTCGACATGTTTTGAGTTTCTTTCAACATTTTGGAAATCCCGCTGAAACTTTGGACATTCTCGCGAAGGGTTCCCAATCCCCGACAAGATTGGTACCCTTTCACGTCCAAATCTCTCAAAGTCCGGGAGAGATTCTCAAAACCAAGGTTGACATGTTTCGAGTTCCTTTCAACATTTTGGAAATCCCGCTGAAACTTTGGACATCCTCGCGAAGGGTTCCCAATCCCCGACAAGATTGGTACCCTTTCATGTCCAAATCTCTCAAACTCCGGGAGAGATTCTCAAAACCATGGCTGACATGTTTCGAGTTCATTTCAACATTATGGAAATCCCGCTGAAACTTAGGACATTCTGGCGAAGGGTTCCCAATCCCCGACAAGATTGGTACCCTTTCACGTCCAAATCTCTCAAACTCCGGGAGAGATTCTCAAAACCAAGGTTGACATTTTTCGAGTTCCTTTCAACATTTTGGAAATCCCGCTGAAACTTTGGACATTCTCGCGAAGGGTTCCCAATCCCCGACAAGATTGGTACCCTTTCACGTCCAAATCTCTCAAAGTCCGGGAGAGATTCTCAAAACCAAGGTTGACATGTTTCGAGTTCCTCTCAACATTTTGGAAATCCCGCTGAAACTTTGGACATTCTCGCGAAGGGTTCCCAATCCCCGACAAGACTGGTACCCTTTCACGTCGAAATCTCTCAAAGTCCGGGAGAGATTCTCAAAACCAAGGTTGACATGTTTCGAGTTCCTTTCAACATTTTGGAAATCCCGCTGAAACTTTGGACATTCTCGCGAAGGGTTCCCAATCCCCGACAAGATTGGTACCCTTTCATGTCCAAATCTCTCAAACTCCGGGAGAGATTCTCAAAACCATGGGTGACATATTTCGAGTTCCTTTCAACATTTTGGAAATCCCGCTGAAACTTTGGACATTCTTGCGAAGGGTTCCCAATCCCCGACAAGATTGGTACCCTTTCACGTCCAAATCTCTCAAACTCCGGGAGAGATTCTCAAAACCAAGGTTGACATGTTTCGAGTTCCTTTCAACATTTTGGAAATCGTGCTGAAACTTTGGACATTCTCACGAAGGGTTCCAAATCCCCGACAAGATTGGTACCCTTTCACGTCCAAATCTCTCAAACTCCGGGAGAGATTCTCAAAACCAAGGTTGACATGTTTCGAGTTCCTTTCAACATTTTGGAAATCCCGCTGAAACTTTGGACATTCTTGCGAAGGGTTCCCGATCCCCGACAAGATTGGTACCCTTTCACGCCCAAATCTCTCAAACTCCGGGAGAGATTCTCAAAACCAAGGTTGACATGTTTCGAGTTCCTTTCAACATTTTGGAAATCACGCTGAAACTTTGGACATTCTCGCGAAGGGTTCCCAATCCCCGACAAGATTGGTACCCTTTCACGTCCAAATCTCTCAAAGTCCGGGAGAGATTCTCAAAACCAAGGTTGACATGGTTCGAGTTCCCTTCAACATTTTGGAAATCCCGCTGAAACTTTGGACATTGTCGCGAAGGGTTCCCAATCCCCGACAAGACTGGTACCCTTTCACGTCCAAATCTCTCAAACTCCGGGAGAGATTCTCAAAACCAAGGTTGACATGGTTCGAGTTCCTCTCAACATTTTGGAAATCCCGCTGAAACTTTGGACATTCTTCGAAGGGTTCCCAATCCCCGTCAAGATTGGTACCCTTTCACGTCCAAATCTCTCAAACTCCGGGAGAGATTCTCAAAACCAAAGTTGACATGTTTCGAGTTCCTTTCAACATTTTGGAAATCACGCTGAAACTTTGGACATTCTCGCGAAGGGTTCCCAATCCCTGACAAGATTGGTACCCTTTCACATCCAAATCTCTCAAACTCCGGCAGAGATTCTCAAAACCAAGGTTGACATGTTTCGAGTTCCTTTCAACATTTTGGAAATCCCGCTGAAACTTTGGACATTCTTGCGAAGGGTTCCCAATCCCAGACAAGATTGGTACCCGTTCACGTCCAAATCTCTCAAACTCCGGGAGAGATTCTCAAAACCATGGTTGAAACGTTTCGAGTTCCTTTCAACATTTTGGAAATCCCGCTGAAACTTTGGACATTCTCGCGAAGGGTTCCCAATCCCCGACAAGATTGGTACCCTTTCACGTCCAAATCTCTCAAACTCCGGGAGAGATTCTCAAAACCAAGGTCGACATGTTTTGAGTTTCTTTCAACATTTTGGAAATCCCGCTGAAACTTTGGACATTCTCGCGAAGGGTTCCCAATCCCCGACAAGATTGGTACCCTTTCATGTCCAAATCTCTCAAACTCCGGGAGAGATTCTCAAAACCATGGTTGACATGGTTCGAGTTCCTTTCAACACTTTGGAAATCCCGCTGAAACTTTGGACGTTCTCGCGAAGGGTTCCCAGTCCCCGACAAGATTGGTACCCTTTCACGTCCAAATCTCTCAAACTCTGGGAGAGATTCTCAAAACCATGGTTGACATGTTTCGAGTTCCTTTCAACATTTTGGAAATCCCGCTGAAACTTTGGACATTGTCGCGAAGGGTTCCCAATCCCCGACAAGATTGGTACCCTTTCACGTCCAAATCTCTCAAACTCCGGGAGAGATTCTCAAAACCAAGGTTGACATGTTTCGAGTTCCTTTCAACATTTTAAAAATCCCGCTGAAACTTTGGACATTCTCGCGAAGGGTTCCCGATCCCCGACAAGATTGGTACCCTTTCACGTCCAAATCCCTCAAACTCCGGCAGAGATTCTCAAAACCAAGGTTGACATGTTCCGAGTTCCTTTCAACATTTTGGAAATCCCACTGAAACTTTGGTCATTCTCGCGAAGGGTTCCCAATCCCCGACAAGATTGGTACCCTTTCACGTCCAAATCTCTCAAACTCCGGCAGAGATTCTCAAAACCAAGTTTGACATGGTTCGAGTTCCTTTCAACATTTTGGAAATCCCGCTGAAACTTTGGACATTCTCGCGAAGGGTTCCCAATCCCCGACAAGACTGGTACCCTTTCACGTCCAAATCTCTCAAACTCCGGGAGAGATTCTCAAAACCAAGGTTGACATGTTTCGAGTTCCTTTCAACATTTTGGAAATCCCCCTGAAACTTTGGACATTCTCGCGAAGGGTTCCCGATCCCCGACAAGATTGGTACCCTTTCATGTCCAAATCTCTCAAACTCCGGGAGAGATTCTCAAAACCATGGCTGACATGTTTCGGGTTCCTTTCAACATTTTGGAAATCCCGCTGAAACTTTGGACATTCTTGCGGAGGGTTCCCAATCCCCGACAAGATTGGTACCCTTTCACGTCCAAATCTCTCAAACTCCGGGAGAGATTCTCAAAACCAAGGTTGACATGGTTCGAGTTCCTTTCAACATTTTGGAAATCCCGCTGAAAGTTTGGACATTGTCGCGAAGGGTTCCCAATCCCCGACAAGATTGGTACCCTTTCACGTCCAAATCTCTCAAACTCCGGGAGAGATTCTCAAAACCATGGTTGACATGTTTCGAGTTCCTTTCAACATTTTGGAAATCCCGCTGAAACTTTGGACATTCTTGCGAAGGGTTCCCAATCCCCGACAAGATTGGTACCCTTTCACGTCCAAATCTCTCAAACTCCGTGAGAGATTCTCAAAACCAAGGTTGACATGTTTCGAGTTCCTTTCAACATTTTGGAAATCCCGCTGAAACTTTGGACTTTCTCGCGAAGGGTTCCCAATCCCCGACAAGATTGGCACCCTTTCACGTCCAAATCTCTCAAACTCCGGGAGAGATTCTCAAAACCAAGGTTGACATGTTTTGAGTTCCTTTCAACATTTTGGAAATCACGCTGAAACTTTGGACATTCTCGCGAAGGGTTCCCAATCCCCGACAATACTGGTACCCTTTCACGTCCATATCTCTCAAGCTCCGGGAGAGATTCTCAAAACCATGGTTGACATGTTTCGAGTTCCTATCAACATTTTGGAAATCCCGCTGAAACTTTGGACATTCTCGCGAAGGGTTCCCAATCCCCGACAAGATTGGTACCCTTTCATGTCCAAATCTCTCAAACTCTGGGAGAGATTCTCAAAACCAAGGTTGACATGTTTCGAGTTCCTTTCAACATTTTGGAAATCACGCTGAAACTTTGGACATTGCCGCGAAGGGTTCCCAATCCCCGACAAGATTGGTACCCTTTCACGTCCAAATCTCTCAAACTCCGGGAGAGATTCTCAAAACCAAGGTTGACATGTTTCGAGTTCCTTTCAACATTTTGGAAATCCCGCTGAAACTTTGGACATTGTCGCGAAGGGTTCCCAATCCCCGACAAGACTGGTACCCTTTCACGTCCAAATCTCTCAAACTCCGGGAGAGATTCTCAAAACCAAGGTTGACATGTTTCGAGTTCCTTTCAACATTTTAAAAATCCCGCTGAAACTTTGGACATTGTCGCGAAGGGTTCCCGATCCGCGACAAGATTGGTACCCTTTCACGTCCAAATCTCTCAAACTCCGGGAGAGATTCTCAAAACCAAGGTTGACATGTTCCGAGTTCCTTTCAACATTTTGGAAATCCCACTGAAACTTTGGTCATTCTCGCGAAGGGTTCCCAATCCCCGACAAGATTGGTACCCTTTCACGTCCAAATCTCTCAAACTCCGGCAGAGATTCTCAAAACCAAGTTTGACATGGTTCGAGTTCCTTTCAACATTTTGGAAATCCCGCTGAAACTTTGGACATTCTCGCGAAGGGTTCCCAATCCCCGACAAGACTGGTACCCTTTCACGTCCAAATCTCTCAAAGTCCGGGAGAGATTCTCAAAACCAAGGTTGACATGTTTCGAGTTCCTTTCAACATTTTGGAAATCCCGCTGAAACTTTGGACATTCTCGCGAAGGGTTCCCAATCCCCGACAAGATTGGTACCCTTTCATGTCCCAATCTCTCAAACTCCGAGAGAGATTCTCAAAACCATGGCTGACATGTTTCGAGTTCCTTTCAACATTTTGGAAATCCCGCTGAAACTTTGGACATTCTTGCGAAGGGTTCCCAATCCCCGACAAGATTGGTACCCTTTCACGTCCAAATCCCTCAGACTCCGGGAGAGATTCTCAAAACCAAGGTTGACATGGTTCGAGTTCCTTTCAACATTTTGGAAATCCCGCTGAAAGTTTGGACATTCTCGCGAAGGGTTCCCAATCCCCGACAAGATTGTTACACTTTCACGTCCAAATCTCTCAAAGTCCGGGAGAGATTCTCAAAACCAAGGTTGACATGTTTCGAGTTCCTTTCAACATTTTGGAAATCCCGCTGAAACTTTGGACATTCTCGCGAAGGGTTCCCAATCCCCGACAAGATTGGTACCCTTTCATGTCCAAATCTCTCAAACTCCGGGAGAGATTCTCAAAACCATGGGTGACATATTTCGAGTTCCTTTCAACATTTTGGAAATCCCGCTGAAACTTTGGACATTCTTGCGAAGGGTTCCCAATCCCCGACAAGATTGGTACCCTTTCACGTCCAAATCTCTCAAACTCCGGGAGAGATTCTCAAAACCAAGGTTGACATGTTTCGAGTTCCTTTCAACATTTTGGAAATCGTGCTGAAACTTTGGACATTCTCACGAAGGGTTCCAAATCCCCGACAAGATTGGTACCCTTTCACGTCCAAATCTCTCAAACTCCGGGAGAGATTCTCAAAACCAAGGTTGACATGTTTCGAGTTCCTTTCAACATTTTGGAAATCCCGCTGAAACTTTGGACATTCTTGCGAAGGGTTCCCGATCCCCGACAAGATTGGTACCCTTTCACGCTCAAATCTCTCAAACTCCGGGAGAGATTCTCAAAACCAAGGTTGACATGTTTCGAGTTCCTTTCAACATTTTGGAAATCACGCTGAAACTTTGGACATTCTCGCGAAGGGTTCCCAATCCCCGACAAGATTGGTACCCTTTCACGTCCAAATCTCTCAAAGTCCGGGAGAGATTCTCAAAACCAAGGTTGACATGGTTCGACTTCCCTTCAACATTCTGGAAATCCCGCTGAAACTTTGGACATTCTCGAGAAGGGTTCCCAATCCCCGACAAGACTGGTACCCTTTCACGTCCAAATCTCTCAAACTCCGGGAGAGATTCTCAAAACCAAGGTTGACATGGTTCGAGTTCCTCTCAACATTTTGGAAATCCCGCTGAAACTTTGGACATTCTTCGAAGGGTTCCCAATCCCCGTCAAGATTGGTACCCTTTCACGTCCAAATCTCTCAAACTCCGGGAGAGATTCTCAAAACCAAAGTTGACATGTTTCGAGTTCCTTTCAACATTTTGGAAATCCTGCTGAAACTTTGGACATTCTCGCGAAGGGTTCCCAATCCCTGACAAGATTGGTACCCTTTCACATCCAAATCTCTCAAACTCCGGCAGAGATTCTCAAAACCAAGGTTGACATGTTTCGAGTTCCTTTCAACATTTTGGAAATCCCGCTGAAACTTTGGACATTCTTGCGAAGGGTTCCCAATCCCAGACAAGATTGGTACCCGTTCACGTCCAAATCTCTCAAACTCCGGGAGAGATTCTCAAAACCATGGTTGAAACGTTTCGAGTTCCTTTCAACATTTTGGAAATCCCGCTGAAACTTTGGACATTCTCACGAAGGGTTCCCAATCCCCGACAAGATTGGTACCCTTTCACGTCCAAATCTCTCAAACTCCGGGAGAGATTCTCAAAACCAAGGTCGACATGTTTTGAGTTTCTTTCAACATTTTGGAAATCCCGCTGAAACTTTGGACATTCTCGCGAAGGGTTCCCAATCCCCGACAAGATTGGTACCCTTTCATGTCCAAATCTCTCAAACTCCGGGAGAGATTCTCAAAACCATGGTTGACATGGTTCGAGTTCCTTTCAACACTTTGGAAATCCCGCTGAAACTTTGGACGTTCTCGCGAAGGGTTCCCAGTCCCCGACAAGATTGGTACCCTTTCACGTCCAAATCTCTCAAACTCCGGGAGAGATTCTCAAAACCATGGTTGACATGTTTCGAGTTCCTTTCAACATTTTGGAAATCCCGCTGAAACTTTGGACATTGTCGCGAAGGGTTCCCAATCCCCGACAAGATTGGTACCCTTTCACGTCCAAATCTCTCAAACTCCGGGAGAGATTCTCAAAACCAAGGTTGACATGTTTCGAGTTCCTTTCAACATTTTAAAAATCCCGCTGAAACTTTGGACATTCTCGCGAAGGGTTCCCGATCCCCGACAAGATTGGTACCCTTTCACGTCCAAATCCCTCAAACTCCGGCAGAGATTCTCAAAACCAAGGTTGACATGTTCCGAGTTCCTTTCAACATTTTGGAAATCCCACTGAAACTTTGGTCATTCTCGCGAAGGGTTCCCAATCCCCGACAAGATTGGTACCCTTTCACGTCCAAATCTCTCAAACTCCGGCAGAGATTCTCAAAACCAAGTTTGACATGGTTCGAGTTCCTTTCAACATTTTGGAAATCCCGCTGAAACTTTGGACATTCTTGCGGAGGGTTCCCAATCCCCGACAAGATTGGTACCCTTTCACGTCCAAATCTCTCAAACTCCGGGAGAGATTCTCAAAACCAAGGTTGACATGGTTCGAGTTCCTTTCAACATTTTGGAAATCCCGCTGAAAGTTTGGACATTGTCGCGAAGGGTTCCCAATCCCCGACAAGATTGGTACCCTTTCACGTCCAAATCTCTCAAACTCCGGGAGAGATTCTCAAAACCAAGGTTGACATGTTTCGAGTTCCTTTCAACATTTTGGAAATCCCGCTGAAACTTTGGACATTCTGGCGAAGGGTTCCCAATCCCCGACAAGATTGGTACCCTTTCACGTCCAAATCTCTCAAACTCCGGGAGAGATTCTCAAAACCAAGGTTGACATGTTTCGAGTTCCTTTCAACATTTTGGAAATCCCGCTGAAACTTTGGACTTTCTCGCGAAGGGTTCCCAATCCCCGACAAGATTGGCACCCTTTCACGTCCAAATCTCTCAAACTCCGGGAGAGATTCTCAAAACCAAGGTTGACATGTTTCGAGTTCCTTTCAACATTTTGGAAATCACGCTGAAACTTTGGACATTCTCGCGAAGGGTTCCCAATCCCCGACAATACTGGTACCCTTTCACGTCCATATCTCTCAAGCTCCAGGAGAGATTCTCAAAACCATGGTTGACATGTTTCGAGTTCCTATCAACATTTTGGAAATCCCGCTGAAACTTTGGACATTCTCGCGAAGGGTTCCCAATCCCCGACAAGATTGGTACCCTTTCATGTCCAAATCTCTCAAACTCTGGGAGAGATTCTCAAAACCAAGGTTGACATGTTTCGAGTTCCTTTCAACATTTTGGAAATCCCGCTGAAACTTTGGACATTGTCGCGAAGGGTTCCCAATCCCCGACAAGATTGGTACCCTTTCACGTCCAAATCTCTCAAACTCCGGGAGAGATTCTCAAAACCAAGGTGTACATGTTTCGAGTTCCTTTCAACATTTTGGAAATCCCGCTGAAACTTTGGACATTCTGGCGAAGGGTTCCCAATCCCCGACAAGATTGGTACCCTTTCACGTCCAAATCTCTCAAACTCCGGGAGAGATTCTCAAAACCAAGGTTGACATGTTTCGAGTTCCTTTCAACATTTTAAAAATCCCGCTGAAACTTTGGACATTGTCGCGAAGGGTTCCCGATCCGCGACAAGATTGGTACCCTTTCACGTCCAAATCTCTCAAACTCCGGGAGAGATTCTCAAAACCAAGGTTGACATGTTCCGAGTTCCTTTCAACATTTTGGAAATCCCACTGAAACTTTGGTCATTCTCGCGAAGGGTTCCCAATCCCCGACAAGATTGGTACCCTTTCACGTCCAAATCTCTCAAACTCCGGCAGAGATTCTCAAAACCAAGTTTGACATGGTTCGAGTTCCTTTCAACATTTTGGAAATCCCGCTGAAACTTTGGACATTCTCGCGAAGGGTTCCCAATCCCCGACAAGACTGGTACCCTTTCACGTCCAAATCTCTCAAAGTCCGGGAGAGATTCTCAAAACCAAGGTTGACATGTTTCGAGTTCCTTTCAACATTTTGGAAATCCCGCTGAAACTTTGGACATTCTCGCGAAGGGTTCCCAATCCCCGACAAGATTGGTACCCTTTCATGTCCAAATCTCTCAAACTCGGAGAGAGATTCTCAAAACCATGGCTGACATGTTTCGAGTTCCTTTCAACATTTTGGAAATCCCGCTGAAACTTTGGACATTCTTGCGAAGGGTTCCCAATCCCCGACAAGATTGGTACCCTTTCACGTCCAAATCTCTCAGACTCCGGGAGAGATTCTCAAAACCAAGGATGACATGGTTCGAGTTCCTTTCAACATTTTGGAAATCCCGCTGAAAGTTTGGACATTCTCGCGAAGGGTTCCCAATCCCCGACAAGATTGTTACACTTTCACGTCCAAATCTCTCAAACTCCGGGAGAGATTCTCAAAACCATGGTTGAAACGTTTCGAGTTCCTTTCAACATTTTGGAAATCCCGCTGAAACTTTGGACATTCTCGCGAAGGGTTCCCAATCCCCGACAAGATTGGTACCCTTTCACGTCCAAATCTCTCAAACTCCGGCAGAGATTCTCAAAACCACGGTCGACATGTTTCGACTTCCTTTCAACATTTTGGAAATCCCGCTGAAACTTTGGACATTCTCGCGAAGGGTTCCCAATCCCCGACAAGATTGGTACCCTTTCATGTCCAAATCTCTCAAACTCCGGGAGAGATTCTCAAAACCATGGTTGACATGGTTCGAGTTCCTTTCAACATTTTGGAAATCCCGCTGAAACTTTGGACATTCTCGCGAAGGGTTCCCGATCCCCGACAAGATTGGTACCATTTCACGTCCAAATCTCTCAAACTCAGGCAGAGATTCTCAAAACCAAGGTTGACATGTTTCGAGTTCCTTTCAACATTTTAAAAGTCCCGCTGAAACTTTGGACATTCTCGCGAAGGGTTCCCGATCCCCGACAAGATTGGTACCCTTTCACGTCCAAATCTCTCAAACTCCGGGAGAGATTCTCAAAACCAAGGTTGACATGGTTCGAGTTCCTTTCAACATTTTGGAAATCCCGCTGAAACTTTGGACATTCTCGCAAAGGGTTCCCAATCCCCGACAAGATTGGTACCCTTTCACGTCCAAATCTCTCAAACTCCGGGAGAGATTCTCAAAACCAAGGTTGACATGGTTCGAGTTCCTCTCAGCATTTTGGAAATCCCGCTGAAACTTTGGACATTCTCACGAAGTATTCCCAATCCCCGACAAGACTGGTACCCTTTCACGTCCAAATCTCTCAAACTCCGGGAGAGATTCTCAAAACCAAGGTTGACATGTTTCGAGTTCCTTTCAACATTTTGGATATCCCACTGAAACTTTGGACATTCTCGCGAAGGGTTCCCAATCCCCGACAAGATTGGTACCCTTTCACGTCCAAATCTCTCAAACTCCGGGAGAGATTCTCAAAACCAAGGTTGACATGGTTCGAGTTCCTTTCAACATTTTGGAAATCCCGCTGAAAGTTTGGACATTGTCGCGAAGGGTTCCCAATCTTCGACAAGATTGGTACCCTTTCACGTCCAAATCTCTCAAACTCCGGGAGAGATTCTCAAAACCATGGTTGACATGTTTCGAGTTCCTTTCAACATTTTGGAAATCCCGCTGAAACTTTGGACATTCTGGCGAAGGGTTCCCAATCCCCGACAAGATTGGTACCCTTTCACGTCCAAATCTCTCAAACTCCGGGAGAGATTCTCAAAACCAAGGTTGACATGGTTCGAGTTCCTTTCAACATTTTAGAAATCCCGCTGAAACTTTGGACTTTCTCGCGAAGGGTTCCCAATCCCCGACAAGATTGGCACCCTTTCACGTCCAAATCTCTCACACTCCGGGAGAGATTCTCAAAACCAAGGTTGACATGTTTCGAGTTCCTTTCAACATTTTGGAAATCCTGCTGAAACTTTGGACATTCTCGCGAAGGGTTCCCAATCCCCGACAATACTGGTACCCTTTCACGTCCATATCTCTCAAGCTCCGGGAGAGATTCTCAAAACCATGGTTGACATGTTTCGAGTTCCTATCAACATTTTGGAAATCCCGCTGAAACTTTGGACATTCTCGCGAAGGGTTCCCAATCCCCGACAAGATTGGTACCCTTTCATGTCCAAATCTCTCAAACTCTGGGAGAGATTCTCAAAACCAAGGTTGACATGTTTCGAGTTCCTTTCAACATTTTGTAAATCACGCTGAAACTTTGGACATTGTCGCGAAGGGTTCCCAATCCCCGACAAGATTGGTACCCTTTCACGTCCAAATCTCTCAAACTCCGGGAGAGATTCTCAAAACCAAGGATGACATGTTTCAAGTTCCTTTCAACATTTTGGAAATCCCGCTGAAACTTTGGACATTCTCGCGAAGGGTTCCCGATCCCCGACAAGATTGGTACCCTTTCACGTCCAAATCTCTCAAACTCCGGGAGAGATTCTCAAAACCAAGGTTGACATGTTTCGAGTTCCTTTCAACATTTTGGAAATCCCGCTGAAACTTTGGACATTCTCGCGAAGGGTTCCCAATCCCCGACAAGATTGGTACCCTTTCACGTCCAAATCTCTCAAACTCCGGCAGAGATTCTCAAAACCAAGGTTGACATGTTTCGAGTTCCTTTCAACATTTTGGAAATCCCGCTGAAACTTTGGACATTCTCGCGAAGGGTTCCCAATCCCCGACAAGATTGGTACCCTTTCATGTCCAAATCTCTCAAACTCCGGCAGAGATTCTCAAAACCAAGGTTGACATGTTACGAGTTCCTTTCAACATTTTGGAAATCCCGCTGAAACTTTGGACATTCTCGCGAAGGGTTCCCAATCCCCGACAAGATTGGTACCCTTTCACGTCCAAATCTCTCAAACTCCGGGAGAGATTCTCAAAACCAAGGTTGACATTTTTCGAGTTCCTTTCAACATTTTGGAAATCCCGCTGAAACTTTGGACATTCTCGCGAAGGGTTCCCAATGCCCGACAAGATTGGTACCCTTTCACGTCCAAATCTCTCAAAGTCCGGGAGAGATTCTCAAAACCAAGGTTGACATGTTCCGAGTTCCTTTCAACATTTTGGAAATCCCACTGAAACTTTGGTCATTCACGCGAAGGGTTCCCAATCCCCGACAAGATTGGTACCCTTTCATGTCCAAATCTCTCAAACTCTGGGAGAGATTCTCAAAACCAAGGTTGACATGTTTCGAGTTCCTTTCAACATTTTGGAAATCCCGCTGAAACTTTGGACATTGTCGCGAAGGGTTCCCAATCCCCGACAAGATTGGTACCCTTTCACGTCCAAATCTCTCAAACTCCGGGAGAGATTCTCAAAACCAAGGATGACATGTTTCAAGTTCCTTTCAACATTTTGGAAATCCCACTGAAACTTTGGACATTGTCGCGAAGGGTTCCCAATCCCCGACAAGATTGGTACCCTTTCACGTCCAAATCTCTCAAACTCCGGGAGAGATTCTCAAAACCAAGGTTGACATGTTTCGAGTTCCTCTCAACATTTTGGAAATCCCGCTGAAACTTTGGACATTCTCGCGAAGGGTTCCCAATCCCCGACAAGATTGGTACCCTTTCACGTCCAAATCTCTCAAACTCCGGCAGAGATTCTCAAAACCAAGGTTGACATGTTTCGAGTTCCTTTCAACATTTTGGAAATCCCGCTGAAACTTTGGACATTCTCGCGAAGGGTTCCCAATCCCCGACAAGATTGGTACCCTTTCATGTCCAAATCTCTCAAACTCCGGCAGAGATTCTCAAAACCAAGGTTGACATGTTCCGAGTTCCTTTCAACATTTTGGAAATCCTGCTGAAACTTTGGACATTCTCGCGAAGGGTTCCCAATCCCCGACAAGATTGGTACCCTTTCACGTCCAAATCTCTCAAACTCCGGGAGAGATTCTCAAAACCAAGGTTGACATTTTTCGAGTTCCTTTCAACATTTTGGAAATCCCGCTGAAACTTTGGACATTCTCGCGAAGGGTTCCCAATGCCCGACAAGATTGGTACACTTTCACGTCCAAATCTCTCAAAGTCCGGGAGAGATTCTCAAAACCAAGGTTGACATGTTTCGAGTTCCTTTCAACATTTTGGAAATCCCGCTGAAACTTTGGACATTCTCGCGAAGGGTTCCCAATCCCCGACAAGATTGGTACCCTTTCACGTCCAAATCTCTCAAACTCCGGGAGAGATTCTCAAAACCAAGGTTGACATGTTCCGAGTTCCTTTCAACATTTTGGAAATCCCACTGAAACTTTGGACATTGTCGCGAAGGGTTCCCAATCCCCGACAAGATTGGTACCCTTTCACGTCCAAATCTCTCAAACTCCGGGAGAGATTCTCAAAACCAAGGTTGACATGTTTCGAGTTCCTTTCAACATTTTGGAAATCCCGCTGAAACTTTGGACACTCTTGCGAAGGGTTCCCGATCCCCGACACGATTGGTACCCTTTCACGCCCAAATCTCTCAAACTCCGGGAGAGATTTTCAAAACCAAGGTTGACATGTTTCGAGTTCCTCTCAACATTTTGGAAATCCCGCTGAAACTTTGGACATTCTCGCGAAGGGTTCCCAATCCCCGACAAGACTGGTACCCTTTCACGTCCAAATCTCTCAAAGTCCGGGAGAGATTCTCAAAACCAAGGTTGACATGTTTCGAGTTCCTTTCAACATTTTGGAAATCCCGCTGAAACTTTGGACATCCTCGCGAAGGGTTCCCAATCCCCGACAAGATTGGTACCCTTTCATGTCCAAATCTCTCAAACTCCGGGAGAGATTCTCAAAACCATGGCTGACATGTTTCGAGTTCCTTTCAACATTTTGGAAATCCCGCTGAAACTTTGGACATTCTCGCAAAGGGTTCCCAATCTTCGACAAGATTGGTACCCTTTCACGTCCAAATCTCTCAAACTCCGGGAGAGATTCTCAAAACCAAGGTTGACATGTTTCGAGTTCATTTCAACATTTTGGAAATCCCGCTGAAACTTTGGACATTCTCGCGAAGGGTTCCCAATCCCCGACAAGATTGGTACCCTTTCACGTCCAAATCTCTCAAACTCCGGGAGAGATTCTCAAAACCAAGGTTGACATGTTTCGAGTTCCTTTCAACATTTTGGAAATCCCGCTGAAACTTTGGACATTGTCGCGAAGGGTTCCCAATCCCCGACAAGATTGGCACCCTTTCACGTCCAAATCTCTCACACTCCGGGAGAGATTCTCAAAACCAAGGTTGACATGGTTCGAGTTCCTTTCAACATTTTGGAAATCACGCTGAAACTTTGGACATTCTCGCGAAGGGTTCCCAATCCCCGACAATACTGGTACCCTTTCACGTCCATATCTCTCAAGCTCCGGGAGAGATTCTCAAAACCATGGTTGACATGTTTCGAGTTCCTTTCAACATTTTGGAAATCCCGCTGAAACTTTGGACATTCTCGCGAAGGGTTCCCAATCCCCGACAAGATTGGTACCCTTTCACGTCCAAATCTCTCAAACTCCGGGAGAGATTCTCAAAACAAAGGTTGACATGTTTCGAGCTCCTTTCAACATTTTGGAAATCCCGCTGAAACTTTGGACATTCTCGCGAAGGGTTCCCGATCCCCGACACGATTGGTACCCTTTCACGCCCAAATCTCTCAAACTCCGGGAGAGATTCTCAAAACCAAGGTTGACATGTTTCGAGTTCCTTTCAACATTTTGGAAATCCCGCTGAAACTTTGGACATTCTCGCGAAGGGTTCCCAATCCCCGACAAGATTGGTACCCTTTCACGTCCAAATCTCTCAAACTCCGGTAGAGATTCTCAAAACCAAGGTTGACATGTTTCGAGTTCCTTTCAACATTTTGGAAATCCCGCTGAAACTTTGGACATTCTCGCGAAGGGTTCCCAATCTTCGACAAGATTGGTACCCTTTCACGTCCAAATCTCTCAAACTCCGGGAGAGATTCTCAAAACCAAGGTTGACATGTTCCGAGTTCCTTTCAACATTTTGGAAATCCCACTGAAACTTTGGTCATTCTCGCGAAGGGTTCCCAATCCCCGACAAGATTGGTACCCTTTCACGTCCAAATCTCTCAAACTCCGGCAGAGATTCTCAAAACCAAGGTTGACATGTTTCGAGTTCCTTTCAACATTTTGGAAATCCCGCTGAAACTTTGGACATTCTCGCGAAGGGTTCCCAATGCCCGACAATACTGGTACCCTTTCACGTCCAAATCTCTCAAACTCCGGGAGAGATTCTCAAAACCAAGGTTGACATGGTTCGAGTTCCTTTCAACATTTTGGAAATCCCGCTGAAACTTTGGACATTCTCGCGAAGGGTTCCCGATCCCCGACAAGATTAGTACCCTTTCACGTCCAAATCTCTCAAAGTCCGGGAGAGATTCTCAAAACCAAGGTTGACATGTTTCGAGTTCCTCTCAACATTTTGGAAATCCCGCTGAAACTTTGGACATTCTCGCGAAGGGTTCCCAATCCCCGACAAGACTGGTACCCTTTCACGTCCAAATCTCTCAAACTCCGGGAGAGATTCTCAAAACCAAGGTTGACATGTTTCGAGTTCCTTTCAACATTTTGGAAATCACGCTGAAACTTTCGACTTTCTCGCGAAGGGTTCCCAATCCCCGACAAGATTGGCACACTTTCACGTCCAAATCTCTCACACTCCGGGAGAGATTCTCAAAACCAAGGTTGACATGGTTCGAGTTCCTTTCAACATTTTGGAAATCACGCTGAAACTTTGGACATTCTCGCGAAGGGTTCCCAATCCCCGACAATACTGGTACCCTTTCACGTCCATATCTCTCAAGCTCCGGGAGAGATTCTCAAAACCAAGGTTGACATGTTTCGAGTTCCTTTCAACATTTTGGAAATCCCGCTGAAACTTTGGACATTGTCGCGAAGGGTTCCCAATCCCCGACAAGATTGGTACCCTTTCACGTCCAAATCTCTCAAACTCCGGGAGAGATTCTCAAAACCAAGGTTGACATGTTTCGAGTTCCTTTCAACATTTTGGAAATCCCACTGAAACTTTGGACATTCTCGCGAAGGGTTCCCGATCCCCGACACGATTGGTACCCTTTCACGCCCAAATCTCTCAAACTCCGGGAGAGATTCTCAAAACCAAGGTTGACATGTTTCGAGTTCCTTTCAACATTTTGGAAATCCCACTGAAACTTTGGACATTCTCGCGAAGGGATCCCGATCCCCGACACGATTTGTACCCTTTCAAGTCCAAATCTCTCAAACTCCGGGAGAGATTCTCAAAACCAAGGTTGACATGTTTCGAGTTCCTTTCAACATTTTGGAAATCCCGCTGAAACTTCGGACATTCTCGCGAAGGGTTCCCAATCCCCGACAAGATTGGTACCCTTTCACGTCCAAATCTCTCAAACTCCGGGAGAGATACTCAAAACCAAGGTTGACATGTTTCGAGTTCCTCTCAACATTTTGGAAATCCCGCTGAAACTTTGGACATTCTCGCGAAGGGTTCCCAATCCCCGACAAGACTGGTACCCTTTCACGTCCAAATCTCTCAAACTCCGGGAGAGATTCTCAAAACCAAGGTTGACATGTTTCGAGTTCCTTTCAACATTTTGGAAATCCCGCTGAAACTTTGGACATTCTCGCGAAGGGTTCCCAATCCCCGACAAGATTGGTACCCTTTCATGTCCAAATCTCTCAAACTCCGGGAGAGATTCTCAAAACCATGGCTGACATGTTTCGAGTTCCTTTCAACATTTTGGAAATCCCGCTGAAACTTTGGACATTCTCACGAAGGGTTCCCAATCCCCGACAAGACTGGTACCCTTTCACGTCCAAATCTCTCAAACTCCAGGAGAGATTCTCAAAAACAAAGATGACATGTTTCGAGTTCCTTTCAACATTTTGGAAATCCTGCTGAAACTTTGGACATTCTCGCGAAGGGTTCCCAATCCCCGACAAGACTGGTACCCTTTCACGTCCAAATCTCTCAAACTCCGGGAGAGATTCTCAAAACCAAGGTTGACATGTTTCGAGTTCCTTTCAACATTTTGGAAATCCCACTGAAACTTTGGACATTCTCTCGAAGGGTTCCCGATCCCCGACACGATTGGTACCCTTTCACGCCCACATCTCTCAATCTCCGGGAGAGATTCTCAAAACCAAGGTTGACATGTTTCGAGTTCCTTTCAACATTTTGGAAATCCCGCTGAAACTTTGGACATTGTCGCGAAGGGTTCCCAATCCCCGACAAGATTGGTACCCTTTCACGTCCAAATCTCTCAAACTCCGGCAGAGATTCTCAAAACCAAGGTTGACATGTTTCGAGTTCCCTTCAACATTTTGGAAATCCCGCTGAAACTTTGGACATTCTCGCGAAGGGTTCCCAATCCCCGACAAGATTGGTACCCTTTCACGTCCAAATCTCTCAAACTCCGGGAGAGATTCTCAAAACCAAGGTTGACATGTTTCGAGTTCCTTTCAACATTTTGGAAATCCCGCTGAAACTTTGGACATTCTCGCGAAGGGTTCCCAATCCCCGACAAGATTGGTACCCTTTCACGTCCAAATCTCTCAAACTCCGGGAGAGATTCTCAAAACCAAGGTTGACATGGTTCGAGTTCCTCTCAACATTTTGGAAATCCCGCTGAAACTTTGGACATTCTCGCGAAGGGTTCCCAATCCCCGACAAGACTGGTACCCTTTCACGTCCAAATCTCTCAAACTCCGGGAGAGATTCTCAAAACCAAGGTTGACATGTTTCGAGTTCCTTTCAACATTTTGGAAATCCCGCTGACACTTTGGACATTCTCGCGAAGGGTTCCCAATCCCCGACAAGACTGGTACCCTTTCACGTCCAAATCTCTCAAACTCCGGGAGAGATTCTCAAAACCATGGCTGACATGTTTCGAGTCCCTTTCAACATTTTGGAAATCCCGCTGAAACTTTGGACATTCTCGCGAAGGGTTCCCAATCCCCGACAAGATTGGTACCCTTTCACGTCCAAATCTCTCAAACTCCGGGAGAGATTCTCAAAACCAAGGTTGACATGGTTCGAGTTCCTTTCAACATTTTGGAAATCCCGCTGAAACTTTGGACATTCTCGCAAAGGGTTCCCAATCTTCGACAAGATTGGTACCCTTTCACGTCCAAATCTCTCAAACTCCGGGAGAGATTCTCAAAACCAAGGTTGACATGTTTCGAGTTCCTTTCAACATTTTGGAAATCCCACTGAAACTTTGGACATTCTCGCGAAGGGTTCCCGATCCCCGACACGATTGGTACCCTTTCACGTCCAAATCTCTCAAAGTCCGGGAGAGATTCTCAAAACCAAGGTTGACATGTTTCGACTTCCTTTCAACATTTTGGAAATCCCACTGAAACTTTGGACATTCTCGCGAAGGGATCCCGATCCCCGACACGATTGGTACCCTTTCAAGTCCAAATCTCTCAAACTCCGGGAGAGATTCTCAAAACCAAGGTTGACATGTTTCGAGTTCCTTTCAACATTTTGGAAATCCCGCTGAAACTTCGGACATTCTCGCGAAGGGTTCCCAATCCCCGACAAGATTGGTACCCTTTCACGTCCAAATCTCTCAAACTCCGGCAGAGATTCTCAAAACCAAGGTTGACATGGTTCGAGTTCCTTTCAACATTTTGGAAATCCCGCTGAAACTTTGGACATTGTCGCGAAGGGTTCCCAATCCCCGACAAGATTGGTACCCTTTCACGTCCAAATCTCTCAAACTCCGGGAGAGATTCTCAAAACCAAGGTTGACATGGTTCGAGTTCCTTTCAACATTTTGGAAATCCCGCTGAAACTTTGGACATTCTCGCGAAGGGTTCCCAATCCCCGACAAGATTGGTACCCTTTCACGTCAAAATCTCTCAAACTCCGGGAGAGATTCTCAAAACCAAGGTTGACATGTTTCGAGTTCCTTTCAACATTTTGGAAATCCCACTGAAACTTTGGACATTCTCGCGAAGGGTTTCCGATCCCCGACACGATTGGTACCCTTTCACGCCCAAATCTCTCAAACTCCGGGAGAGATTCTCAAAACCAAGGTTGACATGTTTCGAGTTCCTTTCAACATTTTGGAAATCCCGCTGAAACTTCGGACATTCTCGCGAAGGGTTCCCAATCCCCGACAAGATTGGTACCCTTTCACGTCCAAATCTCTCAAACTCCGGGAGAGATTCTCAAAACCAAGGTTGACATGTTTCGAGTTCCTCTCAACATTTTGGAAATCCCGCTGAAACTTTGGACATTCTCGCGAAGGGTTCCCAATCCCCGACAAGACTGGTACCCTTTCACGTCCAAATCTCTCAAACTCCGGGAGAGATTCTCAAAACCAAGGTTGACATGTTTCGAGTTCCTTTCAACATTTTGGAAATCCCGCTGAAACTTTGGACATTCTCGCGAAGGGTTCCCAATCCCCGACAAGATTGGTACCCTTTCATGTCCAAATCTCTCAAACTCCGGGAGAGATTCTCAAAACCATGGCTGACATGTTTCGAGTTCCTTTCAACATTTTGGAAATCCCGCTGAAACTTTGGACATTCTCACGAAGGGTTCCCAATCCCCGACAAGACTGGTACCCTTTCACGTCCAAATCTCTCAAACTCCAGGAGAGATTCTCAAAAACAAAGATGACATGTTTCGAGTTCCTTTCAACATTTTGGAAATCCTGCTGAAACTTTGGACATTCTCGCGAAGGGTTCCCAATCCCCGACAAGACTGGTACCCTTTCACGTCCAAATCTCTCAAACTCCGGGAGAGATTCTCAAAACCAAGGTTGACATGGTTCGAGTTCCTTTCAACATTTTGGAAATCCCACTGAAACTTTGGACATTCTCTCGAAGGGTTCCCGATCCCCGACACGATTGGTACCCTTTCACGCCCAAATCTCTCAATCTCCGGGAGAGATTCTCAAAACCAAGGTTGACATGTTTCGAGTTCCTTTCAACATTTTGGAAATCCCGCTGAAACTTTGGACATTGTCGCGAAGGGTTCCCAATCCCCGACAAGATTGGTACCCTTTCACGTCCAAATCTCTCAAACTCCGGCAGAGATTCTCAAAACCAAGGTTGACATGTTTCGAGTTCCCTTCAACATTTTGGAAATCCCGCTGAAACTTTGGACATTGTCGCGAAGGGTTCCCAATCCCCGACAAGATTGGTACCCTTTCACGTCCAAATCTCTCAAACTCCGGGAGAGATTCTCAAAACCAAGGTTGACATGTTTCGAGTTCCTTTCAACATTTTGGAAATCCCGCTGAAACTTTGGACATTCTCGCGAAGGGTTCCCAATCCCCGACAAGATTGGTACCCTTTCACGTCCAAATCTCTCAAACTCCGGGAGAGATTCTCAAAACCAAGGTTGACATGGTTCGAGTTCCTCTCAACATTTTGGAAATCCCGCTGAAACTTTGGACATTCTCGCGAAGGGTTCCCAATCCCCGACAAGACTGGTACCCTTTCACGTCCAAATCTCTCAAACTCCGGGAGAGATTCTCAAAACCAAGGTTGACATGTTTCGAGTTCCTTTCAACATTTTGGAAATCCCGCTGACACTTTGGACATTCTCGCGAAGGGTTCCCAATCCCCGACAAGACTGGTACCCTTTCACGTCCAAATCTCTCAAACTCCGGGAGAGATTCTCAAAACCATGGCTGACATGTTTCGAGTCCCTTTCAACATTTTGGAAATCCCGCTGAAACTTTGGACATTCTCGCGAAGGGTTCCCAATCCCCGACAAGATTGGTACCCTTTCACGTCCAAATCTCTCAAACTCCGGGAGAGATTCTCAAAACCAAGGTTGACATGGTTCGAGTTCCTTTCAACATTTTGGAAATCCCGCTGAAACTTTGGACATTCTCGCGAAGGGTTCCCAATCCCCGACAAGATTGGTACCCTTTCACGTCCAAATCTCTCACACTCCGGGAGAGATTCTCAAAACCAAGGTTGACATGGTTCGAGTTCCTTTCAACATTTTGGAAATCACGCTGAAACTTTGGACATTCTCGCGAAGGGTTCCCAATCCCCGACAATACTGGTACCCTTTCACGTCCATATCTCTCAAGCTCCGGGAGAGATTCTCAAAGCCATGGTTGACATGTTTCGAGTTCCTTTCAACATTTTGGAAATCCCGCTGAAACTTTGGACATTGTCGCGAAGGGTTCCCAATCCCCGACAAGATTGGTACCCTTTCACGTCCAAATCTCTCAAACTCCGGGAGAGATTCTCAAAACCAAGGTTGACATGTTTCGAGTTCCTTTCAACATTTTGGAAATCCCACTGAAACTTTGGACATTCTCGCGAAGGGTTCCCGATCCCCGACACGATTGGTACCCTTTCACGCCCAAATCTCTCAAACTCCGGGAGAGATTCTCAAAACCAAGGTTGACATGTTTCGAGTTCCTTTCAACATTTTGGAAATCACGCTGAAACTTTGGACATTCTCGCGAAGGGTTCCCAATCCCCGACAAGATTGGTACCCTTTCACGTCCAAATCTCTCAAAGTCCGGGAGAGATTCTCAAAACCAAAGTTGACATGTTTCGAGTTCCTTTCAACATTTTGGAAATCCCGCTGAAACTTTGGACATTCTCGCGAAGGGTTCCCAATCCCCGACAAGACTGGTACCCTTTCACGTCCAAATCTCTCAAACTCCGGGAGAGATTCTCAAAACCAAGGTTGACATGTTTCGAGTTCCTTTCAACATTTTGGAAATCCTGCTGAAACTTTGGACATTCTCGCGAAGGGTTCCCAATGCCCGACAAGATTGGTACCCTTTCACGTCCAAATCTCTCAAACTCCGGGAGAGATTCTCAAAACCAAGGTCGACATGTTTTGAGTTTCTTTCAACATTTTGGAAATCCCGCTGAAACTTTGGACATTCTCGCGAAGGGTTCCCAATCCCCGACAAGATTGATACCCTTTCATGTCCAAATCTCTCAAACTCCGGGAGAGATTCTCAAAACCATGGTTGACATGGTTCGAGTTCCTTTCAACATTTTGGAAATCCCGCTGAAACTTTGGACATTCTCGCGAAGGGTTCCCAGTCCCCGACAAGATTGGTACCCTTTCACGTCCAAATCTCTCAAACTCCGGGAGAGATTCTCAAAACCATGGTTGACATGTTTCGAGTTCCTTTCAACATTTTGGAAATCCCGCTGAAACTTTGGACATTCTCGCGAAGGGTTCCCAATCCCCGACAAGATTGGTACCCTTTCACGTCCAAATCTCTCAGACTCCGGCAGAGATTCTCAAAACCAAGGTTGACATGTTTCGAGTTCCTTTCAACATTTTAAAAATCCCGCTGAAACTTTGGACATTCTCGCGATGGGTTCCCGATCCCCGACAAGATTGGTACCCTTTCACGTCCAAATCTCTCAAACTCCGGGAGAGATTCTCAAAACCAAGGTTGACATGTTTCGAGTTCCTTTCAACATTTTGGAAATCCCGCTGAAACTTTGGAGATTGTCGCGAAGGGTTCCCAGTCCCCGACAAGATTGGTACCCTTTCACGTCCAAATCCCTCAAACTCCGGCAGAGATTCTCAAAACCAAGGTTGACATGTTCCGAGTTCCTTTCAACATTTTGGAAATCCCACTGAAACTTTGGTCATTCTCGCGAAGGGTTCCCAGTCCCCGACAAGATTGGTACCCTTTCACGTCCAAATCTCTCAAACTCCGGCAGAGATTCTCAAAACCAAGTTTGACATGGTTCGAGTTCCTTTCAACATTTTGGAAATCCCGCTGAAACTTTGGACATTCTCGCGAAGGGTTCCCAATCCCCGACAAGATTGGTACCCTTTCACGTCCAAATCTCTCAGACTCCGGGAGAGATTCTCAAAACCAAGGTTGACATGGTTCGAGTTCCTTTCAACATTTTGGAAATCCCGCTGAAACTTTGGACATTCTCGCGAAGGGTTCCCAATCCCCGACAAGATTGGTACCCTTTCACGTCCAAATCTCTCAAACTCCGGGAGAGATTCTCAAAACCATGGTTGACATGTTTCGAGTTCCTTTCAACATTTTGGAAATCCCGCTGAAACTTTGGACATTCTCGTGAAGGGTTCCCAATCCCCGACAAGATTGGTACCCTTTCACGTCCAAATCTCTCAAACTCCGGGAGAGATTCTCAAAACCACGGTCGACATGTTTCGACTTCCTTTCAACATTTTGGAAATCCCGCTGAAACTTCGGACATTCTCGCGAAGGGTTCCCAATCCCCGACAAGATTGGTACCCTTTCACGTCCAAATCTCTCAAACTCCGGGAGAGATTCTCAAAACCAAGTTTGACATGGTTCGAGTTCCTTTCAACATTTTGGAAATCCCGCTGAAACTTTGGACATTCTCGCGAAGGGTTCCCAATCCCCGACAAGATTGGTACCCTTTCACGTCCAAATCTCTCAGACTCCGGGAGAGATTCTCAAAACCAAGGTTGACATGTTTCGAGTTCCTTTCAACATTTTGGAAATCCCGCTGAAACTTTGGACATTCTCGCGAAGGGTTCCCAATCCCCGACAAGATTGGTACCCTTTCACGTCCAAATCTCTCAAACTCCGGGAGAGATTCTCAAAACCAAGGTCGACATGTTTTGAGTTTCTTTCAACATTTTGGAAATCCCGCTGAAACTTCGGACATTCTCGCGAAGGGTTCCCAATCCCCGACAAGATTGGTACCCTTTCACGTCCAAATCTCTCAAACTCCGGGAGAGATTCTCAAAACCAAGTTTGACATGGTTCGAGTTCCTTTCAACATTTTGGAAATCCCGCTGAAACTTTGGACATTCTCGCGAAGGGTTCCCAATCCCCGACAAGATTGGTACCCTTTCACGTCCAAATCTCTCAGACTCCGGGAGAGATTCTCAAAACCAAGGTTGACATGTTTCGAGTTCCTTTCAACATTTTGGAAATCCCACTGAAACTTTGGACATTCTCGCGAAGGGTTCCCAATCCCCGACAAGATTGGTACCCTTTCACGTCCAAATCTCTCAAACTCCGGGAGAGATTCTCAAAACCAAGGTCGACATGTTTTGAGTTTCTTTCAACATTTTGGAAATCCCGCTGAAACTTTGGACATTCTCGCGAAGGGTTCCCAATCCCCGACAAGATTGGTACCCTTTCATGTCCAAATCTCTCAAACTCCGGGAGAGATTCTCAAAACCATGGTTGACATGGTTCGAGTTCCTTTCAACATTTTGGAAATCCCGCTGAAACTTTGGACATTCTCGCGAAGGGTTCCCAGTCCCCGACAAGATTGGTACCCTTTCACGTCCAAATCTCTCAAACTCCGGCAGAGATTCTCAAAACCAAGGTTGACATGTTTCGAGTTCCTTTCAACATTTTGGAAATCCCGCTGAAACTTTGGACATTCTCGCGAAGGGTTCCCAATCCCCGACAAGATTGGTACACTGTCACGTCCAAATCTCTCAGACTCCGGCAGAGATTCTCAAAACCAAGGTTGACATGGTTCGAGTTCCTTTCAACATTTTAAAAATCCCGCTGAAACATTGGACATTCTCGTGAAGGGTTCCCAATCCCCGACAAGATTGGTACCCTTTCACGTCCAAATCTCTCAAACTCCGGGAGAGATTCTCAAAACCAAGGTTGACATGTTTCGAGTTCCTTTCAACATTTTGGAAATCCCGCTGAAACTTTGGACATTCTCGCGAAGGGTTCCCAGTCCCCGACAAGATTGGTACCCTTTCACGTCCAAATCTCTCATACTCCGGGAGAGATTCTCAAAACCAAGGTTGACATGGTTCGAGTTCCTTTCAACATTTTGGAAATCCCGCTGAAACTTTGGACATTCTCGCGAAGGGTTCCCAATCCCCGACAAGATTGGTACCCTTTCACGTCCAAATCTCTCAAACTCCGGGAGAGATTCTCAAAACCATGGTTGAAACGTTTCGAGTTCCTTTCAACATTTTAGAAATCCCGCTGAAACTTTGGACATTCTCGCGAAGGGTTCCCAATCCCCGACAAGATTGGTACCCTTTCACGTCCAAATCTCTCAAACTCCGGGAGAGATTCTCAAAACCACGGTCGACATGTTTCGAGTTCCTTTCAACATTTTGGAAATCCCGCTGAAACTTCGGACATTC
The DNA here is from genome assembly GCF_964273445.1 of Streptopelia decaocto. Taxonomy (NCBI): domain Eukaryota; kingdom Metazoa; phylum Chordata; class Aves; order Columbiformes; family Columbidae; genus Streptopelia; species Streptopelia decaocto. Next base: position 1,303,994 of record NW_028115436.1, on the reverse strand, counting down.
TCGCGAAGGGTTCCCAATCCCCGACAAGATTGGTACCCTTTCATGTCCAAATCTCTCAAACTCCGGGAGAGATTCTCAAAACCATGGTTGACATGGTTCGAGTTCCTTTCAACATTTTGGAAATCCCGCTGAAACTTTGGACATTGTCGCGAAGGGTTCCCAATCCCCGACAAGATTGGTACCCTTTCACGTCCAAATCTCTCAAACTCCGGGAGAGATTCTCAAAACCAAGGTTGACATGTTTCGAGTTCCTTTCAACATTTTGGAAATCCCACTGAAACTTTGGACATTCTCGCGAAGGGTTCCCGATCCCCGACACGATTGGTACCCTTTCACGCCCAAATCTCTCAAACTCCGGGAGAGATTCTCAAAACCAAGGTTGACATGTTTCGAGTTCCTTTCAACATTTTGGAAATCCCGCTGAAACTTTGGACATTCTCGCGAAGGGTTCCCAATCCCCGACAAGATTGGTACCCTTTCACGTCCAAATCTCTCAAACTCCGGGAGAGATTCTCAAAACCAAGGTTGACATGTTTCGAGTTCCTTTCAACATTTTGGAAATCCCGCTGAAACTTTGGACATTCTCGCGAAGGGTTCCCAATCCCCGACAAGACTGGTACCCTTTCACGTCCAAATCTCTCAAACTCCGGGAGAGATTCTCAAAACCAAGGTTGACATGTTCCGAGTTCCTTTCAACATTTTGGAAATCCCGCTGAAACTTTGGACATTCTCGCGAAGGGTTCCCAATCCCCGACAAGATTGGTACACTTTCACGTCCAAATCTCTCAATCTCCGGGAGAGATTCTCAAAACCAAGGTTGACATGTTTCGAGTTCCTTTCAACATTTTGGAAATCCCGCTGAAACTTTGGACATTCTCGCGAAGGGTTCCCAATCCCCGACAATACTGGTACCCTTTCACGTCCATATCTCTCAAGCTCCGGGAGAGATTCTCAAAGCCATGGTTGACATGTTTCGAGTTCCTTTCAACATTTTGGAAATCCCACTGAAACTTTGGACATTCTCGCGAAGGGTTCCCAATCCCCGACAAGATTGGTACCCTTTCACGTCCAAATCTCTCAAACTCCGGGAGAGATTCTCAAAACCAAGGTTGACATGTTTCGAGTTCCTTTCAACATTTTGGAAATCCCACTGAAACTTTGGACATTCTCGCGAAGGGTTCCCGATCCCCGACACGATTGGTACCCTTTCACGTCCAAATCTCTCAAACTCCGGGAGAGATTCTCAAAACCAAGGTTGACATGTTTCGAGTTCCTTTCAACATTTTGGAAATCACGCTGAAACTTTGGACATTCTCGCGAAGGGTTCCCAATCCCCGACAAGATTGGTACCCTTTCACGTCCAAATCTCTCAAAGTCCGGGAGAGATTCTCAAAACCAAGGTTGACATGTTTCGAGTTCCTTTCAACATTTTGGAAATCCCGCTGAAACTTTGGACATTCTCGCGAAGGGTTCCCAATCCCCGACAAGACTGGTACCCTTTCACGTCCAAATCTCTCAAACTCCAGGAGAGATTCTCAAAACCAAGGTTGACATGTTCCGAGTTCCTTTCAACATTTTGGAAATCCCGCTGAAACTTTGGACATTCTCGCGAAGGGTTCCCAATCCCCGACAAGATTGGTACCCTTTCATGTCCAAATCTCTCAAACTCCGGGAGAGATTCTCAAAACCATGGCTGACATGTTTCGAATTCCTTTCAACATTTTGGAAATCCCGCTGAAACTTTGGACATTCTCGCGAAGGGTTCCCAATCCCCGTCAAGATTGGTACCCTTTCACGTCCAAATCTCTCAAACTCCGGGAGAGATTCTCAAAACCAAAGTTGACATGTTTCGAGTTCCTTTCAACATTTTGGAAATCCTGCTGAAACTTTGGACATTCTCGCGAAGGGTTCCCAATCCCTGACAAGATTGGTACCCTTTCACATCCAAATCTCTCAAACTCCGGCAGAGATTCTCAAAACCAAGGTTGACATGTTTCGAGTTCCTTTCAACATTTTGGAAATCCCGCTGAAACTTTGGACATTCTTGCGAAGGGTTCCCGATCCCCGACAAGATTGGTACCCTTTCACGTCCAAATCTCTCAAAGTCCGGGAGAGATTCTCAAAACCAAGGTTGACATGGTTCGAGTTCCTTTCAACATTTTGGAAATCCCGCTGAAACTTTGGACATTGTCGCGAAGGGTTCCCAATCCCCGACAAGATTGGTACCCTTTCACGTCCAAATCTCTCAAACTCCGGGAGAGATTCTCAAAACCAAGTTTGACATGGTTCGAGTTCCTTTCAACATTTTGGAAATCCCGCTGAAACTTTGGACATTCTCGCGAAGGGTTCCCAATCCCCGACAAGATTGGTACCCTTTCACGTCCAAATCTCTCAGACTCCGGGAGAGATTCTCAAAACCAAGGTTGACATGTTTCGAGTTCCTTTCAACATTTGGGAAATCCCGCTGAAACTTTGGACATTCTCGCGAAGGGTTCCCAATCCCCGACAAGATTGGTACCCTTTCACGTCCAAATCTCTCAAACTCCGGGAGAGATTCTCAAAACCAAGGTTGACATGGTTCGAGTTCCTTTCAACATTTTGGAAATCCCGCTGAAACTTTGGAGATTGTCGCGAAGGGTTCCCAGTCCCCGACAAGATTGGTACCCTTTCACGTCCAAATCCCTCAAACTCCGGCAGAGATTCTCAAAACCAAGGTTGACATGTTCCGAGTTCCTTTCAACATTTTGGAAATCCCACTGAAACTTTGGTCATTCTCGCGAAGGGTTCCCAATCCCCGACAAGATTGGTACCCTTTCACGTCCAAATCTCTCAAACTCCGGCAGAGATTCTCAAAACCAAGGTTGACATGGTTCGAGTTCCTTTCAACATTTTGGAAATCCCGCTGAAACTTTGGACATTCTCGCGAAGGGTTCCCAATCCCCGACAAGATTGGTACCCTTTCACGTGCAAATCTCTCAGACTCCGGGAGAGATTCTCAAAACCAAGGTTGACATGGTTCGAGTTCCTTTCAACATTTTGGAAATCCCGCTGAAACTTTGGACATTCTCGCGAAGGGTTCCCAATCCCCGACAAGATTGGTACCCTTTCACGTCCAAATCTCTCAAACTCCGGGAGAGATTCTCAAAACCATGGTTGAAACGTTTCGAGTTCCTTTCAACATTTTGGAAATCCCGCTGAAACTTTGGACATTCTCGCGAAGAGTTCCCAATCCCCGACAAGATTGGTACCCTTTCACGTCCAAATCTCTCAAACTCCGGCAGAGATTCTCAAAACCACGGTCGACATGTTTCGACTTCCTTTCAACATTTTGGAAATCCCGCTGAAACTTTGGACATTCTCGCGAAGGGTTCCCAATCCCCGACAAGATTGGTACCCTTTCATGTCCAAATCTCTCAAACTCCGGGAGAGATTCTCAAAACCATGGTTGACATGTTTCGAGTTCCTTTCAACATTTTGGAAATCCCGCTGAAACTTTGGACATTCTCGCGAAGGGTTCCCAGTCCCCGACAAGATTGGTACCCTTTCACGTCCAAATCTCTCAAACTCCGGGAGAGATTCTCAAAACCATGGTTGACATGTTTCGAGTTCCTTTCAACATTTTGGAAATCCCGCTGAAACTTTGGACATTCTCGCGAAGGGTTCCCAATCCCCGACAAGATTGGTACCCTTTCACGTCCAAATCTCTCAGACTCCGGCAGAGATTCTCAAAACCAAGGTTGACATGTTTCGAGTTCCTTTCAACATTTTAAAAGTCCCGCTGAAACTTTGGACATTCTCGCGAAGGGTTCCCAATCCCCGACAAGATTGGTACCCTTTCACGTCCAAATCTCTCAAACTCCGGGAGAGATTCTCAAAACCAAGGTTGACATGTTTCGAGTTCCTTTCAACATTTTGGAAATCCCGCTGAAACTTTGGACATTCTCGCGAAGGGTTCCCAATCCCCGACAAGATTGGTACCCTTTCACGTCCAAATCTCTCAAACTCCGGCAGAGATTCTCAAAACCACGGTCGACATGTTTCGACTTCCTTTCAACATTTTGGAAATCCCGCTGAAACTTTGGACATTCTCGCGAAGGGTTCCCAATCCCCGACAAGATTGGTACCCTTTCATGTCCAAATCTCTCAAACTCCGGGAGAGATTCTCAAAACCATGGTTGACATGTTTCGAGTTCCTTTCAACATTTTGGAAATCCCGCTGAAACTTTGGACATTCTCGCGAAGGGTTCCCAGTCCCCGACAAGATTGGTACCCTTTCACGTCCAAATCTCTCAAACTCCGGGAGAGATTCTCAAAACCATGGTTGACATGTTTCGAGTTCCTTTCAACATTTTGGAAATCCCGCTGAAACTTTGGACATTCTCGCGAAGGGTTCCCAATCCCCGACAAGATTGGTACCCTTTCACGTCCAAATCTCTCAGACTCCGGCAGAGATTCTCAAAACCAAGGTTGACATGTTTCGAGTTCCTTTCAACATTTTAAAAGTCCCGCTGAAACTTTGGACATTCTCGCGAAGGGTTCCCAATCCCCGACAAGATTGGTACCCTTTCACGTCCAAATCTCTCAAACTCCGGGAGAGATTCTCAAAACCAAGGTTGACATGTTTCGAGTTCCTTTCAACATTTTGGAAATCCCGCTGAAACTTTGGACATTCTCGCGAAGGGTTCCCAATCCCCGACAAGATTGGTACCCTTTCACGTTCAAATCTCTCAAACTCCGGGAGAGATTCTCAAAACCAAGGTTGACATGTTTCAAGTTCATTTCAACATTTTGGAAATCCCACTGAAACTTTGGACATTCTCGCGAAGGGTTCCCAATCCCCGAAAAGATTGGTACCCTTTCACGTCCAAATCTCTCAAACTCCGGGAGAGATTCTCAAAACCAAGGTTGACATGTTTCGAGTTCCTTTCAACATTTTGGAAATCCCGCTGAAACTTTGGACATTCTCGCGAAGGGTTCCCAATCCCCGACAAGATTGGTACCCTTTCACGTCCAAATCTCTCAAAGTCCGGGAGAGATTCTCAAAACCAAGGTTGACATGTTTCGAGTTCCTTTCAACATTTTGGAAATCCCGCTGAAACTTTGGACATTCTCGCGAAGGGTTCCCAATCCCCGACAAGATTGGTACCCTTTCACGTCCAAATCTCTCAAACTCCGGGAGAGATTCTCAAAAACAAAGTTGACATGTTTCGAGTTCCTTTCAACATTTTGGAAATCCTGCTGAAACTTTGGACATTCTCACGAAGGGTTCCCAATCCCCGACAAGACTGGTACCCTTTCACGTCCAAATCTCTCAAACTCCGGGAGAGATTCTCAAAACCAAGGTTGACATGTTTCGAGCTCCTTTCAACATTTTGGAAATCCCGCTGAAACTTTGGACATTCTCGCGAAGGCTTCCCAATCCCCGACAAGATTGGTACCCTTTCACGTCCAAATCTCTCAAAGTCCGGGAGAGATTCTCAAAACCAAGGTTGACATGTTTCGAGTTCCTTTCAACATTTTGGAAATCCCGCTGAAACTTTGGACATTCTCGCGAAGGGTTCCCAATCCCCGACAAGATTGGTACCCTTTCACGTGCAAATCTCTCAAACTCCGGGAGAGATTCTCAAAACCAAGGTTGACATGTTTCGAGTTCCTCTCAACATTTTGGAAATCCCGCTGAAACTTTGGACATTCTCGCGAAGGGTTCCCAATCCCCGACAAGATTGGTACCCTTTTTTGTCCAAATCTCTCAAACTCCGGGAGAGATTCTCAAAACCAAGGTTGACATGTTTCGAGTTCCTTTCAACATTTTGGAAATCCCGCTGAAACTTTGGACATTCTCGCGAAGGGTTCCCAATCCCCGACAAGATTGGTACCCTTTCACGTCCAAATCTCTCAAACTCCGGGAGAGATTCTCAAAACCAAGGTTGACATGTTTCGAGTTCCTCTCAAGATTTTGGAAATCCCGCTGAAACTTTGGACATTCTCGCGAAGGGTTCCCAATCCCCGACAAGATTGGTACCCTTTTTTGTCCAAATCTCTCAAACTCCGGGAGAGATTCTCAAAACCAAGGTTGACATGTTTCGAGTTCCTTTCAACATTTTGGAAATCCCGCTGAAACTTTGGACATTCTCGCGAAGGGTTCCCAATCCCTGACAAGATTGGTACCCTTTCACGTCCAAATCTCTCAAACTCCGGGAGAGATTCTCAAAACCAAGGTTGACATGTTTCAAGTTCATTTCAACATTTTGGAAATCCCACTGAAACTTTGGACATTCTCGCGAAGGGTTCCCAATCCCTGAAAAGATTGGTACCCTTTCACGTCCAAATCTCTCAAACTCCGGGAGAGATTCTCAAAACCAAGGTTGACATGTTTCGAGTTCCTTTCAACATTTTGGAAATCCCGCTGAAACTTTGGACATTCTCGCGAAGGGTTCCCAATCCCCGACAAGATTGGTACCCTTTCACGTCCAAATCTCTCAAACTCCGGGAGAGATTCTCAAAACCAAGGTTGACATGTTTCGAGTTCCTTTCAACATTTTGGAAATCCCGCTGAAACTTTGGACATTCTCGCGAAGGGTTCCCAATCCCCGACAAGATTGGTACCCTTTCACGTCCAAATCTCTCAAACTCCGGGAGAGATTCTCAAAAACAAAGTTGACATGTTTCGAGTTCCTTTCAACATTTTGGAAATCCTGCTGAAACTTTGGACATTCTCACGAAGGGTTCCCAATCCCCGACAAGACTGGTACCCTTTCACGTCCAAATCTCTCAAAGTCCGGGAGAGATTCTCAAAACCAAGGTTGACATGTTTCGAGTTCCTTTCAACATTTTGGAAATCCCGCTGAAACTTTGGACATTCTCGCGAAGGCTTCCCAATCCCCGACAAGATTGGTACCCTTTCACGTCCAAATCTCTCAAACTCCGGGAGAGATTCTCAAAACCAAGGTTGACATGGTTCGAGTTCCTTTCAACAGTTTGGAAATCCCGCTGAAACTTTGGACATTCTCGTGAAGGGTTCCCAATCCCCGACAAGATTGGTACCCTTTCACGTCCAAATCTCTCAAACTCCGGGAGAGATTCTCAAAACCAAGGTTGACATGTTTCGAGTTCCTTTCAACAGTTTGGAAATCCCGCTGAAACTTTGGACATTCTCGCGAAGGGTTCCCAATCCCCGACAAGATTGGTACCCTTTCACGTCCAAAGCTCTCAAACTCCGGGAGAGATTCTCAAAACCAAGGTTGACATGGTTCGAGTTCTTTTCAACATTTTGGAAATCCCACTGAAACTTTGGACATTCTCGCGAAGGGTTCCCAATCCCCGACGAGATTGGTACCCTTTCACGTTCAAACCTCTCAAACTCCGGGAGAGATTCTCAAAACCAAGGTTGACATGGTTTGAGTTCCTTTCAACAATTTGGAAATCCCGCTGAAACTTTGGACATTCTGGCGAAGGGTTCCCAATCCCCGACAAGATTGGTACCCTTTCACGTCCAAATCTCTCAAAGTCCGGGAGAGATTCTCAAAACCAAGGTTGACATGTTTCGAGTTCCTTTCAACATTTTGGAAATCCCGCTGAAACTTTGGACATTCTCGCGAAGGGTTCCCAATCCCCGACAAGATTGGTACCCTTTCACGTCCAAATCTCTCAAACTCCGGGAGAGATTCTCAAAACCAAGGTTGACATGTTTCGAGTTCCTTTCAACATTTTGGAAATCCTGCTGAAACTTTGGACATTCTCGCGAAGGGTTCCCGATCCCCGACAAGACTGGTACCCTTTCACGTCCAAATCTCTCAAACTCCGGGAGAGATTCTCAAAACCAAGGTTGACATGTTTCGAGTTCCTTTCAACATTTTGGAAATCCCGCTGAAACTTTGGACATTGTCGCGAAGGGTTCCTAATCCCCGACATGATTGGTACCCTTTCACGTCCAAATCTCTCAAACTCCAGGAGAGATTCTCAAAACCAAGGTTGACATGTTTCGAGTTCCTCTCAACATTTTGGAAATCCCGCTGAAACTTTGGACATTCTCGCGAAGGGTTCCCAGTCCCCGACAAGATTGGTACCCTTTCACGTCCAAATCTCTCAAACTCCGGCAGAGATTCTCAAAACCAAGGTTGAAATGTTTCGAGTTCCTTTCAACATTTTGGAAATCCCGCTGAAACTTTGGACATTCTCGCGAAGGGTTCCCAATCCCCGACAAGATTGGTACCCTTTCACGTCCAAATCTCTCAAACTCCGGGAGAGATTCTCAAAACCAAGGTTGACATGGTTCGAGTTCCTTTCAACATTTTGGAAATCCCGCTGAAACTTTGGACTTTCTCGCGAAGGGTTCCCAATCCCCGACAAGATTGGTACCCTTTCACGTCCAAATCTCTCAAACTCCGGGAGAGATTCTCAAAACCAAGGATGACATGTTTCAAGTTCCTTTCAACATTCTGGAAATCCCACTGAAACTTTGGACATTCTCGCGAAGGGTTCCCGATCCCCGACAAGATTGGTACCCTTTCACGTCCAAATCTCTCAAACTCCGGGAGAGATTCTCAAAACCAAGGTTGACATGTTTCGAGTTCCTCTCAACATTTTGGAAATCCCGCTGAAACTTTGGACATTCTCGCGAAGGGTTCCCAATCCCCGACAAGATTGGTACCCTTTCACGTCCAAATCTCTCAAACTCCGGCAGAGATTCTCAAAACCAAGGTTGACATGTTCCGAGTTCCTTTCAACATTTTGGAAATCCCGCTGAAACTTTGGACATTCTCGCGAAGGGTTCCCAATCCCCGTCAAGATTGGTACCCTTTCACGTCCAAATCTCTCAAACTCCGGGAGAGATTCTCAAAACGAAGGTTGACATGTTTCGAGTTCCTTTCAACATTTTGGAAATCCCGCTGAAACTTTGGACATTCTCGCGAAGGGTTCCCAATCCCCGACAAGATTGGTACCCTTTCACGTCCAAATCTCTCAAACTCCGGGAGAGATTCTCAAAACCAAGGTTGACATGTTTCGAGTTCCTTTCAACATTTTGGAAATCCCGCTGAATCTTTGGACATTCTCGCAAAGGGTTCCCAATCCCCGACAAGATTGGTACCCTTTCACGTCCAAATCTCTCAAACTCCGGGAGAGATTCTCAAAACCAAGGTTGACATGTTTCGAGTTCCTTTCAACATTTTGGAAAATCCGCAGAAACTTTGGACATTCTCGCGAAGGGTTCCCGATCCCCGACAAGACTGGTACCCTTTCACGTCCAAATCTCTCAAACTCCGGGAGAGATTCTCAAAACCAAGGTTGACATGTTTCGAGTTCCTTTCAACATTTTGGAAATCCCGCTGAAACTTTGGACATTGTCGCGAAGGGTTCCCAATCCCCGACAAGATTGGTACCCTTTCACGTCCAAATCTCTCAAACTCCGGGAGAGATTCTCAAAACCAAGGTTGACATGTTTCGAGTTCCTCTCAACATTTTGGAAATCCCGCTGAAACTGTGGACATTCTCGCGAAGGGTTCCCAATCCCCGACAAGATTGGTACCCTTTCACGTCCAAATCTCTCAAACTCCGGGAGAGATTCTCAAAACCAAGGTTGACATGTTTCGAGTTCCTTTCAACATTTTGGAAATCCCGCTGAAACTTTGGACATTCTCGCGAAGGGTTCCCAATCCCCGACAAGATTGGTACCCTTTCACGTCCAAATCTCTCAAACTCCAGGAGAGATTCTCAAAACCAAGGTTGACATGTTTCAAGTTCATTTCAACATTTTGGAAATCCCACTGAAACTTTGGACATTCTCGCGAAGGGTTCCCAATCCCCGAAAAGATTGGTACCCTTTCACGTCCAAATCTCTCAAACTCCGGGAGAGGTTCTCAAAACCAAGGTTGACATGTTTCGAGTTCCTTTCAACATTTTGGAAATCCCGCTGAAACTTTGGACATTCTCGCGAAGGGTTCCCAATCCCCGACAAGATTGGTACCCTTTCACGTCCAAATCTCTCAAACTCCGGGAGAGATTCTCAAAAACAAAGTTGACATGTTTCGAGTTCCTTTCAACATTTTGGAAATCCTGCTGAAACTTTGGACATTCTCACGAAGGGTTCCCAATCCCCGACAAGACTGGTACCCTTTCACGTCCAAATCTCTCAAACTCCGGGAGAGATTCTCAAAACCAAGGTTGACATGGTTCGAGCTCCTTTCAACATTTTGGAAATCCCGCTGAAACTTTGGACATTCTCGCGAAGGGTTCCCAATCCCCGACAAGATTGGTACCCTTTCACGTCCAAATCTCTCAAAGTCCGGGAGAGATTCTCAAAACCAAGGTTGACATGTTTCGAGTTCCTTTCAACATTTTGGAAATCCCGCTGAAACTTTGGACATTCTCGCGAAGGGTTCCCAATCCCCGACAAGATTGGTACCCTTTCACGTCCAAATCTCTCAAACTCCAGGAGAGATTCTCAAAACCAAGGTTGACATGTTTCAAGTTCATTTCAACATTTTGGAAATCCCACTGAAACTTTGGACATTCTCGCGAAGGGTTCCCAATCCCCGAAAAGATTGGTACCCTTTCACGTCCAAATCTCTCAAACTCCGGGAGAGGTTCTCAAAACCAAGGTTGACATGTTTCGAGTTCCTTTCAACATTTTGGAAATCCCGCTGAAACTTTGGACATTCTTGCGAAGGGTTCCCAATCCCCGACAAGATTGGTACCCTTTCACGTCCAAATCTCTCAAACTCCGGGAGAGATTCTCAAAAACAAAGTTGACATGTTTCGAGTTCCTTTCAACATTTTGGAAATCCTGCTGAAACTTTGGACATTCTCACGAAGGGTTCCCAATCCCCGACAAGACTGGTACCCTTTCACGTCCAAATCTCTCAAACTCCGGGAGAGATTCTCAAAACCAAGGTTGACATGGTTCGAGCTCCTTTCAACATTTTGGAAATCCCGCTGAAACTTTGGACATTCTCGCGAAGGGTTCCCAATCCCCGACAAGATTGGTACCCTTTCACGTCCAAATCTCTCAAAGTCCGGGAGAGATTCTCAAAACCAAGGTTGACATGTTTCGAGTTCCTTTCAACATTTTGGAAATCCCGCTGAAACTTTGGACATTCTTGCGAAGGGTTCCCAATCCCCGACAAGATTGGTACCCTTTCACGTCCAAATCTCTCAAAGTCCGGGAGAGATTTTCAAAACCAAGGTTGACATGTTTCGAGTTCCTCTCAACATTTTGGAAATCCCGCTGAAACTTTGGACATTCTCGCGAAGGGTTCCCAATCCCCGACAAGACTGGTACCCTTTCACGTCCAAATCTCTCAAAGTCCGGGAGAGATTCTCAAAACCAAGGTTGACATGTTTCGAGTTCCTTTCAACATTTTGGAAATCCCGCTGAAACTTTGGACATCCTCGCAAAGGGTTCCCAATCCCCGACAAGATTGGTACCCTTTCATGTCCAAATCTCTCAAACTCCGGGAGAGATTCTCAAAACCATGGCTGACATGTTTCGAGTTCCTTTCAACATTTTGGAAATCCCGCTGAAACTTTGGACATTCTCGCAAAGGGTTCCCAATCTTCGACAAGATTGGTACCCTTTCACGTCCAAATCTCTCAAACTCCGGGAGAGATTCTCAAAACCAAGGTTGACATGTTTCGAGTTCCTTTCAACATTTTGGAAATCCCGCTGAAACTTTGGACATTCTGGCGAAGGGTTCCCAATCCCCGACAAGATTGGTACCCTTTCACGTCCAAATCTCTCAAACTCCGGGAGAGATTCTCAAAACCAAGGTTGACATGTTTCGAGTTCCTTTCAACATTTTGGAAATCCCGCTGAAACTTTGGACTTTCTCTCGAAGGGTTCCCAATCCCCGACAAGATTGGCACCCTTTCACGTCCAAATCTCTCACACTCCGGGAGAGATTCTCAAAACCAAGGTTGACATGGTTCGAGTTCCTTTCAACATTTTGGAAATCACGCTGAAACTTTGGACATTCTCGCGAAGGGTTCCCAATCCCCGACAATACTGGTACCCTTTCACGTCCATATCTCTCAAACTCCGGGAGAGATTCTCAAAACCATGGTTGACATGTTTCGAGTTCCTTTCAACATTTTGGAAATCCCGCTGAAACTTTGGACATTGTCGCGAAGGGTTCCCAATCCCCGACAAGATTGGTACCCTTTCACGTCCAAATCTCTCAAACTCCGGGAGAGATTCTCAAAACCAAGGTTGACATGTTTCGAGCTCCTTTCAACATTTTGGAAATCCCGCTGAAACTTTGGACATTCTCGCGAAGGGTTCCCGATCCCCGACACGATTGGTACCCTTTCACGCCCAAATCTCTCAAACTCCGGGAGAGATTCTCAAAACCAAGGTTGACATGTTTCGAGTTCCTTTCAACATTTTGGAAATCCCGCTGAAACTTTGGACATTCTCGCGAAGGGTTCCCGATCCCCGACACGATTGGTACCCTTTCACGCCCAAATCTCTCAAACTCCGGGAGAGATTCTCAAAACCAAGGTTGACATGTTTCGAGTTCCTTTCAACATTTTGGAAATCCCGCTGAAACTTTGGACATTCTCGCGAAGGGTTCCCAATCCCCGACAAGATTGGTACCCTTTCACGTCCAAATCTCTCAAACTCCGGCAGAGATTCTCAAAACCAAGGTTGACATCTTTCGAGTTCCTTTCAACATTTTGGAAATCCCGCTGAAACTTTGGACATTCTCGCGAAGGGTTCCCAATCTTCGACAAGATTGGTACCCTTTCACGTCCAAATCTCTCAAACTCCGGCAGAGATTCTCAAAACCAAGGTTGACATGTTCCGAGTTCCTTTCAACATTTTGGAAATCCCACTGAAACTTTGGTCATTCACGCGAAGGGTTCCCAATCCCCGACAAGATTGGTACCCTTTCATGTCCAAATCTCTCAAAGTCCGGGAGAGATTCTCAAAACCAAGGTTGACATGTTTCGAGTTCCTTTCAACATTTTGGAAATCCCGCTGAAACTTTGGACATTGTCGCGAAGGGTTCCCAATCCCCGACAAGATTGGTACCCTTTCACGTCCAAATCTCTCAAACTCCGGGAGAGATTCTCAAAACCAAGGATGACATGTTTCAAGTTCCTTTCAACATTTTGGAAATCCCACTGAAACTTTGGACATTGTCGCGAAGGGTTCCCAATCCCCGACAAGATTGGTACCCTTTCACGTCCAAATCTTTCAAAGTCCGGGAGAGATTCTCAAAACCAAGGTTGACATGTTTCGAGTTCCTCTCAACATTTTGGAAATCCCGCTGAAACTTTGGACATTCTCGCGAAGGGTTCCCAATCCCCGACAAGACTGGTACCCTTTCACGTCCAAATCTCTCAAAGTCCGGGAGAGATTCTCAAAACCAAGGTTGACATGTTTCGAGTTCCTTTCAACATTTTGGAAATCCCGCTGAAACTTTGGACATTCTCGCGAAGGGTTCCCAATCCCCGACAAGATTGGTACCCTTTCATGTCCAAATCTCTCAAACTCCGGGAGAGATTCTCAAAACCAAGGTTGACATGGTTCGAGTTCCTTTCAACATTTTGGAAATCCCGCTGAAACTTTGGACATTCTCGCAAAGGGTTCCCAATCTTCGACAAGATTGGTACCCTTTCACGTCCAAATCTCTCAAACTCCGGGAGAGATTCTCAAAACCAAGGTTGACATGTTTCGAGTTCCTTTCAACATTTTGGAAATCCCGCTGAAACTTTGGACATTCTGGCGAAGGGTTCCCAATCCCCGTCAAGATTGGTACCCTTTCACGTCCAAATCTCTCAAACTCCGGGAGAGATTCTCAAAACCAAGGTTGACATGTTTCGAGTTCCTTTCAACATTTTGGAAATCACGCTGAAACTTTCGACTTTCTCGCGAAGGGTTCCCAATCCCCGACAAGATTGGCACACTTTCACGTCCAAATCTCTCACACTCCGGGAGAGATTCTCAAAACCATGGTTGACATGGTTCGAGTTCCTTTCAACATTTTGGAAATCACGCTGAAACTTTGGACATTCTCGCGAAGGGTTCCCAATCCCCGACAATACTGGTACCCTTTCACGTCCATATCTCTCAAGCTCCGGGAGAGATTCTCAAAACCAAGGTTGACATGTTTCGAGTTCCTTTCAACATTTTGGAAATCCCGCTGAAACTTTGGACATTGTCGCGAAGGGTTCCCAATCCCCGACAAGATTGGTACCCTTTCACGTCCAAATCTCTCAAACTCCGGGAGAGATTCTCAAAACCAAGGTTGACATGTTTCGAGTTCCTTTCAACATTTTGGAAATCCCACTGAAACTTTGGACATTCTCGCGAAGGGTTCCCGATCCCCGACACGATTGGTACCCTTTCACGCCCAAATCTCTCAAACTCCGGGAGAGATTCTCAAAACCAAGGTTGACATGTTTCGAGTTCCTTTCAACATTTTGGAAATCCCACTGAAACTTTGGACATTCTCGCGAAGGGATCCCGATCCCCGACACGATTGGTACCCTTTCAAGTCCAAATCTCTCAAACTCCGGGAGAGATTCTCAAAACCAAGGTTGACATGGTTCGAGTTCCTTTCAACATTTTGGAAATCCCGCTGAAACTTCGGACATTCTCGCGAAGGGTTCCCAATCCCCGACAAGATTGGTACCCTTTCACGTCCAAATCTCTCAAACTCCGGCAGAGATTCTCAAAACCAAGGTTGACATGGTTCGAGTTCCTTTCAACATTTTGGAAATCCCGCTGAAACTTTGGACATTGTCGCGAAGGGTTCCCAATCCCCGACAAGATTGGTACCCTTTCACGTCCAAATCTCTCAAACTCCGGCAGAGATTCTCAAAACCAAGGTTGACATGGTTCGAGTTCCTTTCAACATTTTGGAAATCCCGCTGAAACTTTGGACATTCTCGCGAAGGGTTCCCAATCCCCGACAAGATTGGTACCCTTTCATGTCCAAATCTCTCAAACTCCGGGAGAGATTCTCAAAACCATGGCTGACATGGTTCGAGTTCCTTTCAACATTTTGGAAATCCCGCTGAAACTTTGGACATTCTCGCGAAGGGTTTCCGATCCCCGACACGATTGGTACCCTTTCACGCCCAAATCTCTCAAACTCCGGGAGAGATTCTCAAAACCAAGGTTGACATGTTTCGAGTTCCTTTCAACATTTTGGAAATCCCGCTGAAACTTCGGACATTCTCGCGAAGGGTTCCCAATCCCCGACAAGATTGGTACCCTTTCACGTCCAAATCTCTCAAACTCCGGGAGAGATTCTCAAAACCAAGGTTGACATGTTTCGAGTTCCTCTCAACATTTTGGAAATCCCGCTGAAACTTTGGACATTCTCGCGAAGGGTTCCCAATCCCCGACAAGACTGGTACCCTTTCACGTCCAAATCTCTCAAACTCCGGGAGAGATTCTCAAAACCAAGGTTGACATGTTTCGAGTTCCTTTCAACATTTTGGAAATCCCGCTGAAACTTTGGACATTCTCGCGAAGGGTTCCCAATCCCCGACAAGATTGGTACCCTTTCATGTCCAAATCTCTCAAACTCCGGGAGAGATTCTCAAAACCATGGCTGACATGTTTCGAGTTCCTTTCAACATTTTGGAAATCCCGCTGAAACTTTGGACATTCTCACGAAGGGTTCCCAATCCCCGACAAGACTGGTACCCTTTCACGTCCAAATCTCTCAAACTCCAGGAGAGATTCTCAAAAACAAAGATGACATGTTTCGAGTTCCTTTCAACATTTTGGAAATCCTGCTGAAACTTTGGACATTCTCGCGAAGGGTTCCCAATCCCCGACAAGACTGGTACCCTTTCACGTCCAAATCTCTCAAACTCCGGGAGAGATTCTCAAAACCAAGGTTGACATGTTTCGAGTTCCTTTCAACATTTTGGAAATCCCACTGAAACTTTGGACATTCTCTCGAAGGGTTCCCGATCCCCGACACGATTGGTACCCTTTCACGCCCAAATCTCTCAATCTCCGGGAGAGATTCTCAAAACCAAGGTTGACATGTTTCGAGTTCCTTTCAACATTTTGGAAATCCCGCTGAAACTTTGGACATTCTCGCGAAGGGTTCCCAATCCCCGACAAGATTGGTACCCTTTCACGTCCAAATCTCTCAAACTCCGGCAGAGATTCTCAAAACCAAGGTTGACATGTTTCGAGTTCCCTTCAACATTTTGGAAATCCCGCTGAAACTTTGGACATTCTCGCGAAGGGTTCCCAATCCCCGACAAGATTGGTACCCTTTCACGTCCAAATCTCTCAAACTCCGGGAGAGATTCTCAAAACCAAGGTTGACATGTTTCGAGTTCCTTTCAACATTTTGGAAATCCCGCTGAAACTTTGGACATTCTCGCGAAGGGTTCCCAATCCCCGACAAGATTGGTACCCTTTCACGTCCAAATCTCTCAAACTCCGGGAGAGATTCTCAAAACCAAGGTTGACATGGTTCGAGTTCCTCTCAACATTTTGGAAATCCCGCTGAAACTTTGGACATTGTCGCGAAGGGTTCCCAATCCCCGACAAGACTGGTACCCTTTCACGTCCAAATCTCTCAAACTCCGGGAGAGATTCTCAAAACCAAGGTTGACATGTTTCGAGTTCCTTTCAACATTTTGGAAATCCCGCTGACACTTTGGACATTCTCGCGAAGGGTTCCCAATCCCCGACAAGACTGGTACCCTTTCACGTCCAAATCTCTCAAACTCCGGGAGAGATTCTCAAAACCATGGCTGACATGTTTCGAGTCCCTTTCAACATTTTGGAAATCCCGCTGAAACTTTGGACATTCTCGCGAAGGGTTCCCAATCCCCGACAAGATTGGTACCCTTTCACGTCCAAATCTCTCAAACTCCGGGAGAGATTCTCAAAACCAAGGTTGACATGTTTCGAGTTCCTTTCAACATTTTGGAAATCCCGCTGAAACTTTGGACATTCTCGCAAAGGGTTCCCAATCTTCGACAAGATTGGTACCCTTTCACGTCCAAATCTCTCAAACTCCGGGAGAGATTCTCAAAACCAAGGTTGACATGTTTCGAGTTCCTTTCAACATTTTGGAAATCCCGCTGAAACTTTGGACTTTCTCGCGAAGGGTTCCCAATCCCCGACAAGATTGGCACCCTTTCACGTCCAAATCTCTCACACTCCGGGAGAGATTCTCAAAACCAAGGTTGACATGGTTCGAGTTCCTTTCAACATTTTGGAAATCACGCTGAAACTTTGGACATTCTCGCGAAGGGTTCCCAATCCCCGACAATACTGGTACCCTTTCACGTCCATATCTCTCAAGTTCCGGGAGAGATTCTCAAAGCCATGGTTGACATGTTTCGAGTTCCTTTCAACATTTTGGAAATCCCGCTGAAACTTTGGACATTGTCGCGAAGGGTTCCCAATCCCCGACAAGATTGGTACCCTTTCACGTCCAAATCTCTCAAACTCCGGGAGAGATTCTCAAAACCAAGGTTGACATGTTTCGAGTTCCTTTCAACATTTTGGAAATCACGCTGAAACTTTGGACATTCTCGCGAAGGGTTCCCAATCCCCGACAAGATTGGTACCCTTTCACGTCCAAATCTCTCAAAGTCCGGGAGAGATTCTCAAAACCAAGGTTGACATGTTTCGAGTTCCTTTCAACATCTTGGAAATCCCGCTGAAACTTTGGACATTCTCGCGAAGGGTTCCCAATCCCCGACAAGATTGGCACCCTTTCACGTCCAAATCTCTCACACTCCGGGAGAGATTCTCAAAACCAAGGTTGACATGGTTCGAGTTCCTTTCAACATTTTGGAAATCACGCTGAAACTTTGGACATTCTCGCGAAGGGTTCCCAATCCCCGACAATACTGGTACCCTTTCACGTCCATATCTCTCAAGATCCGGGAGAGATTCTCAAAGCCATGGTTGACATGTTTCGAGTTCCTTTCAACATTTTGGAAATCCCGCTGAAACTTTGGACATCCTCGCGAAGGGTTCCCAATCCCCGACAAGATTGGTACCCTTTCACGTCCAAATCTCTCAAACTCCGGGAGAGATTCTCAAAACCAAGGTTGACATGTTTCGAGTTCCTTTCAACATTTTGGAAATCCCACTGAAACTTTGGACATTCTCGCGAAGGGTTCCCGATCCCCGACACGATTGGTACCCTTTCACGCCCAAATCTCTCAAACTCCGGGAGAGATTCTCAAAACCAAGGTTGACATGTTTCGAGTTCCTTTCAACATTTTGGAAATCACGCTGAAACTTTGGACATTCTCGCGAAGGGTTCCCAATCCCCGACAAGATTGGTACCCTTTCATGTCCAAATCTCTCAAAGTCCGGGAGAGATTCTCAAAACCAAGGTTGACATGTTTCGAGTTCCTTTCAACATTTTGGAAATCCCGCTGAAACTTTGGACATTCTCGCGAAGGGTTCCCAATCCCCGACAAGACTGGTACCCTTTCACGTCCAAATCTCTCAAACTCCGGGAGAGATTCTCAAAACCAAGGTTGACATGTTTCGAGTTCCTTTCAACATTTTGGAAATCCTGCTGAAACTTTGGACATTCTCGCGAAGGGTTCCCAATCCCCGACAAGATTGGTACCCTTTCACGTCCAAATCTCTCAAACTCCGGGAGAGATTCTCAAAACCAAGGTCGACATGTTTTGAGTTTCTTTCAACATTTTGGAAATCCCGCTGAAACTTTGGACATTCTCGCGAAGGGTTCCCAATCCCCGACAAGATTGGTACCCTTTCATGTCCAAATCTCTCAAACTCCGGGAGAGATTCTCAAAACCATGGTTGACATGGTTCGAGTTCCTTTCAACATTTTGGAAATCCCGCTGAAACTTTGGACATTCTCGCGAAGGGTTCCCAGTCCCCGACAAGATTGGTACCCTTTCACGTCCAAATCTCTCAGACTCCGGCAGAGATTCTCAAAACCAAGGTTGACATGTTTCGAGTTCCTTTCAACATTTTAAAAATCCCGCTGAAACTTTGGACATTCTCGCGATGGGTTCCCGATCCCCGACAAGATTGGTACCCTTTCACGTCCAAATCTCTCAAACTCCGGGAGAGATTCTCAAAACCAAGGTTGACATGTTTCGAGTTCCTTTCAACATTTTGGAAATCCCGCTGAAACTTTGGAGATTGTCGCGAAGGGTTCCCAGTCCCCGACAAGATTGGTACCCTTTCACGTCCAAATCCCTCAAACTCCGGCAGAGATTCTCAAAACCAAGGTTGACATGTTCCGAGTTCCTTTCAACATTTTGGAAATCCCACTGAAACTTTGGTCATTCTCGCGAAGGGTTCCCAGTCCCCGACAAGATTGGTACCCTTTCACGTCCAAATCTCTCAAACTCCGGCAGAGATTCTCAAAACCAAGTTTGACATGGTTCGAGTTCCTTTCAACATTTTGGAAATCCCGCTGAAACTTTGGACATTCTCGCGAAGGGTTCCCAATCCCCGACAAGATTGGTACCCTTTCACGTCCAAATCTCTCAGACTCCGGGAGAGATTCTCAAAACCAAGGTTGACATGGTTCGAGTTCCTTTCAACATTTTGGAAATCCCGCTGAAACTTTGGACATTCTCGCGAAGGGTTCCCAATCCCCGACAAGATTGGTACCCTTTCACGTCCAAATCTCTCAAACTCCGGGAGAGATTCTCAAAACCACGGTCGACATGTTTCGACTTCCTTTCAACATTTTGGAAATCCCGCTGAAACTTCGGACATTCTCGCGAAGGGTTCCCAATCCCCGACAAGATTGGTACCCTTTCACGTCCAAATCTCTCAAACTCCGGGAGAGATTCTCAAAACCAAGTTTCACATGGTTCGAGTTCCTTTCAACATTTTGGAAATCCCGCTGAAACTTTGGACATTCTCGCGAAGGGTTCCCAATCCCCGACAAGATTGGTACCCTTTCACGTCCAAATCTCTCAGACTCCGGGAGAGATTCTCAAAACCAAGGTTGACATGTTTCGAGTTCCTTTCAACATTTTGGAAATCCCGCTGAAACTTTGGACATTCTCGCGAAGGGTTCCCAATCCCCGACAAGATTGGTACCCTTTCACGTCCAAATCTCTCAAACTCCGGGAGAGATTCTCAAAACCAAGGTCGACATGTTTTGAGTTTCTTTCAACATTTTGGAAATCCCGCTGAAACTTTGGACATTCTCGCGAAGGGTTCCCAATCCCCGACAAGATTGGTACCCTTTCATGTCCAAATCTCTCAAACTCCGGGAGAGATTCTCAAAACCATGGTTGACATGGTTCGAGTTCCTTTCAACATTTTGGAAATCCCGCTGAAACTTTGGACATTCTCGCGAAGGGTTCCCAGTCCCCGACAAGATTGGTACCCTTTCACGTCCAAATCTCTCAAACTCCGGCAGAGATTCTCAAAACCAAGGTTGACATGTTTCGAGTTCCTTTCAACATTTTGGAAATCCCGCTGAAACTTTGGACATTCTCGCGAAGGGTTCCCAATCCCCGACAAGATTGGTACACTTTCACGTCCAAATCTCTCAGACTCCGGCAGAGATTCTCAAAACCAAGGTTGACATGGTTCGAGTTCCTTTCAACATTTTAAAAATCCCGCTGAAACATTGGACATTCTCGCGAAGGGTTCCCAATCCCCGACAAGATTGGTACCCTTTCACGCCCAAATCTCTCAAACTCCGGGAGAGATTCTCAAAACCATGGTTGACATGGTTCGAGTTCCTTTCAACATTTTGGAAATCCCGCTGAAACTTCGGACATTCTCGCGAAGGGTTCCCAATCCCCGACAAGACTGGTACCCTTTCACGTCCAAATCTCTCAAACTCCGGGAGAGATTCTCAAAAACAAAGATGACATGTTTCGAGTTCCTTTCAACATTTTGGAAATCCTGCTGAAACTTTGGACATTCTCGCGAAGGGTTCCCAATCCCCGACAAGACTGGTACCCTTTCACGTCCAAATCTCTCAAACTCCGGGAGAGATTCTCAAAACCATGGTTGACATGTTTCGAGTTCCTTTCAACATTTTGAAAATCCCACTGAAACTTTGGACATTCTCTCGAAGGGTTCCCGATCCCCGACACGATTGGTACCCTTTCACGCCCAAATCTCTCAATCTCCGGGAGAGATTCTCAAAACCAAGGTTGACATGTTTCGAGTTCCTTTCAACATTTTGGAAATCCCGCTGAAACTTTGGACATTCTCGCGAAGGGTTCCCAATCCCCGACAAGATTGGTACCCTTTCACGTCCAAATCTCTCAAACTCCGGGAGAGATTCTCAAAACCAAGGTTGACATGTTTCGAGTTCCTCTCAAGATTTTGGAAATCCCGCTGAAACTTTGGACATTCTCGCGAAGGGTTCCCAATCCCCGACAAGATTGGTACCCTTTCACGTCCAAATCTCTCAAACTCCGGGAGAGATTCTCAAAACCAAGGTTGACATGTTTCGAGTTCCTTTCAACATTTTGGAAATCCTGCTGAAACTTTGGACATTCTCGCGAAGGGTTCCCAATCCCCGACAAGATTGGTACCCTTTCACGTCCAAATCTCTCAAACTCCGGGAGAGATTCTCAAAACCAAGGTCGACATGTTTTGAGTTTCTTTCAACATTTTGGAAATCCCGCTGAAACTTTGGACATTCTCGCGAAGGGTTCCCAATCCCCGACAAGATTGGTACCCTTTCATGTCCAAATCTCTCAAACTCCGGGAGAGATTCTCAAAACCATGGTTGACATGGTTCGAGTTCCTTTCAACATTTTGGAAATCCCGCTGAAACTTTGGACATTCTCGCGAAGGGTTCCCAGTCCCCGACAAGATTGGTACCCTTTCACGTCCAAATCTCTCAAACTCCGGGAGAGATTCTCAAAACCATGGTTGACATGTTTCGAGTTCCTTTCAACATTTTGGAAATCCCGCTGAAACTTTGGACATTCTCGCGAAGGGTTCCCAATCCCCGACAAGATTGGTACCCTTTCACGTCCAAATCTCTCAGACTCCGGCAGAGATTCTCAAAACCAAGGTTGACATGTTTCGAGTTCCTTTCAACATTTTAAAAATCCCGCTGAAACTTTGGACATTCTCGCGATGGGTTCCCGATCCCCGACAAGATTGGTACCCTTTCACGTCCAAATCTCTCAAACTCCGGGAGAGATTCTCAAAACCAAGGTTGACATGTTTCGAGTTCCTTTCAACATTTTGGAAATCCCGCTGAAACTTTGGAGATTGTCGCGAAGGGTTCCCAGTCCCCGACAAGATTGGTACCCTTTCACGTCCAAATCCCTCAAACTCCGGCAGAGATTCTCAAAACCAAGGTTGACATGTTCTGAGTTCCTTTCAACATTTTGGAAATCCCACTGAAACTTTGGTCATTCTCGCGAAGGGTTCCCAGTCCCCGACAAGATTGGTACCCTTTCACGTCCAAATCTCTCAAACTCCGGCAGAGATTCTCAAAACCAAGTTTGACATGGTTCGAGTTCCTTTCAACATTTTGGAAATCCCGCTGAAACTTTGGACATTCTCGCGAAGGGTTCCCAATCCCCGACAAGATTGGTACCCTTTCACGTCCAAATCTCTCAGACTCCGGGAGAGATTCTCAAAACCAAGGTTGACATGGTTCGAGTTCCTTTCAACATTTTGGAAATCCCGCTGAAACTTTGGACATTCTCGCGAAGGGTTCCCAATCCCCGACAAGATTGGTACCCTTTCACGTCCAAATCTCTCAAACTCCGGGAGAGATTCTCAAAACCATGGTTGACATGTTTCGAGTTTCTTTCAACATTTTGGAAATCCCGCTGAAACTTTGGACATTCTCGTGAAGGGTTCCCAATCCCCGACAAGATTGGTACCCTTTCACGTCCAAATCTCTCAAACTCCGGGAGAGATTCTCAAAACCACGGTCGACATGTTTCGACTTCCTTTCAACATTTTGGAAATCCCGCTGAAACTTCGGACATTCTCGCGAAGGGTTCCCAATCCCCGACAAGATTGGTACCCTTTCACGTCCAAATCTCTCAAACTCCGGGAGAGATTCTCAAAACCAAGTTTCACATGGTTCGAGTTCCTTTCAACATTTTGGAAATCCCGCTGAAACTTTGGACATTCTCGCGAAGGGTTCCCAATCCCCGACAAGATTGGTACCCTTTCATGTCCAAATCTCTCAAACTCCGGGAGAGATTCTCAAAACCATGGTTGACATGGTTCGAGTTCCTTTCAACATTTTGGAAATCCCGCTGAAACTTTGGACATTCTCGCGAAGGGTTCCCAGTCCCCGACAAGATTGGTACCCTTTCACGTCCAAATCTCTCAAACTCCGGCAGAGATTCTCAAAACCAAGGTTGACATGTTTCGAGTTCCTTTCAACATTTTGGAAATCCCGCTGAAACTTTGGACATTCTCGCGAAGGGTTCCCAATCCCCGACAAGATTGGTACACTTTCACGTCCAAATCTCTCAGACTCCGGCAGAGATTCTCAAAACCAAGGTTGACATGGTTCGAGTTCCTTTCAACATTTTAAAAATCCCGCTGAAACATTGGACATTCTCGCGAAGGGTTCCCAATCCCCGACAAGATTGGTACCCTTTCATGTCCAAATCTCTCAAACTCCGGGAGAGATTCTCAAAACCATGGTTGACATGGTTCGAGTTCCTTTCAACATTTTGGAAATCCCGCTGAAACTTTGGACATTCTCGCGAAGGGTTCCCAGTCCCCGACAAGATTGGTACCCTTTCACGTCCAAATCTCTCAAACTCCGGGAGAGATTCTCAAAACCATGGTTGACATGTTTCGAGTTCCTTTCAACATTTTGGAAATCCCGCTGAAACTTTGGACATTCTCGCGAAGGGTTCCCAATCCCCGACAAGATTGGTACCCTTTCACGTCCAAATCTCTCAGACTCCGGCAGAGATTCTCAAAACCAAGGTTGACATGTTTCGAGTTCCTTTCAACATTTTAAAAATCCCGCTGAAACTTTGGACATTCTCGCGATGGGTTCCCGATCCCCGACAAGATTGGTACCCTTTCACGTCCAAATCTCTCAAACTCCGGGAGAGATTCTCAAAACCAAGGTCGACATGTTTTGAGTTTCTTTCAACATTTTGGAAATCCCGCTGAAACTTCGGACATTCTCGCGAAGGGTTCCCAATCCCCGACAAGATTGGTACCCTTTCATGTCCAAATCTCTCAAACTCCGGGAGAGATTCTCAAAACCATGGTTGACATGGTTCGAGTTCCTTTCAACATTTTGGAAATCCCGCTGAAACTTTGGACATTCTCGCGAAGGGTTCCCAGTCCCCGACAAGATTGGTACCCTTTCACGTCCAAATCTCTCAAACTCCGGGAGAGATTCTCAAAACCATGGTTGACATGTTTCGAGTTCCTTTCAACATTTTGGAAATCCCGCTGAAACTTTGGACATTCTCGCGAAGGGTTCCCAATCCCCGACAAGATTGGTACCCTTTCACGTCCAAATCTCTCAGACTCCGGCAGAGATTCTCAAAACCAAGGTTGACATGTTTCGAGTTCCTTTCAACATTTTAAAAATCCCGCTGAAACTTTGGACATTCTCGCGATGGGTTCCCAATCCCCGACAAGATTGGTACCCTTTCACGTCCAAATCTCTCAAACTCCGGGAGAGATTCTCAAAACCAAGGTTGACATGTTTCGAGTTCCTTTCAACATTTTGGAAATCCCGCTGAAACTTTGGAGATTGTCGCGAAGGGTTCCCAGTCCCCGACAAGATTGGTACCCTTTCACGTCCAAATCCCTCAAACTCCGGCAGAGATTCTCAAAACCAAGGTTGACATGTTCCGAGTTCCTTTCAACATTTTGGAAATCCCACTGAAACTTTGGTCATTCTCGCGAAGGGTTCCCAGTCCCCGACAAGATTGGTACCCTTTCACGTCCAAATCTCTCAAACTCCGGCAGAGATTCTCAAAACCAAGTTTGACATGGTTCGAGTTCCTTTCAACATTTTGGAAATCCCGCTGAAACTTTGGACATTCTCGCGAAGGGTTCCCAATCCCCGACAAGATTGGTACCCTTTCACGTCCAAATCTCTCAGAATCCGGGAGAGATTCTCAAAACCAAGGTTGACATGGTTCGAGTTCCTTTCAACATTTTGGAAATCCCGCTGAAACTTTGGACATTCTCGCGAAGGGTTCCCAATCCCCGACAAGATTGGTACCCTTTCACGTCCAAATCTCTCAAACTCCGGGAGAGATTCTCAAAACCATGGTTGACATGTTTCGAGTTCCTTTCAACATTTTGGAAATCCCGCTGAAACTTTGGACATTCTCGTGAAGGGTTCCCAATCCCCGACAAGATTGGTACCCTTTCACGTCCAAATCTCTCAAACTCCGGGAGAGATTCTCAAAACCACGGTCGACATGTTTCGACTTCCTTTCAAAATTTTGGAAATCCCGCTGAAACTTCGGACATTCTCGCGAAGGGTTCCCAATCCCCGACAAGATTGGTACCCTTTCACGTCCAAATCTCTCAAAGTCCGGGAGAGATTCTCAAAACCAAGGTTGACATGTTTCGAGTTCCTTTCAACATTTTGGAAATCCCGCTGAAACTTTGGACATTCTCGCGAAGGGTTCCCAATCCCCGACAAGACTGGTACCCTTTCACGTCCAAATCTCTCAAACTCCGGGAGAGATTCTCAAAACCAAGGTTGACATGTTCCGAGTTCCTTTCAACATTTTGGAAATCCCGCTGAAACTTTGGACATTCTCGCGAAGGGTTCCCAATCCCCGACAAGATTGGTACCCTTTCACGTCCAAATCTCTCAAAGTCCGGGAGAGATTCTCAAAACCAAGGTTGACATGTTTCGAGTTCCTTTCAACATTTTGGAAATCCCGCTGAAACTTTGGACATTCTCGCGAAGGGTTCCCAATCCCCGACAATACTGGTACCCTTTCACGTCCATATCTCTCAAGCTCCGGGAGAGATTCTCAAAGCCATGGTTGACATGTTTCGAGTTCCTTTCAACATTTTGGAAATCCCGCTGAAACTTTGGACATTGTCGCGAAGGGTTCCCAATCCCCGACAAGATTGGTACCCTTTCACGTCCAAATCTCTCAAACTCCGGGAGAGATTCTCAAAACCAAGGTTGACATGTTTCGAGTTCCTTTCAACATTTTGGAAATCCCACTGAAACTTTGGACATTCTCGCGAAGGGTTCCCGATCCCCGACACGATTGGTACCCTTTCACGCCCAAATCTCTCAAACTCCGGGAGAGATTCTCAAAACCAAGGTTGACATTTTTCGAGTTCCTTTCAACATTTTGGAAATCACGCTGAAACTTTGGACATTCTCGCGAAGGGTTCCCAATCCCCGACAAGATTGGTACCCTTTCACGTCCAAATCTCTCAAAGTCCGGGAGAGATTCTCAAAACCAAGGTTGACATGTTTCGAGTTCCTTTCAACATTTTGGAAATCCCGCTGAAACTTTGGACATTCTCGCGAAGGGTTCCCAATCCCCGACAAGACTGGTACCCTTTCACGTCCAAATCTCTCAAACTCCAGGAGAGATTCTGAAAACCAAGGTTGACATGTTCCGAGTTCCTTTCAACATTTTGGAAATCCCGCTGAAACTTTGGACATTCTCGCGAAGGGTTCCCAATCCCCGACAAGATTGGTACCCTTTCATGTCCAAATCTCTCAAACTCCGGGAGAGATTCTCAAAACCATGGCTGACATGTTTCGAATTCCTTTCAACATTTTGGAAATCCCGCTGAAAATTGGACATTGTCGCGAAGGGTTCCCAATCCCCGTCAAGATTGGTACCCTTTCACGTCCAAATCTCTCAAACTCCGGGAGAGATTCTCAAAACCAAAGTTGACATGTTTCGAGTTCCTTTCAACATTTTGGAAATCCTGCTGAAACTTTGGACATTCTCGCGAAGGGTTCCCAATCCCTGACAAGATTGGTACCCTTTCACATCCAAATCTCTCAAACTCCGGGAGAGATTCTCAAAACCAAGGTTGACATGTTTCGAGTTCCTTTCAACATTTTGGAAATCCCGCTGAAACTTTGGACATTCTTGCGAAGGGTTCCCGATCCCCGACAAGATTGGTACCCTTTCACGTCCAAATCTCTCAAAGTCCGGGAGAGATTCTCAAAACCAAGGTTGACATGGTTCGAGTTCCTTTCAACATTTTGGAAATCCCGCTGAAACTTTGGACATTGTCGCGAAGGGTTCCCAATCCCCGACAAGATTGGTACCCTTTCACGTCCAAATCTCTCAAACTCCGGGAGAGATTCTCAAAACCAAGTTTGACATGGTTCGAGTTCCTTTCAACATTTTGGAAATCCCGCTGAAACTTTGGACATTCTCGCGAAGGGTTCCCAATCCCCGACAAGATTGGTACCCTTTCACGTCCAAATCTCTCAGACTCCGGGAGAGATTCTCAAAACCAAGGTTGACATGTTTCGAGTTCCTTTCAACATTTGGGAAATCCCGCTGAAACTTTGGACATTCTCGCGAAGGGTTCCCAATCCCCGACAAGATTGGTACCCTTTCACGTCCAAATCTCTCAAACTCCGGGAGAGATTCTCAAAACCAAGGTTGACATGGTTCGAGTTCCTTTCAACATTTTGGAAATCCCGCTGAAACTTTGGAGATTGTCGCGAAGGGTTCCCAGTCCCCGACAAGATTGGTACCCTTTCACGTCCAAATCCCTCAAACTCCGGCAGAGATTCTCAAAACCAAGGTTGACATGTTCCGAGTTCCTTTCAACATTTTGGAAAACCCACTGAAACTTTGGTCATTCTCGCGAAGGGTTCCCAATCCCCGACAAGATTGGTACCCTTTCACGTCCAAATCTCTCAAACTCCGGCAGAGATTCTCAAAACCAAGTTTGACATGGTTCGAGTTCCTTTCAACATTTTGGAAATCCCGCTGAAACTTTGGACATTCTCGCGAAGGGTTCCCAATCCCCGACAAGATTGGTACCCTTTCACGTCCAAATCTCTCAAACTCCGGGAGAGATTCTCAAAACCATGGTTGAAACGTTTCGAGTTCCTTTCAACATTTTGGAAATCCCGCTGAAACTTTGGACATTCTCGCGAAGAGTTCCCAATCCCCGACAAGATTGGTACCCTTTCACGTCCAAATCTCTCAAACTCCGGCAGAGATTCTCAAAACCACGGTCGACATGTTTCGACTTCCTTTCAACATTTTGGAAATCCCGCTGAAACTTTGGACATTCTCGCGAAGGGTTCCCAATCCCCGACAAGATTGGTACCCTTTCATGTCCAAATCTCTCAAACTCCGGGAGAGATTCTCAAAACCATGGTTGACATGTTTCGAGTTCCTTTCAACATTTTGGAAATCCCGCTGAAACTTTGGACATTCTCGCGAAGGGTTCCCAGTCCCCGACAAGATTGGTACCCTTTCACGTCCAAATCTCTCAAACTCCGGGAGAGATTCTCAAAACCATGGTTGACATGTTTCGAGTTCCTTTCAACATTTTGGAAATCCCGCTGAAACTTTGGACATTCTCGCGAAGGGTTCCCAATCCCCGACAAGATTGGTACCCTTTCACGTCCAAATCTCTCAGACTCCGGCAGAGATTCTCAAAACCAAGGTTGACATGTTTCGAGTTCCTTTCAACATTTTAAAAGTCCCGCTGAAACTTTGGACATTCTCGCGAAGGGTTCCCAATCCCCGACAAGATTGGTACCCTTTCACGTCCAAATCTCTCAAACTCCGGGAGAGATTCTCAAAACCAAGGTTGACATGTTTCGAGTTCCTTTCAACATTTTGGAAATCCCGCTGAAACTTTGGATATTCTCGCGAAGGCTTCCCAATCCCCGACAAGATTGGTACCCTTTCACGTTCAAATCTCTCAAACTCCGGGAGAGATTCTCAAAACCAAGGTTGACATGTTTCAAGTTCATTTCAACATTTTGGAAATCCCACTGAAACTTTGGACATTCTCGCGAAGGGTTCCCAATCCCCGAAAAGATTGGTACCCTTTCACGTCCAAATCTCTCAAACTCCGGGAGAGATTCTCAAAACCAAGGTTGACATGTTTCGAGTTCCTTTCAACATTTTGGAAATCCCGCTGAAACTTTGGACATTCTCGCGAAGGGTTCCCAATCCCCGACAAGATTGGTACCCTTTCACGTCCAAATCTCTCAAAGTCCGGGAGAGATTCTCAAAACCAAGGTTGACATGTTTCGAGTTCCTTTCAACATTTTGGAAATCCCGCTGAAACTTTGGACATTCTCGCGAAGGGTTCCCAATCCCCGACAAGATTGGTACCCTTTCACGTCCAAATCTCTCAAACTCCGGGAGAGATTCTCAAAAACAAAGTTGACATGTTTCGAGTTCCTTTCAACATTTTGGAAATCCTGCTGAAACTTTGGACATTCTCACGAAGGGTTCCCAATCCCCGACAAGACTGGTACCCTTTCACGTCCAAATCTCTCAAACTCCGGGAGAGATTCTCAAAACCAAGGTTGACATGTTTCGAGCTCCTTTCAACATTTTGGAAATCCCGCTGAAACTTTGGACATTCTCGCGAAGGCTTCCCAATCCCCGACAAGATTGGTACCCTTTCACGTCCAAATCTCTCAAAGTCCGGGAGAGATTCTCAAAACCAAGGTTGACATGTTCCGAGTTCCTTTCAACATTTTGGAAATCCCGCTGAAACTTTGGACATTCTCGCGAAGGGTTCCCAATCCCCGACAAGATTGGTACCCTTTCATGTCCAAATCTCTCAAACTCCGGGAGAGATTCTCAAAACCATGGCTGACATGTTTCGAATTCCTTTCAACATTTTGGAAATCCCGCTGAAACTTTGGACATTCTCGCGAAGGGTTCCCAATCCCCGTCAAGATTGGTACCCTTTCACGTCCAAATCTCTCAAACTCCGGCAGAGATTCTCAAAACCAAAGTTGACATGTTTCGAGTTCCTTTCAACATTTTGGAAATCCTGCTGAAACTTTGGACATTCTCGCGAAGGGTTCCCAATCCCTGACAAGATTGGTACCCTTTCACATCCAAATCTCTCAAACTCCGGGAGAGATTCTCAAAACCAAGGTTGACATGTTTCGAGTTCCTTTCAACATTTTGGAAATCCCGCTGAAACTTTGGACATTCTTGCGAAGGGTTCCCGATCCCCGACAAGATTGGTACCCTTTCACGTCCAAATCTCTCAAAGTCCGGGAGAGATTCTCAAAACCAAGGTTGACATGGTTCGAGTTCCTTTCAACATTTTGGAAATCCCGCTGAAACTTTGGACATTCTCGCGAAGGGTTCCCAATCCCCGACAAGATTGGTACCCTTTCACGTCCAAATCTCTCAGACTCCGGGAGAGATTCTCAAAACCAAGGTTGACATGTTTCGAGTTCCTTTCAACATTTGGGAAATCCCGCTGAAACTTTGGACATTCTCGCGAAGGGTTCCCAATCCCCGACAAGATTGGTACCCTTTCACGTCCAAATCTCTCAAACTCCGGGAGAGATTCTCAAAACCAAGGTTGACATGGTTCGAGTTCCTTTCAACATTTTGGAAATCCCGCTGAAACTTTGGAGATTGTCGCGAAGGGTTCCCAGTCCCCGACAAGATTGGTACCCTTTCACGTCCAAATCCCTCAAACTCCGGCAGAGATTCTCAAAACCAAGGTTGACATGTTCCGAGTTCCTTTCAACATTTTGGAAATCCCACTGAAACTTTGGTCATTCTCGCGAAGGGTTCCCAATCCCCGACAAGATTGGTACCCTTTCACGTCCAAATCTCTCAAACTCCGGCAGAGATTCTCAAAACCAAGTTTGACATGGTTCGAGTTCCTTTCAACATTTTGGAAATCCCGCTGAAACTTTGGACATTCTCGCGAAGGGTTCCCAATCCCCGACAAGATTGGTACCCTTTCACGTCCAAATCTCTCAGACTCCGGGAGAGATTCTCAAAACCAAGGTTGACATGGTTCGAGTTCCTTTCAACATTTTGGAAATCCCGCTGAAACTTTGGACATTCTCGCGAAGGGTTCCCAATCCCCGACAAGATTGGTACCCTTTCACGTCCAAATCTCTCAAACTCCGGGAGAGATTCTCAAAACCATGGTTGAAACGTTTCGAGTTCCTTTCAACATTTTGGAAATCCCGCTGAAACTTTGGACATTCTCGCGAAGAGTTCCCAATCCCCGACAAGATTGGTACCCTTTCACGTCCAAATCTCTCAAACTCCGGCAGAGATTCTCAAAACCACGGTCGACATGTTTCGACTTCCTTTCAACATTTTGGAAATCCCGCTGAAACTTTGGACATTCTCGCGAAGGGTTCCCAATCCCCGACAAGATTGGTACCCTTTCATGTCCAAATCTCTCAAACTCCGGGAGAGATTCTCAAAACCATGGTTGACATGTTTCGAGTTCCTTTCAACATTTTGGAAATCCCGCTGAAACTTTGGACATTCTCGCGAAGGGTTCCCAGTCCCCGACAAGATTGGTACCCTTTCACGTCCAAATCTCTCAAACTCCGGGAGAGATTCTCAAAACCATGGTTGACATGTTTCGAGTTCCTTTCAACATTTTGGAAATCCCGCTGAAACTTTGGACATTCTCGCGAAGGGTTCCCAATCCCCGACAAGATTGGTACCCTTTCACGTCCAAATCTCTCAGACTCCGGCAGAGATTCTCAAAACCAAGGTTGACATGTTTCGAGTTCCTTTCAACATTTTAAAAGTCCCGCTGAAACTTTGGACATTCTCGCGAAGGGTTCCCAATCCCCGACAAGATTGGTACCCTTTCACGTCCAAATCTCTCAAACTCCGGGAGAGATTCTCAAAACCAAGGTTGACATGTTTCGAGTTCCTTTCAACATTTTGGAAATCCCGCTGAAACTTTGGACATTCTCGCGAAGGGTTCCCAATCCCCGACAAGATTGGTACCCTTTCACGTTCAAATCTCTCAAACTCCGGGAGAGATTCTCAAAACCAAGGTTGACATGTTTCAAGTTCATTTCAACATTTTGGAAATCCCACTGAAACTTTGGACATTCTCGCGAAGGGTTCCCAATCCCCGAAAAGATTGGTACCCTTTCACGTCCAAATCTCTCAAACTCCGGGAGAGATTCTCAAAACCAAGGTTGACATGTTTCGAGTTCCTTTCAACATTTTGGAAATCCCGCTGAAACTTTGGACATTCTCGCGAAGGGTTCCCAATCCCCGACAAGATTGGTACCCTTTCACGTCCAAATCTCTCAAAGTCCGGGAGAGATTCTCAAAACCAAGGTTGACATGTTTCGAGTTCCTTTCAACATTTTGGAAATCCCGCTGAAACTTTGGACATTCTCGCGAAGGGTTCCCAATCCCCGACAAGATTGGTACCCTTTCACGTCCAAATCTCTCAAACTCCGGGAGAGATTCTCAAAAACAAAGTTGACATGTTTCGAGTTCCTTTCAACATTTTGGAAATCCTGCTGAAACTTTGGACATTCTCACGAAGGGTTCCCAATCCCCGACAAGACTGGTACCCTTTCACGTCCAAATCTCTCAAACTCCGGGAGAGATTCTCAAAACCAAGGTTGACATGTTTCGAGCTCCTTTCAACATTTTGGAAATCCCGCTGAAACTTTGGACATTCTCGCGAAGGCTTCCCAATCCCCGACAAGATTGGTACCCTTTCACGTCCAAATCTCTCAAAGTCCGGGAGAGATTCTCAAAACCAAGGTTGACATGTTTCGAGTTCCTTTCAACATTTTGGAAATCCCGCTGAAACTTTGGACATTCTCGCGAAGGGTTCCCAATCCCCGACAAGATTGGTACCCTTTCACGTGCAAATCTCTCAAACTCCGGGAGAGATTCTCAAAACCAAGGTTGACATGTTTCGAGTTCCTCTCAACATTTTGGAAATCCCGCTGAAACTTTGGACATTCTCGCGAAGGGTTCCCAATCCCCGACAAGATTGGTACCCTTTTTTGTCCAAATCTCTCAAACTCCGGGAGAGATTCTCAAAACCAAGGTTGACATGTTTCGAGTTCCTTTCAATATTTTGGAAATCCCGCTGAAACTTTGGACATTCTCGCGAAGGGTTCCCAATCCCCGACAAGATTGGTACCCTTTCACGTCCAAATCTCTCAAACTCCGGGAGAGATTCTCAAAACCAAGGTTGACATGTTTCGAGTTCCTCTCAAGATTTTGGAAATCCCGCTGAAACTTTGGACATTCTCGCGAAGGGTTCCCAATCCCCGACAAGATTGGTACCCTTTTTTGTCCAAATCTCTCAAACTCCGGGAGAGATTCTCAAAACCAAGGTTGACATGTTTCGAGTTCCTTTCAACATTTTGGAAATCCCGCTGAAACTTTGGACATTCTCGCGAAGGGTTCCCAATCCCTGACAAGATTGGTACCCTTTCACGTCCAAATCTCTCAAACTCCGGGAGAGATTCTCAAAACCAAGGTTGACATGGTTCGAGTTCTTTTCAACATTTTGGAAATCCCACTGAAACTTTGGACATTCTCGCGAAGGGTTCCCAATCCCCGAAAAGATTGGTACCCTTTCACGTCCAAATCTCTCAAACTCCGGGAGAGATTCTCAAAACCAAGGTTGACATGTTTCGAGTTCCTTTCAACATTTTGGAAATCCCGCTGAAACTTTGGACATTCTCGCGAAGGGTTCCCAATCCCCGACAAGATTGGTACCCTTTCACGTCCAAATCTCTCAAACTCCGGGAGAGATTCTCAAAACCAAGGTTGACATGTTTCGAGTTCCTTTCAACATTTTGGAAATCCCGCTGAAACTTTGGACATTCTCGCGAAGGGTTCCCAATCCCCGACAAGATTGGTACCCTTTCACGTCCAAATCTCTCAAACTCCGGGAGAGATTCTCAAAAACAAAGTTGACATGTTTCGAGTTCCTTTCAACATTTTGGAAATCCTGCTGAAACTTTGGACATTCTCACGAAGGGTTCCCAATCCCCGACAAGACTGGTACCCTTTCACGTCCAAATCTCTCAAAGTCCGGGAGAGATTCTCAAAACCAAGGTTGACATGTTTCGAGTTCCTTTCAACATTTTGGAAATCCCGCTGAAACTTTGGACATTCTCGCGAAGGCTTCCCAATCCCCGACAAGATTGGTACCCTTTCACGTCCAAATCTCTCAAAGTCCGGGAGAGATTCTCAAAACCAAGGTTGACATGTTTCGAGTTCCTTTCAACATTTTGGAAATCCCGCTGAAACTTTGGACATTCTCGCGAAGGGTTCCCAATCCCCGACAAGATTGGTACCCTTTCACGTGCAAATCTCTCAAACTCCGGGAGAGATTCTCAAAACCAAGGTTGACATGTTTCGAGTTCCTCTCAACATTTTGGAAATCCCGCTGAAACTTTGGACATTCTCGCGAAGGGTTCCCAATCCCCGACAAGATTGGTACCCTTTTTTGTCCAAATCTCTCAAACTCCGGGAGAGATTCTCAAAACCAAGGTTGACATGTTTCGAGTTCCTTTCAACATTTTGGAAATCCCGCTGAAACTTTGGACATTCTCGCGAAGGGTTCCCAATCCCCGACAAGATTGGTACCCTTTCACGTCCAAATCTCTCAAACTCCGGGAGAGATTCTCAAAACCAAGGTTGACATGTTTCGAGTTCCTCTCAAGATTTTGGAAATCCCGCTGAAACTTTGGACATTCTCGCGAAGGGTTCCCAATCCCCGACAAGATTGGTACCCTTTTTTGTCCAAATCTCTCAAACTCCGGGAGAGATTCTCAAAACCAAGGTTGACATGTTTCGAGTTCCTTTCAACATTTTGGAAATCCCGCTGAAACTTTGGACATTCTCGCGAAGGGTTCCCAATCCCTGACAAGATTGGTACCCTTTCACGTCCAAATCTCTCAAACTCCGGGAGAGATTCTCAAAACCAAGGTTGACATGGTTCGAGTTCTTTTCAACATTTTGGAAATCCCACTGAAACTTTGGACATTCTCGCGAAGGGTTCCCAATCCCCGAAAAGATTGGTACCCTTTCACGTCCAAATCTCTCAAACTCCGGGAGAGATTCTCAAAACCAAGGTTGACATGTTTCGAGTTCCTTTCAACATTTTGGAAATCCCGCTGAAACTTTGGACATTCTCGCGAAGGGTTCCCAATCCCCGACAAGATTGGTACCCTTTCACGTCCAAATCTCTCAAACTCCGGGAGAGATTCTCAAAACCAAGGTTGACATGTTTCGAGTTCCTTTCAACATTTTGGAAATCCCGCTGAAACTTTGGACATTCTCGCGAAGGGTTCCCAATCCCCGACAAGATTGGTACCCTTTCACGTCCAAATCTCTCAAACTCCGGGAGAGATTCTCAAAAACAAAGTTGACATGTTTCGAGTTCCTTTCAACATTTTGGAAATCCTGCTGAAACTTTGGACATTCTCACGAAGGGTTCCCAATCCCCGACAAGACTGGTACCCTTTCACGTCCAAATCTCTCAAAGTCCGGGAGAGATTCTCAAAACCAAGGTTGACATGTTTCGAGTTCCTTTCAACATTTTGGAAATCCCGCTGAAACTTTGGACATTCTCGCGAAGGCTTCCCAATCCCCGACAAGATTGGTACCCTTTCACGTCCAAATCTCTCAAACTCCGGGAGAGATTCTCAAAACCAAGGTTGACATGGTTCGAGTTCCTTTCAACAGTTTGGAAATCCCGCTGAAACTTTGGACATTCTCGTGAAGGGTTCCCAATCCCCGACAAGATTGGTACCCTTTCACGTCCAAATCTCTCAAACTCCGGGAGAGATTCTCAAAACCAAGGTTGACATGTTTCGAGTTCCTTTCAACAGTTTGGAAATCCCGCTGAAACTTTGGACATTCTCGCGAAGGGTTCCCAATCCCCGACAAGATTGGTACCCTTTCACGTCCAAAGCTCTCAAACTCCGGGAGAGATTCTCAAAACCAAGGTTGACATGGTTCGAGTTCTTTTCAACATTTTGGAAATCCCACTGAAACTTTGGACATTCTCGCGAAGGGTTCCCAATCCCCGACGAGATTGGTACCCTTTCACGTTCAAACCTCTCAAACTCCGGGAGAGATTCTCAAAACCAAGGTTGACATGGTTCGAGTTCCTTTCAACATTTTGGAAATCCCGCTGAAACTTTGGACATTCTGGCGAAGGGTTCCCAATCCCCGACAAGATTGGTACCCTTTCACGTCCAAATCTCTCAAAGTCCGGGAGAGATTCTCAAAACCACGGTTGACATGTTTCGAGTTCCTTTCAACATTTTGGAAATCCCGCTGAAACTTTGGACATTCTCGCGAAGGGTTCCCAATCCCCGACAAGATTGGTACCCTTTCACGTCCAAATCTCTCAAACTCCGGGAGAGATTCTCAAAACCAAGGTTGACATGTTTCGAGTTCCTCTCAACATTTTGGAAATCCTGCTGAAACTTTGGACATTCTCGCGAAGGGTTCCCGATCCCCGACAAGACTGGTACCCTTTCACGTCCAAATCTCTCAAACTCCGGGAGAGATTCTCAAAACCAAGGTTGACATGTTTCGAGTTCCTTTCAACATTTTGGAAATCCCGCTGAAACTTTGGACATTGTCGCGAAGGGTTCCTAATCCCCGACATGATTGGTACCCTTTCACGTCCAAATCTCTCAAACTCCAGGAGAGATTCTCAAAACCAAGGTTGACATGTTTCGAGTTCCTCTCAACATTTTGGAAATCCCGCTGAAACTTTGGACATTCTCGCGAAGGGTTCCCAGTCCCCGACAAGATTGGTACCCTTTCACGTCCAAATCTCTCAAACTCCGGCAGAGATTCTCAAAACCAAGGTTGAAATGTTTCGAGTTCCTTTCAACATTTTGGAAATCCCGCTGAAACTTTGGACATTCTCGCGAAGGGTTCCCAATCCCCGACAAGATTGGTACCCTTTCACGTCCAAATCTCTCAAACTCCGGGAGAGATTCTCAAAACCAAGGATGACATGTTTCAAGTTCCTTTCAACATTCTGGAAATCCCACTGAAACTTTGGACATTCTCGCGAAGGGTTCCCGATCCCCGACAAGATTGGTACCCTTTCACGTCCAAATCTCTCAAACTCCGGGAGAGATTCTCAAAACCAAGGTTGACATGTTTCGAGTTCCTCTCAACATTTTGGAAATCCCGCTGAAACTTTGGACATTCTCGCGAAGGGTTCCCAATCCCCGACAAGATTGGTACCCTTTCACGTGCAAATCTCTCAAACTCCGGCAGAGATTCTCAAAACCAAGGTTGACATGTTTCGAGTTCCTTTCAACATTTTGGAAATCCCGCTGAAACTTTGGACATTCTCGCGAAGGGTTCCCAATCCCCGACAAGATTGGTACCCTTTCACGTCCAAATCTCTCAAACTCCGGCAGAGATTCTCAAAACCAAGGTTGACATGTTCCGAGTTCCTTTCAACATTTTGGAAATCCCGCTGAAACTTTGGACATTCTCGCGAAGGGTTCCCAATCCCCGACAAGATTGGTACCCTTTCACGTCCAAATCTCTCAAACTCCGGGAGAGATTCTCAAAACGAAGGTTGACATGTTTCGAGTTCCTTTCAACATTTTGGAAATCCCGCTGAAACTTTGGACATTCTCGCGAAGGGTTCCCAATCCCCGACAAGATTGGTACCCTTTCAGGTCCAAATCTCTCAAACTCCGGGAGAGATTCTCAAAACCAAGGTTGACATGTTTCGAGTTCCTTTCAACATTTTGGAAATCCCGCTGAATCTTTGGACATTCTCGCGAAGGGTTCCCAATCCCCGACAAGATTGGTACCCTTTCACGTCCAAATCTCTCAAACTCCGGGAGAGATTCTCAAAACCAAGGTTGACATGTTTCGAGTTCCTTTCAACATTTTGGAAAATCCGCAGAAACTTTGGACATTCTCGCGAAGGGTTCCCGATCCCCGACAAGACTGGTACCCTTTCACGTCCAAATCTCTCAAACTCCGGGAGAGATTCTCAAAACCAAGGTTGACATGTTTCGAGTTCCTTTCAACATTTTGGAAATCCCGCTGAAACTTTGGACATTGTCGCGAAGGGTTCCCAATCCCCGACAAGATTGGTACCCTTTCACGTCCAAATCTCTCAAACTCCGGGAGAGATTCTCAAAACCAAGGTTGACATGTTTCGAGTTCCTCTCAACATTTTGGAAATCCCGCTGAAACTGTGGACATTCTCGCGAAGGGTTCCCAATCCCCGACAAGATTGGTACCCTTTCACGTCCAAATCTCTCAAACTCCGGGAGAGATTCTCAAAACCAAGGTTGACATGTTTCGAGTTCCTTTCAACATTTTGGAAATCCCGCTGAAACTTTGGACATTCTCGCGAAGGGTTCCCAATCCCCGACAAGATTGGTACCCTTTCACGTCCAAATCTCTCAAACTCCGGGAGAGATTCTCAAAACCAAGGTTGACATGTTCCGAGTTCCTTTCAACATTTTGGAAATCCCACTGAAACTTTGGACATTCTCGCGAAGGGTTCCCAATCCCCGACAAGATTGGTACCCTTTCACGTCCAAATCTCTCAAACTCCGGGAGAGGTTCTCAAAACCAAGGTTGACATGTTTCGAGTTCCTTTCAACATTTTGGAAATCCCGCTGAAACTTTGGACATTCTCGCGAAGGGTTCCCAATCCCCGACAAGATTGGTACCCTTTCACGTCCAAATCTCTCAAAGTCCGGGAGAGATTCTCAAAACCAAGGTTGACATGTTTCGAGTTCCTTTCAACATTTTGGAAATCCCGCTGAAACTTTGGACATTCTCGCGAAGGGTTCCCAATCCCCGACAAGATTGGTACCCTTTCACGTCCAAATCTCTCAAACTCCGGGAGAGATTCTCAAAAACAAAGTTGACATGTTTCGAGTTCCTTTCAACATTTTGGAAATCCTGCTGAAACTTTGGACATTCTCACGAAGGGTTCCCAATCCCCGACAAGACTGGTACCCTTTCACGTCCAAATCTCTCAAACTCCGGGAGAGATTCTCAAAACCAAGGTTGACATGGTTCGAGCTCCTTTCAACATTTTGGAAATCCCGCTGAAACTTTGGACATTCTCGCGAAGGCTTCCCAATCCCCGACAAGATTGGTACCCTTTCACGTCCAAATCTCTCAAAGTCCGGGAGAGATTCTCAAAACCAAGGTTGACATGTTTCGAGTTCCTTTCAACATTTTGGAAATCCCGCTGAAACTTTGGACATTCTCGCGAAGGGTTCCCAATCCCCGACAAGATTGGTACCCTTTCACGTCCAAATCTCTCAAACTCCGGGAGAGATTCTCAAAACCAAGGTTGACATGGTTCGAGTTCCTTTCAACAGTTTGGAAATCCCGCTGAAACTTTGGACATTCTCGTGAAGGGTTCCCAATCCCCGACAAGATTGGTACCCTTTCACGTCCAAATCTCTCAAACTCCGGGAGAGATTCTCAAAACCAAGGTTGACATGTTTCGAGTTCCTTTCAACAGTTTGGAAATCCCGCTGAAACTTTGGACATTCTCGTGAAGGGTTCCCAATCCCCGACAAGATTGGTACCCTTTCACGTCCAAATCTCTCAAACTCCGGGAGAGATTCTCAAAACCAAGGTTGACATGTTTCGAGTTCTTTTCAACATTTTGGAAATCCCACTGAAACTTTGGACATTCTCGCGAAGGGTTCCCAATCCCCGACGAGATTGGTACCCTTTCACGTTCAAACCTCTCAAACTCCGGGAGAGATTCTCAAAACCAAGGTTGACATGGTTCGAGTTCCTTTCAACATTTTGGAAATCCCGCTGAAACTTTGGACATTGTCGCGAAGGGTTCCCAATCCCCGACAAGATTGGTACCCTTTCACGTCCAAATCTCTCAAAGTCCGGGAGAGATTCTCAAAACCACGGTTGACATGTTTCGAGTTCCTTTCAACATTTTGGAAATCCCGCTGAAACTTTGGACATTCTCGCGAAGGGTTCCCAATCCCCGACAAGATTGGTACCCTTTCACGTCCAAATCTCTCAAACTCCGGGAGAGATTCTCAAAACCAAGGTTGACATGTTTCGAGTTCCTTTCAACATTTTGGAAATCCTGCTGAAACTTTGGACATTCTCGCGAAGGGTTCCCGATCCCCGACAAGACTGGT
The DNA here is from genome assembly GCF_964273445.1 of Streptopelia decaocto. Classification (NCBI taxonomy): domain Eukaryota; kingdom Metazoa; phylum Chordata; class Aves; order Columbiformes; family Columbidae; genus Streptopelia; species Streptopelia decaocto. The sequence goes on along the minus strand of NW_028115436.1, from coordinate 1,263,957 downwards.
ACCCTTTCACGTCCAAATCTCTCAAACTCCGGGAGACATTCTCAAAACCAAGGTTGACATGTTTCGAGTTCCTTTCAACATTTTGGAAATCCCGCTGAAACTTTGGACATTGTCGCGAAGGGTTCCTAATCCCCGACAAGACTGGTACCCTTTCACGTCCAAATCTCTCAAACTCCAGGAGAGATTCTCAAAACCAAGGTTGACATGTTTCGAGTTCCTCTCAACATTTTGGAAATCCCGCTGAAACTTTGGACATTCTCGCGAAGGGTTCCCAATCCCCGACAAGATTGGTACCCTTTCACGTCCAAATCTCTCAAACTCCGGGAGAGATTCTCAAAACCAAGGTTGACATGGTTCGAGTTCCTTTCAACATTTTGGAAATCCCGCTGAAACTTTGGACATTCTCGCGAAGGGTTCCCAATCCCCGACAAGATTGGTACCCTTTCACGTCCAAATCTCTCAAACTCCGGGAGAGATTCTCAAAACCAAGGTTGACATGTTTCGAGTTCCTTTCAACATTTTGGAAATCCCGCTGAAACTTTGGACATTCTCGCGAAGGGTTCCCAATCCCCGAAAAGATTGGTACCCTTTCACGTCCAAATCTCTCAAACTCCGGGAGAGATTCTCAAAACCAAGGTTGACATGTTTCGAGTTCCTTTCAACATTTTGGAAATCCCGCTGAAACTTTGGACATTCTCGCGAAGGGTTCCCAATCCCCGACAAGATTGGTACCCTTTCACGTCCAAATCTCTCAAACTCCGGGAGAGATTCTCAAAACCAAGGTTGACATGTTTCGAGTTCCTTTCAACATTTTGGAAATCCCGCTGAAACTTTGGACATTCTCGCGAAGGGTTCCCAATCCCCGACAAGATTGGTACCCTTTCACGTCCAAATCTCTCAAACTCCGGGAGAGATTCTCAAAAACAAAGTTGACATGTTTCGAGTTCCTTTCAACATTTTGGAAATCCTGCTGAAACTTTGGACATTCTCACGAAGGGTTCCCAATCCCCGACAAGACTGGTACCCTTTCACGTCCAAATCTCTCAAAGTCCGGGAGAGATTCTCAAAACCAAGGTTGACATGTTTCGAGTTCCTTTCAACATTTTGGAAATCCCGCTGAAACTTTGGACATTCTCGCGAAGGCTTCCCAATCCCCGACAAGATTGGTACCCTTTCACGTCCAAATCTCTCAAACTCCGGGAGAGATTCTCAAAACCAAGGTTGACATGGTTCGAGTTCCTTTCAACAGTTTGGAAATCCCGCTGAAACTTTGGACATTCTCGTGAAGGGTTCCCAATCCCCGACAAGATTGGTACCCTTTCACGTCCAAATCTCTCAAACTCCGGGAGAGATTCTCAAAACCAAGGTTGACATGTTTCGAGTTCCTTTCAACAGTTTGGAAATCCCGCTGAAACTTTGGACATTCTCGCGAAGGGTTCCCAATCCCCGACAAGATTGGTACCCTTTCACGTCCAAAGCTCTCAAACTCCGGGAGAGATTCTCAAAACCAAGGTTGACATGGTTCGAGTTCTTTTCAACATTTTGGAAATCCCACTGAAACTTTGGACATTCTCGCGAAGGGTTCCCAATCCCCGACGAGATTGGTACCCTTTCACGTTCAAACCTCTCAAACTCCGGGAGAGATTCTCAAAACCAAGGTTGACATGGTTCGAGTTCCTTTCAACATTTTGGAAATCCCGCTGAAACTTTGGACATTCTGGCGAAGGGTTCCCAATCCCCGACAAGATTGGTACCCTTTCACGTCCAAATCTCTCAAAGTCCGGGAGAGATTCTCAAAACCACGGTTGACATGTTTCGAGTTCCTTTCAACATTTTGGAAATCCCGCTGAAACTTTGGACATTCTCGCGAAGGGTTCCCAATCCCCGACAAGATTGGTACCCTTTCACGTCCAAATCTCTCAAACTCCGGGAGAGATTCTCAAAACCAAGGTTGACATGTTTCGAGTTCCTCTCAACATTTTGGAAATCCTGCTGAAACTTTGGACATTCTCGCGAAGGGTTCCCGATCCCCGACAAGACTGGTACCCTTTCACGTCCAAATCTCTCAAACTCCGGGAGAGATTCTCAAAACCAAGGTTGACATGTTTCGAGTTCCTTTCAACATTTTGGAAATCCCGCTGAAACTTTGGACATTGTCGCGAAGGGTTCCTAATCCCCGACATGATTGGTACCCTTTCACGTCCAAATCTCTCAAACTCCAGGAGAGATTCTCAAAAACAAGGTTGACATGTTTCGAGTTCCTCTCAACATTTTGGAAATCCCGCTGAAACTTTGGACATTCTCGCGAAGGGTTCCCAATCCCCGACAAGATTGGTACCCTTTCACGTCCAAATCTCTCAAACTCCGGCAGAGATTCTCAAAACCAAGGTTGAAATGTTTCGAGTTCCTTTCAACATTTTGGAAATCCCGCTGAAACTTTGGACATTCTCGCGAAGGGTTCCCAATCCCCGACAAGATTGGTACCCTTTCACGTCCAAATCTCTCAAACTCCGGGAGAGATTCTCAAAACCAAGGTTGACATGGTTCGAGTTCCTTTCAACATTTTGGAAATCCCACTGAAACTTTGGACTTTCTCGCGAAGGGTTCCCAATCCCCGACAAGATTGGTACCCTTTCACGTCCAAATCTCTCAAACTCCGGGAGAGATTCTCAAAACCAAGGATGACATGTTTCAAGTTCCTTTCAACATTCTGGAAATCCCACTGAAACTTTGGACATTCTCGCGAAGGGTTCCCGATCCCCGACAAGATTGGTACCCTTTCACGTCCAAATCTCTCAAACTCCGGGAGAGATTCTCAAAACCAAGGTTGACATGTTTCGAGTTCCTCTCAACATTTTGGAAATCCCGCTGAAACTTTGGACATTCTCGCGAAGGGTTCCCAATCCCCGACAAGATTGGTACCCTTTCACGTGCAAATCTCTCAAACTCCGGCAGAGATTCTCAAAACCAAGGTTGACATGTTTCGAGTTCCTTTCAACATTTTGGAAATCCCGCTGAAACTTTGGACATTCTCGCGAAGGGTTCCCAATCCCCGACAAGATTGGTACCCTTTCACGTCCAAATCTCTCAAACTCCGGCAGAGATTCTCAAAACCAAGGTTGACATGTTCCGAGTTCCTTTCAACATTTTGGAAATCCCGCTGAAACTTTGGACATTCTCGCGAAGGGTTCCCAATCCCCGACAAGATTGGTACCCTTTCACGTCCAAATCTCTCAAACTCCGGGAGAGATTCTCAAAACGAAGGTTGACATGTTTCGAGTTCCTTTCAACATTTTGGAAATCCCGCTGAAACTTTGGACATTCTCGCGAAGGGTTCCCAATCCCCGACAAGATTGGTACCCTTTCACGTCCAAATCTCTCAAACTCCGGGAGAGATTCTCAAAACCAAGGTTGACATGTTTCGAGTTCCTTTCAACATTTTGGAAATCCCGCTGAATCTTTGGACATTCTCGCGAAGGGTTCCCAATCCCCGACAAGATTGGTACCCTTTCACGTCCAAATCTCTCAAACTCCGGGAGAGATTCTCAAAACCAAGGTTGACATGTTTCGAGTTCCTTTCAACATTTTGGAAAATCCGCAGAAACTTTGGACATTCTCGCGAAGGGTTCCCGATCCCCGACAAGACTGGTACCCTTTCACGTCCAAATCTCTCAAACTCCGGGAGAGATTCTCAAAACCAAGGTTGACATGTTTCGAGTTCCTTTCAACATTTTGGAAATCCCGCTGAAACTTTGGACATTGTCGCGAAGGGTTCCCAATCCCCGACAAGATTGGTACCCTTTCACGTCCAAATCTCTCAAACTCCGGGAGAGATTCTCAAAACCAAGGTTGACATGTTTCGAGTTCCTCTCAACATTTTGGAAATCCCGCTGAAACTGTGGACATTCTCGCGAAGGGTTCCCAATCCCCGACAAGATTGGTACCCTTTCACGTCCAAATCTCTCAAACTCCGGGAGAGATTCTCAAAACCAAGGTTGACATGTTTCGAGTTCCTTTCAACATTTTGGAAATCCCGCTGAAACTTTGGACATTCTCGCGAAGGGTTCCCAATCCCCGACAAGATTGGTACCCTTTCACGTCCAAATCTCTCAAACTCCGGGAGAGATTCTCAAAACCAAGGTTGACATGTTTCAAGTTCATTTCAACATTTTGGAAATCCCACTGAAACTTTGGACATTCTCGCGAAGGGTTCCCAATCCCCGACAAGATTGGTACCCTTTCACGTCCAAATCTCTCAAACTCCGGGAGAGGTTCTCAAAACCAAGGTTGACATGTTTCGAGTTCCTTTCAACATTTTGGAAATCCCGCTGAAACTTTGGACTTTCTCGCGAAGGGTTCCCAATCCCCGACAAGATTGGTACCCTTTCACGTCCAAATCTCTCAAAGTCCGGGAGAGATTCTCAAAACCAAGGTTGACATGTTTCGAGTTCCTTTCAACATTTTGGAAATCCCGCTGAAACTTTGGACATTCTCGCGAAGGGTTCCCAATCCCCGACAAGATTGGTACCCTTTCACGTCCAAATCTCTCAAACTCCGGGAGAGATTCTCAAAAACAAAGTTGACATGTTTCGAGTTCCTTTCAACATTTTGGAAATCCTGCTGAAACTTTGGACATTCTCACGAAGGGTTCCCAATCCCCGACAAGACTGGTACCCTTTCACGTCCAAATCTCTCAAACTCCGGGAGAGATTCTCAAAACCAAGGTTGACATGGTTCGAGCTCCTTTCAACATTTTGGAAATCCCGCTGAAACTTTGGACATTCTCGCGAAGGGTTCCCAATCCCCGACAAGATTGGTACCCTTTCACGTCCAAATCTCTCAAAGTCCGGGAGAGATTCTCAAAACCAAGGTTGACATGTTTCGAGTTCCTTTCAACATTTTGGAAATCCCGCTGAAACTTTGGACATTCTCGCGAAGGGTTCCCAATCCCCGACAAGATTGGTACCCTTTCACGTCCAAATCTCTCAAACTCCGGGAGAGATTCTCAAAACCAAGGTTGACATGGTTCGAGTTCCTTTCAACAGTTTGGAAATCCCGCTGAAACTTTGGACATTCTCGTGAAGGGTTCCCAATCCCCGACAAGATTGGTACCCTTTCACGTCCAAATCTCTCAAACTCCGGGAGAGATTCTCAAAACCAAGGTTGACATGTTTCGAGTTCCTTTCAACAGTTTGGAAATCCCGCTGAAACTTTGGACATTCTCGTGAAGGGTTCCCAATCCCCGACAATACTGGTACCCTTTCACGTCCAAATCTCTCAAACTCCGGGAGAGATTCTCAAAACCAAGGTTGACATGTTTCGAGTTCTTTTCAACATTTTGGAAATCCCACTGAAACTTTGGACATTCTCGCGAAGGGTTCCCAATCCCCGACGAGATTGGTACCCTTTCACGTTCAAACCTCTCAAACTCCGGGAGAGATTCTCAAAACCAAGGTTGACATGGTTCGAGTTCCTTTCAACATTTTGGAAATCCCGCTGAAACTTTGGACATTGTCGCGAAGGGTTCCCAATCCCCGACAAGATTGGTACCCTTTCACGTCCAAATCTCTCGAAGTCCGGGAGAGATTCTCAAAACCACGGTTGACATGTTTCGAGTTCCTTTCAACATTTTGGAAATCCCGCTGAAACTTTGGACATTCTCGCGAAGGGTTCCCAATCCCCGACAAGATTGGTACCCTTTCACGTCCAAATCTCTCAAACTCCGGGAGAGATTCTCAAAACCAAGGTTGACATGTTTCGAGTTCCTTTCAACATTTTGGAAATCCTGCTGAAACTTTGGACATTCTCGCGAAGGGTTCCCGATCCCCGACAAGACTGGTACCCTTTCACGTCCAAATCTCTCAAACTCCGGGAGACATTCTCAAAACCAAGGTTGACATGTTTCGAGTTCCTTTCAACATTTTGGAAATCCCGCTGAAACTTTGGACATTGTCGCGAAGGGTTCCTAATCCCCGACAAGACTGGTACCCTTTCACGTCCAAATCTCTCAAACTCCAGGAGAGATTCTCAAAACCAAGGTTGACATGTTTCGAGTTCCTCTCAACATTTTGGAAATCCCGCTGAAACTTTGGACATTCTCGCGAAGGGTTCCCGATCCCCGACAAGATTGGTACCCTTTCACGTCCAAATCTCTCAAACTCCGGGAGAGATTCTCAAAACCAAGGTTGACATGGTTCGAGTTCCTTTCAACATTTTGGAAATCCCGCTGAAACTTTGGACATTCTCGCGAAGGGTTCCCAATCCCCGACAAGATTGGTACCCTTTCACGTCCAAATCTCTCAAACTCCGGGAGAGATTCTCAAAACCAAGGTTGACATGTTTCGAGTTCCTTTCAACATTTTGGAAATCCCGCTGAAACTTTGGACATTCTCGCGAAGGGTTCCCAATCCCCGACAAGATTGGTACCCTTTCACGTCCAAATCTCTCAAACTCCGGGAGAGATTCTCAAAACCAAGGTTGACATGTTTCGAGTTCCTTTCAACATTTTGGAAAATCCGCAGAAACTTTGGACATTCTCGCGAAGGGTTCCCGATCCCCGACAAGACTGGTACCCTTTCACGTCCAAATCTCTCAAACTCCGGGAGAGATTCTCAAAACCAAGGTTGACATCTTTCGAGTTCCTTTCAACATTTTGGAAATCCCGCTGAAACTTTGGACATTGTCGCGAAGGGTTCCCAATCCCCGACAAGATTGGTACCCTTTCACGTCCAAATCTCTCAAACTCCGGGAGAGATTCTCAAAACCAAGGTTGACATGTTTCGAGTTCCTCTCAACATTTTGGAAATCCCGCTGAAACTTTGGACATTCTCGCGAAGGGTTCCCAATCCCCGACAAGATTGGTACCCTTTCACGTCCAAATCTCTCAAACTCCGGGAGAGATTCTCAAAACCAAGGTTGACATGTTCCGAGTTCCTTTCAACATTTTGGAAATCCCGCTGAAACTTTGGACATTCTCGCGAAGGGTTCCCAATCCCCGACAAGACTGGTACCCTTTCACGTCCAAATCTCTCAAACTCCGGGAGAGATTCTCAAAACCACGGCTGACATGTTCCGAGTTCCTTTCAACATTTTGGAAATCCCGCTGAAACTTTGGACATTCTTCGAAGGGTTCCCAATCCCCGACAAGATTGGTACCCTTTCACGTCCAAATCTCTCAAACTCCGGGAGAGATTCTCAAAACCATGGCTGACATGTTTCGAGTTCCTTTCAACATTTTGGAAATCCCGCTGAAACTTTGGACATTCTCGCGAAGGGTTCCCAATCCCCGACAAGATTGGTACCCTTTCACGTCCAAATCTCTCAAAGTCCGGGAGAGATTCTCAAAAACAAAGTTGACATGTTTCGAGTTCCTTTCAACATTTTGGAAATCCTGCTGAAACTTTGGACATTCTCGCGAAGGGTTCCCAATCCCCGACAAGACTGGTACCCTTTCACGTCCAAATCTCTCAAACTCCGGGAGAGATTCTCAAAACCAAGGTTGACATGTTTCGAGTTCCTTTCAACATTTTGGAAATCCCGCTGAAACTTTGGACATTCTTGCGAAGGGTTCCCGATGCCGACAAGATTGGTACCCTTTCACGTCCAAATCTCTCAAACTCCGGGAGAGATTCTCAAAACCAAGGTTGACATGGTTCGAGTTCCTTTCAACATTTTGGAAATCCCGCTGAAACTTTGGACATTCTCGCGAAGGGTTCCCAATCCCCGACAAGATTGGTACCCTTTCACGTCCAAATCTCTCAAACTCCGGGAGAGATTCTCAAAACCATGGCTGACATGTTTCGAGTTCCTTTCAACATTTTGGAAATCCCGCTGAAACTTTGGACATTCTCGCGAAGGGTTCCCAATCCCCGACAAGATTGGTACCCTTTCACGTCCAAATCTCTCAAACTCCGGGAGAGATTCTCAAAACCAAGGTTGACATGGTTCAAGTACCTTTCAACATTTTGGAAATCCTGCTGAAACTTTGGACATTCTTGCGAAGGGTTCCCAATCCCCGACAAGATTGGTACCCTTTCACGTCCAAATCTCTCAAACTCCGGGAGAGATTCTCAAAACCAAGGCTGACATGTTTCGAGTTCCTTTCAACATTTTGGAAATCCCGCTGAAACTTTGGACATTGTCGCGAAGGGTTCCCAATCCCCGACAAGATTGGTACCCTTTCACGTCCAAATCTCTCAAACTCCGGGAGAGATTCTCAAAACCAAGGATGACATGTTTCAAGTTCCTTTCAACATTTTGGAAATCCCACTGAAACTTTGGACATTCTCGCGAAGGGTTCCCGATCCCCGACAAGATTGGTACCCTTTCACGTCCAAATCTCTCAAACTCCGGGAGAGATTCTCAAAACCAAGGTTGACATGGTTCGAGTTCCTTTCAACATTTTGGAAATCCTGCTGAAACTTTGGACATTCTCGCGAAGGGTTCCCAATCCCCGACAAGATTGGTACCCTTTCACGTCCAAATCTCTCAAACTCCGGGAGAGATTCTCAAAACCAAGGTTGACATGTTTCGAGTTCCTTTCAACATTTTGGAAATCCCGCTGAAACTTTGGACATTCTCGCGAAGGGTTCCCAATCCCCGACAAGATTGGTACCCTTTCACGTCCAAATCTCTCAAACTCCGGGAGAGATTCTCAAAACCAAGGTTGACATGTTCCGAGTTCCTTTCAACATTTTGGAAATCCCGCTGAAACTTTGGACATTCTCGCGAAGGGTTCCCAATCCCCGACAAGACTGGTACCCTTTCACGTCCAAATCTCTCAAACTCCGGGAGAGATTCTCAAAACCACGGCTGACATGTTCCGAGTTCCTTTCAACATTTTGGAAATCCCGCTGAAACTTTGGACATTCTTCGAAGGGTTCCCAATCCCCGACAAGATTGGTACCCTTTCACGTCCAAATCTCTCAAACTCCGGGAGAGATTCTCAAAACCAAGGTTGACATGTTTCGAGTTCCTTTCAACATTTTGGAAATCCCGCTGAAACTTTGGACATTCTCGCGAAGGGTTCCCAATCCCCGACAAGATTGGTACCCTTTCACGTCCAAATCTCTCAAAGTCCGGGAGAGATTCTCAAAAACAAAGTTGACATGTTTCGAGTTCCTTTCAACATTTTGGAAATCCTGCTGAAACTTTGGACATTCTCGCGAAGGGTTCCCAATCCCCGACAAGATTGGTACCCTTTCACGTCCAAATCTCTCAAACTCCGGGAGAGATTCTCAAAACCAAGGTTGACATGTTTCGAGTTCCTTTCAACATTTTGGAAATCCCGCTGAAACTTTGGACATTCTTGCGAAGGGTTCCCGATGCCGACAAGATTGGTACCCTTTCACGTCCAAATCTCTCAAACTCCGGGAGAGATTCTCAAAACCAAGGTTGACATGGTTCGAGTTCCTTTCAACATTTTGGAAATCCCGCTGAAACTTTGGACATTCTCGCGAAGGGTTCCCAATCCCCGACAAGATTGGTACCCTTTCACGTCCAAATCTCTCAAACTCCGGGAGAGATTCTCAAAACCATGGCTGACATGTTTCGAGTTCCTTTCAACATTTTGGAAATCCCGCTGAAACTTTGGACATTCTCGCGAAGGGTTCCCAATCCCCGACAAGATTGGTACCCTTTGACGTCCAAATCTCTCAAACTCCGGGAGAGATTCTCAAAACCAAGGTTGACATGGTTCAAGTACCTTTCAACATTTTGGAAATCCTGCTGAAACTTTGGACATTCTTGCGAAGGGTTCCCAATCCCCGACAAGATTGGTACCCTTTCACGTCCAAATCTCTCAAACTCCGGGAGAGATTCTCAAAACCAAGGTTGACATGTTCCGAGTTCCTTTCAACATTTTGGAAATCCCGCTGAAACTTTGGACATTGTCGCGAAGGGTTCCCAATCCCCGACAAGATTGGTACCCTTTCACGTCCAAATCTCTCAAACTCCGGGAGAGATTCTCAAAACCAAGGATGACATGTTTCAAGTTCCTTTCAACATTTTGGAAATCCCACTGAAACTTTGGACATTCTCGCGAAGGGTTCCCGATCCCCGACAAGATTGGTACCCTTTCACGTCCAAATCTCTCAAACTCCGGGAGAGATTCTCAAAACCAAGGTTGACATGGTTCGAGTTCCTTTCAACATTTTGGAAATCCTGCTGAAACTTTGGACATTCTCGCGAAGGGTTCCCAATCCCCGACAAGATTGGTACCCTTTCACGTCCAAATCTCTCAAACTCCGGGAGAGATTCTCAAAACCAAGGTTGACATGTTTCGAGTTCCTTTCAACATTTTGGAAATCCCGCTGAAACTTTGGACATTCTCGCGAAGGGTTCCCAATCCCCGACAAGATTGGTACCCTTTCACGTCCAAATCTCTCAAACTCCGGGAGAGATTCTCAAAACCAAGGTTGACATGTTCCGAGTTCCTTTCAACATTTTGGAAATCCCGCTGAAACTTTGGACATTCTCGCGAAGGGTTCCCAATCCCCGACAAGACTGGTACCCTTTCACGTCCAAATCTCTCAAACTCCGGGAGAGATTCTCAAAACCACGGCTGACATGTTCCGAGTTCCTTTCAACATTTTGGAAATCCCGCTGAAACTTTGGACATTCTTCGAAGGGTTCCCAATCCCCGACAAGATTGGTACCCTTTCACGTCCAAATCTCTCAAACTCCGGGAGAGATTCTCAAAACCATGGCTGACATGTTTCGAGTTCCTTTCAACATTTTGGAAATCCCGCTGAAACTTTGGACATTCTCGCGAAGGGTTCCCAATCCCCGACAAGATTGGTACCCTTTCACGTCCAAATCTCTCAAAGTCCGGGAGAGATTCTCAAAAACAAAGTTGACATGTTTCGAGTTCCTTTCAACATTTTGGAAATCCTGCTGAAACTTTGGACATTCTCGCGAAGGGTTCCCAATCCCCGACAAGACTGGTACCCTTTCACGTCCAAATCTCTCAAACTGCGGGAGAGATTCTCAAAACCAAGGTTGACATGTTTCGAGTTCCTTTCAACATTTTGGAAATCCCGCTGAAACTTTGGACATTCTTGCGAAGGGTTCCCGATGCCGACAAGATTGGTACCCTTTCACGTCCAAATCTCTCAAACTCCGGGAGAGATTCTCAAAACCAAGGTTGACATGGTTCGAGTTCCTTTCAACATTTTGGAAATCCCGCTGAAACTTTGGACATTCTCGCGAAGGGTTCCCAATCCCCGACAAGATTGGTACCCTTTCACGTCCAAATCTCTCAAACTCCGGGAGAGATTCTCAAAACCATGGCTGACATGTTTCGAGTTCCTTTCAACATTTTGGAAATCCCGCTGAAACTTTGGATATTCTTCGAAGGGTTCCCAATCCCCGACAAGATTGGTACCCTTTCACGTCCAAATCTCTCAAACTCCGGGAGAGATTCTCAAAACCAAGGTTGACATGGTTCAAGTACCTTTCAACATTTTGGAAATCCTGCTGAAACTTTGGACATTCTCGCGAAGGGTTCCCAATCCCCGACAAGATTGGTACCCTTTCACGTCCAAATCTCTCAAACTCCGGGAGAGATTCTCAAAACCAAGGTTGACATGTTTCGAGTTCCTTTCAACATTTTGGAAATCCCGCTGAAACTTTGGACATTCTCGCGAAGGGTTCCCGATCCCCGACAAGATTGGTACCCTTTCACGTCCAAATCTCTCAAACTCCGGGAGAGATTCTCAAAACCAAGGTTGACATGTTTCGAGTTCCTTTCAACATTTTGGAAATCCCGCTGAAACTTTGGACATTCTGGCGAAGGGTTCCCAATCCCCGACAAGATTGGTACCCTTTCACGTCCAAATCTCTCAAACTCCAGGAGAGATTCTCAAAACCAAGGTTGACATGGTTCGAGTTCCTCTCAACATTTTGGAAATCCCGCTGAAACTTTGGACATTCTCGCGAAGGGTTCCCAATCCCCGACAAGATTGGTACCCTTTCACGTCCAAATCTCTCAAACTCCGGGAGAGATTCTCAAAACCAAGGTTGACATGTTTCGAGTTCCTTTCAACATTTTGGAAATCCCGCTGAAACTTTGGACATTCTTGCGAAGGGTTCCCAATCCCCGACAAGATTGGTACCCTTTCACGTCCAAATCTCTCAAACTCCGGCAGAGATTCTCAAAACCAAGGTTGACATGTTTCGAGTTCCTTTCAACATTTTGGAAATCCCGCTGAAACTTTGGACATTCTGGCGAAGGGTTCCCAATCCCCGACAAGATTGGTACCCTTTCACGTCCAAATCTCTCAAGCTCCGGGAGAGATTCTCAAAACCAAGGTTGACATGTTTCGAGTTCCTTTCAACATTTTGGAAATCCCACTGAAACTTTGGACATTCTCGCGAAGGGTTCCCAATCCCCGACAAGATTGGTACCCTTTCACGTCCAAATCTCTGAAACTCCGGGAGAGATTCTCAAAACCAAGGTTGACATGTTTCGAGTTCCTCTCAACATTTTGGAAATCCCACTGAAACTTTGGACATTCTCGCGAAGGGTTCCCAATCCCCGACAAGATTGGTACCCTTTCACGTCCAAATCTCTCAAACTCCGGGAGAGATTCTCAAAACCAAGGTTGACATGGTTCGAGTTCCTTTCAACATTTTGGAAATCCCGCTGAAACTTTGGACTTTCTCGCGAAGGGTTCCCAATCCCCGACAAGATTGGCACACTTTCACATCCAAATCTCTCACACTCCGGGAGAGATTCTCAAAACCAAGGTTGACATGTTTCGAGTTCCTTTCAACATTTGGGAAATCACGCTGAAACTTTGGATATTCTCGCGAAGGGTTCCCAATCCCCGACAATACTGGTACCCTTTCACGTCCATATCTCTCAAGCTCCGGGAGAGATTCTCAAAACAATGGTTGACATGTTTCGAGTTCCTTTCAACATTTTGGAAATCCCACTGAAACTTTGGACATTCTCGCGAAGGGTTCCCAATCCCCGACAAGATTGGTACCCTTTCACGTCCAAATCTCTCAAAGTCCGGGAGAGATTCTCAAAACCAAGGTTGACATGTTTCGAGTTCCTTTCAACATTTTGGAAATCCCGCTGAAACTTTGGACATTGTCGCGAAGGGTTCCCAATCCCCGACAAGATTGGTACCCTTTCACGTCCAAATCTCTCAAACTCCGGGAGAGATTCTCAAAACCAAGGTTGACATGTTTCGAGTTCCTCTCAACATTTTGGAAATCCCGCTGAAACTTTGGACATTCTCGCGAAGGGTTCCCAATCCCCGACAAGATTGGTACCCTTTCATGTCCAAATCTCTCAAACTCCGGGAGAGATTCTCAAAACCAAGGTTGACATGTTTCGAGTTCCTTTCAACATTTTGGAAATCCCGCTGAAACTTTGGACATTGTCGCGAAGGGTTCCCAATCCCCGACAAGATTGGTACCCTTTCACGTCCAAATCTCTCAAACTCCGGCAGAGATTCTCAAAACCAAGGATGACATGTTTCAAGTTCCTTTCAACATTTTGGAAATCCCACTGAAACTTTGGACATTGTCGCGAAGGGTTCCCGATCCCCGACAAGATTGGTACCCTTTCACGTCCAAATCTCTCAAACTCCGGGAGAGATTCTCAAAACCAAGGTTGACATGTTTCGAGTTCCTTTCAACATTTTGGAAATCCCGCTGAAACTTTGGACATTCTGGCGAAGGGTTCCCAATCCCCGACAAGATTGGTACCCTTTCACGTCCAAATCTCTCAAACTCCGGGAGAGATTCTCAAAACCAAGGTTGACATGTTTCGAGTTCCTTTCAACATTTTGGAAGTCCCGCTGAAACTTTGGACATTCTCGCGAAGGGTTCCCAATCCCCGAGAAGATTGGTACCCTTTCACGTCCAAATCTCTCAAACTCCGGGAGAGATTCTCAAAACCAAGGTTGACATGTTCCGAGTTCCTTTCAACATTTTGGAAATCCCGCTGAAACTTTGGACATTCTCGCGAAGGGTTCCCAATCCCCGACAAGATTGGTACCCTTTCACGTCCAAATCTCTCAAACTCCGGGAGAGATTCTCAAAACCAAGGTTGACATGTTTCGAGTTCCTTTCAACATTTTGGAAATCCCGCTGAAACTTTGGACATTCTCGCGAAGGGTTCCCAATCCCCGACAAGATTGGTACCCTTTCACGTCCAAATCTCTCAAACTCCGGGAGAGATTCTCAAAACCAAGGTTGACATGGTTCGAGTTCCTTTCAACATTTTGGAAATCCCGCTGAAACTTTGGACATTCTCGCGAAGGGTTCCCAATCCCCGACGAGATTGGTACCCTTTCACGTCCAAATCTCTCAAACTCCAGGAGAGATTCTCAAAACCAAGGTTGACATGTTTCGAGTTCCTTTCAACATTTTGGAAATCCCGCTGAAACTTTGGACATTCTCGCTAAGGGTTCCCAATCCCCGACAAGACTGGTACCCTTTCACGTCCAAATCTCTCAAACTCCGGGAGAGATTCTCAAAACCAAGGTTGACATGGTTCGAGTTCCTTTCAACATTTTGGAAATCCCGCTGAAAATTTGGACATTCTCGCGAAGGGTTCCCAATCCCCGACAAGATTGGTACCCTTTCATGTCCAAATCTCTCAAACTCCGGGAGAGATTCTCAAAACCATGGCTGACATGTTTCGAGTTCCTTTCAACATTTTGGAAATCCCGCTGAAACTTTGGACATTCTTGCGAAGGGTTCCCAATCCCCGACAAGATTGGTACACTTCCACGTCCAAATCTCTCAAACTCCGGGAGAGATTCTCAAAAACAAAGTTGACATGTTTCTAGTTCCTTTCAACATTTTGAAAATCCTGCTGAAACTTTGGACATTCTCGCGAAGGGTTCCCGATCCCCGACAAGACTGGTACCCTTTCACGTCCAAATCTCTCAAACTCCGGGAGAGATTCTCAAAACCAAGGTTGACATGTTTCGAGTTCATTTCAACATTTTGGAAATCCCGCTGAAACTTTGGACATTCTCGCGAAGGGTTCCCGATCCCCGACAAGATTGGTACCCTTTCACGTCCAAATCTCTCAAACTCCGGGAGAGAGACTCAAAACCAAGGTTGACATGTTTCGAGTTCCTTTCAACATTTTGGAAATCCCACTGAAACTTTGGACATTCTGGCGAAGGGTTCCCAATCCCCGACAAGACTGGTACCCTTTCACGTCCAAATCTCTCAAGCTCCGGGAGAGATTCTCAAAACCAAGGTTGACATGTTTCGAGTTCCTTTCAACATTTTGGAAATCCCACTGAAACTTTGGACATTCTCGCGAAGGGTTCCCAATCCCCGACAAGATTGGTACCCTTTCACGTCCAAATCTCTCAAAGTCCGGGAGAGATTCTCAAAACCAAGGTTGACATGTTTCGAGTTCCTCTCAACATTTTGGAAATCCCACTGAAACTTTGGACATTCTCGCGAAGGGTTCCCAATCCCCGACAAGATTGGTACCCTTTCACGTCCAAATCTCTCAAACTCCGGGAGAGATTCTCAAAACCAAGGTTGACATGGTTCGAGTTCCTTTCAACATTTTGGAAATCCCGCTGAAATTTGGACTTTCTCGCGAAGGGTTCCCAATCCCCGACAAGATTGGCACCCTTTCACATCCAAATCTCTCACACTCCGGGAGAGATTCTCAAAACCAAGGTTGACATGTTTCGAGTTCCTTTCAACATTTGGGAAATCACGCTGAAACTTTGGATATTCTCGCGAAGGGTTCCCAATCCCCGACAATACTGGTACCCTTTCACGTCCATATCTCTCAAGCTCCGGGAGAGATTCTCAAAACCATGGTTGACATGTTTCGAGTTCCTTTCAACATTTTGGAAATCCCGCTGAAACTTTGGACATTCTCGCGAAGGGTTCCCAATCCCCGACGAGATTGGTACCCTTTCACGTCCAAATCTCTCAAAGTCCGGGAGAGATTCTCAAAACCAAGGTTGACATGTTTCGAGTTCCTCTCAACATTTTGGAAATCCCGCTGAAACTTTGGACATTCTCGCGAAGGGTTCCCAATCCCCGACAAGATTGGTACCCTTTCATGTCCAAATCTCTCAAACTCCGGGAGAGATTCTCAAAACCAAGGTTGACATGTTTCGAGTTCCTTTCAACATTTTGGAAATCCCGCTGAAACTTTGGACATTGTCGCGAAGGGTTCCCAATCCCCGACAAGATTGGTACCCTTTCACGTCCAAATCTCTCAAACTCCGGCAGAGATTCTCAAAACCAAGGATGACATGTTTCAAGTTCCTTTCAACATTTTGGAAATCCCACTGAAACTTTGGACATTGTCGCGAAGGGTTCCCGATCCCCGACAAGATTGGTACCCTTTCACGTCCAAATCTCTCAAACTCCGGGAGAGATTCTCAAAACCAAGGTTGACATGTTTCGAGTTCCTTTCAACATTTTGGAAATCCCGCTGAAACTTTGGACATTCTCGCGAAGGGTTCCCAATCCCCGACAAGATTGGTACCCTTTCACGTCCAAATCTCTCAAAGTCCGGGAGAGATTCTCAAAACCAAGGTTGACATGTTTCGAGTTCCTTTCAACATTTTGGAAGTCCCGCTGAAACTTTGGACATTCTCGCGAAGGGTTCCCAATCCCCGACAAGATTGGTACCCTTTCACGTCCAAATCTCTCAAACTCCGGGAGAGATTCTCAAAACCAAGGTTGACATGTTCCGAGTTCCTTTCAACATTTTGGAAATCCCGCTGAAACTTTGGACATTCTCGCGAAGGGTTCCCAATCCCCGACAAGATTGGTACCCTTTCACGTCCAAATCTCTCAAACTCCGGGAGAGATTCTCAAAACCAAGGTTGACATGTTTCGAGTTCCTTTCAACATTTTGGAAATCCCGCTGAAACTTTGGACATTCTCGCGAAGGGTTCCCAATCCCCGACAAGATTGGTACCCTTTCACGTCCAAATCTCTCAAACTCCGGGAGAGATTCTCAAAACCAAGGTTGACATGGTTCGAGTTCCTTTCAACATTTTGGAAATCCCGCTGAAACTTTGGACATTCTCGCGAAGGGTTCCCAATCCCCGACGAGATTGGTACCCTTTCACGTCCAAATCTCTCAAAGTCCGGGAGAGATTCTCAAAACCAAGGTTGACATGTTTCGAGTTCCTCTCAACATTTTGGAAATCCCGCTGAAACTTTGGACATTCTCGCTAAGGGTTCCCAATCCCCGACAAGACTGGTACCCTTTCACGTCCAAATCTCTCAAACTCCGGGAGAGATTCTCAAAACCAAGGTTGACATGGTTCGAGTTCCTTTCAACATTTTGGAAATCCCGCTGAAAATTTGGACATTCTCGCGAAGGGTTCCCAATCCCCGACAAGATTGGTACCCTTTCATGTCCAAATCTCTCAAACTCCGGGAGAGATTCTCAAAACCATGGCTGACATGTTTCGAGTTCCTTTCAACATTTTGGAAATCCCGCTGAAACTTTGGACACTCTTGCGAATGGTTCCCAATCCCCGACAAGATTGGTACCCTTTCACGTCCAAATCTCTCAAACTCCGGGAGAGATTCTCAAAAACAAAGTTGACATGTTTCGAGTTCCTTTCAACATTTTGAAAATCCTGCTGAAACTTTGGACATTCTCGCGAAGGGTTCCCGATCCCCGACAAGACTGGTACCCTTTCACGTCCAAATCTCTCAAACTCCGGGAGAGATTCTCAAAACCAAGGTTGACATGTTTCGAGTTCCTTTCAACATTTTGGAAATCCCGCTGAAACTTTGGACATTCTCGCGAAGGGTTCCCGATCCCCGACAAGATTGGTACCCTTTCACGTCCAAATCTCTCAAACTCCGGGAGAGAGACTCAAAACCAAGGTTGACATGTTTCGAGTTCCTTTCAACATTTTGGAAATCCCGCTGAAACTTTGGACATTCTTGCGAAGGGTTCCCAATCCCCGACAAGATTGGTACCCTTTCACGTCCAAATCTCTCAAACTCCGGGAGAGAGACTCAAAACCAAGGTTGACATGTTTCGAGTTCCTTTCAACATTTTGGAAATCCCGCTGAAACTTTGGACATTCTGGCGAAGGGTTCCCAATCCCCGACAAGACTGGTACCCTTTCACGTCCAAATCTCTCAAACTCCGGGAGAGATTCTCAAAACCAAGGTTGACATGTTTCGAGTTCCTTTCAACATTTTGGAAATCCCGCTGAAACTTTGGACATTCTCGCGAAGGGTTCCCAATCCCTGACAAGATTGGTACCCTTTCACGTCCAAATCTCTCAAACTCCGGGAGAGATTCTCAAAACCAAGGTTGACATGTTTCGAGTTCCTTTCAACATTTTGGAAATCCCGCTGAAACTTTGGACATTCTCGCGAAGGGTTCCCAATCCCCGACAAGATTGGTACCCTTTCACGTCCAAATCTCTCAAACTCCGGGAGAGATTCTCAAAACCAAGGTTGACATGTTTCGAGTTCCTTTCAACATTTTGGAAATCCCGCTGAAACTTTGGACATTCTGGCGAAGGGTTCCCAATCCCCGACAAGATTGGTACCCTTTCACGTCCAAATCTCTCAAACTCCGGGAGAGATTCTCAAAACCAAGGTTGACATGGTTCGAGTTCCTCTCAACATTTTGGAAATCCCGCTGAAACTTTGGACATTCTCGTGAAGGGTTCCCAATCCCCGACAACACTGGTACCCTTTCACGTCCAAATCTCTCAAACTCCGGGAGAGATTCTCAAAACCAAGGTTGACATGTTTCGAGTTCCTTTCAACATTTTGGAAATCCCGCTGAAACTTTGGACATTCTCGCGAAGGGTTCCCAATCCCCGACAAGATTGGTACCCTTTCATGTCCAAATCTCTCAAACTCCGGGAGAGATTCTCAAAACCATGGCTGACATGTTTCGGGTTCCTTTTAACATTTTGGAAATCCCGCTGAAACTTTGGACATTCTTGCGAAGGGTTCCCAATCCCCGACAAGATTGGTACCCTTTCACGTCCAAATCTCTCAAACTCCGGGAGAGATTCTCAAAAACAAAGTTGACATGTTTCGAGTTCCTTTCAACATTTTGGAAATCCTGCTGAAACTTTGGACATTCTCGCGAAGGGTTCCCAATCCCCGACAAGATTGGTACCCTTTCACGTCCAAATCTCTCAAACTCCGGGAGAGATTCTCAAAACCAAGGTTGACATGTTTCGAGTTCCTTTCAACATTTTGGAAATCACGCTGAAACTTTGGACATTCTTGCGAAGGGTTCCCGATCCCCGACAAGATTGGTACACTTTCACGTCCAAATCTCTCAAACTCCGGGAGAGATTCTCAAAACCAAGGTTGACATGGTTCGAGTTCCTTTCAACATTTTGGAAATCCCGCTGAAACTTTGGACATTCTCGCGAAGGGTTCCCAATCTTCGACAAGATTGGTACACTTTCACGTCCAAATCTCTCAAACTCCGGGAGAGATTCTCAAAACCATGGTTGACATGTTTCGAGTTCCTTTCAACATTTTGGAAATCCCGCTGAAACTTTGGACATTCTCGCGAAGGGTTCCCAATCCCCGACAAGATTGGTACCCATTCACCTCCAAATCTCTCAAACTCCGGGAGAGATTCTCAAAACCAAGGTTGACATGTTTCGAGTTCCTTTCAACATTTTGGAAATCCCGCTGAAACTTTGGACTTTCTCGCGAAGGGTTCCCAATCCCCGACAAGTTTGGCACCCTTTCACGTCCAAATCTCTCACACTCCGGGAGAGATTCTCAAAACCAAGGTTGACATGTTTCGAGTTCCTTTCAACATTTTGGAAATCCCGCTGAAACTTTGGACATTCTCGCGAAGGGTTCCCAATCCCCGACAAGATTGGTACCCTTTCACGTCCAAATCTCTCAAACTCCGGGAGAGATTCTCAAAACCAAGGTTGACATGGTTCGAGTTCCTTTCAACATTTTGGAAATCCCGCTGAAACTTTGGACATTCTCGCGAAGGGTTCCCAATCCCCGACAAGACTGGTACCCTTTCACATCCAAATCTCTCAAACTCCGGGAGAGATTCTCAAAACCAAGGTTGACATGGTTCGAGTTCCTTTCAACATTTTGGAAATCCCGCTGAAAATTTGGACATTCTCGCGAAGGGTTCCCAATCCCCGACAAGATTGGTACCCTTTCACGTCCAAATCTCTCAAACTCCGGGAGAGATTCTCAAAACCATGGCTGACATGTTTCGAGTTCCTTTCAACATTTTGGAAATCCCGCTGAAACTTTGGACATTCTTGCGAAGGGTTCCCAATCCCCGACAAGATTGGTACCCTTTCACGTCCAAATCTCTCAAACTCCGGGAGAGATTCTCAAAAACAAAGTTGACATGTTTCGAGTTCCTTTCAACATTTTGAAAATCCTGCTGAAACTTTGGACATTCTCGCGAAGGGTTCCCGATCCCCGACAAGACTGGTACCCTTTCACGTCCAAATCTCTCAAACTCCGGGAGAGATTCTCAAAACCAAGGTTGACATGTTTCGAGTTCCTTTCAACATTTTGGAAATCCCGCTGAAACTTTGGACATTCTCGCGAAGGGTTCCCGATCCCCGACAAGATTGGTACCCTTTCACGTCCAAATCTCTCAAACTCCGGGAGAGATTCTCAAAACCAAGGTTGACATGTTTCGAGTTCCTTTCAACATTTTGGAAATCCCGCTGAAACTTTGGACATTCTCGCGAAGGGTTCCCAATCTTCGACAAGATTGGTACCCTTTCACGTCCAAATCTCTCAAACTCCGGGAGAGATTCTCAAAACCATGGTTGACATGTTTCGAGTTCCTTTCAACATTTTGGAAATCCCGCTGAAACTTTGGACATTCTCGCGAAGGGTTCCCAATCCCCGACAAGATTGGTACCCATTCACGTCCAAATCTCTCAAACTCCGGGAGAGATTCTCAAAACCAAGGTTGACATGTTTCGAGTTCCTTTCAACATTTTGGAAATCCCGCTGAAACTTTGGACTTTCTCGCGAAGGGTTCCCAATCCCCGACAAGATTGGCACCCTTTCACGTCCAAATCTCTCACACTCCGGGAGAGATTCTCAAAACCAAGGTTGACATGTTTCGAGTTCCTTTCAACATTTTGGAAATCACGCTGAAACTTTGGACATTCTGGCGAAGGGTTCCCAATCCCCGACAATACTGGTACCCTTTCACATCCATATCTCTCAAGCTCCGGGAGAGATTCTCAAAACCATGGTTGACATGTTTCGAGTTCCTTTCAACATTTTGGAAATCCTGCTGAAACTTTGGACATTCTCGCGAAGGGTTCCCAATCCCCGACAAGATTGATACCCTTTCATGTCCAAATCTCTCAAACTCCGGGAGAGATTCTCAAAACCAAGGTTGACATGTTTCGAGTTCCTTTCAACTTTTTGGAAATCCCGCTGAAACTTTGGACATTCTGGCGAAGGGTTCCCAATCCCCGACAAGATTGGTACCCTTTCACGTCCAAATCTCTCAAACTCCGGGAGAGATTCTCAAAACCAAGGTTGACATGGTTCGAGTTCCTCTCAACATTTTGGAAATCCCGCTGAAACTTTGGACATTCTCGCGAAGGGTTCCCAATCCCCGAAAAGATTGGTACCCTTTCACGTCCAAATCTCTCAAACTCCGGGAGAGATTCTCAAAACCAAGGTTGACATGTTTCGAGTTCCTTTCAACATTTTGGAAATCCCGCTGAAACTTTGGACATTCTCGCGAAGGGTTCCCAATCCCCGACAAGATGGGTAGCCTTTCACGTCCAAATCTCTCACACTCCGGGAGAGATTCTCAAAACCAAGGTTGACATGTTTCGAGTTCCTTTCAACATTTTGGAAATCACGCTGAAACTTTGGACATTCTGGCGAAGGGTTCCCAATCCCCGACAATACTGGTACCCTTTCACATCCATATCTCTCAAGCTCCGGGAGAGATTCTCAAAACCATGGTTGACATGTTTCGAGTTCCTTTCAACATTTTGGAAATCCCGCTGAAACTTTGGACATTCTCGCGAAGGGTTCCCAATCCCCGACAAGATTGGTACCCTTTCATGTCCAAATCTCTCAAACTCCGGGAGAGATTCTCAAAACCAAGGTTGACATGGTTCGAGTTCCTCTCAACATTTTGGAAATCCCGCTGAAACTTTGGACATTCTCTCAAAGGGTTCCCAATCCCCGAAAAGATTGGTACCCTTTCACGTCCAAATCTCTCAAACTCCGGGAGAGATTCTCAAAACCAAGGTTGACATGTTTCGAGTTCCTTTCAACATTTTGGAAATCTTGCTGAAACTTTGGACATTCTCGCGAAGGGTTCCCAATCCCCGACAAGATTGGTACCCTTTCACGTCCAAATCTCTCAAACTCCGGGAGAGATTCTCAAAACCAAGGATGACATGTTTCAAGTTCCTTTCAACATTTTGGAAATCCCACTGAAACTTTGGACATTCTCGCGAAGGGTTCCCAATCCCCGACAAGATTGGTACCCTTTCACGTCCAAATCTCTCAAACTCCGGGAGAGATTCTCAAAACCAAGGTTGACATGTTTCGAGTTCCTTTCAACATTTTGGAAATCCCGCTGAAACTTTGGACATTCTCGCTAAGGGTTCCCAATCCCCGACAAGATTGGTACCCTTTCACGTCCAAATCTCTCAAACTCCGGCAGAGATTCTCAAAACCAAGGTTGACATGTTTCGAGTTCCTTTCAACATTTTGGAAATCCCGCTGAAACTTTGGACATTCTGGCGAAGGGTTCCCAATCCCCGACAAGATTGGTACCCTTTCACGTCCAAATCTCTCAAACTCCGGCAGAGATTCTCAAAACCAAGGTTGACATGGTTCGAGTTCCTTTCAACATTTTGGAAATCCCGTTGAAACTTTGGACATTCTCGCGAAGGGTTCCCAATCCCCGACAAGATTGGTACCCTTTCACGTCCAAATCTCTCAAAGTCCGGGAGAGATTCCCAAAACCAAGGTTGACATGTTTCGAGTTCCTTTCAACATTTTGGAAATCCCGCTGAAACTTTGGACATTCTCGCGAAGGGTTCCCAATCCCCGACGAGACTGGTACCCTTTCACGTCCAAATCTCTCAAACTCCGGGAGAGATTCTCAAAACCAAGGTTGACATGGTTCGAGTTCCTTTCAACATTTTGGAAATCCCGCTGAAACTTTGGACATTCTCGCGAAGGGTTCCCAATCCCCGACAAGATTGGTACCCTTTCACGTCCAAATCTCTCAAACTCCGGGAGAGATTCTCAAAACCAAGGTTGACATGTTTCGAGTTCCTTTCAACATTTTGGAAATCCCGCTGAAACTTTGGACGTTGTCGCGAAGGGTTCCCAATCCCCGACAAGATTGGTACCCTTTCACGTCCAAATCTCTCAAACTCCAGGAGAGATTCTCAAAACCAAGGTTGACATGGTTCGAGTTCCTCTCAACATTTTGGAAATCCCGCTGAAACTTTGGACATTCTCGCGAAGGGTTCCCAATCCCCGAAAAGATTGGTACCCTTTCACGTCCAAATCTCTCAAACTCCGGGAGAGACTCTCAAAACCAAGGTTGACATGTTTCGAGTTCCTTTCAACATTTTGGAAATCCCGCTGAAACTTTGGACATTCTCGCGAAGGGTTCCCAATCCCCGACAAGATTGGTACCCTTTCACGTCCAAATCTCTCAAACACCGGGAGAGATTCTCAAAACCAAGGATGACATGTTTCAAGTTCCTTTCAACATTTTGGAAATCCCACTGAAACTTTGGACATTCTCGCGAAGGGTTCCCAATCCCCGACAAGATTGGTACCCTTTCACGTCCAAATCTCTCAAACTCCGGCAGAGATTCTCAAAACCAAGGTTGACATGTTCCGAGTTCCTTTCAACATTTTGGAAATCCCGCTGAAACTTTGGACATTCTCGCGAAGGGTTCCCAATGCCCGACAAGATCGGTACCCTTTCACGTCCAAATCTCTCAAACTCCGGGAGAGATTCTCAAAACCAAGGTTGACATGTTTCGAGTTCCTTTCAACATTTTGGAAATCCCGCTGAAACTTTGGACACTCTCGCGAAGGGTTCCCAATCCCCGACGAGATTGGTACCCTTTCACGTCCAAATCTCTCAAACTCCGGGAGAGATTCTCAAAACCAAGGTTGACATGTTTCGAGTTCCTTTCAACATTTTGGAAATCCCGCTGAAACTTTGGACATTGTCGCGAAGGGTTCCCAATCCCCGACAAGATTGGTACCCTTTCACGTCCAAATCTCTCAAACTCCGGGAGAGATTCTCAAAACCAAGGTTGACATGTTTCGAGTTCCTTTCAACATTTTGGAAATCCCGCTGAAACTTTGGACATTCTCGCGAAGGGTTCCCAATCCCCGACAAGATTGTTACCCTTTCATGTCCAAATCTCTCAAACTCCGGGAGAGATTCTCAAAACCATGGCTGACATGTTTCGGGTTCCTTTCAACATTTTGGAAATCCCGCTGAAACTTTGGACATTCTTGCGAAGGGTTCCCAATCCCCGACAAGATTGGTACCCTTTCACGTCCAAATCTCTCAAACTCCGGGAGAGATTCTCAAAACCAAGGTTGACATGTTTCGAGTTCCTTTCAACATTTTGGAAATCCCGCTGAAACTTTGGACATTCTTGCGAAGGGTTCCCGATCCCCGACAAGATTGGTACCCTTTCACGTCCAAATCTCTCAAAGTCCGGGAGAGATTCTCAAAACCAAGGTTGACATGTTTCGAGTTCCTTTCAACATTTTGGAAATCCCGCTGAAACTTTGGACATTCTCGCGAAGGGTTCCCAATCTTCGACAAGATTGGTACACTTTCACGTCCAAATCTCTCAAACTCCGGGAGAGATTCTCAAAACCAAGGTTGACATGTTTCGAGTTCCTTTCAACATTTTGGAATACCGCTGAAACTTTGGACATTCTCGCGAAGGGTTCCCAATCCCCGACAAGATTGGTACCCATTCACGTCCAAATCTCTCAAACTCCGGGAGAGATTCTCAAAACCAAGGTTGACATGTTTCGAGTTCCTTTCAACATTTTGGAAATCCCGCTGAAACTTTGGACTTTCTCGCGAAGGGTTCCCAATCCCCGACAAGATTGGCACCCTTTCACGTCCAAATCTCTCACACTCCGGGAGAGATTCTCAAAACCATGGTTGACATGTTTCGAGCTCCTTTCAACATTTTGGAAATCACGCTGAAACTTTGGACATTCTCGCGAAGGGTTCCCAATCCCCGACAATACTGGTACCCTTTCACGTCCAAATCTCTCAAACTCCGGCAGAGATTCTCAAAACCAAGGTTGACATGTTCCGAGTTCCTTTCAACATTTTGGAAATCCCGCTGAAACTTTGGACATTCTCGCGAAGGGTTCCCAATCCCCGACAAGATTGGTACCCTTTCACGTCCAAATCTCTCAAACTCCGGGAGAGATTCTCAAAACCAAGGTTGACATGTTTCGAGTTCCTTTCAACATTTTGGAAATCCCGCTGAAACTTTGGACATTCTCGCGAAGGGTTCCCAATCCCCGACAAGATTGGTACCCTTTCACGTCCAAATCTCTCAAACTCCGGGAGAGATTCTCAAAACCAAGGTTGACATGTTTCGAGTTCCTTTCAACATTTTGGAAATCCCGCTGAAACTTTGGACATTCTCGCGAAGGGTTCCCGATCCCCGACAAGATTGGTACCCTTTCACGTCCAAATCTCTCAAACTCCGGGAGAGATTCTCAAAACCAAGGTTGACATGGTTCGAGTTCCTTTCAACATTTTGGAAATCCCGCTGAAACTTTGGACATTCTGGCGAAGGGTTCCCAATCCCCGACAAGATTGGTACCCTTTCACGTCCAAATCTCTCAAACTCCGGGAGAGATTCTCAAAACCAAGGTTGACATGTTTCGAGTTCCTCTCAACATTTTGGAAATCCCGCTGAAACTTTGGACATTGTCGCGAAGGGGTCCCAATCCCCGACAAGATTGGTACCCTTTCACGTCCAAATCTCTCAAACTCCGGGAGAGATTCTCAAAACCAAGGTTGACATGTTTCGAGTTCCTTTCAACATTTTGGAAATCCCGCTGAAACTTTGGACTTTCTCGCGAAGGGTTCCCAATCCCCGACAAGATTGGTACCCTTTCACGTCCAAATCTCTCAAACTCCGGGAGAGATTCTCAAAACCAAGGTTGACATGTTTCGAGTTCCTCTCAACATTTTGGAAATCCCGCTGAAACTTTGGACATTGTCGCGAAGGGGTCCCAATCCCCGACAAGATTGGTACCCTTTCAAGTCCAAATCTCTCAAACTCCGGGAGAGATTCTCAAAACCAAGGTTGACATGTTTCGAGTTCCTTTCAACATTTTGGAAATCCCGCTGAAACTTCGGACTTTCTCGCGAAGGGTTCCCAATCCCCGACAAGATTGGTACCCTTTCACGTCCAAATCTCTCAAACTCCGGGAGAGATTCTCAAAACCAAGGTTGACATGTTTCGAGTTCCTTTCAACATTTTGGAAATCCCGCTGAAACTTTGGACATTCTCGCGAAGGGTTCCCGATCCCCGACAAGATTGGTACCCTTTCACGTCCAAATCTCTCAAACTCCGGGAGAGATTCTCAAAACCAAGGTTGACATGGTTCGAGTTCCTTTCAACATTTTGGAAATCCCGCTGAAACTTTGGACATTCTGGCGAAGGGTTCCCAATCCCCGACAAGATTGGTACCCTTTCACGTCCAAATCTCTCAAACTCCGGGAGAGATTCTCAAAACCAAGGTTGACATGTTTCGAGTTCCTCTCAACATTTTGGAAATCCCGCTGAAACTTTGGACATTGTCGCGAAGGGGTCCCAATCCCCGACAAGATTGGTACCCTTTCACGTCCAAATCTCTCAAACTCCGGGAGAGATTCTCAAAACCAAGGTTGACATGTTTCGAGTTCCTTTCAACATTTTGGAAATCCCGCTGAAACTTTGGACTTTCTCGCGAAGGGTTCCCAATCCCCGACAAGATTGGTACCCTTTCACGTCCAAATCTCTCAAACTCCGGGAGAGATTCTCAAAACCAAGGTTGACATGTTTCGAGTTCCTTTCAACATTTTGGAAATCCCGCTGAAACTTTCGACATTGTCGCGAAGGGTTCCCGATCCCCGACAAGATTGGTACCCTTTCACGTCCAAATCTCTCAAACTCCGGGAGAGAGACTCAAAACCAAGGTTGACATGTTTCGAGTTCCTTTCAACATTTTGGAAATCCCGCTGAAACTTTGGACATTCTCGCGAAGGGTTCCCAATCCCCGACAAGACTGGTACCCTTTCACGTCCAAATCTCTCAAACTCCGGGAGAGATTCTCAAAACCAAGGTTGACATGTTTCGAGTTCCTTTCAACATTTTGGAAATCCCACTGAAACTTTGGACATTCTCGCGAAGGGTTCCCAATCCCTGACAAGATTGGTACCCTTTCACGTCCAAATCTCTCAAACTCCGGCAGAGATTCTCAAAACCAAGGTTGACATGTTTCGAGTTCCTTTCAACATTTTGGAAATCCCGCTGAAACTTTGGACATTGTCGCGAAGGGTTCCCGATCCCCGACAAGATTGGTACCCTTTCACGTCCAAATCTCTCAAACTCCGGGAGAGATTCTCAAAACCAAGGTTGACATGTTTCGAGTTCCTTTCAACATTTTGGAAATCCCGCTGAAACTTTGGACATTCTCGCGAAGGGTTGCCAATCCCCGACAAGATTGGTATTCTTTCACGTCCAAATCTCTCAAACTCCGGGAGAGATTCTCAAAACCAAGGTTGACATGTTTCGAGTTCCTTTCAACATTTGGGAAATCACGCTGAAACTTTGGACATTCTCGCGAAGGGTTCCCAATCCCCGACAAGATTGGTACCCTTTCACGTCCAAATCTCTCAAACTCCGGCAGAGATTCTCAAAAACAAGGTTGACATGTTTCGAGTTCCTTTCAACATTTTGGAAATCCCGCTGAAACTTTGGACATTCTCGCGAAGGGTTCCCAATCCCCGACAATACTGGTACCCTTTCACGTCCAAATCTCTCAAACTCCGGGAGAGATTCTCAAAACCATGGCTGACATGTTTCGAGTTCCTTTCAACATTTTGGAAATCCCACTGAAACTTTGGACATTCTTCAAAGGGTTCCCAATCCCCGACAAGATTGGTACCCTTTCACGTCCAAATCTCTCAAACTCCGGGAGAGATTCTCAAAACCAAGGTTGACATGGTTCGAGTTCCTTTCAACATTTTGGAAATCCCGCTGAAACTTTGGACATTCTCGCGAAGGGTTCCCAATCCCCGACAAGATTGGTACCCTTTCACGTCCAAATCTCTCAAACTCCGGGAGAGATTCTCAAAACCAAGGTTGACATGGTTCGAGTTCCTTTCAACATTTTGGAAATCCCGCTGAAACTTTGGACATTCTCGCGAAGGGTTCCCGATCCCCGACAAGATTGGTACCCTTTCACGTCCAAATCTCTCAAACTCCGGGAGAGAGACTCAAAACCAAGTTCGACATGTTTCGAGTTCCTTTCAACATTTTGGAAATCCCGCTGAAACTTTGGACATTCTGGCGAAGGGTTCCCAATCCCCGACAAGATTGGTACCCTTTCACGTCCAAATCTCTCAAACTCCGGGAGAGATTCTCAAAACCAAGGTTGACATGTTTCGAGTTCCTTTCAACATTTTGGAAATCCCGCTGAAACTTTGGACATTCTCGCGAAGGGTTCCCAATCCCTGACAAGATTGGTACCCTTTCACGTCCAAATCTCTCAAACTCCGGGAGAGATTCTCAAAACCAAGGTTGACATGTTTCGAGTTCCTTTCAACATTTTGGAAATCCCGCTGAAACTTTGGACATTCTCGCGAAGGGTTCCCAATCCCCGACAAGATGGGTAGCCTTTCACGTCCAAATCTCTCAAACTCCGGGAGAGATTCTCAAAACCAAGGTTGACATGTTTCGAGTTCCTCTCAACATTTTGGAAATCCCGCTGAAACTTTGGACATTCTCACGAAGGGTTCCCAATCCCCGACAAGACTGGTACCCTTTCACGTCCAAATCTCTCAAACTCCGGGAGAGATTCTCAAAACCAAGGTTGACATGTTTCGAGTTCCTTTCAACATTTTGGAAATCCCGCTGAAACTTTGGACATTCTCGCGAAGGGTTCCCAATCCCCGACAAGATTGGTACCCTTTCACGTACAAATCTCTCAAACTCCGGGAGAGATTCTCAAAACCAAGGTTGACATGTTTCGAGTTCCTTTCAACATTTTGGAAATCCCGCTGAAACTTTGGACATTCTTGCGAAGGGTTCCCGATCCCCGACAAGATTGGTACCCTTTCACGTCCAAATCTCTCAAACTCCGGGAGAGATTCTCAAAACCAAGGTTGACATGGTTCGAGTTCCTTTCAACATTTTGGAAATCCCGCTGAAACTTTGGACATTGTCGCGAAGGGTTCCCAATCTTCGACAAGATTGGTACCCTTTCACGTCCAAATCTCTCAAACTCCGGGAGAGATTCTCAAAACCATGGTTGACATGTTTCGAGTTCCTTTCAACATTTTGGAAATCCCGCTGAAACTTTGGACATTCTCGCGAAGGGTTCCCAATCCCCGACAAGATTGGTACCCATTCACGTCCAAATCTCTCAAACTCCGGGAGAGATTCTCAAAACCAAGGTTGACATGTTTCGAGTTCCTTTCAACATTTTGGAAATCCCGCTGAAACTTTGGACTTTCTCGCGAAGGGTTCCCAATCCCCGACAAGATTGGCACCCTTTCACGTCCAAATCTCTCACACTCCAGGAGAGATTCTCAAAAACAAGGTTGACATGTTTCGAGTTCCTTTCAACATTTTGTAAATCACGCTGAAACTTTGGACATTCTCGCGAAGGGTTCCCAATCCCCGACAATACTGGTACCCTTTCACGTCCATATCTCTCAAGCTCCGGGAGAGATTCTCAAAACCATGGTTGACATGTTTCGAGTTCCTTTCAACATTTTGGAAATCCCGCTGAAACTTTGGACATTCTCGCGAAGGGTTCCCAATCCCCGACAAGATTGGTACCCTTTCATGTCCAAATCTCTCAAACTCCGGGAGAGATTCTCAAAACCAAGGTTGACATGTTTCGAGTTCCTTTCAACATTTTGGAAATCCCGCTGAAACTTTGGACATTGTCGCGAAGGGTTCCCAATCCCCGACAAGATTGGTACCCTTTCACGTCCAAATCTCTCAAACTCCGGCAGAGATTCTCAAAACCAAGGACGACATGTTTCAAGTTCCTTTCAACATTTTGGAAATCCCACTGAAACTTCGGACATTGTCGCGAAGGGTTCCCAATCCCCGACAAGATTGGTACCCTTTCACGTCCAAATCTCTCAAACTCCGGGAGAGATTCTCAAAACCAAGGATGACATGTTTCAAGTTCCTTTCAACATTTTGGAAATCCCGCTGAAACTTTGGACATTCTCGCGAAGGGTTCCCGATCCCCGACAAGATTGGTACCCTTTCACGTCCAAATCTCTCAAACTCCGGGAGAGATTCTCAAAACCAAGGTTGACATGTTTCGAGTTCCTTTCAACATTTTGGAAATCCCGCTGAAACTTTGGACATTCTCGCGAAGGGTTCCCAATCCCCGGCAAGATTGGTACCCTTTCACGTCCAAATCTCTCAAACTCCGGGAGAGATTCTCAAAACCAAGGTTGACATGTTTCGAGTTCCTTTCAACATTTTGGAAATCCCGCTGAAACTTTGGACTTTCTCGCGAAGGGTTCCCAATCCCCGACAAGATTGGTACCCTTTCACGTCCAAATCTCTCAAAGTCCGGGAGAGATTCTCAAAACCAAGGTTGACATGTTTCGAGTTCCTTTCAACATTTTGGAAATCCCGCTGAAACTTTGGACATTCTCGCGAAGGGTTCCCGATCCCCGACAAGATTGGTACCCTTTCATGTCCAAATCTCTCAAGCTCCGGGAGAGATTCTCAAAACCATGGCTGACATTTTCGAGTTCCTTTCAACATTTTGGAAATCCCGCTGAAACTTTGGACATTCTTCGAAGGGTTCCCAATCCCCGACAAGATTGGTACCCTTTCACGTCCAAATCTCTCAAACTCCGGGAGAGATTCTCAAAACCATGGCTGACATGTTTCGAGTTCCTTTCAACATTTTGGAAATCCCGCTGAAACTTTGGACATTCTCGCGAAGGGTTCCCAATCCCCGACGAGATTGGTACCCTTTCACGTCCAAATCTCTCAAACTCCGGGAGAGAGACTCAAAACCAAGGTTGACATGTTTCGAGTTCCTTTCAACATTTTGGAAATCCCGCTGAAACTTTGGACATTCTGGCGAAGGGTTCCCAATCCCCGACAAGATTGGTACCCTTTCACGTCCAAATCTCTCAAACTCCGGGAGAGATTCTCAAAACCAAGGTTGACATGTTTCGAGTTCCTTTCAACATTTTGGAAATCCCGCTGAAACTTTGGACATTCTTGCGAAGGGTTCCCAATCCCTGACAAGATTGGTACCCTTTCACGTCCAAATCTCTCAAACTCCGGGAGAGATTCTCAAAACCAAGGTTGACATGTTTCGAGTTCCTTTCAACATTTTGGAAATCCCGCTGAAACTTTGGACATTCTCGCGAAGGGTTCCCAATCCCCGACAAGATGGGTAGCCTTTCACGTCCAAATCTCTCAAACTCCGGGAGAGATTCTCAAAACCAAGGTTGACATGTTTCGAGTTCCTCTCAACATTTTGGAAATCCCGCTGAAACTTTGGACATTCTCACGAAGGGTTCCCAATCCCCGACAAGACTGGTACCCTTTCACGTCCAAATCTCTCAAACTCCGGCAGAGATTCTCAAAACCAAGGTTGACATGGTTCGAGTTCCTTTCAACATTTTGGAAATCCCGCTGAAACTTTGGACATTGTCGCGAAGGGTTCCCAATCTTCGACAAGATTGGTACCCTTTCACGTCCAAATCTCTCAAACTCCAGGAGAGATTCTCAAAACCATGGTTGACATGTTTCGAGTTCCTTTCAACATTTTGGAAATCCCGCTGAAACTTTGGACATTCTCGCGAAGGGTTCCCAATCCCCGACAAGATTGGTACCCATTCACGTCCAAATCTCTCAAACTCCGGGAGAGATTCTCAAAACCAAGGTTGACATGTTTCGAGTTCCTTTCAACATTTTGGAAATCCCGCTGAAACTTTGGACTTTCTCGCGAAGGGTTCCCAATCCCCGACAAGATTGGCACCCTTTCACGTCCAAATCTCTCACACTCCAGGAGAGATTCTCAAAAACAAGGTTGACATGTTTCGAGTTCCTTTCAACATTTTGTAAATCACGCTGAAACTTTGGACATTCTCGCGAAGGGTTCCCAATCCCCGACAATACTGGTACCCTTTCACGTCCATATCTCTCAAGCTCCGGGAGAGATTCTCAAAACCATGGTTGACATGTTTCGAGTTCCTTTCAACATTTTGGAAATCCCGCTGAAACTTTGGACATTCTCGCGAAGGGTTCCCAATCCCCGACAAGATTGGTACCCTTTCATGTCCAAATCTCTCAAACTCCGGGAGAGATTCTCAAAACCAAGGTTGACATGTTTCGAGTTCCTTTCAACATTTTGGAAATCCCGCTGAAACTTTGGACATTGTCGCGAAGGGTTCCCAATCCCCGACAAGATTGGTACCCTTTCACGTCCAAATCTCTCAAACTCCGGCAGAGATTCTCAAAACCAAGGACGACATGTTTCAAGTTCCTTTCAACATTTTGGAAATCCCACTGAAACTTCGGACATTGTCGCGAAGGGTTCCCAATCCCCGACAAGATTGGTACCCTTTCACGTCCAAATCTCTCAAACTCCGGGAGAGATTCTCAAAACCAAGGATGACATGTTTCAAGTTCCTTTCAACATTTTGGAAATCCCGCTGAAACTTTGGACATTCTCGCGAAGGGTTCCCGATCCCCGACAAGATTGGTACCCTTTCACGTCCAAATCTCTCAAACTCCGGGAGAGATTCTCAAAACCAAGGTTGACATGTTTCGAGTTCCTTTCAACATTTTGGAAATCCCGCTGAAACTTTGGACATTCTCGCGAAGGGTTCCCAATCCCCGGCAAGATTGGTACCCTTTCACGTCCAAATCTCTCAAACTCCGGGAGAGATTCTCAAAACCAAGGTTGACATGTTTCGAGTTCCTTTCAACATTTTGGAAATCCCGCTGAAACTTTGGACTTTCTCGCGAAGGGTTCCCAATCCCCGACAAGATTGGTACCCTTTCACGTCCAAATCTCTCAAAGTCCGGGAGAGATTCTCAAAACCAAGGTTGACATGTTTCGAGTTCCTTTCAACATTTTGGAAATCCCGCTGAAACTTTGGACATTCTCGCGAAGGGTTCCCGATCCCCGACAAGATTGGTACCCTTTCATGTCCAAATCTCTCAAGCTCCGGGAGAGATTCTCAAAACCATGGCTGACATGTTTCGAGTTCCTTTCAACATTTTGGAAATCCCGCTGAAACTTTGGACATTCTTCGAAGGGTTCCCAATCCCCGACAAGATTGGTACCCTTTCACGTCCAAATCTCTCAAACTCCGGGAGAGATTCTCAAAACCATGGCTGACATGTTTCGAGTTCCTTTCAACATTTTGGAAATCCCGCTGAAACTTTGGACATTCTCGCGAAGGGTTCCCAATCCCCGACGAGATTGGTACCCTTTCACGTCCAAATCTCTCAAACTCCGGGAGAGATTCTCAAAACCAAGGTTGACATGTTTCGAGTTCCTTTCAACATTTTGGAAATCCCGCTGAAACTTTGGACATTCTCGCGAAGGGTTCCCGATCCCCGACAAGATTGGTACCCTTTCATGTCCAAATCTCTCAAGCTCCGGGAGAGATTCTCAAAACCATGGCTGACATGTTTCGAGTTCCTTTCAACATTTTGGAAATCCCGCTGAAACTTTGGACATTCTTCGAAGGGTTCCCAATCCCCGACAAGATTGGTACCCTTTCACGTCCAAATCTCTCAAACTCCGGGAGAGATTCTCAAAACCATGGCTGACATGTTTCGAGTTCCTTTCAACATTTTGGAAATCCCGCTGAAACTTTGGACATTCTCGCGAAGGGTTCCCAATCCCCGACGAGATTGGTACCCTTTCACGTCCAAATCTCTCAAACTCCGGGAGAGATTCTCAAAACCAAGGTTGACATGTTTCGAGTTCCTTTCAACATTTTGGAAATCCCGCTGAAACTTTGGACATTCTCGCGAAGGGTTCCCAATCCCCGACAAGATTGGTACCCTTTCACGTCCAAATCTCTCAAACTCCGGGAGAGATTCTCAAAACCAAGGTTGACATGTTTCGAGTTCCTTTCAACATTTTGGAAATCCCGCTGAAACTTTGGACATTCTTGCGAAGGGTTCCCAATCCCCGACAAGATTGGTACCCTTTCATGTCCAAATCTCTCAAACTCCGGGAGAGATTCTCAAAAACAAAGTTGACATGTTTCGAGTTCCTTTCAACATTTTGGAAATCCTGCTGAAACTTTGGACATTCTCACGAAGGGTTCCCAATCCCCGACAAGACTGGTACCCTTTCACGTCCAAATCTCTCAAACTCCGGGAGAGATTCTCAAAACCAAGGTTGACATGTTTCGAGTTCCTTTCAACATTTTGGAAATCCCGCTGAAACTTTGGACTTTCTCGCGAAGGGTTCCCAATCCCCGACAAGATTGGCACCCTTTCACGTCCAAATCTCTCACACTCCAGGAGAGATTCTCAAAAACAAGGTTGACATGTTTCGAGTTCCTTTCAACATTTTGTAAATCACGCTGAAACTTTGGACATTCTCGCGAAGGGTTCCCAATCCCCGACAATACTGGTACCCTTTCACGTCCATATCTCTCAAGCTCCGGGAGAGATTCTCAAAACCATGGTTGACATGTTTCGAGTTCCTTTCAATATTTTGGAAATCCCGCTGAAACTTTGGACATTCTCGCGAAGGGTTCCCAATCCCCGACAAGATTGGTACCCTTTCACGTCCAAATCTCTCAAACTCCGGGAGAGATTCTCAAAACCAAGGTTGACATGTTTCGAGTTCCTTTCAACATTTTGGAAATCCCGCTGAAACTTTGGACATTCTTGCGAAGGGTTCCCGATCCCCGACAAGATTGGTACCCTTTCACGTCCAAATCTCTCAAACTCCGGGAGAGATTCTCAAAACCAAGGTTGACATGGTTCGAGTTCCTTTCAACATTTTGGAAATCCCGCTGAAACTTTGGACATTGTCGCGAAGGGTTCCCAATCTTCGACAAGATTGGTACCCTTTCACGTCCAAATCTCTCAAACTCCGGGAGAGATTCTCAAAACCATGGTTGACATGTTTCGAGTTCCTTTCAACATTTTGGAAATCCCGCTGAAACTTTGGACATTCTCGCGAAGGGTTCCCAATCCCCGACAAGATTGGTACCCATTCACGTCCAAATCTCTCAAACTCCGGGAGAGATTCTCAAAACCAAGGTTGACATGTTTCGAGTTCCTTTCAACATTTTGGAAATCCCGCTGAAACTTTGGACTTTCTCGCGAAGGGTTCCCAATCCCCGACAAGATTGGCACCCTTTCACGTCCAAATCTCTCACACTCCAGGAGAGATTCTCAAAAACAAGGTTGACATGTTTCGAGTTCCTTTCAACATTTTGTAAATCACGCTGAAACTTTGGACATTCTCGCGAAGGGTTCCCAATCCCCGACAATACTGGTACCCTTTCACGTCCATATCTCTCAAGCTCCGGGAGAGATTCTCAAAACCATGGTTGACATGTTTCGAGTTCCTTTCAACATTTTGGAAATCCCGCTGAAACTTTGGACATTCTCGCGAAGGGTTCCCAATCCCCGACAAGATTGGTACCCTTTCATGTCCAAATCTCTCAAACTCCGGGAGAGATTCTCAAAACCAAGGTTGACATGTTTCGAGTTCCTTTCAACATTTTGGAAATCCCGCTGAAACTTTGGACATTGTCGCGAAGGGTTCCCAATCCCCGACAAGATTGGTACCCTTTCACGTCCAAATCTCTCAAACTCCGGCAGAGATTCTCAAAACCAAGGACGACATGTTTCAAGTTCCTTTCAACATTTTGGAAATCCCACTGAAACTTCGGACATTGTCGCGAAGGGTTCCCAATCCCCGACAAGATTGGTACCCTTTCACGTCCAAATCTCTCAAACTCCGGGAGAGATTCTCAAAACCAAGGATGACATGTTTCAAGTTCCTTTCAACATTTTGGAAATCCCGCTGAAACTTTGGACATTCTCGCGAAGGGTTCCCGATCCCCGACAAGATTGGTACCCTTTCACGTCCAAATCTCTCAAACTCCGGGAGAGATTCTCAAAACCAAGGTTGACATGTTTCGAGTTCCTTTCAACATTTTGGAAATCCCGCTGAAACTTTGGACATTCTCGCGAAGGGTTCCCAATCCCCGGCAAGATTGGTACCCTTTCACGTCCAAATCTCTCAAACTCCGGGAGAGATTCTCAAAACCAAGGTTGACATGTTTCGAGTTCCTTTCAACATTTTGGAAATCCCGCTGAAACTTTGGACTTTCTTGCGAAGGGTTCCCAATCCCCGACAAGATTGGTACCCTTTCACGTCCAAATCTCTCAAAGTCCGGGAGAGATTCTCAAAACCAAGGTTGACATGTTTCGAGTTCCTTTCAACATTTTGGAAATCCCGCTGAAACTTTGGACATTCTCGCGAAGGGTTCCCGATCCCCGACAAGATTGGTACCCTTTCATGTCCAAATCTCTCAAGCTCCGGGAGAGATTCTCAAAACCATGGCTGACATGTTTCGAGTTCCTTTCAACATTTTGGAAATCCCGCTGAAACTTTGGACATTCTTCGAAGGGTTCCCAATCCCCGACAAGATTGGTACCCTTTCACGTCCAAATCTCTCAAACTCCGGGAGAGATTCTCAAAACCATGGCTGACATGTTTCGAGTTCCTTTCAACATTTTGGAA
This sequence comes from Streptopelia decaocto, assembly GCF_964273445.1. Classification (NCBI taxonomy): domain Eukaryota; kingdom Metazoa; phylum Chordata; class Aves; order Columbiformes; family Columbidae; genus Streptopelia; species Streptopelia decaocto. Next base: position 1,226,946 of record NW_028115436.1, on the reverse strand, counting down.
ATCCCGCTGAAACTTTGGACATTCTCGCGAAGGGTTCCCAATCCCCGACGAGATTGGTACCCTTTCACGTCCAAATCTCTCAAACTCCGGGAGAGATTCTCAAAACCAAGGTTGACATGTTTCGAGTTCCTTTCAACATTTTGGAAATCCCGCTGAAACTTTGGACATTCTCGCGAAGGGTTCCCAATCCCCGACAAGATTGGTACCCTTTCACGTCCAAATCTCTCAAACTCCGGGAGAGATTCTCAAAACCAAGGTTGACATGTTTCGAGTTCCTTTCAACATTTTGGAAATCCCGCTGAAACTTTGGACATTCTTGCGAAGGGTTCCCAATCCCCGACAAGATTGGTACCCTTTCATGTCCAAATCTCTCAAACTCCGGGAGAGATTCTCAAAAACAAAGTTGACATGTTTCGAGTTCCTTTCAACATTTTGGAAATCCTGCTGAAACTTTGGACATTCTCACGAAGGGTTCCCAATCCCCGACAAGACTGGTACCCTTTCACGTCCAAATCTCTCAAACTCCGGGAGAGATTCTCAAAACCAAGGTTGACATGGTTTGAGTTCCTTTCAACATTTTGGAAATCCCGCTGAAACTTTGGACATTCTTGCGAAGGGTTCCCGATCCCCGACAAGATTGGTACCCTTTCATGTCCAAATCTCTCAAACTCCGGGAGAGATTCTCAAAACCAAGGTTGACATGGTTCGAGTTCCTTTCAACATTTTGGAAATCCCGCTGAAACTTTGGACATTCTCGCGAAGGGTTCCCAATCCCCGACAAGATTGGTACCCTTTCATGTCCAAATCTCTCAAACTCCGGGAGAGATTCTCAAAACCATGGCTGACATGTTTCGGGTTCCTTTCAACATTTTGGAAATCCCGCTGAAACTTTCGACATTCTGGCGAAGGGTTCCCAATCCCCGACAAGATTGGTACCCTTTCACGTCCAAATCTCTCAAACTCCGGGAGAGATTCTCAAAAACAAAGTTGAAATGTTTCGAGTTCCTTTCAACATTTTGGAAATCCTGCTGAAACTTTGGACATTCTCGCGAAGGGTTCCCCATCCCCGAAAAGATTGGTACCCTTTCACGTCCAAATCTCTCAAACTCCGGGAGAGATTCTCAAAACCATGGTTGACATGTTTCGAGTTCCTTTCAACATTTTGGAAATCCCGCTGAAACTTTGGACATTGTTGCGAAGGGTTCCCGATCCCCGACAAGATTGGTACACTTTCACGCCCAAATCTCTCAAACTCCGGGAGAGATTCTCAAAACCAAGGTTGACATGTTTCGAGTTCCTTTCAACATTTTGGAAATCACGCTGAAACTTTGGACATTCTCGCGAAGGGTTCCCAATCCCCGACAAGATTGGTACCCTTTCACGTCCAAATCTCTCAAACTCCGGGAGAGATTCTCAAAACCAAGGTTGACATGTTTCGAGTTCCTTTCAACATTTTGGAAATCCCGCTGAAACTTTGGACATTCTCGCGAAGGGTTCCCAATCCCCGACAAGACTGGTACCCTTTCACGTCCAAATCTCTCAAACTCCGGGAGAGATTCTCAAAACCAAGGTTGACATCTTTCGAGTTCCTTTCAACATTTTGGAAATCCCGCTGAAACTTTGGACATTCTTGCGAAGGGTTCCCGATCCCCGACAAGATTGGTACCCTTTCATGTCCAAATCTCTCAAACTCCGGGAGAGATTCTCAAAACCAAGGTTGACATGGTTCGAGTTCCTTTCAACATTTTGGAAATCCCGCTGAAACTTTGGACATTCTCGCGAAGGGTTCCCGATCCCCGACAAGATTGGTACCCTTTCATGTCCAAATCTCTCAAACTCCGGGAGAGATTCTTAAAACCATGGCTGACATGTTTCGAGTTCCTTTCAACATTTTGGAAATCCCGCTGAAACTTTGGACATTCTTCGAAGGGTTCCCAATCCCCGACAAGATTGGTACCCTTTCACGTCCAAATCTCTCAATCTCCGGGAGAGATTCTCAAAACCATGGCTGACATGTTTCGAGTTCCTTTCAACGTTTTGGAAATCCCGCTGAAACTTTGGACATTCTGGCGAAGGGTTCCCAATCCCCGACGAGATTGGTACCCTTTCACGTCCAAATCTCTCAAACTCCGGGAGAGATTCTCAAAACCAAGGTTGACATGGTTCGAGTTCCTTTCAACATTTTGGAAATCCCGCTGAAACTTTGGACATTCTGGCGAAGGGTTCCCAATCCCCGACAAGATTGGTACCCTTTCACGTCCAAATCTCTCAAACTCCGGGAGAGATTCTCAAAACCAAGGTTGACATGGTTCGAGTTCCTTTCAACATTTTGGAAATCCCGCTGAAACTTTGGACATTGTCGCGAAGGGTTCCCAATCCCCGACAAGATTGGTACCCTTTCACGTCCAAATCTCTCAAACTCCGGGAGAGATTCTCAAAACCAAGGTTGACATGTTTCGAGTTCCTTTCAATATTTTGGAAATCCCGCTGAAACTTTGGACATTCTTGCGAAGGGTTCCCAATCCCCGACAAGATTGGTACCCTTTCACGTCCAAATCTCTCAAACTCCGGCAGAGATTCTCAAAAACAAAGTTGACATGGTTCGAGTTCCTTTCAACATTTTGGAAATCCCGCTGAAACTTTGGACATTCTCGCGAAGGGTTCCCAATCCCCGACAAGATTGGTACCCTTTCATGTCCAAATCTCTCAAACTCCGGGAGAGATTCTCAAAACCATGGCTGACATGTTTCGAGTTCCTTTCAACATTTTGGAAATCCCGCTGAAACTTTGGACATTCTCGCAAAGGGTTCCCAATCCCCGACAAGATTGGTACCCTTTCACGTCCAAATCTCTCAATCTCCGGGAGAGATTCTCAAAACCATGGCTGACATGTTTCGAGTTCCTTTCAACATTTTGGAAATCCCGCTGAAACTTTGGACATTCTCGCGAAGGGTTCCCAATCCCCGACGAGATTGGTACCCTTTCACGTCCAAATCTCTCAAACTCCGGGAGAGATTCTCAAAACCAAGGTTGACATGGTTCGAGTTCCTTTCAACATTTTGGAAATCCCGCTGAAACTTTGGACATTCTTGCGAAGGGTTCCCGATCCCCGACAAGATTGGTACCCTTTCATGTCCAAATCTCTCAAACTCCGGGAGAGATTCTCAAAACCAAGGTTGACATGGTTCGAGTTCCTTTCAACATTTTGGAAATCCCGCTGAAACTTTGGACATTCTCGCGAAGGGTTCCCAATCCCCGACAAGATTGGTACCCTTTCATGTCCAAATCTCTCAAACTCCGGGAGAGATTCTCAAAACCATGGCTGACATGTTTCGAGTTCCTTTCAACATTTTGGAAATCCCGCTGAAACTTTGGACATTCTCGCGAAGGGTTCCCAATCCCCGACAAGATTGGTACCCTTTCACGTCCAAATCTCTCAATCTCCGGGAGAGATTCTCAAAACCATGGCTGACATGTTTCGAGTTCCTTTCAACATTTTGGAAATCCCGCTGAAACTTTGGACATTCTCGCGAAGGGTTCCCAATCCCCGACGAGATTGGTACCCTTTCACGTCCAAATCTCTCAAACTCCGGGAGAGATTCTCAAAACCAAGGTTGACATGGTTCGAGTTCCTTTCAACATTTTGGAAATCCCGCTGAAACTTTGGACATTCTCGCGAAGGGTTCCCAATCCCCGACAAGATTGGTACCCTTTCACGTCCAAATCTCTCAAACTCCGGGAGAGATTCTCAAAACCAAGGTTGACATGTTTCGAGTTCCTTTCAACATTTTGGAAATCCCGCTGAAACTTTGGACATTGTCGCGAAGGGTTCCCAATCCCCGACAAGACTGGTACCCTTTCACGTCCAAATCTCTCAAACTCCAGGAGAGATTCTCAAAACCAAGGTTGACATGTTTCGAGTTCCTCTCAACATTTTGGAAATCCCGCTGAAACTTTGGACATTCTTCGAAGGGTTCCCAATCCCCGACAAGATTGGTACCCTTTCACGTCCAAATCTCTCAAACTCCGGGAGAGATTCTCAAAACCAAGGTTGACATGGTTCGAGTTCCTTTCAACATTTTGGAAATCCCGCTGAAACTTTGGACATTCTCGCGAAGGGTTCCCAATCCCCGACAAGATTGGTACCCTTTCACGTCCAAATCTCTCAAACTCCGGCAGAGATTCTCAAAACCAAGGTTGACATGTTTCGAGTTCCTTTCAACATTTTGGAAATCCCGCTGAAACTTTGGACATTCTCGCGAAGGGTTCCCAATCCCCGACAAGATTGGTACCCTTTCACGTCCAAATCTCTCAAACTCCGGGAGAGAGACTCAAAACCAAGGTTGACATGTTTCGAGTTCCTTTCAACATTTTGGAAATCCCGCTGAAACTTTGGACATTCTGGCGAAGGGTTCCCAATCCCCGACAAGACTGGTACCCTTTCACGTCCAAATCTCTCAAACTCCGGGAGAGATTCTCAAAACCAAGGTTGACATGTTTCGAGTTCCTTTCAACATTTTGGAAATCCCGCTGAAACTTTGGACATTCTCGCGAAGGGTTCCCAATCCCTGACAAGATTGGTACCCTTTCACGTCCAAATCTCTCAAACTCCGGGAGAGATTCTCAAAACCAAGGTTGACATGTTTCGAGTTCCTTTCAACATTTTGGAAATCCCGCTGAAACTTTGGACATTCTGGCGAAGGGTTCCCAATCCCCGACAAGACTGGTACCCTTTCACGTCCAAATCTCTCAAAGTCCGGGAGAGATTCTCAAAACCAAGGTTGACATGTTTCGAGTTCCTTTCAACATTTTGGAAATCCCGCTGAAACTTTGGACATTCTCACGAAGGGTTCCCAATCCCCGACAAGACTGGTACCCTTTCACGTCCAAATCTCTCAAAGTCCGGGAGAGATTCTCAAAACCAAGGTTGACATGTTTCGAGTTCCGTTCAACATTTTGGAAATCCCGCTGAAACTTTGGACATTCTCGCGAAGGGTTCCCAATCCCCGACAAGATTGGTACCCTTTCATGTCCAAATCTCTCAAACTCCGGGAGAGAATCTCAAAACCATGGCTGACATGTTTAGGGTTCCTTTCAACATTTTGGAAATCCCGCTGAAACTTTCGACATTCTGGCGAAGGGTTCCCAATCCCCGACAAGATTGGTACCCTTTCACGTCCAAATCTCTCAAACTCCGGGAGAGATTCTCAAAAACAAAGTTGACATGTTTCGAGTTCCTTTCAACATTTTGGAAATCCTGCTGAAACTTTGGACATTCTCGCGAAGGGTTCCCAATCCCGAACAAGATTGGTACCCTTTCACGTCCAAATCTCTCAAACTCCGGGAGAGATTTTCAAAACCAAGGTTGACATGGTTCGAGTTCCTTTCAACATTTTGGAAATCCCGCTGAAACTTTGGACATTGTCGCGAAGGGTTCCCAATCTTCGACAAGATTGGTACCCTTTCACGTCCAAATCTCTCAAACTCCGGGAGAGATTCTCAAAACCATCGTTGACATGTTTCGAGTTCCTTTCAACATTTTGGAAATCCCGCTGAAACTTTGGACATTCTCGCGAAGGGTTCCCAATCCCCGACAAGATTGGTACCCATTCACGTCCAAATCTCTCAAACTCCGGGAGAGATTCTCAAAACCAAGGTTGACATGTTTCGAGTTCCTTTCAACATTTTGGAAATCCCGCTGAAACTTTGGACTTTCTCGCGAAGGGTTCCCAATCCCCGACAAGATTGGCACCCTTTCACGTCCAAATCTCTCACACTCCGGGAGAGATTCTCAAAACCAAGGTTGACATGTTTCGAGTTCCTTTCAACATTTTGGAAATCCCGCTGAAACTTTGGACATTCTCGCGAAGGGTTCCCAATCCCCGACAATACTGGTACCCTTTCACGTCCATATCTCTCAAGCTCCGGGAGAGATTCTCAAAACCATGGTTGACATGTTTCGAGTTCCTTTCAACATTTTGGAAATCCCGCTGAAACTTTGGACATTCTCGCGAAGGGTTCCCAATCCCCGACAATATTGGTACCCTTTCAGGTCCAAATCTCTCAAACTCCGGGAGAGATTCTCAAAAACATAGTTGACATGTTTCGAGTTCCTTTCAACATTTTGGAAATCCTGCTGAAACTTAAGACATTCTCACGAAGGGTTCCCAATCCCCGACAAGACTGGTACCCTTTCACGTCCAAATCTCTCAAACTCCGGGAGAGATTCTCAAAACCAAGGTTGACATGTTTCGAGTTCCTTTCAACATTTTGGAAATCCCGCTGAAATTTTGGACATTCTTGCGAAGGGTTCCCGATCCCCGACAAGATTGGTACACTTTCACGTCCAAATCTCTCAAAGTCCGGGAGAGATTCTCAAAACCAAGGTTGACATGTTTCGAGTTCCTTTCAACATTTTGGAAATCCCGCTGAAACTTTGGACATTCTCGCGAAGGGTTCCCAATCCCCGACAAGATTGGTACCCTTTCATGTCCAAATCTCTCAAACTCCGGGAGAGATTCTCAAAACCATGGCTGACATGTTTCGAGTTCCTTTCAACATTTTGGAAATCCCGCTGAAACTTTGGACATTCTTCGAAGGGTTCCCAATCCCCGACAAGATTGGTACCCTTTCACGTCCAAATCTCTCAAACTCCGGGAGAGATTCTCAAAACCAAGGTTGACATGTTTCGAGTTCCTTTCAACATTTTGGAAATCCCTCTGAAATTTTGGACATTCTTGCGAAGGGTTCCCGATCCCCGACAAGATTGGTACCCTTTCACGTCCAAATCTCTCAAACTCCGGGAGAGATTCTCAAAACCAAGGTTGACATGTTTCAAGTTCCTTTCAACATTTTGGAAATCCCGCTGAAACTTTGGACTTTCTCGCGAAGGGTTCCCAATCCCCGACAAGATTGGCACCCTTTCACGTCCAAATCTCTCAAAGTCCGGGAGAGATTCTCAAAACCAAGGTTGACATGTTTCAAGTTCCTTTCAACATTTTGGAAATCCCGCTGAAACTTTGGACTTTCTCGCGAAGGGTTCCCAATCCCCGACAAGATTGGCACCCTTTCACGTCCAAATCTCTCAAACTCCGGGAGAGATTCTCAAAACCAAGGTTGACATGTTTCGAGTTCCTTTCAACATTTTGTAAATCCCGCTGAAACTTTGGACATTCTCGCGAAGGGTTCCCAATCCCCGACAAGATTGGCACCCTTTCACGTCCAAATCTCTCAAACTCCAGGAGAGATTCTCAAAACCAAGGTTGACATGTTTCGAGTTCCTCTCAACATTTTGGAAATCCCGCTGAAACTTTGGACATTCTCGTGAAGGGTTCCCAATCCCCGACAAGATCAGTACCCTTTCACGGCCAAATCTCTCAAACTCCGGGAGAGATTCTCAAAACCAAGGTCGACATGTTTCGAGTTCCTTTCAACATTTTGGAAATCCCGCTGAAACTTTGGACATTGTCGCGAAGGGTTCCCAATCCCCGACAAGATTGGTACCCTTTCAAGTCCAAATCTCTAAAACTCCAGGAGAGATTCTCAAAACCATGGTTGAAACGTTTCGAGTTCCTTTCAACATTTTGGAAATCCCGCTGAAACTTTGGACATTCTCGCGAAGGGTTCCAGATCCCCGACAAGATTGGTACCCTTTCACGTCCAAATCTCTCAAACTCCGGGAGAGATTCTCAAAACCAAGGTTGACATGTTTCGAGTTCCTTTCAACATTTTAAAAATCTAGCTGAAACTTTGGACATTGTCGCGAAGGGTTCCCAATCCCCGACAAGATTGGTACCCTTTCACGTCCAAATCTCTCAAACTCCGGGAGAGATTCTCAAAACCAAGGTTGACATGGTTCGAGTTCCTTTCAACATTTTGGAAATCCCGCTGAAACTTTGGACATTCTGGCGAAGGGTTCCCAATCCCCGACAAGATTGGTACCCTTTCACGTCCAAATCTCTCAAACTCCGGGAGAGATTCTCAAAACCAAGGTTGACATGGTTCGAGTTCCTTTCAACATTTTGCAAATCCCGCTGAAACTTTGGACATTGTCGCGAAGGGTTCCCAATCCGCGACAAGATTGGTACCCTTTCACGTCCAAATCTCTCAAACTCCGGGAGAGATTCTCAAAACCAAGTTTGACATGGTTCGAGTTCCTTTCAACATTTTGGAAATCCCGCTGAAACTTTGGACATTCTCGCGAAGGGTTCCCAATCCCCGACAAGATTGGTACCCTTTCACGTCCAAATCTCTCAGACTCCGGGAGAGATTCTCAAAACCAAGGTTGACATGGTTCGAGTTCCTTTCAACATTTTGGAAATCCCGCTGAAACTTTGGACATTCTCGCGAAGGGTTCCCAATCCCCGACAAGATTGGTACCCTTTCACGTCCAAATCTCTCAAACTCCGGGAGAGATTCTCAAAACCATGGTTGAAACGTTTCGAGTTCCTTTCAACATTTTGGAAATCCCGCTGAAACTTTGGACATTCTCGCGAAGGGTTCCCAATCCCCGACAAGATTGGTACCCTTTCACGTCCAAATCTCTCAAACTCCGGGAGAGATTCTCAAAACCAAGGTCGACATGTTTTGAGTTTCTTTCAACATTTTGGAAATCCCGCTGAAACTTTGGACATTCTCGCAAAGGGTTCCCAATCCCCGACAAGACTGGTACCCTTTCACGTCCAAATCTCTCAAACTCCGGCAGAGATTCTCAAAACCAAGGTTGACATGTTTCGAGTTCCTTTCAACATTTTAAAAATCCTGCTGAAACTTTGGACATTCTCGCGAAGGGTTCCCGATCCCCGACAAGATTGGTACCCTTTCACGTCCAAATCTCTCAAACTCCGGGAGAGATTCTCAAAACCAAGGTTGACATGTTTCGAGTTCCTTTCAACATGTTAAAAATCCCGCTGAAACTTTGGACATTGTCGCGAAGGGTTCCCAATCCCCGACAAGATTGGTACCCTTTCACGTCCAAATCCCTCAAACTCCGGGAGAGATTCTCAAAACCAAGGTTGACATGTTCCGAGTTCCTTTCAACATTTTGGAAATCCCGCTGAAACTTTGGTCATTCTCGCGAAGGGTTCCCAATCCCCGACAAGATTGGTACCCTTTCACGTCCAAATCTCTCAAACTCCGGGAGAGATTCTCAAAACCAAGGTTGACATGTTTCGAGTTCCTTTCAACATTTTGGAAATCCCGCTGAAACTTTGGACATTGTCGCGAAGGGTTCCCAATCCCCGACAAGATTGGTACCCTTTCACGTCCAAATCTCTCAAACTCCGGGAGAGATTCTCAAAACCAAGGTTGACATGTTTCGAGTTCCTTTCAACATTTGGGAAATCCCGCTGAAACCTTGGACATTCTCGCGAAGGGTTCCCGATCCCCGACAAGATTGGTACCCTTTCACGTCCAAATCTCTCAAACTCCGGGAGAGATTCTCAAAACCAAGGTTGACATGGTTCGAGTTCCTTTCAACATTTTGGAAATCACGCTGAAACTTTGGACATTCTCGCGAAGGGTTCCCAATCCCCGACAATACTGGTACCCTTTCACGTCCATATCTCTCAAGCTCCGGGAGAGATTCTCAAAACCATGGTTGACATGTTTCGAGTTCCTTTCAACATTTTGGAAATCCCGCTGAAACTTTGGACATTCTCGCGAAGGGTTCCCAATCCCCGACAAGATTGGTACCCTTTCATGTCCAAATCTCTCAAACTCCGGGAGAGATTCTCAAAACCATGGCTGACATGTTTCGAGTTCCTTTCAATATTTTGGAAATCCCGCTGAAACTTTGGACATTCTTGCGAAGGGTTCCCAATCCCCGACAAGATTGGTACCCTTTCACGTCCAAATCTCTCAAACTCCAGGAGAGATTCTCAAAACCAAGGTTGACATGTTTCGAGTTCCGTTCAACATTTTGGAAATCCCGCTGAAACTTTGGACATTCTCACGAAGGGTTCCCAATCCCCGACAAGACTGGTACCCTTTCACGTCCAAATCTCTCAAACTCCGGGAGAGATTCTCAAAACCAAGGTTGACATGTTTCGAGTTCCTTTCAACATTTTGGAAATCCCGCTGAAACTTTGGACATTCTTGCGAAGGGTTCCCGATCCCCGACAAGATTGGTACACTTTCACGTCCAAATCTCTCAAACTCCGGGAGAGATTCTCAAAACCAAGGTTGACATGGTTCGAGTTCCTTTCAACATTTTGGAAATCCCGCTGAAACTTTGGACATTCTCGCGAAGGGTTCCCAATCCCTGACAAGATTGGTACCCTTTCACGTCCAAATCTCTCAAACTCCGGCAGAGATTCTCAAAACCAAGGTTGACATGTTTCGAGTTCCTTTCAACATTTTGGAAATCCCTCTGAAATTTTGGACATTCTTGCGAAGGGTTCCCGATCCCCGACAAGATTGGTACCCTTTCACGTCCAAATCTCTCAAACTCCGGGAGAGATTCTCAAAACCAAGGTTGACATGTTTCGAGTTCCTTTCAACATTTTGGAAATCCCGCTGAAACTTTGGACATTCTCGCGAAGGGTTCCCAATCCCCGACAAGATTGGCACCCTTTCACGTCCAAATCTCTCAAACTCCAGGAGAGATTCTCAAAACCAAGGTTGACATGTTTCGAGTTCCTCTCAACATTTTGGAAATCCCCCTGAAACTTTGGACATTCTCGTGAAGGGTTCCCAATCCCCGACAAGATCAGTACCCTTTCACGGCCAAATCTCTCAAACTCCGGGAGAGATTCTCAAAACCAAGGTCGACATGTTTCGAGTTCCTTTCAACATTTTGGAAATCCCGCTGAAACTTTGGACATTGTCGCGAAGGGTTCCCAATCCCCGACAAGATTGGTACCCTTTCAAGTCCAAATCTCTAAAACTCCAGGAGAGATTCTCAAAACCATGGTTGAAACGTTTCGAGTTCCTTTCAACATTTTGGAAATCCCGCTGAAACTTTGGACATTCTCGCGAAGGGTTCCAGATCCCCGACAAGATTGGTACACTTTCACGTCCAAATCTCTCAAACTCCGGGAGAGATTCTCAAAACCAAGGTTGACATGTTTCGAGTTCCTTTCAACATTTTAAAAATCTAGCTGAAACTTTGGACATTGTCGCGAAGGGTTCCCAATCCCCGACAAGATTGGTACCCTTTCACGTCCAAATCTCTCAAACTCCGGCAGAGATTCTCAAAACCAAGGTTGACATGTTCCGAGTTCCTTTCAACATTTTGGAAATCCCACTGAAACTTCGGACATTCTCGCGAAGGGTTCCCAATCCCCGACAAGATTGGTACCCTTTCACGTCCAAATCTCTCAAACTCCGGGAGAGATTCTCAAAACCAAGGTTGACATGGTTCGAGTTCCTTTCAACATTTTGCAAATCCCGCTGAAACTTTGGACATTGTCGCGAAGGGTTCCCAATCCGCGACAAGATTGGTACCCTTTCACGTCCAAATCTCTCAAACTCCGGGAGAGATTCTCAAAACCAAGTTTGACATGGTTCGAGTTCCTTTCAACATTTTGGAAATCCCGCTGAAACTTTGGACATTCTCGCGAAGGGTTCCGAATCCCCGACAAGATTGGTACCCTTTCACGTCCAAATCTCTCAGACTCCGGGAGAGATTCTCAAAACCAAGGTTGACATGGTTCGAGTTCCTTTCAACATTTTGGAAATCCCGCTGAAACTTTGGACATTCTCGCGAAGGGTTCCCAATCCCCGACAAGATTGGTACCCTTTCACGTCCAAATCTCTCAAACTCCGGGAGAGATTCTCAAAACCATGGTTGAAACGTTTCGAGTTCCTTTCAACATTTTGGAAATCCCGCTGAAACTTTGGACATTCTCGCGAAGGGTTCCCAATCCCCGACAAGATTGGTACCCTTTCACGTCCAAATCTCTCAAACTCCGGGAGAGATTCTCAAAACCAAGGTCGACATGTTTTGAGTTTCTTTCAACATTTTGGAAATCCCGCTGAAACTTTGGACATTCTCGCAAAGGGTTCCCAATCCCCGACAAGACTGGTACCCTTTCACGTCCAAATCTCTCAAACTCCGGCAGAGATTCTCAAAACCAAGGTTGACATGTTTCGAGTTCCTTTCAACATTTTAAAAATCCTGCTGAAACTTTGGACATTCTCGCGAAGGGTTCCCGATCCCCGACAAGATTGGTACCCTTTCACGTCCAAATCTCTCAAACTCCGGGAGAGATTCTCAAAACCAAGGTTGACATGTTTCGAGTTCCTTTCAACATGTTAAAAATCCCGCTGAAACTTTGGACATTGTCGCGAAGGGTTCCCAATCCCCGACAAGACTGGTACCCTTTCACGTCCAAATCCCTCAAACTCCGGGAGAGATTCTCAAAACCAAGGTTGACATGTTCCGAGTTCCTTTCAACATTTTGGAAATCCCGCTGAAACTTTGGACATTCTCGCGAAGGGTTCCCGATCCCCGACAAGATTGGTACCCTTTCACATCCAAATCTCTCAAACTCCGGGAGAGATTCTCAAAACCAAGGTTGACATGTTTCGAGTTCCTTTCAACATTTTGGAAATCCCGCTGAAACTTTGGACATTCTGGCGAAGGGTTCCCAATCCCCGACAAGATTGGTACCCTTTCACGTCCAAATCTCTCAAACTCCGGGAGAGATTCTCAAAACCAAGGTTGACATATTCCGAGTTCCTTTCAACATTCTGGAAAACCCGCTGAAACTTTGGACATTCTCGCGAAGGGTTCCCAATCCCCGACAAGATTGGTACCCTTTCACGTCCAAATCTCTCAAACTCCGGGAGAGATTCTCAAAACCAAGGTTGACATGGTTCGAGTTCCTTTCAACATTTTGGAAATCCCGCTGAAACTTTGGACATTGTCGCGAAGGGTTCCCAATCCCCGACAAGATTGGTACCCTTTCACGTCCAAATCTCTCAAACTCCGGGAGAGATTCTCAAAACCAAGGTTGACATGTTTCGAGTTCCTCTCAACATTTTGGAAATCCCGCTGAAACTTTGGACATTCTGTCGAAGGGTTCCCAATCCCCGACAAGATTGGTACCCTTTCACGTCCAAATCTCTCAAACTCCGGGAGAGATTCTCAAAACCAAGGTTGACATGTTTCGAGTTCCTCTCAACATTTTGGAAATCCCGCTGAAACTATGGACATTCTCGCGAAGGGTTCCCAATCCCCGACAAGATTGGTACCTTTTCACGTCCAAATCTCTCAAACTCCGGGAGAGATTCTCAAAACCAAGGTTGACATGGTTCGAGTACCTTTCAGCATTTTGGAAATCCCGCTGAAACTTTGGACATTGTCGCGAAGGGTTCCCAATCCCCGACAAGATTGGTACCCTTTCACGTCCAAATCTCTCAAACTCCGGGAGAGATTCTCAAAACCAAGGTTGACATGTTTCGAGTTCCTTTCAACATTTTGGAAATCCCGCTGAAACTTTGGACATTGTCGCGAAGGGTTATCAATCCCCGACAAGATTGGTACCCATTCACGTCCAAATCTCTCAGACTCCGGGAGAGATTCTCAAAACCAAGGTTGACATGGTTCGAGTTCCTTTCAACATTTTGGAAATCCCGCTGAAACTTTGGACATTCTCGCGAAGGGTTCCCAATCCCCGACAAGATTGGTACCCTTTCACGTCCAAATCTCTCAAACTCCGGGAGAGATTCTCAAAACCATGGTTGAAACGTTTCGAGTTCCTTTCAACATTTTGGAAATCCCGCTGAAACTTTGGACATTGTCGCGAAGGGTTCCCAATCCCCGACAAGATTGGTACCCTTTCACGTCCAAATCTCTCAAACTCCGGGAGAGATTCTCAAAACCAAGGTTGACATGTTTCGAGTTCCTCTCAACATTTTGGAAATCCCGCTGAAACTTTGGACATTCTGTCGAAGGGTTCCCAATCCCCGACAAGATTGGTACCCTTTCACGTCCAAATCTCTCAAACTCCGGGAGAGATTCTCAAAACCAAGGTTGACATGTTTCGAGTTCCTCTCAACATTTTGGAAATCCCGCTGAAACTTTGGACATTCTCGCGAAGGGTTCCCAATCCCCGACAAGATTGGTACCTTTTCACGTCCAAATCTCTCAAACTCCGGGAGAGATTCTCAAAACCAAGGTTGACATGGTTCGAGTACCTTTTAGCATTTTGGAAATCCCGCTGAAACTTTGGACATTCTCGCGAAGGGTTCCCAATCCCCGACAAGATTGGTACCCTTTCACGTCCAAATCTCTCAAACTCCGGGAGAGATTCTCAAAACCAAGGTTGACATGTTTCGAGTTCCTTTCAACATTTTGGAAATCCCTCTGAAATTTTGGACATTCTTGCGAAGGGTTCCCGATCCCCGACAAGATTGGTACCCTTTCACGTCCAAATCTCTCAAACTCCGGGAGAGATTCTCAAAACCAAGGTTGACATGTTTCGAGTTCCTTTCAACATTTTGGAAATCCCGCTGAAACTTTGGACATTCTCGCGAAGGGTTCCCAATCCCCGACAAGATTGGCACCCTTTCACGTCCAAATCTCTCAAACTCCAGGAGAGATTCTCAAAACCAAGGTTGACATGTTTCGAGTTCCTCTCAACATTTTGGAAATCCCCCTGAAACTTTGGACATTCTCGTGAAGGGTTCCCAATCCCCGACAAGATCAGTACCCTTTCACGGCCAAATCTCTCAAACTCCGGGAGAGATTCTCAAAACCAAGGTCGACATGTTTCGAGTTCCTTTCAACATTTTGGAAATCCCGCTGAAACTTTGGACATTGTCGCGAAGGGTTCCCAATCCCCGACAAGATTGGTACCCTTTCAAGTCCAAATCTCTAAAACTCCAGGAGAGATTCTCAAAACCATGGTTGAAACGTTTCGAGTTCCTTTCAACATTTTGGAAATCCCGCTGAAACTTTGGACATTCTCGCGAAGGGTTCCAGATCCCCGACAAGATTGGTACCCTTTCACGTCCAAATCTCTCAAACTCCGGGAGAGATTCTCAAAACCAAGGTTGACATGTTTCGAGTTCCTTTCAACATTTTAAAAATCTAGCTGAAACTTTGGACATTGTCGCGAAGGGTTCCCAATCCCCGACAAGATTGGTACCCTTTCACGTCCAAATCTCTCAAACTCCGGCAGAGATTCTCAAAACCAAGGTTGACATGTTCCGAGTTCCTTTCAACATTTTGGAAATCCCACTGAAACTTCGGACATTCTTGCGAAGGGTTCCCAATCCCCGACAAGATTGGTACCCTTTCACGTCCAAATCTCTCAAACTCCGGGAGAGATTCTCAAAACCAAGGTTGACATGGTTCGAGTTCCTTTCAACATTTTGCAAATCCCGCTGAAACTTTGGACATTGTCGCGAAGGGTTCCCAATCCGCGACAAGATTGGTACCCTTTCACGTCCAAATCTCTCAAACTCCGGGAGAGATTCTCAAAACCAAGTTTGACATGGTTCGAGTTCCTTTCAACATTTTGGAAATCCCGCTGAAACTTTGGACATTCTCGCGAAGGGTTCCCAATCCCCGACAAGATTGGTACCCTTTCACGTCCAAATCTCTCAAACTCCGGGAGAGATTCTCAAAACCATGGTTGAAACGTTTCGAGTTCCTTTCAACATTTTGGAAATCCCGCTGAAACTTTGGACATTCTCGCGAAGGGTTCCCAATCCCCGACAAGATTGGTACCCTTTCACGTCCAAATCTCTCAAACTCCGGGAGAGATTCTCAAAACCAAGGTCGACATGTTTTGAGTTTCTTTCAACATTTTGGAAATCCCGCTGAAACTTTGGACATTCTCGCAAAGGGTTCCCAATCCCCGACAAGACTGGTACCCTTTCACGTCCAAATCTCTCAAACTCCGGCAGAGATTCTCAAAACCAAGGTTGACATGTTTCGAGTTCCTTTCAACATTTTAAAAATCCTGCTGAAACTTTGGACATTCTCGCGAAGGGTTCCCGATCCCCGACAAGATTGGTACCCTTTCACGTCCAAATCTCTCAAACTCCGGGAGAGATTCTCAAAACCAAGGTTGACATGTTTCGAGTTCCTTTCAACATTTTGGAAATCCCGCTGAAACTTTGGACATTCTCGCGAAGGGTTCCCAATCCCTGACAAGATTGGTACCCTTTCACGTCCAAATCTCTCAAACTCCGGCAGAGATTCTCAAAACCAAGGTTGACATGTTTCGAGTTCCTTTCAACATTTTGGAAATCCCTCTGAAATTTTGGACATTCTTGCGAAGGGTTCCCGATCCCCGACAAGATTGGTACCCTTTCACGTCCAAATCTCTCAAACTCCGGGAGAGATTCTCAAAACCAAGGTTGACATGTTTCGAGTTCCTTTCAACATTTTGGAAATCCCGCTGAAACTTTGGACATTCTCGCGAAGGGTTCCCAATCCCCGACAAGATTGGCACCCTTTCACGTCCAAATCTCTCAAACTCCAGGAGAGATTCTCAAAACCAAGGTTGACATGTTTCGAGTTCCTCTCAACATTTTGGAAGTCCCCCTGAAACTTTGGACATTCTCGTGAAGGGTTCCCAATCCCCGACAAGATCAGTACCCTTTCACGGCCAAATCTCTCAAACTCCGGGAGAGATTCTCAAAACCAAGGTCGACATGTTTCGAGTTCCTTTCAACATTTTGGAAATCCCGCTGAAACTTTGGACATTGTCGCGAAGGGTTCCCAATCCCCGACAAGATTGGTACCCTTTCAAGTCCAAATCTCTAAAACTCCAGGAGAGATTCTCAAAACCATGGTTGAAACGTTTCGAGTTCCTTTCAACATTTTGGAAATCCCGCTGAAACTTTGGACATTCTCGCGAAGGGTTCCAGATCCCCGACAAGATTGGTACACTTTCACGTCCAAATCTCTCAAACTCCGGGAGAGATTCTCAAAACCAAGGTTGACATGTTTCGAGTTCCTTTCAACATTTTAAAAATCTAGCTGAAACTTTGGACATTGTCGCGAAGGGTTCCCAATCCCCGACAAGATTGGTACCCTTTCACGTCCAAATCTCTCAAACTCCGGGAGAGATTCTCAAAACCAAGGTTGACATGTTCCGAGTTCCTTTCAACATTTTGGAAATCCCACTGAAACTTCGGACATTCTCGCGAAGGGTTCCCAATCCCCGACAAGATTGGTACCCTTTCACGTCCAAATCTCTCAAACTCCGGGAGAGATTCTCAAAACCAAGGTTGACATGGTTCGAGTTCCTTTCAACATTTTGCAAATCCCGCTGAAACTTTGGACATTGTCGCGAAGGGTTCCCAATCCGCGACAAGATTGGTACCCTTTCACGTCCAAATCTCTCAAACTCCGGGAGAGATTCTCAAAACCAAGTTTGACATGGTTCGAGTTCCTTTCAACATTTTGGAAATCCCGCTGAAACTTTGGACATTCTCGCGAAGGGTTCCCAATCCCCGACAAGATTGGTACCCTTTCACGTCCAAATCTCTCAGACTCCGGGAGAGATTCTCAAAACCAAGGTTGACATGGTTCGAGTTCCTTTCAACATTTTGGAAATCCCGCTGAAACTTTGGACATTCTCGCGAAGGGTTCCCAATCCCCGACAAGATTGGTACCCTTTCACGTCCAAATCTCTCAAACTCCGGGAGAGATTCTCAAAACCATGGTTGAAACGTTTCGAGTTCCTTTCAACATTTTGGAAATCCCGCTGAAACTTTGGACATTCTCGCGAAGGGTTCCCAATCCCCGACAAGATTGGTACCCTTTCACGTCCAAATCTCTCAAACTCCGGGAGAGATTCTCAAAACCAAGGTCGACATGTTTTGAGTTTCTTTCAACATTTTGGAAATCCCGCTGAAACTTTGGACATTCTCGCAAAGGGTTCCCAATCCCCGACAAGACTGGTACCCTTTCACGTCCAAATCTCTCAAACTCCGGCAGAGATTCTCAAAACCAAGGTTGACATGTTTCGAGTTCCTCTCAACATTTTGGAAATCCCGCTGAAACTTTGGACATTCTGTCGAAGGGTTCCCAATCCCCGACAAGATTGGTACCCTTTCACGTCCAAATCTCTCAAACTCCGGGAGAGATTCTCAAAACCAAGGTTGACATGTTTCGAGTTCCTCTCAACATTTTGGAAATCCCGCTGAAACTATGGACATTCTCGCGAAGGGTTCCCAATCCCCGACAAGATTGGTACCTTTTCACGTCCAAATCTCTCAAACTCCGGGAGAGATTCTCAAAACCAAGGTTGACATGGTTCGAGTACCTTTCAGCATTTTGGAAATCCCGCTGAAACTTTGGACATTGTCGCGAAGGGTTCCCAATCCCCGACAAGATTGGTACCCTTTCACGTCCAAATCTCTCAAACTCCGGGAGAGATTCTCAAAACCAAGGTTGACATGTTTCGAGTTCCTTTCAACATTTTGGAAATCCCGCTGAAACTTTGGACATTGTCGCGAAGGGTTATCAATCCCCGACAAGATTGGTACCCATTCACGTCCAAATCTCTCAGACTCCGGGAGAGATTCTCAAAACCAAGGTTGACATGGTTCGAGTTCCTTTCAACATTTTGGAAATCCCGCTGAAACTTTGGACATTCTCGCGAAGGGTTCCCAATCCCCGACAAGATTGGTACCCTTTCACGTCCAAATCTCTCAAACTCCGGGAGAGATTCTCAAAACCATGGTTGAAACGTTTCGAGTTCCTTTCAACATTTTGGAAATCCCGCTGAAACTTTGGACATTGTCGCGAAGGGTTCCCAATCCCCGACAAGATTGGTACCCTTTCACGTCCAAATCTCTCAAACTCCGGGAGAGATTCTCAAAACCAAGGTTGACATGTTTCGAGTTCCTCTCAACATTTTGGAAATCCCGCTGAAACTTTGGACATTCTGTCGAAGGGTTCCCAATCCCCGACAAGATTGGTACCCTTTCACGTCCAAATCTCTCAAACTCCGGGAGAGATTCTCAAAACCAAGGTTGACATGTTTCGAGTTCCTCTCAACATTTTGGAAATCCCGCTGAAACTTTGGACATTCTCGCGAAGGGTTCCCAATCCCCGACAAGATTGGTACCTTTTCACGTCCAAATCTCTCAAACTCCGGGAGAGATTCTCAAAACCAAGGTTGACATGGTTCGAGTACCTTTCAGCATTTTGGAAATCCCGCTGAAACTTTGGACATTCTCGCGAAGGGTTCCCAATCCCCGACAAGATTGGTACACTTTCACGTCCAAATCTCTCAAACTCCGGGAGAGATTCTCAAAACCAAGGTTGACATGTTTCGAGTTCCTTTCAACATTTTGGAAATCCCTCTGAAATTTTGGACATTCTTGCGAAGGGTTCCCGATCCCCGACAAGATTGGTACCCTTTCACGTCCAAATCTCTCAAACTCCGGGAGAGATTCTCAAAACCAAGGTTGACATGTTTCGAGTTCCTTTCAACATTTTGGAAATCCCGCTGAAACTTTGGACATTCTCGCGAAGGGTTCCCAATCCCCGACAAGATTGGCACCCTTTCACGTCCAAATCTCTCAAACTCCAGGAGAGATTCTCAAAACCAAGGTTGACATGTTTCGAGTTCCTCTCAACATTTTGGAAATCCCCCTGAAACTTTGGACATTCTCGTGAAGGGTTCCCAATCCCCGACAAGACTGGTACCCTTTCACGTCCAAATCTCTCAAACTCCGGGAGAGATTCTCAAAACCAAGGTCGACATGTTTCGAGTTCCTTTCAACATTTTGGAAATCCCGCTGAAACTTTGGACATTGTCGCGAAGGGTTCCCAATCCCCGACAAGATTGGTACCCTTTCAAGTCCAAATCTCTAAAACTCCAGGAGAGATTCTCAAAACCATGGTTGAAACGTTTCGAGTTCCTTTCAACATTTTGGAAATCCCGCTGAAACTTTGGACATTCTCGCGAAGGGTTCCAGATCCCCGACAAGATTGGTACCCTTTCACGTCCAAATCTCTCAAACTCCGGGAGAGATTCTCAAAACCAAGGTTGACATGTTTCGAGTTCCTTTCAACATTTTAAAAATCTAGCTGAAACTTTGGACATTGTCGCGAAGGGTTCCCAATCCCCGACAAGATTGGTACCCTTTCACGTCCAAATCTCTCAAACTCCGGCAGAGATTCTCAAAACCAAGGTTGACATGTTCCGAGTTCCTTTCAACATTTTGGAAATCCCACTGAAACTTCGGACATTCTTGCGAAGGGTTCCCAATCCCCGACAAGATTGGTACCCTTTCACGTCCAAATCTCTCAAACTCCGGGAGAGATTCTCAAAACCAAGGTTGACATGGTTCGAGTTCCTTTCAACATTTTGCAAATCCCGCTGAAACTTTGGACATTGTCGCGAAGGGTTCCCAATCCGCGACAAGATTGGTACCCTTTCACGTCCAAATCTCTCAAACTCCGGGAGAGATTCTCAAAACCAAGTTTGACATGGTTCGAGTTCCTTTCAACATTTTGGAAATCCCGCTGAAACTTTGGACATTCTCGCGAAGGGTTCCCAATCCCCGACAAGATTGGTACCCTTTCACGTCCAAATCTCTCAAACTCCGGGAGAGATTCTCAAAACCATGGTTGAAACGTTTCGAGTTCCTTTCAACATTTTGGAAATCCCGCTGAAACTTTGGACATTCTCGCGAAGGGTTCCCAATCCCCGACAAGATTGGTACCCTTTCACGTCCAAATCTCTCAAACTCCGGGAGAGATTCTCAAAACCAAGGTCGACATGTTTTGAGTTTCTTTCAACATTTTGGAAATCCCGCTGAAACTTTGGACATTCTCGCAAAGGGTTCCCAATCCCCGACAAGACTGGTACCCTTTCACGTCCAAATCTCTCAAACTCCGGCAGAGATTCTCAAAACCAAGGTTGACATGTTTCGAGTTCCTTTCAACATTTTAAAAATCCTGCTGAAACTTTGGACATTCTCGCGAAGGGTTCCCGATCCCCGACAAGATTGGTACCCTTTCACGTCCAAATCTCTCAAACTCCGGGAGAGATTCTCAAAACCAAGGTTGACATGTTTCGAGTTCCTTTCAACATTTTGGAAATCCCGCTGAAACTTTGGACATTCTCGCGAAGGGTTCCCAATCCCTGACAAGATTGGTACCCTTTCACGTCCAAATCTCTCAAACTCCGGCAGAGATTCTCAAAACCAAGGTTGACATGTTTCGAGTTCCTTTCAACATTTTGGAAATCCCTCTGAAATTTTGGACATTCTTGCGAAGGGTTCCCGATCCCCGACAAGATTGGTACCCTTTCACGTCCAAATCTCTCAAACTCCGGGAGAGATTCTCAAAACCAAGGTTGACATGTTTCGAGTTCCTTTCAACATTTTGGAAATCCCGCTGAAACTTTGGACATTCTCGCGAAGGGTTCCCAATCCCCGACAAGATTGGCACCCTTTCACGTCCAAATCTCTCAAACTCCAGGAGAGATTCTCAAAACCAAGGTTGACATGTTTCGAGTTCCTCTCAACATTTTGGAAATCCCCCTGAAACTTTGGACATTCTCGTGAAGGGTTCCCAATCCCCGACAAGATCAGTACCCTTTCACGGCCAAATCTCTCAAACTCCGGGAGAGATTCTCAAAACCAAGGTCGACATGTTTCGAGTTCCTTTCAACATTTTGGAAATCCCGCTGAAACTTTGGACATTGTCGCGAAGGGTTCCCAATCCCCGACAAGATTGGTACCCTTTCAAGTCCAAATCTCTAAAACTCCAGGAGAGATTCTCAAAACCATGGTTGAAACGTTTCGA
The DNA here is from genome assembly GCF_964273445.1 of Streptopelia decaocto. Taxonomy (NCBI): domain Eukaryota; kingdom Metazoa; phylum Chordata; class Aves; order Columbiformes; family Columbidae; genus Streptopelia; species Streptopelia decaocto. The sequence continues at coordinate 1,205,216 of NW_028115436.1, read as the reverse complement.
GTTCCTTTCAACATTTTGGAAATCCCGCTGAAACTTTGGACATTCTCGCGAAGGGTTCCAGATCCCCGACAAGATTGGTACACTTTCACGTCCAAATCTCTCAAACTCCGGGAGAGATTCTCAAAACCAAGGTTGACATGTTTCGAGTTCCTTTCAACATTTTAAAAATCTAGCTGAAACTTTGGACATTGTCGCGAAGGGTTCCCAATCCCCGACAAGATTGGTACCCTTTCACGTCCAAATCTCTCAAACTCCGGGAGAGATTCTCAAAACCAAGGTTGACATGTTCCGAGTTCCTTTCAACATTTTGGAAATCCCACTGAAACTTCGGACATTCTCGCGAAGGGTTCCCAATCCCCGACAAGATTGGTACCCTTTCACGTCCAAATCTCTCAAACTCCGGGAGAGATTCTCAAAACCAAGGTTGACATGGTTCGAGTTCCTTTCAACATTTTGCAAATCCCGCTGAAACTTTGGACATTGTCGCGAAGGGTTCCCAATCCGCGACAAGATTGGTACCCTTTCACGTCCAAATCTCTCAAACTCCGGGAGAGATTCTCAAAACCAAGTTTGACATGGTTCGAGTTCCTTTCAACATTTTGGAAATCCCGCTGAAACTTTGGACATTCTCGCGAAGGGTTCCCAATCCCCGACAAGATTGGTACCCTTTCACGTCCAAATCTCTCAGACTCCGGGAGAGATTCTCAAAACCAAGGTTGACATGGTTCGAGTTCCTTTCAACATTTTGGAAATCCCGCTGAAACTTTGGACATTCTCGCGAAGGGTTCCCAATCCCCGACAAGATTGGTACCCTTTCACGTCCAAATCTCTCAAACTCCGGGAGAGATTCTCAAAACCATGGTTGAAACGTTTCGAGTTCCTTTCAACATTTTGGAAATCCCGCTGAAACTTTGGACATTCTCGCGAAGGGTTCCCAATCCCCGACAAGATTGGTACCCTTTCACGTCCAAATCTCTCAAACTCCGGGAGAGATTCTCAAAACCAAGGTCGACATGTTTTGAGTTTCTTTCAACATTTTGGAAATCCCGCTGAAACTTTGGACATTCTCGCAAAGGGTTCCCAATCCCCGACAAGACTGGTACCCTTTCACGTCCAAATCTCTCAAACTCCGGCAGAGATTCTCAAAACCAAGGTTGACATGTTTCGAGTTCCTCTCAACATTTTGGAAATCCCGCTGAAACTTTGGACATTCTGTCGAAGGGTTCCCAATCCCCGACAAGATTGGTACCCTTTCACGTCCAAATCTCTCAAACTCCGGGAGAGATTCTCAAAACCAAGGTTGACATGTTTCGAGTTCCTCTCAACATTTTGGAAATCCCGCTGAAACTATGGACATTCTCGCGAAGGGTTCCCAATCCCCGACAAGATTGGTACCTTTTCACGTCCAAATCTCTCAAACTCCGGGAGAGATTCTCAAAACCAAGGTTGACATGGTTCGAGTACCTTTCAGCATTTTGGAAATCCCGCTGAAACTTTGGACATTGTCGCGAAGGGTTCCCAATCCCCGACAAGATTGGTACCCTTTCACGTCCAAATCTCTCAAACTCCGGGAGAGATTCTCAAAACCAAGGTTGACATGTTTCGAGTTCCTTTCAACATTTTGGAAATCCCGCTGAAACTTTGGACATTGTCGCGAAGGGTTATCAATCCCCGACAAGATTGGTACCCATTCACGTCCAAATCTCTCAGACTCCGGGAGAGATTCTCAAAACCAAGGTTGACATGGTTCGAGTTCCTTTCAACATTTTGGAAATCCCGCTGAAACTTTGGACATTCTCGCGAAGGGTTCCCAATCCCCGACAAGATTGGTACCCTTTCACGTCCAAATCTCTCAAACTCCGGGAGAGATTCTCAAAACCATGGTTGAAACGTTTCGAGTTCCTTTCAACATTTTGGAAATCCCGCTGAAACTTTGGACATTGTCGCGAAGGGTTCCCAATCCCCGACAAGATTGGTACCCTTTCACGTCCAAATCTCTCAAACTCCGGGAGAGATTCTCAAAACCAAGGTTGACATGTTTCGAGTTCCTCTCAACATTTTGGAAATCCCGCTGAAACTTTGGACATTCTGTCGAAGGGTTCCCAATCCCCGACAAGATTGGTACCCTTTCACGTCCAAATCTCTCAAACTCCGGGAGAGATTCTCAAAACCAAGGTTGACATGTTTCGAGTTCCTCTCAACATTTTGGAAATCCCGCTGAAACTTTGGACATTCTCGCGAAGGGTTCCCAATCCCCGACAAGATTGGTACCTTTTCACGTCCAAATCTCTCAAACTCCGGGAGAGATTCTCAAAACCAAGGTTGACATGGTTCGAGTACCTTTCAGCATTTTGGAAATCCCGCTGAAACTTTGGACATTCTCGCGAAGGGTTCCCAATCCCCGACAAGATTGGTACCCTTTCACGTCCAAATCTCTCAAACTCCGGGAGAGATTCTCAAAACCAAGGTTGACATGTTTCGAGTTCCTTTCAACATTTTGGAAATCCCTCTGAAATTTTGGACATTCTTGCGAAGGGTTCCCGATCCCCGACAAGATTGGTACCCTTTCACGTCCAAATCTCTCAAACTCCGGGAGAGATTCTCAAAACCAAGGTTGACATGTTTCGAGTTCCTTTCAACATTTTGGAAATCCCGCTGAAACTTTGGACATTCTCGCGAAGGGTTCCCAATCCCCGACAAGATTGGCACCCTTTCACGTCCAAATCTCTCAAACTCCAGGAGAGATTCTCAAAACCAAGGTTGACATGTTTCGAGTTCCTCTCAACATTTTGGAAATCCCCCTGAAACTTTGGACATTCTCGTGAAGGGTTCCCAATCCCCGACAAGATCAGTACCCTTTCACGGCCAAATCTCTCAAACTCCGGGAGAGATTCTCAAAACCAAGGTCGACATGTTTCGAGTTCCTTTCAACATTTTGGAAATCCCGCTGAAACTTTGGACATTGTCGCGAAGGGTTCCCAATCCCCGACAAGATTGGTACCCTTTCAAGTCCAAATCTCTAAAACTCCAGGAGAGATTCTCAAAACCATGGTTGAAACGTTTCGAGTTCCTTTCAACATTTTGGAAATCCCGCTGAAACTTTGGACATTCTCGCGAAGGGTTCCAGATCCCCGACAAGATTGGTACCCTTTCACGTCCAAATCTCTCAAACTCCGGGAGAGATTCTCAAAACCAAGGTTGACATGTTTCGAGTTCCTTTCAACATTTTAAAAATCTAGCTGAAACTTTGGACATTGTCGCGAAGGGTTCCCAATCCCCGACAAGATTGGTACCCTTTCACGTCCAAATCTCTCAAACTCCGGCAGAGATTCTCAAAACCAAGGTTGACATGTTCCGAGTTCCTTTCAACATTTTGGAAATCCCACTGAAACTTCGGACATTCTTGCGAAGGGTTCCCAATCCCCGACAAGATTGGTACCCTTTCACGTCCAAATCTCTCAAACTCCGGGAGAGATTCTCAAAACCAAGGTTGACATGGTTCGAGTTCCTTTCAACATTTTGCAAATCCCGCTGAAACTTTGGACATTGTCGCGAAGGGTTCCCAATCCGCGACAAGATTGGTACCCTTTCACGTCCAAATCTCTCAAACTCCGGGAGAGATTCTCAAAACCAAGTTTGACATGGTTCGAGTTCCTTTCAACATTTTGGAAATCCCGCTGAAACTTTGGACATTCTCGCGAAGGGTTCCCAATCCCCGACAAGATTGGTACCCTTTCACGTCCAAATCTCTCAAACTCCGGGAGAGATTCTCAAAACCATGGTTGAAACGTTTCGAGTTCCTTTCAACATTTTGGAAATCCCGCTGAAACTTTGGACATTCTCGCGAAGGGTTCCCAATCCCCGACAAGATTGGTACCCTTTCACGTCCAAATCTCTCAAACTCCGGGAGAGATTCTCAAAACCAAGGTCGACATGTTTTGAGTTTCTTTCAACATTTTGGAAATCCCGCTGAAACTTTGGACATTCTCGCAAAGGGTTCCCAATCCCCGACAAGACTGGTACCCTTTCACGTCCAAATCTCTCAAACTCCGGCAGAGATTCTCAAAACCAAGGTTGACATGTTTCGAGTTCCTTTCAACATTTTAAAAATCCTGCTGAAACTTTGGACATTCTCGCGAAGGGTTCCCGATCCCCGACAAGATTGGTACCCTTTCACGTCCAAATCTCTCAAACTCCGGGAGAGATTCTCAAAACCAAGGTTGACATGTTTCGAGTTCCTTTCAACATTTTGGAAATCCCGCTGAAACTTTGGACATTCTCGCGAAGGGTTCCCAATCCCTGACAAGATTGGTACCCTTTCACGTCCAAATCTCTCAAACTCCGGCAGAGATTCTCAAAACCAAGGTTGACATGTTTCGAGTTCCTTTCAACATTTTGGAAATCCCTCTGAAATTTTGGACATTCTTGCGAAGGGTTCCCGATCCCCGACAAGATTGGTACCCTTTCACGTCCAAATCTCTCAAACTCCGGGAGAGATTCTCAAAACCAAGGTTGACATGTTTCGAGTTCCTTTCAACATTTTGGAAATCCCGCTGAAACTTTGGACATTCTCGCGAAGGGTTCCCAATCCCCGACAAGATTGGCACCCTTTCACGTCCAAATCTCTCAAACTCCAGGAGAGATTCTCAAAACCAAGGTTGACATGTTTCGAGTTCCTCTCAACATTTTGGAAATCCCCCTGAAACTTTGGACATTCTCGTGAAGGGTTCCCAATCCCCGACAAGATCAGTACCCTTTCACGGCCAAATCTCTCAAACTCCGGGAGAGATTCTCAAAACCAAGGTCGACATGTTTCGAGTTCCTTTCAACATTTTGGAAATCCCGCTGAAACTTTGGACATTGTCGCGAAGGGTTCCCAATCCCCGACAAGATTGGTACCCTTTCAAGTCCAAATCTCTAAAACTCCAGGAGAGATTCTCAAAACCATGGTTGAAACGTTTCGAGTTCCTTTCAACATTTTGGAAATCCCGCTGAAACTTTGGACATTCTCGCGAAGGGTTCCAGATCCCCGACAAGATTGGTACACTTTCACGTCCAAATCTCTCAAACTCCGGGAGAGATTCTCAAAACCAAGGTTGACATGTTTCGAGTTCCTTTCAACATTTTAAAAATCTAGCTGAAACTTTGGACATTGTCGCGAAGGGTTCCCAATCCCCGACAAGATTGGTACCCTTTCACGTCCAAATCTCTCAAAC